>NW_026294780.1:8867526-9540443 GCF_026119805.1 Tympanuchus pallidicinctus | reverse complement strand
AATTGGTTGTGAGGTTGTAACCAAAGAGTAGCAGTCAATTCAATGTCTGGATGGAGATCAGTGACAAGTGGTGTCAATCAGGGGTCAGTAATGAGACTGATGTTCTTGAATATCTTCATCAATGACATTGACAATGGGATCAAGTTCTCTGATCCTATGATTCTGTGGAGCATCCACAGCTTCTCTGGACAACCTTTCCCAATTTGTAGTGGCTGGTGTTCCCTGTGTGCAGGGATGGGGTCTTAGGAAAGCTTCAGCGATTTCAAATGGAGAATGCATCCAATGGGACACCTCTGCTGAATTATTTAGTGATACAAACAGACCACTGATTTCCTCCTTTTCTCTTATCTCACTTTGGTTTTGAAACACATTTTGGATCAAATTATTCAAACATTAGCACTGCAAGATGTCAAAAAGAAAAGGAAATCACCTCTCTAAAATACTGACAGATATTCTTGTCCTCAGAAGTTTCTGTCAATTCACAGATACCTAAATTCACCGGTTGAAAGTGCAGTTCCGTAGTTTTGAGAAGGCTGAACTGTCATTTCCAAGAGAACCTACGCCACTGTACTGTGAAAGCTTTGTGAATTCATTTTTACTGTGGATTAAGTCCCAAAGTTGTCTAGTAATTTGTCTAAGCGGGGCAGTCCTGGTTCTCCAAATCTCTGCTCACCTGTGCTGTGCATTTCTACCAGCACCCAAGCTTTCCTCTGCCTGCCACACTCCCAGCACTGTTCCAGGCTGGGACTGAATCCAAATGCCACTCTTCAGAAGAAAATTGTGACGTAAATGTCGCCAGTCAACAAACCAGCTTGCTACCCACAACATTAAAATGGAAAACCTAAAATTGGATTATCTATACAATTAAGGAAAGCATTTCAAATGATCACAGATGACCTTTCTAAAACATCAATGTCTTTTTAATGTGAAAGCATTAAAAGGTCATGTGGAAACTTAGGGAGAGTAGGGAAGAGGGGCCTCATGCACACTTCAGCCTCACCCTGTTAGGAAGACAGCCAAGATACAGAAATATGGTAGCACTTTCCGGTTTGCAGATAGAGCCATTACCTATGAGATTTTGATAAACTGGGAAAAAAAAAACAACCCCTCCAAAATAAGGAACAAGAATTATATTAGGCATATTTTAGGTATGAGTCTGAACAATGTGTTTTATCACCCATTCTGACTGGCATTCTTGCCAGCATAATAATCCAGGTAACTACAGCCATTCTCCCCTGTTTCAGGCCCATTATCTTGATTTTGGCTAGAGCACATCATTCTGAAAAACACCTTTTCTTGATCTGCAAACTTTAAAGGATGAAGACTTAACACCACGTCCCATCAGTGAAACACCAGCTCATGAGACATTATTCTTCTTTATCTTATTACGATTTGTCTGTTTCTAGCCATTGGTTTGTAATACCAGAAGTTAGTAGCTGACTAGAAGTTTTCTAAGAGTGTTAGAAATCAGGGTTTGAGGCTTTTTCCCTCACTTTGAAGATGCTCATGTAGTTCAAGCATAGTTCCTCTTACTGTAACAGCACTGATCTCTGTAAATCTGTCATCTTTTTGCAACTTCTATGTGTTTCTAGCATTTTTGAAGAAATGTGTACAGAGGAAACAGACTGTTCCAGCATCAGGCTCACAAGTTCAACTGTGGTGCTCCTCCCTTTTACAAACACATAATGATTGAAAATTTTTTTGTGTGTGAGAATGCAAGATACTGGAAGGATATTTTCAGTCACCTATGCACTGGTGATCTCTAATTCCTTTCTGGGCCTAGAGTTCCATTTTGCCAGAAGTATCTGGTGTTCTTCATTCATAGATATGAGTTTGCCATGTTCAGCTCTGTACGTGTCTGTATTCTTAGTTGAACTGGTCTCTTTCAGCTTCAGCCACTGCTTTGTGCAGCTGTGCTCCTTCTAGGGTAAGAATCATCAAGATTTAATATCTTCCTGTCAATTCAGATCTAGGAGGTACATGAGCAGCCTTGAGAACAGATGGTTGAATTCACATACACTGAAGCACGCAGTGCTACACTGATTTCTTAATCTCATTCAGAATAAATGCCTTGTATATGAACAGATTCTGCAAGTTGTCAGAGCATCATAAACAAAATTGTTTGCTAATTACAGTCAGCCACATCCGTGCAAGGTTGTCCAGGCAGGATTTACAGGCTGCTTTGCCTTGCAGAACCTGTGTATGCTGCAGAAGGGAAAAGGAAAGAAGAGCAACTGCCTTGGTGCTCAGATTCACAGCTTGATGTCCCAGCCTGATGCAATATTTTTCCTGTAAATTTAGCACATTTCTTCTAATGTTGTTCAAAACAATGTATTTCACGCAATGTCTTTCCATAACATAGCACACAGTCACTGCTGTACTACTCACATGTTTGTGAAGCTTAAAATATTTGATCAGTTGGCTGAGCAAGCAGAGCTAAAATTATAGATTCACACCTACTGGTGAGTCTCCACTATAGATGCTTGAAAGTACTCTCTACACGAGCCCTTGGGCTTCCAGGGACTATGTGAATCTTTCTGGCACCCCAGCCCTCTTAAGTTGGTTTCACAAGAATGACATGGTACTGGAATGAATGGTGCTAATGGACATGGCATGGAATCAATGGTAGTAAGATCAACTCAGGCCAATCTGATGACCTCTTTTTTGACCTTCTGTCCAGGGGATGAATAAGAACCACCAATGTGGCTATCTGAAAGCTTTCAGCCTCATACAGCACAAGAATCCTGAAAAAAATTAAAATTAAAATTAAAAAAAAATTAGAAAAAATATAGTTTCATAAAAATGGATTTTTTTTCTTGCTTCCATTACCTCCTTGCATTCATCAGCATATTTTTATCTGGATAAAAGAATGTTCGTATCTGAAAATTACATGCATTTGAGGCAAATATATTTCAGTGTTGCTAAATATTTACCATGGCAGTATTTTTGTCTTCTCCAAACCACAGATGTTTTTCGTAGTAAATATGTCTGTTTCATAGCTCTCTTCTGTTCCTTTGTCCACATTAATGCAACCATCCGTCAAATGCAGTGTAAATCCCTAACCAATGTCTTGGTCTTTATTGCCAATAGCCTACATTTTAATTTCTTGAAGTGTTTCCAGAGCAGTCCTGAGGCTGCTGCTGTTGCTTTGTTAGCAGACTGCAGAATTAACATGCTTGTTACCATCTCTGAGAATGTCAACTATGTGCACTTTTCCATTATTATTTGAAATCATGCAGAGTTCTGGACCTTGAAGTATCCTAGGTCTCTTACCTTCCTCTTTCTCCTCCCCCCGCTCCCAAGAGGCAGCAATTCATCTTCATTAGCCACTTCTGTTAGCTTGCTGCCAACTGAAACCTGAAAACTAGCTGCATCAGTCTTGCATGGCAATTCAAGAATTAGAATCCACAGTCCTTGGGTGCAGGAGGTTAATGCACTAATAAAGATTGCACCTTGATTAACCACATCATCTCAGCTTGCCCAGGCAAGGCTGGTTCTCAGTTTGTCATATCATATGGCCCAATGCTTTCATTTAAAAACATAGCTTCCTAACTAAGATCACAGATAGATCACAGATTCATCTCTGGAAACAGAGAAGCAATTTTGTTCTTTTTTTTTTTTTTTTTTTTTTTTTTCAGTGAAGAATATTTTAAAGTTTTTAAGGAAACCTCCTGCTTTCTGTTCTATAGTATACTTGTAGGGCTACATGTTGTTTCTTTCCTGATAGTTAGAGGTAAGAAATCTTTCTGGCTTTCACTCAGATATGATAGATCATGGCACAGTTTATAGTCTAGTTAACATTTGCTCTTAGACTCAAGCCACCATTCTCTTGGATATCCTTATCTTCCCCTGGCCTTAGCAGCTCATTTGTATCACATAAACAAAGAACAATTTGCAAGACTCTAATTCTATTAAAGAATTATAATCATACAGCGAAGGACCTAAATAAATCAGTTCATTGAATGACTGAAGCATTTTTTTAGTATTTATCTTTCCTATATTGCCAAGCCTTGACTAAATGTTGCAGGTTATTTGCAGGATGGTTCCACTAAAGCAGTGATAACAAATTCCAAACAGAAACTTATTGCACTGGCATTTGTAATCTGCTATAGAGTAACCTGATCCATAGATCACATTACAAATGTTCATGATTTTGAGTGCTTTAGTTTTGTAGATACCAAACATCTGGAGATTTAATGCTGAACACATTCTTTAATACTGCAATCCGCAAAACCTGACCTTCTCTCTTTACAAGGTCCTACTTTTCTTTTCCTTTCTTTTCCTTTCTTTTCCTCTTTCTCTTCCCTTTCTTTTCCTTTCTTACCCTTTCTTCCCCTTCCTTTCCTTCTCTTCCCTTCCCTCCTCTTCTCCTTTCCTTTCTCCTTCCTCTTCTTCTTCCCCTTCCCCTTCTCTTCCCTTCTTCTTCTCCTTCCCCTTCTCCTTCCCCTTCCTCTTCCCTTTCTCTTTCCCCTTCCTGTTTCCCTTTCCCTTCCCTTTTTAATCCTTTTTCTTCTTTTCCATTTCTTCCCCTTTTCTTCTAGAAATCATTGGAGCAGGAATAGGGAAGACAAAAAACTGCTGACTGGGACTCAACACTGTACCAGCACTCAGCTCTATGCAACTGCTGTCCTTAAGACTATTTTCTATTCTTTCTCAGGGGGCTTTCAGTGGTTCCCTTATACCGTCCTCCAGCCAGAGCATAGCTGAAGCCATGTTTGTCACTTACCTAAAGATTAGAAAGCATTTCACACCATATGTGACAGAAATATTAAATATAAATCAAAACTTGCCTAAGTAAGTGTATGGGGAGGAAGTAAAACAGTAAACAACAGAAGCTGAAAAATAGCAAGGTATTTTGTTGGGTTACAGTAGTTCTGAATAGCTGTTGCCAGAAGGATAATGACAAAATAAAAGATATTCTAGTGGAATGAAGAAAATTATCAAGTGCTCAAAGGAAAATAAAGAATTTACAAGGAAGAAAAAGGGATAAGTTGATGTAGTTTGTATAGGTGACATCTTAAAGAGACAAGAGGAAACAGCTTTATCTTACTATTTCACAAATGTGCATTGAGGCTCAGGTTATAAAAGTCACAACAATAGCAGATATAAGAGGAATCACTTTTAAAAAGTGAAAATTTGATCTTTCACATCATGAAAACCTTATCACAATGAAATGCTGTCAGCTTCAATGTAGTCTGCAAAAGTTTCATTGTCAGACTCTTTGCTTTGGATATTAGACACTAAAATCATAGCCACATTGTCAGCCAGTGGCAGTGTAGCTTCACTGAATTGAAAGGGATTCATTCCAACTGACAGGACTTAGAGAGAATCTCCTGTGCAAAAAAAAAAAATAATAACTCTCTGTAGAAAAAGAGGAGAGCAAGCAGGTAAGTTTTCTAGCTGTGTCCTGTGGTCACTTACTAAGAGGTCTTGGAAAGCTCTGTGTTAGCTTTGCATTGCCTCCCTTTCCAGATGACAGGATATATCCACTGCCTCCCTAAAAGCTGCTTTATAGTGTAGGTGACTATAAAGAGAGCACTTCTGCAGTCCCTGTGCACTATCCAGCAGAGTATTTGCAAATGAAAATTGCGTATCACCAATCCCCTATAATTCCTGTGACATGTCAGTAGAGCTGCGGATGAGTCTGAGCCAGCTAAGATAATTTTCAAAAAGGATTTGACAGGGTCCTTTATGAGATGCTACAAAAAAAATTCTTAAATCATCCTCAGTGAGCGACAAAATATTATGAATCAAAAATTGGGTAGGTGAACACACACACTACCAGAGGATTAAACAGTCAATTTTCTTAATGGACCAATGATAAGTTCTGGTTGTGGCAGCAAATGAACAGAGTAATACATGTGGCAGGAATTTAAATTTAGATGAGACTGAATTCACTACTTGCTTTTAATTACAATTTTTTTCAATCACTTCGACCGTTCCTAGAATCATACAACACACAGCAAGACTGATAGCACTAGAAAAACAGCATTGACTTCAGTCTGGAGTAAATACTATTATTTACCTCTGAATAGAACATTTCCTGAAAAATTGCCTACAAGCTAGGGCTAGAAGCCCCAAACAAAACACTACCAAGCAGTGATTAATCCACAAGAAATGTCTCATTACTTAATTGTCGCTGCAGAAAATACATGTGGAGCAAGGATACACAGTACTATAGATTTCTTTATCTGAAGGCTTTCCTTTCCATGAGAAGAAAAGCCAAGTTTGTGTGTTGGTTGAGATTAACTGGGCTCAGACCTTCATAACTCACAGAGCTGGACATTTACATATAGCTGCTGAAAGCTGATTTACGATGGGCAGAGGCAAGTGCAGTCACAGAATTCCAATGTGTAAGTGAAACATGCCAACACCACCACCACAAAGATGGGACATCTATGTAACCCTCACAGGGAGAAGCACATGTTAATAAAAAGGGTCAGTCAGAGGTCTCCTGAGATTTGTGGCCTGTTGCTATCTGCATGTCTCTCCCACTTGGTGCCTCCTCTGCTGTCCCCTTGCTCACCATGTCCCTGCAGTTGCAACCTCTGCTGGTCTCCACCATCCCAGCCTATCTGAGCCACCTGTCATTGCGGTATATCTGCTAGCAGGAGGAGGAGGGTGACTGCCGCTGTCTCAGATAGGCCATCCTGAAACTGAGCACCTGTGCTTATCCACATTTATCCACTTCTCTTCTGACGGGGCTGGTCTCTTCTCACTGGTGACAGGTGTCAGGATGAGGGGAAATGGCCTCAAGTTGCACCAGGGTAAGTTGAGGTTGGATATCAGGAAACACTTCTGTACAGAAAGGGTTGTGAAGCACTGGAATTGGCTCCCCAGGGAGGTGGGTGAGTCATCATCCCTGGATGTGTTTAAAAACTGTTTGGATGTGGTGCTCAGGGACGTGATTTAGCAGAGGGTTGTTAGAGTCAGGGTAGGATGGTGAGGCTGTGCTTGGACTCGATGATCTTTGAGTTTTTTTCCAACCTGAGCTATTCTATGATTCTATGATTCTATTTATATCTAAGCAGTCCAGCTAGGACTTCATTCTTTGATCTGGAAATCTGTTTTCCACACTTCTGGCCCCCAAATGGCTTTTCAGTTGTTCCTTTAGTTAACCTTGTCCAGGATTCAAAGGTTAACGTAATCAAGTTGGTAGAAATATCTAAATCTGTTTAAAATTAGCCCATTATCTTATAATGGCTGAAACATTATCCAGTGCAAGATAATTCAGAATTATTTTTTGTTCAGTTTATGATTAAAAAAAAAAAAGCCGCTTTTGATGCAGGGTTAAATTTTTGGTGGCATTCATCAGTGCATTTGAAAACTTATTTTCAGTCCAGTGGCTGCTCCATGCCAATCCCAAGCACTAGAGGCAGATAGGGTAGCTGACCTCAAAAGAGAAGCTGTGCATGAAGTTTTATTTTAACACTAAAAGTTGAGTCCTTTTTGTTTAGTTAGACAAGTTGCCTCTTGGTCTTACCTTTTCAAGTATTTCACACTATGTACTGAAAAAAGATCTTGTTACAGTCACATACTACCATGCTTTTAATCTGTGTCAGATATTGCAGATAAAGACTAAAATCACAAGAGTTGGTGCACAAGAACATGTTCTTCACTTGTTTCTGCCTGCCATTGAAGTTGCTGGAAACCTCAATCTTTTCTCCTATTTTTTGCGATTCTGTTCTTGGCAGTCAGAAGGAGTCTGAGCCCATAGTTCAGTATTTCTCTTTTCAAAAAATATTTTACTAGATTTAAAACTTACCATTGCTCAATGGAGACAGTTTGCGATTTGTGGATATTTTTCACATAGTGCTTTCTGATTTTATATTTATATATATTTCTAATCTGATTTCATTTCTAAACTGACTGAATTCCAAATGGTGGCAATATATACATCACATGAACAGAATTTGTCATATTACTCTGATAAAATCATATTCAGATATTCATGATAATAGCAATTATTAACCATGGCAAATATCAGCGATATTAGTACAACTTTGTGTCAGAAATGGTTACGTTAAATTTAAATTATGTAGAAAACTTTATTACATACCACAACTGCAAGTGTAAAGGGAGGGGAAGAGAAGCTAGCTGGAAAAAAAAAAAAAAAAAAAAAAAAAAAAAAAGACTATTAGAGCCATTTTTCATTGCAGTGTGGATGAGAAATAATCTTGGAGAAAAGAAGAAATGAAAGATTTTGACATGTCAAAAAGAAAGGTCACCCTTATTTTTAATCAGCCCTCTCATGCTTTCCATGGATGAAGGTATCATTGTCAGACTTGGGCAGGCAAGGTGGGAGGGAAGAGCTCTGCTAACAGATTGGTTTCTGCACGGCACGTAGCAGACCTCTCAGAAGATGTTTCCGTGAAGGTGACAGTGGGGGTCAGCCACAGTATAACCTACAGGAACTGCTGCCTGGGCAAATGGAAATCATAAGCACTGAGCAGTGTATTTCACAAGCAGGATGGCTTTAGGTCAAAACCACTAGATGCTACCATCCCAGTCTGGCTGGCCCAGTTCTTGATGGAGGTAACATAAGGTATTGCCCTTCAAAAGAAAGGGACACGTGGTTATTTCTTAGACATGCTTTGGGGCTCAGCGCTTCAGCTTCTTGGGAAAAACACTTTGGGAATGGAGCTTTGCAGGTGAAAATGCCTTTCGTCTGTGCACGCAGCACTTCATTTTCTAGAAAGTAAGGAAATGGTTGTGTGAAAGAGAAACAGAGAAAAACGGATGAGAAACAACTCCTTTTTTAGATCACAGCTCTAGGATTAAATGTCACTATTGCAACTCTGCTTTCTGCCAATTTACTGTCATAAACTCTTACAGTTGGAATATTTCTCAGTATGTAATTCATCTTTTGAAAATAATAGCACTTATGCCAGGTACTTGTAGCAATAGGTCTGCTCCCTTCCAAATGGCAAACTGCTTGCCGGTGTTTCAGCTTGCTTGTGTTAAAAGAACTTACTGTACATTAAAATGTACTCTACTGCCGCTTACCAGATAAGCAAGTCGTAAGATGAACAGTCTACCTCAAATAACTGAAAAGCAAAGCGGTTCTGATACTGAAACTGCAAACCAGATGATGCTCTGATTAGAGGTATCCACGTAGATTACTGAAATCTAATAAATCATGTCACTTTTTTGCCTCAAATAAAAGAAAAAAATACAGTTTTTTATTAGAAAATAAACTGTTTATCAAGAATGCTTTAAAGGTGACATTTATTACTAATAAACTATTTTGAAAGGGCTGAACCACTCACTGGCAGAAGAGGCAGAGACTTCCTTCTGTGTGAAAAATGCCCCATCTCAGTGCTTGGAGGGTCAGGAAGCACTTCCATCAGCACTACCGAAGGGTGGGCGATAGATTCACCCACATCTTTCTTCAAACAAGAACATTCCTCAAACTAGAAATGAGTCATGGAAATACAACTCTGGTATTATTCTGGGAGCAGTCATAGATATCAGCACATGCCCTTGGAATATTGCTGAGAAGTTCAATAGTGGTAGAAAAAAAAAAGGAGAGCATCTGCTGGGCAAACTCTTGATAGTGTCAGTGAGCCCGTAGCTTAGGGAGGATGTGGTTTCCTCTTCAGCTCTTGAAACTTGTTGGTTGACTCTTCAGAGTTGTCGTGCTTCACATAGCTTCTCATATTAACTCTGTTAAGTTGCTGTGTACCAAATATTATGGCTGTTGCTGTTGAACATGTCAAAAAAACATGTCAAAAAAAAAACAACAGCCTACACTAGGCAGGAATATGAAGCTCCTCTCTTAACAAATCATCTCTTATCTGAAGTGTTTAATTCACACTTTAGCCCCCTCCTTCCCAAATTCAGACTTGCTTTAGAGACTAACTCATCCATCCCTGACTGGTAATAGCATTGAAGGTGTGTCTGCCAGCTACCTGTGTCTGGATCAGGAATGACTGCATACAAGTCTAAACTCCATGCATCTCTTAGCTATTAAAAGATGTCTTTTGAAAATGCACAGGAAGAAGGCAAAGGTGGAGAGCAGCACACTTCATTTAGGGCTTGTTGCATGGCCACGACCTGCAGAGCACAAACAAGTGGCAGTTATGAGCTTATTCAATTCCTTTAATATAAAAAAGAAAATTGTAGGAATTAACCACTGGGCAAGTTCAAAGTGTTAAACATTTATCATTCTGACCTTGTCTGTGAAATCTATTTTGTGATTAATCCATAGGATGTACCTCGTTATTTGGTCACAAACTGAGATTTCTGTTCCCATACTGCAAAAACAAGATTCCTCTATTATTCTCACCAGGCAGGATACATCTTATGATTAAAACGTGGATGCTGATTGTCAGAAAAATCAAACTTCTTGCACTTAAGATGCATTAACTATTCAGGAAAATGAAATGGTGCTTAAGAACTGCTCTCAAGAGTCTGCGATAAAAATCAATGTAGCTCACGTATTGCCTAGATTATATGTGAACTGGGCATTTCCTCGGAGTTACAGTAACTTATATATTCCTCCACCCAGCTATTCATGCTAGTGATATACTACTATTTTTTCCTATTCCACTGACTTCCTAAATACAGTGTGCTGTACAATATTGTTTTTCAGGAGATGACTCATTCATGGCCTCCACCACTGTCAGCTATTCACACACCAGGGAAGGCAGAGCAAAGCAAGTTTCCCTTTCCAAACAAGGTAAGAGATGTAAGAGGTGCAGCTTGCATCTTGAAATATGACTTACGTGAGTTCTGGTTAAGCATGTGAGGGCTCTGGACTGAGGCTGATGCAGTGCTGATAACCTTGGCCATGCATGTGCCAGTATGGCTCCAGAGGAGCCACAGAAGCATTTGCCAGTGAAGTATTTGCCTGTTCAAGTCCAGAAGCAGGGGACCAGTGTCCTTGTCCCAGAGGACCAGTGCCTCTGGTTCTGGTAATGGTCCTTTGAAACCAGCTCCATCCATTATTTATGTGTATCATAGGAAGCATACAGTGTAGCACAGTGAAGCTTATGGGCACAAGCTTGAGGAAACCACATTATTTGTACTTAGTAAATCAGGAGGGAAGGAGGTCAGCTTTCCTATGCAAATGCCAATAAAAATTTCTCATTGTATCATCATATACAGTTTATATGCCACAAGCATTTGTCGTGAAGTATTCAAGCTTGAAATATAATACTGATGCCGTTTATAGCCTTTTTACTGTCAAAGCAACTTCCTTTGGTAACTGTTAGTCCATTCTTCAGAATTTAGTGAGCAGAATGATTATAACCACAAAGCCAAGAAAACATCAAGGTTTGCCTACAGTAAAACAGCTTTGCCGTGGATGATAGTGTCATGGTTTTGAAGTACCGGGGTGTAAACCAAAACATCTCTGGCATGTTATGAAAGAAAAACAGAAGGAAATAACTCACTATCTTTGCTTGATGAAAACGGACAGTTGATTGAAGGTGAGAGGCGGACTACAGGCTTCTTAAGTGAAAGTAAGTCCAGCAGGAGATGGATCAGCAACTTACCAGCCAGTAAAATGTTCATCAGAGTGAATGACAAAAACTCAGCAGTTTCTTAGTACAAAAAAGTACTAGTTTCCAGTACAAAAAAGACAGGGGTCTCTTGGAAAGAGTCCAACGGAGGGCCACAGAGATGGTGAAGGGCCTGGAGCATCTCTCCTATGAGGAAAGGCTGAGTGATCTGGGTCTGTTCAGCCTTGAGAAAAGAAGACTGAGAGGGGACCTGATCCAGGTCTATAAATATCTAAGGTGTGGGGGGCAGAATGGCGAGGCCGGACTGTTTTCAGGGTGAGTGGAGACAGGACAAAGGGAAATGGCCGGAAACTGCAGCATAGGAAGTTCTGCACAAATATGCGCAAGAACTTCTTTACAGTGAGGTGACGGAGCACTGGAACAGGCTGCCCAGGGAGGTGGTGGAGTCTCCTTCTCTGGAGATGTTCAAGACCTGCCTGGATGCCTCCCTGTGCGACCTGCTGTAGGGAACCTGCTTTGGCAGGGGGGTTGGACTCGATGATCCGTGGAGGTCCCTTCCAACCCCTACAATTCTGTGATTCTGTGATTCTTCCACAATTATTACCATTCAGTGTGTTCATATAGCACGTGTGCAGATGCATATGGGCTGCCCCTATCAGCATATGTGACCATCACGAATGCAATTCCTCACTACTAAATGTATTGTGATAAATATAGGAGTAGCAGAACCATGGTCTATAGGGCTAAGATATGTGAATAATGGCTGATATTGACTTTCTCATCTTCTCTCTGCCTGTTCATTCATCTCTGTGGGAAATAATCTGATAGCTTGAACTGTGGAGCTGTTTCAGAGATCTACCATTCATTTTTAAAAAGCCTTTTCTAGTTGGTTGCCTTTTCTCCTACCAAAGTAGAATTCCCATTTTATTTAAGCCTAGGATCGACAAGATTTCATCTAACAGTATGTGTGCATACTTTAGTAATATAATGATACCAACACTCTATTCTGTCCTTGGTGGCCTATATTGTCAGAAAATAGAGTACTTTACATAACATAGTGAAGAAATACCTAAAAGTACATTTTCCTCTTGGAAAAATCCTGCATTACTGGCCATAAAACGTGATAAATTTAGACACTGTCTCTTTTTAATATTTTAAAATAATTAAAGTGTGTTTCTTTCACCTCCTTTGGACCCAAATGGTTGCATACTCAAAAAGGCATCTGCTTTTCAGGCCCCAAAATGCAAATAATGGTTTCCTAATCTTTCAGTCATGTTTTCAAAATACTCACAAGCTAATAATCACTTTCCACAAAATGTAGTGAAAAATCTTTCTTGGATCTCATACGAGATAGCTCCATAACTCCTAGGAAGCTTTCCTACAGATGAGCTACATAGCTATTCCCAGTTGAAACCTAAGAACTACACTATGACCACACACTATGCCGTGTGAGTGGCACATTACTCAGAAAGATAGTCCTGTCAGTCAAGCGGTGGCCAAGGACAGCAAAGAGGCTAAAAAGCTAAATTCAGGGCATTGGCTCCTTCTCTCCATCTCTCCGTCTCCATGGAGTGAATGGTACTGTGAATACATTTCCAGACTTTATGGAAGTGTTGAGACATCAATTCAGATCATTTGCAAAGCATCTTCCAGATTTACTCTGTAGGAGTAAATAGACTACAATCCTTTAATAGAAAATGTTTCCAGATATAAAGATATTTACTGTCTTGGGAATGAGAATCTTGTAAGACTCCTTCCTTTCTGCAAGGATGCAAATCATTCTTACTTTTCTGTCTATAAGAAATGAGTGCCAGCATCATTAGTCTCTGTATCTACCAAATTACTTTTCACCTACGACTCAAGTAATCAGTGATCTGACAGCCTGAAACTTGAAATTTATTAATTAGGCTATTAAAATTGCAAAGGCCACAAGAACTATAGCTGGACTCATTTTGAAATCTGTCTAGTAAATAAAAACTAATAACTGAGTTTTCTATGTCACAAATACGATAGGATTGCATTTTTGAAACTGTGCATGTGGATATGAAGCCATACAACTCTATATGCTCTGCAGATGGGAGGGTGTATGTGCATATGCTATACGTGTATGCAAAATCAGACCTCACTAATGCTGGAGGTCTGCATTAATCCACAGGAATGAAAGGAAAACCAGTGTCAAGTTTGAAGTGTTGGCTACTGCCCAGTAAGTTTTTCAGCACAGTGCTGCTGGGTGAGCGCATGTAGGGAACTGTTCTTTATGTAATAGAGGGCATGAAGTTGCATTTCGTTGCTAACTTGGAATTTTGTTTCTCTGTTTGTTCTTGAATTTGTGTTCTTGAATTTAGTAGGAAGGAGCAGTGATTGTCTCTTTACTCCTTGTTTTTCAAAGCTTAAGGATAATTGGATCAGTGTGTGATGTGACAGCCTGCATGTGCTTTCCTCTCTCCTATCTCTGTCACACTTTGTTCTGAACAAATGACTAGGCATTATTTGATTGTAATTTTATTAAAACATCTTAATAAATAAACTTTAAATGAATAATTAAATTTGGTAAATAAGAGCTCACTTGATGCTTGTGTGAATGAGCTTTCATGTTCAAACATTAATTCTCTATTCCAGCATGAGGGAAAAAATGCCATTAATTCTGCTGCCGCCTTTGCTCTCTTTTTTCATTTTTACTGTGATTTCATGTCTTGAAAGTTCGATCAGGTGTTTGATTTCTATTTATGTGTGTGTGATATTATAGGATCAGCCATCACTTTGTTACTTGAGAATTAAATTTATCCACTCCAGGAAAATTGCTATCTTGTCACAAAACTATGGATTGATTATTCTCAGAAGCTAAATTATAATAATAATTTTGTCTTTTCAGTGCCCAACTCATTTACTGTTTCCTTTCTTGTTGATTTTAACAAGATAAAGTAAATGCATTAGAAAAAAAAAAAAAAGAAAAAACTCCAGAAGTGGGGACTTAACCTCTTCTTTTTAAGTTACACAAAGCATTATTTTTCCTACGTCGGTAAGGATATTCTTTATATCATAGCACTATTTCTATTAGCCTTTTTATATAGAATAATTTGCTGAAAATGAAGGCACATCTTTTAAAGAATCAGTTAAAAGGAGATGTGAAAATGTTGTAACTCCTATGTTTTGCTGATGCGAAATTTGATACAAAGCAGAGTCAATGGCAGAGGAAAGATACCATGCTAGATAATTAAAAGGGGAGAGTGCATTCTTTCTGAAGTTGATGAAAATGTAAAAGAGTGAACAATTTCCTTGCTTAGCAGTTTCAAATAATCTTACAAACTCAAGGATATCTCCATCAAATAATTCTTCCCCAAAACAGAAAATATGTAGTTTCCCAATGTGTAGTTACAAAACTTCACTACTCTAGAAACTGAATGTGCTCCAAGAGCCTACTTTTATTGGCAGCCTGGTTGGCTGCTAGAACAACATTTAAATTCAAGTATGTGTATCATCACATTATCACTGTGAACTGCCTCTGACATCTTACGATTATATTCAGCCAATTGGGAAAAAAAAAAAGGCTTTAATATTCCTTCATCAGAAGCATTCATAAAATGCTGAAGTAATTTGTCAAAAGTTGGAAATTTCAAATTATTGAAAAATTATTGTTAGCATATGAAACCTGGTACAGATATTTTTTTAACTGTAGATGAGGGAAGGAACTCCTAATACTTGTCTCAAAATCTGATTTCTCCCATGTCAGGTGCATATGGTGTCACTGAACTGCAGATGTGTGTTACACCATAGAATCTGTACATATTAAGGCCATGTAATCCAGAGAGTCTTCATTCCAAAGCAAACAGTGCAGCTGGAGGGTATTTGACCAGCCAAGCCCCAAAGACCTCACAGTCCTCCGTTCAGCCAACCTTCATTTGGAGGTGCCGAACACTCTGGTCCCGCAGCCCCTAAACCACATTTCTACAGGATCCACAGCAAAATTTTAGCTTAATCAAGTCAGCTTATTCTTAATTTCTCTGGACACTTGCAGTTCCTTTTCTCAGATCTCTACCAGGGAGTTTTCTATGGGAGGTATCTATCTGATGCCTAGTGAACAAGAAAGGAGGTTGAAAACAGACAGAAGTTGGATAAAGAGTCAAAAAGTGATATATTTTAAGGATGCTCACGAGTTTGGATTCATTCATTTATTTATTTATTTTCTAAAATTTAAGAGGTCTGAAGTCCGGGTTCCAAGCTGTAGCAAACCTACAAGTTTCTCAACTGCTTTGCTTCTTCAAAGCGTAGCAGAGACGGATACCAGCTTTGTCTAGTGGATAATTGAGAGCCTCCTGTTTTCTGGCTGTGTGTCTGGCCCATCACTTGCCTGCTGTGGATGACAGATCTTGTTGAGGGTTCCATTCCTCACCAAGAATGAATGCTGCAGATGCCTGTCAAAACAGTCTTTACTGTTGTAATTGTGGCATGCACATGAGGTTGTTTTCAAACAGCTTATTCTGGGCTGATTTTGTGGTAGCTAAGGTCTCAATTAGTGGCAGAGTGGGGAGCAGCTTACAAAAATATAAAATAATAAACAGTAATGTGACCACCAACACAAGGCTAGGGGCCCAAGGTTTTCATATGTAAGAGTTGCCTCTCCTGGTAGAGAACTATTTAAAATGAAGCAAATTTAAACAACTGACTCAGAAGTTTTAATGAAAGGCTGTTTACCAGCAACATGTTCTCAAAAAGTATTCAAAGAACTTAGCAGAGCACCCAATATATCTGCTGAAGTAAAAATAGAATATAATGAAAATTGTGTTGGTCAGCAGAGATCAAATTGAGAGACATCAGATATAGTTGAAGGCCAGGTGTTTGCTTCATAGAATTTTTGAATTTTTATGTCATTCTCATATACCATTACCTACAAAACTGTTCTTTTTTTTTTTTTTTCAGATGAATGAATAGATTTCTTTGCTTCTTCTCCTTGTATTCTTATTTTTTCCTCAATTTAAATATATTTTCATTGTAGATTCTATTACTATTGTCATTGTACCTATATGTTTCTGTCGGACTTTTATGAATTTAAACAAATTCTGTGATTAAAATATTTGAACATTTACATGTGACAAAGAAACAGTCTAATTTATTGTACCGTATTCATAAATATTACAGTTGTGATACAAGGTTGACCTTGGAATCTCAGGGATCCAGAAGTAAAGTGTGTATTTCCATTCTCCAGTGCTGCCAATATCAGCATGTAAGAAGCAAAGATCAGCTGTGCTACTACTTCAGGAATACAATGGCCCATGAAACAGTAGTAGTCTTCTCTCTGTCTTCTCATCTAAACTTGTAGAAAATAATAGATGAGTTTGGGTTGATCAATAAATGAACAGTAAGCAGGAGACTGGCAATAGCTGTACAAGGAATTGTGCCATTAGAGGATTGTTGTGAAATAAGTTTTCAAGCCTTCTGATTAAAGCATTTTCAAAACAATATTGGATTTATTCTTGTAATTGAAAATGACTTTTAAACAGAATGATCAATTAACGGTGCTGTTTGTATTATTAAGGTAATGTTCAAGCAAGTATTGCAGCTAAAGATTGCCATAAAAATAATACACTTTTTTTTCTATTATTATTGCAGGAGTCACAACAGGGATCTACAGGACACAGCAATACAAGTAAGTACCAACTCATTTATGACTGCACTGGGTAGAGGGAATGACAATGACTGTAAGAAAACAGTAGTAGACTGGTACAGTGCAGAGCCTGAGCAACCAGTACTCATTTTTAGCCAAATATTAGGATCTGAATTCAAGAGCAATTATTCAAACACCAGATCTTTGGCAGACTGGGAAGAAAAAAGAAAAGAAAAAGAAAAAAAGAGAAAAAGAAGAAAGATTCACTTATAGAATCATAGAATCATTAAGGTTGGAAGAGACCACTAAGATCATCTAGTCCAATCATCAACCCATCACCACCATGACCACTAACCCATGGCTATTTCATTATGTTGATGGAAAAGACTGAAATAGCAAAAGAATGGCTTTTCTGAAATGCCAGAAAAGAGCTGAACCAGTTGTTTGGGAAAGGGCACTGCCAAATCCAGACTGCAGAAAAAATGATCACTTATGTTTTATAGGCAATGGTATATTTTGTGACTATTGCACTGTGAATAGATACACAAATCGTGCCAGTGTGATACCAAATGATGCCTCAAAGACCATATGGCAGTAGGTCTTTTCTAGCTAGAAAAACAAAAACAAATAAAAAACAACAAACAAACAACTGAGCAGCTGGATTGAAAAGAAAGATTGAATTGTTCCATAAAGCAAAGTATTAATCCTCTCCCCTGACACCTCTGACTGTTGTTAATGTTGTCTTGCATATTAAAAATACATGATCCTACCCTGCTCTCAACATAAAATCATCTCAACCAGAAGAACTATTTTGTTAGTTTCCTGACCTGACAGCCAGCACAGAGCCCTGTTTGCAAATTACAAGGCTGTGACTGAAGATGAAAAATGCCCTGAGCTGGTAGGAAGGGCTTTGAAAGTGTCTGGTCACCCGCTGCGTGAGGGAGAATACATCCAGCAAGACAAGCCTGGGAGACGTAGGCTATTAAAACTGTGCAGCTCTTTGCCAGGGAAAGGTCGGCAGGCAGAAGTTGATGTTGTGAAGAAACATGCAGTGGTGTCACTTAATTGCCAGCATCAGTTTGATATTGCTGTGAGGACCAGCAATAAGGAAATAATAACAGGCAAAGGGGATGAGGTTCTGTCAGAAAATAATGAATGCAGTAATGAGAGAAGGAAGCACAAAGGGGCCATAATAGAGAGGGCTATGCAAACATGCAAAGAGTTGTGGGCATGACAAACACACAAGCTGAGCTGTGGGCTTCACCATGACATCAGAGGCTGCGGCGTTTGGATAGCTTCGATCCTAGTTCCATTTCATTTATTTCCTTCTTGCAGCACTTTGATAAAATAAGTTGTTCTGCAGATCTAATGAAACCTGCTCTCCTATGAATTAAAAAAGCGGTTCTGCCTCTTTACATCTTTCCTCTGCTCATTTCACCTCATTTCACTGCCAGTTCCCCCATCAGCAATCCCACACCTTCGCATCTCCAGTTTCTTCTTATCTCCTCATTGATCTTGCTCAGCAAAATCAGTGTATGTCTGCCACAGGGTTGGAACTGCACTTGGTCCTGGTTGGCTGTAGTGGCAACTACACCAAAGAATGGCTGAGCCCATGCAGAAACACTTCCTCCATTGGTATTGAATGTTACGGTTGCTGTCTGACATCAAGTCACAACTCCTAAGATTTTGGAGGAATTTAACTACCTTTGAGATATGTATCCATGAGGATTCTTGTCAGGATATGAAAATAAAAAAGCACAGTTAGGTAGAAAAGAGACAGAACTTATCGGTCATGTACAACAAACCCAAAGGAAATTCAGGTAAAAAGGATCTGGATGTGAGGCAATGCTAGCAAATGGCTCCGTATGGGAAAGAAATCTAATGGTCTATATACTGCATTATCCAAATGCACATCTTCAAAGTCTCAGTTAGTTGGTATTCCCCATTGCACCATGTCTTCTGTGGAGTGGCTCTTGAATCTGGCATTTGCAGTGTTTTTACTTCAACTGTTAAGATTGTCTTTTTCATTTGCATTTCTCTCATCCTTCCCCCACAAGGAAATGAAAGCATTTTAAAACCCCTAATGGATGAAGTTATTCTGCTCTGTTAAAATAAGTATTATTTATCCCTGTTATCCAGAGAGGATAATTTATAATGGTTAGGTTGAGTGATTCACCCAAATTCCTTCCACTATTCAGCAGGGAAATCCTACAAAATTCCACTTGAATTTTATTTTGAAATGGGGGAGAATTGCACGTATCCCATCTGGTTGTATTTAAAACAATTAGGAAATGAGTTGTGTGAGCCTATCTCATCCTGATTTTCTTTTCTTAAATGTTAGGAACAGTCTGCCCAGGGAGGTAGTGGAGGTATTCAAGAATCGTGTAGATGTGATACTGATGGACATGATTAGTGGGCATGGTGGTCATGGGTTGATGGTTAGACTGTATGATCTTAGTGATCTTTTCCAACCTTACTGATTCTATGATTCTAGGATAAGATGTAGTAGAAATTCAATGATAAGATGACACATGCACATTTCCACACTCATTTCAGAAAACATATACAGGGATAGCAGCTGAAGTGTGCTAACAGCAGCCCTGTAAAAGAGGTGAGGTAGGTAGCATATCCTTTGTTAATTCCACTGGACTAAGAAAAACTGAAGACCCCACAAATTTGCCCATTAAAACAAACCAGAGCTAGAGTGGATTTAGCTCAGCAAACGCTCAGTGGTGCTCACACAGTGGTGCTTGCATGCATTTGTCAGGTTACATGAAAAATGGAGATACAATTCTTGGTCTAGCCAAGAGTGAGTGTGAAAAAAAACCAAGTTGCTCTGACAGATAATTCCCTTTTACATAGGCTTTTCCAGTAGCTTATCAGTACCATATCTATGACATTCAGCTATGCTTAGTCTATACACATTTCTCATATTTCTGTTACTCAGTCAAGTGTGAACAAAGTTGGTACTAACTGATAAAGCATTAATGACCAGATTTTCTACTCTGATAGGCTGGAGTGATGCATCCTCTAGCATCCTCAAAAGCTTCATCCTCCCCCTCCGCAAAGAAGTATGTTAAGTGACAATTAGCATTAAAGCAGCTGCAAATGCTTACTGTAGGGTAATTCATTAATATCCAGTTTGCCTAATCACAGAGATTCCCTTTTCACTCAGTCCTCACAGTACTTGTGCTGTTTCCCTCTCTACATTAACACACATTGCTGAAAGAAGAACTTATTTGAACTCTGCTGGCAAAGCACTCAGGAATCCATATGCCCCCTCACACTTAAACAAACCAGTGTGTTCATGGTAAGAATTCATCATTTATTAAAAAAAATCAAAGTTACAAATAGAAAATCTTTGAATACATACCAACTGTTACTGTTGGTTTCTTGTTCCAAATTACCATAACACAGATGAGCTCCAGGACTCCAGGCTGACAAATGTACACTGTAGCAACAGCTTTCTAGCCAGCAGGTTCATCAACTGGATATGTTTTCTGAAGTCTGTTAAAAGTGAAAAGTGTCCTAGAGATTATGAACTGGATGTATTATATCTTGTGTGGCTGCCTAGTTTACGTCTATATTTTAGGTGCCTTAAGCTAGGGCTCAGAGAGACAGTGGTGTTTCTAAAGACAACCAGATCTTTCCACAGCCTTTTCAGTAAAGTTTAAGAACAAAAAAGGTACAGACAAACTCTTCCACAGGAGGGGATGAGATGCAAGCCCGACAGCAAAGTGTTTCCATTACCCAGAACTTCCTTTTATTAGACCCCTACTTTCAGAAGGTCACCATCTAGATTAAGTGATTTAGATGATTTCTGCACAACAGTGGAAGGACATTGGTGGCAAAACTCTGCCACTTCTGAAGGCAACAGTGAGTTTTCAAGAGGCATCCCTTATAGCTATTACTGACACTTCAATGCTATACAAAAACTGTGTGAAGACTTTGGCAGCAATGAGTGGGTGATACATAGTGCTCATATAGAATGGGTTAGGGGCTGGTCTATAACCCACTCAGCTCAAGTCAGTGACAAGGGAATGCTGGAACAGCCTGAAGAAAACAAGCACTTCTCACATTTTTTTCAGAAGACACAGGTGGATTTTGGTTTAATGAAGCTCGTTAAAAGGTAGTGGAGGAAAACACATCCATCAGTAAGCCAGTCACACTCAACCTCTGCGCCTCTTTGCCTGCTAGGACACATAAACCTGTATGTAGACAATACACAAGGGAAACAGCAGCTGCAATTCTGAGGTCTAGAATTCAAGTTCAAGGTGATTGAAATGGATCAGTCTACCCTGTTTACCCAAGTTAGACCTAAAGAAAAATCTTACACTGAGGTGTTAACTCCCTCTGGTTTCTCAGATTGATGAGTGTAGCAAAGTACAACCACCTTCCTTTTTAAAGGAGATGAAAGAGGAAAAAGGTCTTGGCTTGACCTACCAGAACAGTATTATTCCATCAGCTAGCAGCTTTCCTGGTGTCGGTGTTCCTGGACCCAGGAAGATGATTATCACAAGCTGTGTGAGTCATAAGGAAACATAAAGAGGGAGCCCGTAAGCTTCTGATACTTCTCAAATATTCAAGCACCTGACTTCTCCTCAAGTTGGGTGTGTAAGCCAAGTTAGCCCCTTCTTGCACAAAACAGCACCTCTCATTTGTAGATGCATGTTCTAATCACTGTCTTTGCAGCTCCTTCTAATGCTGTTCTGTGTAATATAACGTTCCTGGAGCAGGGCATGGGAGCATGTGTGTGTTGGCTAGAATGCATATCAATAGCAGAGCGGTAGGGCCCTGGAGAAAATCTTTCCATGGCTCCAAGGTCTCCTGTCCGTAGTAAAATTTGAATTGCTTGAATCTTTCTGTCCTCTAAGCAGTCTCTCCTTTAAAGCTTCTTTGCCTAATATTGCCAGAGTACATGTGCCAGTGGAGAGAAAAGTCAAGTAGGGGAGAACTCCCAGCTTGTAAATACTCCAGCAGTGCCCCAGGATTATGGTTGCCACAGCAGCATTCTGTGCTTGTGATGAGAGCAATTGGTGTAAATGAGTAGCAATGAGTAAATCTTTGACGTATCGCATCTGAACAGTTTCCATATTTACCATTTCTGATGTCATTTTCTTCTTCTCTTTTAAAGGAAAAAGTGATGTAGAGCCAAAGAGTCCAGAGAAAGGCACAACTCATACATCGTAAGTCACTTCTGCCTTTATGATCCGAAAAAGGCGTCTATGTTTTATCAGACTGGTTGGGCAATATTGAATTTGTCCATTTGTTTTCATTAAGATAAAGCTCTTTCACTGATGCTGTTCTTAGAAAGGCTTTTTAGATAATGACTAAGCATTAATTATTCCTAGAACTTTTGCATGCTGGCAAGTCAAAGATCCTCACGAGTGAAATGGCTCCCTATCATGCTGAGCAGATATGAAATGATTTCTGTGGGTGTGAGAGGCTGCCCTTTACAACCTGACTTCAGCATTACCTTAATGCTACCGGAGTTTGTCACACTTGCAAAAAAACGTCATGTCACATATGCCTTTGATGTACTGATGTAATTTTAAAAGACTGCAGTCTGCAGCTTCACCTCTGAATTACTTGAAAACCAATTACAGTTATCTCTGGTCTCTCACGATTTTGTTGATGTTTTTGAATTAACAAAAGAAGTCGAGAAATAGATAGGAACAGGCACTTGTAATATATCAGTGTTCACCTTCACTCTGGTGCAACAATAGAAGCTTTTCCCATTTTTAACTCCAATATGCAAAGAAAAGAATTGTTTTGCCAACATAAACCAGTCTATAAAACAGATGGGCTGCAAGTTAAAATATATATATAAATAACAACAGTCTTCCAAACTGAGCTAGATAAGTTAATTCCTCTATTATTTACCACGCAGTAGCAGTATGAATTTCCACGAAACCGGTCACCTTTTTAATCCCATTTGTGAGAGCCAAGTTCCTGCAAGTCAGTCATGTGAATTTTAGAGTGCATCTTGTCCGTAATTTATGTTTCCTGATTCCTGTTATTTAAATTCAGAGCGTTACATCATGTAAATCTCACAAGGTGTCACCATTTGTCACATGGTCAAAAGTAGTCACAGAAGGAGGTACAATAACAGTGATTTATTGTGGGATGTTTTCATTTCTGCTGCAAATACGCATTAAAAACCTACTGGAAATGAATCTAGAAAAAGATTTGACTTGGTGTAAGAAATGGCTTGTCCTGTGGATTGTGTTGTGGAATGTAATTACAGCCTGTGAGCTTATTTAGCCAAACTTATTAAATGAATTAAGCATTAGCAGCCTTATGCCTTCTGATAGTATGATTGCTGGGAATGGTTAATAGAACGATTCCAATTATTATCATTTTTAAAAATAGTATTGCAATAAAGACCAAAAGAAGAAGGGTTTTAATGCCATCTGGAGGTATTTTGGAGAAATGAACACATTTATTTTGCTGATATTTAGCAATATGTAAACCATAAGCCACCCTCCACAGTGGTTTTGCTAGTCTGGTGGTATTTTATTTATGACGAATGTTCTTAACTTTCCTTTCTTCTCCTTTATCAACTTGAAACCCCCTAGCATCTTTGGGCCCAGAATAGAGAGAGGAGCATGGAATCATAGAATCACAGAATGGATTGGGTTGGAAGGGACCTCACAGCCCACCCAGCCCCAACCCCTGCCATGGGCAGGGCTGCCCCCCACCAGCTCAGGCTGCCCAGAGCCCCATTCCAACCTGGCCTTAAGCATCTCCAGGGAAGGGGCACCACAGCTTCTCTGGGCAGCTGTGGTGCCAGTGAGCAGGGTTTAGAGATGTGCTCCAATATCTGTCTCAGTGTCAGCTTGAGACTGTCCACTGTGACACACAGAGTGCCAATTTAAATACAGCAGACTTCAAAATCTGTTTAAGTGTGGGAAGTTCTTGCCCAGTAAGATATATTAGCGTGACCTTCTGAAACTATCCACTTGTCTACTGCATGCAGAATACTTAGAATGCTTATCTTTGCCTTGTTGCTAATGCCAGGGCCACCTTGCAGTAGATACTGGTTCCTTGGGCAATTCTAAGAAGCAGCAATGACTTTTACTACCGCAGTGCACACAGCTGTGCACAAAGTGCACACTGAGAGGCCACACCAGCAGGACTCTGTCTTTCTGTCACATGGCCATGCCCTGGGTCCTGGAGGAGGGATGCTGAGGAGAAGCCACAGTGAGAGGTGACACCTTCAGGGCTGGCTGGAAGAAACTCCAGGGAGCCAGAAGGAATGCTCTGTGGATTCATTTCACCATGAATCATTGTTTCCATGTGAAAATGAAACAAACAGCAACCAAAAATAAAAAGCAAAAACACAAAGCGAGGCATGTTGGCCCAGATAAAAATAACAGAAAAGATCGGGAGGAGCAAATTAATGTTTCTTTCTTGCAAATGTCTTTTTTATTTCCCTCAGGCATGTTACAAGCCACACAGTCAAACCAAGCTTATATGACTCAGTGGCAGTTAATTCATCCTTGGTGTAGATTTACTGCCACCATCCAAAGATTATTTATGCAGCTTCAGAAGACAGGTTGATTGCCCTCCTGAATCAGGCGGTGAGGTGCTTGTGAACCGAGCATTTACATCAGGTCTCCTCTGAAGGATTCCTCCTACCTGACCCACTGGGCTCCTGGGGCTCAAAACCAGGTGTTGCTCTGGAGCAAAAAGGATGAAGGTGCTGCTCGTGTCCTCTGAGGGCATGGAAATCTGGGGCACAGATGTGTGCAGTGCTGTTCAAATGGGTTTGGGTACAGGAAATGCATCGTTCCAAAGAGCATAATGTGTAGCTTTTTTCAGGTATGCATTAACTCTCTGGATGGACTCTGGTGGGACCTGCCTCTCCACTGATAACAATTTTATACAGTATGAAATCAGTATACTTCGGATGATTCACATCAGTTGATGCAACATCCTAATTAGTTAGATAAATAAGGACAGCCATTACAATGCTAGAGATAACTGAGATTAATGTAAGAGAGTGAGAATTATGCAAAATCATGGAGGAAGAGCAGAATCTGGGCAGAGTATTTGCTCCTTTTGCACAGTGCTGCTATGGCCCTCATTGCATCAGCATGCGCAGAAATCATCTGAACTGGCACTACATGATGGCACTAAAAGGTGCAAACAATACAAAGGTGTTAAGCTGTCTTGAGTCTTCTCCAGCTGATTCATGGTCCATGTAACAGAATGTTTTTAAAGCCATCAGAGGTCTGGATTTGAAGTGTTTTTTGTTGTACTCAGTATGTACAGCTCTCTATGGGTCATCTGATTACAGCTTCCCTGCATGTTTCTAAACTTTTAGGACTGTTCAGAAATATCCAGCAGAGTTTCATTCTTTTGGCTTTGTGATGGAAGTTTCAGTTTTCAGTGGCTAGAAAACCTACCAAATGTTATTAGAAACACCTAATTTTTATGAAAATACTCCCGTCTACCCCAGCCTTACCACTTGTAGGATTAAGGAGGATGTTAAAGAGGAGAGGAATGGAGACCGAGTGCTCTTTCTGTTTTTTTGAGGATCTTTTCACTAAACCTTAGAACACTGCACTTGAAACTTTTACTTGTAGAACATATCCATGCAAGGAAAAATTATTCCAACAAAGCTCCTGTGTTTCAGAGGGTCCAGTGGTGCCACAGCAAGTCCCCACTGCACTGGAAGTCTGAGATCACCCACCTTCCCACACACAAACTGTGACAACAACCTAAAAATGGCACATATACACAAAGCACCCCCAAAAAACTCCCGCTCTTGGGATGACTTTTGATGTACCGTCTGTTGTAATGTTCGTAGTACCTTTGTGTTTATAAATGATCTCCAGTTCAGACTATCCAAGGTTAATCATGCCTGACTGTGATTCACTGCCATGCATTTACCTCAACGTTTCTAGTGCACTTAATGATACCAGTGCTAGCAATGAGATACCTTGCTGCTGTCTCTTTATTATCCCTCCCACTATTGTTTTCATGCCGAGCTGCTTCAGTTTTTTCCCTCCCTTTTTACAAGAGAATTAACCAGGATTGAAGGAGGCTTTTATAATTTATGGCAGTTATGCAAGTTTTGCCCTTTCTAATATACTCTGAAAATCACAGAGATCCCGGTATGTGTTCACTTGTTTGCCTTTGCCAGGCAGAAATAGATGTTGGCACCGGGTACTAGCATCACTTGGAGAATAATTTGCTCATGGGAACTTCATTAACTGTACTAACTTCAGCTGTTTCCAAGCTGCCTATTTGCAGAGATTAGTGCTACAGTCTCTTGCCCATCCAGTTGCTAACATCATTCTCATCACCCTGATTCCCCCAAGGGAAGAAAATAAGAAACAGGTAATTGGAGCAGTGTCACTCTTGTTCTTTCATGGTGCAACCTACGTCTGTATTGGCATAGAATCACAAAATCACAGAATGGTTTGGGTTGGAAGGGACCTCAAAGCCCACCCAGCCCCAACCCCTCACCGACTCAGGCTGTCCAGGGCTCTATCCAACCTGGCCTTGAGTGCCTGCAGGGATGGGGCATCTACAACCTCTTTGGGCAACCTGTTCCATCAGCATCAGCATCACCTGTTTGTTTCTTACCTTTTCTTCCTCCCTTGAGTCTTACTCCTTAAATCTACAGAGTGACTCACAGATATTGCAGCCAAAAACTCCTGCTAATTTCCCATTTTGCAGATGGGAAAACTGAAGCAGGGGATTTACAAGCCACTTCCAGGCAGCAAAGTATCATTCTCAAATACAGGCGATCAGCCTAAGTGCTACCAATGCACCATTGTGCACCGAGCCCCTGAGGAGCTTTTCCTTCCACATCTGGCTGCTGTCTGATCATGAGCCAAAGCCTTAAGTCTCTCAGGCATCCACTGAGCACCAGAGTTGGAAGATGAATCCTAATCCCACCTCACTTCGCCAAAACACCTGGTGCAAGTTATTTAAAGTTAGCCTTGGCTTTCCCCCATCTAAAATAATAATTAGGCTGCCATGAAGACCAGCTCATTAATATCTGTACAAAGTGTTGAAAAATGCAATGTTCTGTAAAAAATGGCTATGGATTACTCACCCAGAACAATAAAGGAAATGAGAGATAGATTAAGTTTTTAAAGACAGACTCAAACAGTAAGTGTGGATGTCCTGAGCAGTGCCAGTGACAGGGAGGGGCTGGGTGCAGGGAGCCATGTCCCATCAATACTGCCTCACCTTCCCCCAGAGTTTCAGCCACAGTTTCTTAGAGCAGTCACCATCCAACTTAAATTAGGATCTTGCTTTCATCTCAGAGCACCTGAGGGAGGAAATGGTGAATTGGGAAGGGGCAAATCAGAAAGATTCTTTCAGTGGCACATCTTAGACATCCTTCTGTTTGCTTGCCACAAGGACTGTAATGGCTCAGTAGAATCAGAAAATAGTTGAGGGGCATGAAGAACAATGGAAAGAGTGAAATTCATGCAACTGTGGAAGGTGGCAACAACAAAAAAAAAAAATTACCCAAATATTTCTGGGATATAATCCATTTTTAGTTTCCAGATAAGATAATAGGGCAACTTTCTAAAGAGGAATCCAAAACTCTGGTGGAAGTTTGGGGCATTTTCAAGAACAAGGACATCTGCAGTAGGCACTGATCAGTGATCTGGTGACTCCTCTTTCAGTAAATCCATGGGCTATCGTAAGAGTATTAACTTGATGGTGAGCCACAGTTGGGCCTCCTCTACCAAAAACACAGATTTCAAGGGATGATAGGCTATTTAGAAAAAAACTGTTACTTTTTTAGATGTCTTGCAACTGAAGGCACCAAATACACATTCTATCATCAATGGCTTTTAATACCTGTCTGTGATATTTCTGAGACATCTTGTAGTCCATACTTTAAAAAAAAAAAAACAAAAAACCTTACCATAATGAATGAAATCAGTGTTCTTTGGAGTGATTGAGGTCTTGAAAACTGTAGAAGTGAATGTCTGGTGTTTATCCATGAACCAGGTAGCTGGCAGAAGAAGAAGGCTGGCTTCATAACGCTATCCCGCCTGTTTACTTGAACCTGGACTTGGGGAGCTAACTCATAACACTGCCAGGCTGTCAGTGCTCAGCCAGTCCAGCAGGAGCAGCTACAATCTTAAAATGCACTCCTCAGCTCTCAAATTCCCATTAAAAAATTCTTTTTTCCACTCTCTCCTCTGAAGCATTGCCTTCAAAACACGTATAAATACAGGGTATTTTTCTGTGTATTAAATACCATTAAAAAATAAAACTCCCCTGTAACTTTCTGTACCAAGAGACAGAAGGTTTCACCTGTGAGATGCATCAACTCCAGCTGTATTGTCACAATACTGATGTGTAAGGAACTGTCAGTTCCTATCCTTCCCTTAACATAAATCTTTGGATTTGTGGTATATGATGTTGCTGACAGTCCACAGAAAAATACTGTAAGTTAATACCAACAAATCTATTTTCTTCAAATCCTATAAAGACATTTTCTTGGAAGACATTTTCCCACATGGGTTTTGACTGAATCTGTCTTTGAGGTTTAGCTAAGTTAACGAGGACGAGTAGATTGGTGGCTTGGGTGGGTTTTTTGGCCACATAAAAAATGTAGATGCATGGCTCTCAAAGATGATAAAATCTTCAAAAACACATAAGTTGTATTAAAATAAACATAAAGAATAGTATCTTTTAAAGAAGGTGAGATGGTTTTATTTGGTGGATTTAGAAAGAAAATGCTTGGAAGCCCGATCTGGCCATAATTGCAGCTATGGTTACCTTAGGATAAAATTTATCTTCTGTTGTGTCTCAGTCAGACAAGAAAGGCCTTATCTGAGATGTCAGTACGTACAGGGATAGATGAAGTCTAAATAGCAGCACCTCTGAGGTCTGGGGAAGTTTGTTATTGACTTCCAAAGGAAGAGATAGGGTTTTCACTGTCCTGTTTTTTAATGTTAGTCTTTTCTTTTAATAGATATAACCGATAGCCAGAAATGACCACTCTTATTGCTGCAAGACTCAGCACAGAGTTTAATTTATTAAGTCCCCATTAATTCAGGCCCTCTTGTTCCCCTGCATTCTCTACCTATACTGTGCACACCAGAGCTCTCATTTTGATGCCTCCTTGGACTCAAAGAGAGTGGCACAAGACACTCTTGCTCCAAATAAGAAGCACTCAGCACCTTTTCTCCAGTTTGAAAACTTGCTACAATGCTGGCCATTATTTCTAATTTTGTACCAAGTGACAAATGTTTCCCTAACACTTCTGTTCATTTACATCATTTAAAATAAAACCGACCAATTTAGCCCACTAAAATATAGTTAAGATTGAGGAAATGTTTTCCCGTGTTGCACCAAACGCATATTATTTTTCTCTTAGGCACTGTTTTCCTTGGACTTTGTCATTTGCAAGAGACTAATTGGGAATTTTGAATGCGGTCTTCGCTCCAAGCATGGTGGTTAAGGAAAGGTTGCCAGGAAAATCAGATGCGAATACCTGGGAGGAACTTGATTTCATCAGACATGCCATCAGAAACCATCTACTTGCTGTGTATTTTCTCCCTGAAGTAAAAGGATAAACTGGAGCTGGGTGTTAGGCACGTTGTAGCTGAATGGTTCTGTTGCTGGTTTTGCTGTGTTAAAGCTCCCAGTTGCTGTTCTAGAAATCCCACACCTGGAAGGGAGGCTTTGCTGCTGGTGCGATGGCAGGGAAGGGGGAATGGAACACCACACAGCATGTCCAAAAGGAGAGAAGTGCCATCGGGAATGCTCACATAGCCTGATTTAGTGGGGCTTTATGCCATCAGTTGCAGGGTGAGGGGTGACGCGGTGCTGGTCTGAGCCCATGGCCGGTGTGCGAGGTGAGGTGCAGAGGTGGGGAGATGGAGGAGGAGGGACAGGCAGGGAGAAAGGGAGATAGAGGGTCCTGGCCCCCTGCCAAGGCAAATAACCAACATTTTGCAAAAGAGAAATCCTAAGACTGAGGTCATAGTATGGAAAAAGTCTGTTTCACAGACTCTTTAGCCTGAACGCGGGCCAAGTTTTTTTTACTTTTTTTTTTTTTAATGTTTTTTTTTTTTTTTTTTTTTTTTTTCAATGCAGGCATCCTATTAACATTTGAAAAGTAAAGCTCGTCCAGGAATGGAAAGATTTTGGAATTTGCTGTGCCTTAGTTTTCTGCTTTGTTGGTACACATATATACTTTTAATTACGAGAAAGCAAGGCTTTGAATGGGAAGCTGTCTCATTTTACTTTTGAATTATTTTACCACTATGAAGATCAAATTAAGGGTATGTAAAGAAGTGCTTTTTTCTTCCAGAAACTAACAAACTCACCAAAAAAAAAAAGAAATTTTTCAAGCTTGGTGGACAACTTTTTATCTTCCATGCAAAACACAAAAAGATACTGAAACCAGAAATGGCAATGGATTTTCCTCTGTGGAAAAGTTCTGCTGTTCAGCCATTTGTACCTACAATTTTTTTAAGCCTTTGTAGTAGCAAACTGACAACTTCATGACAGTTTATTTTTTGTACCTAACTAAACAAATTGTTGAAACTCCTCTGCCTTAGTCTCTGGGTTTGCATTTAATGCCAGAGTGTGGATATTTTTTAACTGTGGAAAAATAGAACTCCTTGGATCTGTTAGGATGTTATTGCAAGCAAGTTTTGTGGTCTTTGATTTGCTAAGCTACAACTGGAGCCTGCCTTCCTCAGGGTAAGAATATTTCCACATTATCATTTCACCTGTGGCATTATATCTTTGTGTGTATCTTGGCTTTGTGCATCCTGCTCTTTGTTTAGCATGCAGACAAGCTACATCTCCCCAGAGAGATGTGGAATACATTTATTGGCAATTTAAAATTGATGATAGATTTGACAAGCAAGCAAAGTGATGCACTGACGCTATCAAAGCTGGTGATGAATCGGGACAAAGGTTTGGATGAGGCGTATTGTTCTGGGATTCAAAAGGGTTCTACTTACAGATCATTCCAAAATCAAGGCAACTGTACCGCTGACTTAAAAAGAGAAGAGCTTTTCTGAGTTTTTATGAGAAAAAAACATAGCTTGATTGGCCCACAGACCTTTTATAGCAGAATTACAGCTGACATTTCTGCATGCTGATGTTTATTAGTTTTGTAAGCTGTTTTGTCAGGATTCATTTTTTTCTGTTTCCCTCTTTCACGTTATAAACTGTGAGCAGTTTTAGGTAGAGAGGAAAAATCTCTTTACATTTTTCCTCAGAGAGACGCTCCACGAGGTGTGGGTGTTATAAATTAAAACAGAAGTGATCTGTTACCTGATGAGTACGTAGACTTACCATTCATTCATTTGCCTTAGAATTTAGTGTAATTATAGGGGAAAATCCCATAAACTCGCCACGAGCTTTCCTATTGCCAAAACAAAGAGGACAAATTAAGACAAATAATCTCTTAATAGTATTTAATAGCATGATACAAAGTACGAGCAAATTACCTTGTTTGATGGCTGATTTTTGTGCCATTTTAAATGGCTGATTTGGAAGGGGGGGGCTCCATCCAGAGGTCCCCTAGGGAGCTGAGGCAGATGATGCAGACATGCAGTGCAGACATGCAACCTGCCTTAACGTGGTTCAGACAGAGGCCTGGAATGTCCCAGAACATAACCTCAAAAATAATTTGTCATTGCTCTGGTTTGTATTTTTTTTAAACTGTCAGCATTAAGACAAAAATTCATGTGGCTGCTCATGTAAAATCCACATGCTTTCCCCATCAGTACAATGTTTGCAGTAAGTGTAATATGAGACACAAACTGCTCAATATTTGCAGTCACTGTCAGCAACAGCGGTTTCTGTAGACTTCCATGGAAGAAAGGATGAAGTCTTTTGCCAGAAACTGTTAAAAAAGCCTCTGTCACAAAGTGAGGTTTGATCTTGCAAATAATTGCAGACAAACATGATGCTTTCCAGCAGGACTTGCTTCAGCACTATTGTCTGAAAGACCAAATGTTCCTGTGGGTAACTGGAGCCGTGTTTAAGCTTTATTGCTCATCTCCAATTCAGTTAAAAACCATTTCCCCAGCAGCTGCATGCTTTCCTGTGAGCGCTGTCAGTAAAGCAGAATGAGTTATGTCTGTTGAAAATGCGGCCCGTTACAGAATGCCTTCACATAGAGACCAAGGGGCACAAACACAGAACCTGCATATGCCCAGACCTGCTTCTTCTGACAGCAGCCACCAACACACCAACCTCCACATCCCGTGGTGCAGCAAACCTTGCACAGCTCGGTAAGCAAGTGCTCCTGTACCAGTGCTGGAGGTGGCTGCATGATCACTCTGGAGGAGCTTCCTTTCCACTGCTGAAGAGCTTTGCACTGTCAAGCATCACATTCAAGAGGAAGGAACCTCTCCTTGAGGCTGTCCCATAGGTTTCGTTGCAGTCTGGTTGGCTGGTGGCCCTATCCAGCCCTGCAGCACTCACAGCAGCCTCGTGTGACTGCTGGTGAGCAGTTGGGAGTCAGGAACTGAGTTCTGAGAGAGAAGGGATAAGGCTGGAGAAATGTTCACAGAAGACTTATCAGCTAAAGGATCAGCTGAAGGATCTTAGGAGTTTTGTTACTATGTCTAGCACACATCACTAAACAAATACTAGAAGATATATAATGCACAGTGAGAGGTGATTGCAAAGTTGGATGATGGTTATTAGATTGGTAGCAGGACCTAAAATACTGATGTTTTCCCAATTTGCATATATTTCATTATGACTGCAGTAGGTGGATGACAACCATCACCCACAGGCATTATGGAAAGATCATAAAAAGTAACAGCCCTCCTTTTAACATGATTTTGATTTATTTTTATCTAGCGGATGTGGCTATGTACATCTTTAGCATGATCCCATTTGACTCAGTGACACTGCACAGCTATGACTTCTTTATGAAAAGATCAACTCATTCTGTGTCCTAAGAACCTAAAAGCTTCAATGCCTAGCTGAAAAGCAAGGCATTTTGCTCAAACTGCTTACGTTCTTGTACTTGAGAAAACATTAAAATCTCATCTTATTTCTTCGCGTGCACTTGTCACCCACTCAGAGTTTTATCCAAATAGATCTCTGGTCCTTTTCAAAGAACATCTTCAGCATGAGTTGCATTAGCTTTAAAGACTCACCAAGAACAGAGCGGTCCAGGCTGACACTCTTGGTTTCCAGCAGAGAAGTAACTGCACAAGTCTTATCCCACAATCCTGCAGCTCAGTTAATTAAGTATTTGATGTCCTAAGAAGCTGCTGCCTGCCAAAGCTAAGGAGAGGGAGCTGCAAGGCCCCGTTCCCATCTCTGGCCACCAGACACTGTGATGTTCAGAGACTTTCCACACATCACACCGTGCTACACAGCTCTTCCCCTCTCCCCACCCCACAGAGCTGATGAAATTAAATAGCACAAAAAATTAACCCCACCGTTATTGGAATGCAGCTGGGCAATACATGGCTTTGTTTGCTGCTGTGAGAGAGCATGCATTTATTCATCTCTGGGGGTTCTTGTGACAGGATGGTGGGGAGCCTAGTTCCATAACCCTTGGGGAGCACCTCTGCAGGACCACATTTCTGTGTGTGCTCAGGTGCCTCAGGGCCTCACGCAGGACAATTTCTCTTTCCCTCATTGTCTGCCATCATTATCTGCCACACCAGCCACCACTTCTGCTTTTCTTTTTCTGTTTCCTCTTTCTTGCTCCATTCTTTCTCCTACCACCCCATCCCTGTATTTGTCAAGTTCATCACCTCCAGATTCATCTCTCCTTACTTTTCACTTCCGCTGGCCCTCACCCATCTCACCACTCCCTTCTCCACTTTTGCCCCAGAAAACATGTCTCCCCCCCAAAATAAAAAGATATGTGTGCCAAGTGATACACAAAGACCCACAGCAGCTCAGGTTTGTGGATTAAGTGCATGTTCTTCTTTGCCTGCTTCTCTCTGCCTTTTTCTCTTGATTTCTCCCTCATACCATCCTTGCTTAGTGGTAGATCACAGGGATGAAGACTAGCTTCTAACTCCTCTGTCAGGTGCCTAGGTATGCCCAAATCTTCCTCTGGATCACATAGTTTTCTGTTATTCTCTAGTAAGAATCATAAAGAGAAAGAACAACAACAAAAAAAAAACTGAAGAGAAGAGAGATGAATACGGAACAAAGTTTTAGAGTTAGCTTCCAATGCTTTCTTTTATAACTTTCAGCATGATTGGCAGTTAGGTTTATTTAATCAAATTGCCTTTTCTGTCAGCATATTATTTAATGAGAGAGTTCTTTTTTTTGATTGCATAGGAAATGTAGAAGCATTTGAGAAACTCCAATGTGCTATTTATTCATCCATTATGTTGGGAATCAGTTTAATTTCAATGTCAGTGGAGGAATTAATAATCATAACAGTTATCTGTCACAAAATGATCTATTTGGGGATTTTTTTTTCAGCAAACCAGTTTATATTCCCCATCCTTTCACTAGAGGAGAAAGTTTTGTGTTTTTTTTTAAATAAACGACATTTTAATGTGTTTTTATTTTGATTATCCCTTCTAGGCTGATGGTAGAGATAAAATATATTCAGGAACGAATTCAGCGTTGAGTCATTGATACAAAATTCTTTACTAGCTTATCTCTATTTTTTTTTGTTGTTGTTGTTCTTTAAATTCACTCTGAGCTTTTCAAGCATCAAGGAGGATGGATGCCCCGACAAAGTGCAGGCTCCCTCCTTGTCACAAAGAAACAAAAAGACAGTTGGAGTCTTCCAGAGATAATGCAAAGTCCCCTTTCGGCGGTCGTGCTAATTTGGGCTGGGCCTGTCCTATGTTTGGCTCCGCATTTCACTGCCAGGAGAACAAACTAGCTTTATACACATAAAGCTGTGCAGAGAGAGGGAGGTTTGGAGGCACAGGGGCCCAGGCCTGGCTTGGGATGTCTTGGTCTCTGCAGTTATGTGCAGCCCTGCTTAAGTAAATAACTGATAAATGAATAAAACCTTTCAGCTGATGTGTTTGATGAGTACCAAGACTTTTTATATGACTCTGAACGAAGGGCAGTAACTGTTAAATGAATTGCTTTTTAAATAAAACACATAAGAGAAATTTTTAAATCCTTCATTGTTCCTTAAAATGTTTTAGTGCCTCATTAATTCTTGATTAGCCCGGTTGTTAAGAGGCCATTATTATGTGGTAATAAGGTGTAGGAAATTACCTCTAGGACTCCAGTCGTGTCGCAGTATATATGCTGTGTTGAGACCAAGTGCCTGTGGTATGAATTAGGGCTGCATGGTTTGGTGGTGACACCCAGGCTGATGGTGCTCACAGTGCTGGCCCACCATAAGACCCTTGTGGTGGTAGCCCTGTGCTGTGTGGTGGATGCTGTGGTGCAAATCCTCCAGCAGTGGCCTCTTGTAAGGCAGAGAAGACCTGGCAAAGCCTTCTGCTCTCAGCAGCCTCTGAAGTGCACTTCAAGGGCTCCCAGGGCTTCCCTGATCTTGCCTTCAGCAGAGCATGGCAACTCCTATACAACAGCAGAATAAAGTTAGTTTGCAGCTACATTCATTTAAATAATTTCAGATATGCCTGAAGCTCGCACGGATGAAAATCTACTCTCTGCTGCATGATTTTTTTTGGCAGAAAATGTCACAGGATGTTTGGTGCTGGGCCAGCAGAATATCCCCAAACTGACAATCTCCTTGGATCACTGGCATTTTGAACCTTCCTGCTCTTAAAGCTTGCAACAAACACTGGCAGTACTAATCATTATTATTCTCTTAAAAATAAGAAAATGAGCCTTTGGGGCTATTTTTATTGTGATTTCTTACGACATTTATCAGCATTCTGAAGAAGAAGTATACTTGAGTATCTCGGTCTGTATGTATTTATTTTTCAGTGAGTATTATGCATTTTTTCTCCCCCTAAAAATCTCTTTGAGACTGCTGTTTTAATGCTCAGAGTACATAGCTCCCACTCATTAACTATACTGGGAGCTACCACAGCATCACTGTCTTCAAGCATGCTTCAAAGACCCCACAGACCCTCTCCCCCCCCTTACAGTCCATGGGGCACTGAACACCAAAGAGCACCAAAGTTCCGCCTCTCCAGGCAGGACTGTAGGGATCTGCCACTGCTTTATATACACACCAACATGTATTTTTCATTATTTCAGGAAAATAACTAGTAGCAAATTGTCATGACTTTTACAAGGATGGGTTAAAAATCAACAAAAATCAGATGTTCAAAAGGTTCTTCTGACAGCATTTTGGGATCTTACTGAGGTGTACCTGTAGCTCAAACCAAAGACTGTTGGGAGTTGCTAAAAATGTGTAGTGAAGGAAGAACATCAAGAGGTAACAGCCCAAGCTTGATGAAAGTTTATTTAATCAATATAACTGTTCTGGTTAGAAGTTCTTTCACTTAAATTACCTCCTAGCGTAGGCTCTAGACATGAATTAGAGCCTGAAGAGCATCATGAGGCAGGTCAGTTCCTGGGAGTGTCTGAACCCATACAGATAGGATTTCTGCCAGGACTTGGAGTTGCCTTCCACAATTCTGGATCTGATTGAACAGTGGGATTTTGAAAAAAAAAACAACAAACCAAACCAAAACAAAAAAAACAGTAATATATTTGCCTCCATTTCTTCTTTCCCACTGAAGGAGAATAGTTGTGAGTTTGTTCACTTTTGACCTCATAGGATGTTGGGAAATTTAGCAAGCTAGAGGTCTCTCATTACCAAATAGTATGATAGGGCACAGACCACTAACAAACTGATACGGTGGGTCCTATTTCTTACTAGTCAATGATTCTAGTCATAAGGAGAGTAAATCCTTATGCTTCGATGTTCAACTGTATGGAAGTGTGGAAGAGAGTATCGATAAGAAAATCCCGACAGATCTTTCATTCAGTCCTGATTGTTCCACAGTACTGCTTTAAATTGAATTTAAGCTTGAAAAACCATTTATAAAAATATTTAGAGGGCTGTTTGTTGCATCTTTTGAACAGTAAGAACATTTCTGCTGTTAGGATAGTCATGTCATTGAAAAAATACAGAATGACTTCTTTAGACTAATAAAGGCTGTTGGAGATACTCTGAACGTTTATACAACTTCTGGAAAGTTATTTATATATTTAAAAGGCCTTTATTGTTAGTATCCTAAATTTGTGCCTATTTTATTCAGTACTTTTATCAGCTATCTCTTCCATCTTCAGTGCAGTAAAAATATTTCAGTGCCTGATAAACCATGTACAGCTGAAGTCCTCTCTCTTATCAGTAAAAAATCATTTGAGTTGAAGGTAATATAATGGGCTAAATTAATTGCCGATGAAACTCCATTGGTTTTACTAGGGTGACACCAATGATGAAACTAACTCAATATATTCAGTTTTGGAAATCCTCTTTTGACTATTAACGCTATTAGTGCTAAATTGAATTATTTAAAAGTCAAGCATCACCACTTACATATATAACTTTTTAAATACACATTGCATGATATAGGTACAGTATTTGCATATAAATTATTTGCACATATACCAAGTTAGCATGTTATTATTTTTAGTATTTATTTTTCTGTAAGTATCAAAAAGATAATTATCCATAGCTGTCAATATTAAGCACTTTATACTTGCCATGGGAAAACAACATAATGCATTTTTATTTCCACACCCAGAAGTTCTTCTAAAATAATAATGAGTGTTTCAGTTGGTTTCAATTTATTGTTAAATAATACTTAAAATTGTTTCTGTTCAAATATGGAGGGCATAGGTACATCCTAAAAGGTCTGCGTAGAATTAATATCCTGGGAACTCTAGTGGTAGGCAACCATCAGTTTCAAGCATAAAAACAAACCAACCAACCAGTCATATAACACAGCAGATTTGAGCAAGTGTTCTTAATTTCATTCTAATTTTGTGTAAAAAAGTACATCAAATTCTTGGATTTCAGTCATGTAACATGAGAACATATTTCCTGCTTATATCTTTTGCAACACTGCCATGATATAGAAGTTTACGCCTATGGATGGCAGTCTGACAGGTGATGACAGAAAAAATATTTCACAGAAAGCTTCAATTAACAGCTAATGCGTGGGAAAAAAAGTGAAAGCAGCAGTATGTTTTGTGGATGCAGATCAAACCCTAACCAAGGCCAGTCCCAGCACTTTGCCAGAGAGTTAATTTAACCTCTGAATCAGCATAGGTAATTCATGTTTTGTTCAATAAGGTTTAAAAATCGTATAGAATCATCGAATCATATATATAGGTTAGCAGGAAAAAAAAAAAAAAAAAAAAAAGTTGTCATTTTTTTCAGCAAAATAAGGGGAAAAAAAAATTTGATTGGGACCAGTCATTTTGTTTAGCTTACCTCACTCCAGAAAGTGCTTGGAAGATGATACTGCAGCCCTAGGTACGAGCATATCTTTGAGATTCTGGTTTTGTAAAAAAGAAAATAAAAGCATCACATCTCAGAAATGTTGGAACGAATGATTTTAGATAGAAATGAAACTTTTTTTAGTTACTTAGGGAAAAGTATTTCTCACGCCTGGCAATTGTCGAGCATCTTGGCCAGTCCTCAAGCTGTTCTTGATGTGTGAGCTATTTGTCAGAAAATTCCACTCAACTCTAAGTCCTTCACACCAGGCTTTAGTTAGAGCCTCGTCCACACTCAGGCATTTGTGAAAGATGATTGCTGACATTTTCTCAGGATGACTCAACATTTCCAAAGGTTCAGGACAGCAGAAAGCATTATCAGACATCATTTAGACTTCCAGGTTTCACAAGATGGTTGCAGTAGTTAGCAGCTGGGCGGTAGGATTTGGCAATCAGAATGCAGTTGTGTCTCATTTGTTTTTGCAAAGTATTTCTATTAGGTAGAAAAGGACATTTCTTTTGAAGTGATGTTCTGGCCCTGGCGTATTATTTTTGAATACAGCTTTTTCTCAGAAAATGCCAGCATGGTATTGCCAGCATGCCAGGCTGGTGTCCAGAAGAAGATTTAAGAGCAGTGATAAAATAAAGGGGGGAAAAAAGAAGCCCTTCTTGCAAACGGGATTTTGTAATAGATATTCTGACACAGTATGAATGATGAGGGATGGAAAATTCATAACGGTGTGTGGAAGGAAAACACACACTCTGCACATAGAAGACCTCCCTATAACTCATCAGATAGCGTGTGTCGAGCGAGTTATGAGAGCTGCTCTATGGTGTATATTTTAAAAGAGACATTAGAAAGGAGATGTAGTGTGGTTTACTATTTGAGAGCTAACTTCATAATTTTGTCCAAAAAGTGTTTTCAAAGAAAAAATATGTTTTATTTTGTTACATATATTGCAGTTGCTGGTGGTGTATTTCTTCAGTGTATGTGCAGGATCCAAATGCAGGGAACAAAGCCCTTCCTCTCCCTGGAGGAGCTGTCCTCAGTGGGTTGTTTCTACTGTTGTGGTGTCTGAAGGAGTTGATGGAATGGGATATCTCAAAGCAAAAAAAGCATGGTGCAAGCAAAATGGAAGGCCAATGGAAAATCTGGCACTGCTCCTACTGGATTTGGGTGGGAGTGCTATGGAAATGGAGGGTTCAGCCCTACTGGGTTACCCTCTCTCGTCTCAGCATCTTGTGATAAGAATGTGAGCCCTGGAGGTCTCTTCCAACTCCAACAATTCTGTGATTCTGTGAAAAGAGAATAACAAAGCAACGCACCCTCTCCTAACAAGTTAGCTATTGTAAGGGAAAACCCGCTTTTTCCCTATGCCTTGCTTGGCTGCAAATGAAAGGCGTTCAGAGATGTACTGATGGAAGAGTGATCAACCTGTTCCAGAAGAAATTAGGAGGCTGGAAATCTTGACTAAAATCACAGCAAGTTCTCACATTCTGCATATTTAATTAGCCCTCTGCAGCCCACTCCTCAGTATCAAATGGTTCCATCACTTTGGCCATGCATGAGCTAAGATGTTTTAGTGCCCCTTATTTTTCTTTCTCTTTCCCTCACACCACACACAGAATTAGTTATTTGACAATACATTCAGACACTGCATTATTTCAACAGTGGTGGAATGTAATGGTATGTAATTAGGAACCAGAGTATAATAGCACTATGAAGATGGTTTTGGCGATGAAATGTTTTTTTAATTAAAATTTCATCATGGCAAATGTGTCGTGCCATTGCCCTTTCCAGTGGTTCATAAGCACCAATGTTCATGAAAGAAAGGGAAGATCCCTGGGGATGGGGAGGGGTGGTGGGGCACTACTCGTCCTGGAACACTGGAGCCTACAAGGGCAAAACGTACCTTGAAGTCCTCACAAAGTGATGATTTCACAGTGGAACTGTTTCCACTTCTGAGTTTCACTTTGGTTTTGATGTTGTTGGGATTTTTTAGGGAGCGGGGAGAGACTGTGAAGCACCTTATGTTGTGAGAAACCCATTGCACTGCAGACCCATCTATTTACCATATTTTCTCCTCATGGAGCTTATCATTAAATGAAACGGCCTGCTCACTTTCACAGTAGCCAACCAGGTTCTTGTCTGTTTGTTTGCTTGTTTTAATCATTTTGTCTTCATCTAGTCAGATAAACCTGTAAATTCAGTGTGCGCTCTGTGGGACTGTGTCCAAATCTATACTGTCTCCTTCCTGACAGGGCTGACAGAGAGTATAATCACTTGTATTGTCCAGAGTACTGTTTACATAAAGGAGCAATAAATACCTGTTGAAATTTTTACTGGAGGCCTCCCAGATGGATGGTTCATTTATTATTACAGACAGAGTTTCATTTACTTAGTTATTAAAAGAAGCAGGCCGCTGCAGCCCATTTATAACTATATTAAAACTAAATGAAGCTATAAGTATTGGAGACGGGACTGAGAAAAATACAGTGGCTTTCCAGGAAATGTCTAGGAAAAGTATTTGAAAGGAAACGCTAAAAACTTTGTGAGTCCTGTTTGTCTTTCATGGGTGTGCTGCTGCTGGTTGGAGTTCACCAGGGTGAGGAGGAGGCAAGAGCTTCCAGATTTTCCCATCCCACCACTGTGTGCCTCTGTGGCAGCTCAGTGATGACCTCTCTGTGCCCACCATCATGCACATGCCACCGTGTCCCCACTTCTAGCCATCAGAGGGGATGGCATGCAAAGCATAGGCAGATGCCATGAATGCATTCCCAAAGACTTTGTTTTGAAGATGCTGTCCATTGTAGCTGATTACTAAAAATTCATGATCTTTGTGGCACTGAGGAAATTTCACCAGACAGACTCTTCTCTGTTTCAAAGAAAGGTAATTCAGTCACTGGATAGGGAGGACATGATTGCCTGGGAACTAGATCTTGGTTTTATTTTATCCAATCCTTATCAATAAAGAACCATCCCACAAGGAAGAGCTGGTGTCCCACAGTGAAAGAACATATTGACCAGAAATTGATGAGGTAGAAAAAAATAGAAACAAGGGCATATATAGAAGTTTGATATATATAATTTATTTTTTTTAATAGAGCTTATTAGGCTAGCAAAAGGATGAATTTCCATATTCAAGTTGAAAAAGAGCTTTTCTGTAAGCTACTGAGCTTCAGCTGTGAAAGAAATGTAGATATTAGTACTGAAAGAGCAGTCTAAATGACAGAGACAAAATATAAAATATATGTAACATGAAAGTGGGAAATAGCAATCAATCTAAAAGAGGAATTATAAAACACTGAATAGTGATAAGGAAAGTGGAAGATACCAAAGGAAAGTTGAAAAACAATGGTATTCTTAAAGTATATAAATACAACAGCGATGAAGAAATTCTAGCAATAACCTCTTACTAGCTGGAAATATTAATTCACTTAATAATACTAGATTAAATAAATGTTTTTGTACAAGAAAAAGCAGGGAATCTGGACAGTGTCCAGAGTGAATACATTGTTTTAAATCACACCAGATACAAATATCCATAAATCTGAGAGCTTCCAAGCTGCCTCAAGCCATCAAGAGCACCAGCTAGTAATGTCTAAGGACTTGTGATGCATCTTGAAATGCAGGAGAATCCCAGCAGACAGTGAACACAGTGCAGAGTTCCTAAAGAGAAGTAGGAGAGTTGAAGGGTATGGAGAGCTCACAAGGCATCTATCCCAAATAAAGTTTCTGGGGAGCCCAAACAGGGTTTCTTTAAGGAACTGAGGAGTAACATTGTAATTACTGCAGTTCAGTTTTTTACTTTCAAGGAAATAAATTCATGTTCCTATCAACCAAAGCTGATTTAGTTCTATGAGAAGCTGTCAACTTTGACTGATAAAGTTACTAATGAATAGTAATAGACCTTTAAGACTTTAAAATGTGTGGCATGCAATATCAATTAAATGCAAATTAAAAGATCCCTGGCTCTTAACCATTTCTGAAGGTCATAGCAGCAAGGGATCTTGGCTCAAGGAGCAGCTGAACAGGGAGGAGATCCAGTGTTGATAGCTATGACAAGGAAGGAAATTGTATTCAACAGTGGTAGAACTTAGCAAGAAGCAGTGAAGCTGGAACGGGTTATCAAGCAGTCTGAAACATTTAGTAATTCAGTCTCACTTCAAGAGATGAGGCTTGGAGGAAAGTGACATAATGTTTTATATCCTGGAACAAGGAATGGCCGTCGGTCTCCCTCATTCTCAGTGGAGACTGTCCTGGGCAGTTGCAACTCTGAGAATGCTTTAGAGATGGAGGTGAGCAGCAGCAGAAGTCAGTGCCCGGCAGGATGCCATGGTGCAGTGATGGCACGAGCTTCTGGCGTGCAGGGGGTGACACGAGGATGAGGAGCTGCCACTTTGCCTATTGCTTTGATGATATAAGGCTCTTCTCATTTTGATGCAGTGATACCGGAGCAAAGTTTGAGAACCTCTAGCCTACACAGCCTCCTTTCCCTTTCCCAACCAGCACAGTATGAATAAACACCTCTGCAGCCACAGTTATGAACACTGCTAAATGAACGGTCAGCATTTTACAGATGATTGCAGTCATTCGCGAGGGAGCAAGAGAATAAAAATGTGTGGGATGATGACTCCAATATGAGGACAGATGCTTATAATGCTGGGGATTAGGCAGAAAGAGGCTATTCATAAGAAAATAATCACCAAGTACAAAATCAGATACTGCACCTTCAGTGGGGAGACTTAGCAGTGGCAATTTTATCTCAAACGCATAAATTCCCCAAGATTTCTGCCATGACAGCTGACACGCATGCCAGCAGAGCAGTTCATGCACTCTTATTTCATTTCACATTTGAAATTAATATTTTGTAGACGGCAGGATCAGAAATTGCTAGGAAATCAGAGAGAGAGAGTTAGTAAATAATTGCTAATCACACACAGAGAGCCTGGAAGGAACAGGGGCAAGGAGGCAAGAAATGGATTGGAAAATTGCAAGTAGCTCATTCAGAACTTTTATGCCCCAAATGTGTTTCCTCCTGTCACACAGAGTGTGATTAGCCATAAAACTTTGGCAAGTCCTCTGAGTGATTGGACTACTTAGGCTGGTGTTTAGGCGCAAGCCACTAAGTAGCTCATCACTCTTCCCTCTCCCTGAGTACATGTGCATTTTTACGTGGATTCCTTGCTCGGAAAGTCGGCTCACACTATTTTATTTCCTCTTTTAGAAGACTTTTTCTCGTTTCTAAGGAGGTATTACGTGTTCCTCTGCCCAAACACTGTGCTGACAGAGCCACTGTGGACTCAGTGGTGCTGAGAGGTTTTCTTATAGGATCATAAAATTGTTTGAGTTGGATGGGACACTTAAAGGTTATCTAGTCCAACACCCCTGCAGTGTACAAGGATGGCTACAGCTGGATTCTTCCCACCCTATCAAGTAGTTTGAAACTTCTCCATTTGATTCAACTGGCTCTATTTTCCCATTTTTTCCCTCAGTTTAATTTCTGGTTCCCTGACCATGCCAGCCCTTGAGAACCACCTACGCTAACGGCATACACCCTCAGTTTGTATGAAGTTTAGGAAGGAGTAGGTCTAACCTCTAAATTGCAACTCTACTTTTCAGCCTGTCTATAGAGACTGATAGGTTTTCTCTTCTACTTGTGCTTTCATATGGATGTATCTGACTAACATAACACATCCAGCCCCATATTTCATGTGCACACAGTAAAATATTTTCTCCCATCACCTCCTTCTTGGGGAGATCCCTGGGGAAGGAGAAATGAACCTAGCCTCATGCAAATGGTGGAAGCCTTATTTCAGCTTCTTCTCACAAAGAGAGTAATGGCTGCATTACCCGAAGAGGACTACCTTGCATTTCTAATGAGGTCGTCAGCGTAATAGGAATTTAGCAGAGCATTTAGCCAGTTTAAATGGTTTTGGAGAATGGCATAGACCAGCTTAGATGGATTTAAGCCAAGCACAGAGAACTTCTTCATAGCATCTATTTTTTATTGAAATTGCTAATTCTATTTCTATGGACTAAGTCAGTTTTTCAGGCATTTAAATTGTATGCTCTAGAATTAAATCTCACATTGATATATATACTTCATTCCAGCATTAAGTACGTTAATATTTCAGCAGCCTGATTTTACTGGCCTTCTTCCTCTGTTTTTAATTAGATTTGACAGTATCCTATATAATCATGTTTTCCTACATATTTCTGTGTAGTAGAACTTACACAAACTATTTGTTGATGGGTTTTTACAACTTAAACATCATATATTCAAACTGAATTTCAGATGCTGCAAGCAATTCTTGCAGAGGTCTTACAAGCCGACTGAAAGCTCAGTTACAGCATTTATAAAATACCCTCTTGATCTACTTGTTTACCTCAATCCATACACTTCTGATTTGTTTTCTACAAAACAGGAATAAGTACTACACTTTTCAGGAAATATAAATGCATGAAATTATTTTAAAGTGAAAGATTTGCATCAGTTATGACACTAATATGAAAAATAATTTTGTAATCAGACACCAATTAATTAAAAATTAATGCTGTATAAAAACAACTACTCCTGTATTTAGGATTAGCAAACAAAGCTGTCTGAAATACCTCTTTTGGCTGTAGATGAGTAGCAAATATAACTGGCCATCTGTTATGTGCAGGTAACCAAGGTAATCACAACAATGTTTGTTCCCCTCTTTCTTTTTCTTTCTTTTTTTTTTTTTCTTTTTTTTTTTAAATGAAAACCTGTTAATTTGCTTGTTAGAAAACTCCATCGTTCTTACCAGGCATATTTTTTCTACTGTTTGTGTTTTAGAAAGCAACTAAAAAGAGACAGAAAGTGAAGGTACATTTGTCTTATTAGTGCATAAGTCAAATGACGTCTGTGAGCACCCCTAGCTGAAATAATCCCACTCACATAAGAGGACAGTTTGGATATGAAAGGCAGATTCCCAGCTGGCATTCTCTTTCATTTTGCTGGGAACAAGAGGTAAAGATCTTGCACAATGTGGTGCTTTCAGAAAGGACCGGGTTTTTTTCCCAGTGCTTTTTCTCCTCTCTTTATAGGTGCATCAGCTGTGACTTTAAACAGCTGGAGTCGGTCTGAAAGCCTCCTTGCATACCACTACTTAGAAAAGTACCTGTCTTCTTGCTGGGTTTCTGGTGATATTGAAATTAATGTCCGGATCTTCAAAGGTCACTGCACATTTATAGGAAAGAAAACAAAATGTCAATATTATGTGTTAAAAAACAGATAATTTGCCCCAAAGCCATCTCATTCAGATGAGATGTTGCAGTATAAACTCAAATGAGCACTTAGGTATCCGATTTTCATATTTCATCACAGCTTTTTTCTTTGTGGGGTTCCTCTTCAGCTAAAATCAACATATTTTTCCACTACTGAGATCCATTTCCTACATAATGAGCAGACATCACAAAAGTCCTTAATAAACGCCGTATTCTGATTGAGGTGCTACACAGCATTAAAATGGAACAGTACATCTGATCAGATTAGCACATTCATGAGATCCTTCACAAATTGCAAAGATGGTGACTTTTGCATTTTTTTAAGTGACAATTGCAACATATACACGTTTGTGCCCTAGGCTTGCAAACCATTGGCATGCTCTCTCCTAAAGCAGTAGTGATAATGATTTATTTACTATTGATATTTGTCCTTTTACATTTCATTCTTTTTGCTCTAATTAATAGAACTATCATGGAAAAAACCTATCCAGCATTGTACTTTACTTTCCACCCTCCTTTTTGTAACCTCTTTTGAAGCCACTTCTCTTGCCCTTTGATTTGCAAGCCAAAAGGCAAGCTCTCTAATCACAAAACAAAACCACAGAGGCTGAGCCACTGATTTTTTGAGAGTTTTACATTTCAATAAGTAATTTGCAGAGGAAGGAAGGACTTCATGGCTTGTATCAGAAATAGTGCAGCCAGCAGGAGCAGGGAAGTGATCATCCCTCTGTATTTAGCCCTGGTGAGGCCACACCTGTGTTCAGTTTTGGACTTCTCACTACAAAGAAAGACATTAAGGCCCTGGAGCATGTCCAGAGAAAGGAACGAAGCTGTGGAAGGGCTGGAGCACAAACCTTATGGGGAGTGAATGAGGGAACTGGGATTGTTCAGGATGGAGGAGGTTCAGGGGAGACCTTACTGCCCTCTACAATGACCTGAAGGGAGGTTGTGGGAAGTGGGAGTCAGCCTCTTCTGACTGAAAGCAGATACTCTCCAAGGTAGGGTTGTGTCATAAGTGTCGCAGCCTGGCTCCAGACTTTCAAAGTCACAGCTGATTCCCAAACTGCCTGATGATGACCTCCTCTGCCAGACATCACACCATTGACTTCTTCCCCAGCAATTCCTTCTCTGGCTCTTTCAAATCCAAAAGTCTCTGACTTGAGTCCTGGCTCCATCCTCCTACTTAGATGTTACTTCAGTGTGACTTCCCAGAGGGAAAACTGGATGCCTTCCTGCTGTCTCCCAGACAGTTCTTGCTTAGGACTCTGCTTTCCAACAGCAGCAAATCAGGATTTAAAAAAAAAAGCAAAATAATGAAGCCACAAGTCTCAGCTTAACCATAAATTTTGAACATAACTTCCACCATACCAAACCCTGGGTGCTTTTGACCATCTCCTGCTCATTAACATGATGGGATGAGCAGTGGAATTAGATGCCTCCCAGTCAACTTGTGGAACCATCATAGTAATTAGTCCCAGATAAAAGAGATTAGGCTTTCTGAGTAGCTATGTAAGAGATTTGGATGCTGAGTCATATTGAAATTGGCACAAATTGGGTATCAGTACCTTCTAGGCTGCTTTCTGCCTATTTTCCACTAGATATGTAGCTCTTCACCCCCCTCCTTTCCCATTGAGTGGCACAGCACCCATGGCTGAAACCTCATAATTGGTTCCTTGAGAAAGAAACCAGCTGCCTTGCTGTGGCATTTTGCAATATCCCGAACTCATCCTCATTTCCTTTCATTACTACTCTACCTGTTACATTCTTGGCAGATAAAGGAGCAGATGCATTAATTAGAGAGCAGAGAGAGCTCCTGCCCAAGCCTCCCTCCCCTCACAGCCTCTGTGACCTCATGGAGATTTCACTAAAATATATATAATTAGGTTCTGTAAAGTAACTTCCTGACTACCCGGATCCATGCACTCTCTCTTCAAGTGCAGAAGCCCTAAGTGATGTGTGCTTTTCAAAGATGCATCCAGTACCACGTGATTTTTCCAGCTTTTGTTTACAAAGCAGTATTTACTCATCGTTTTACCTGTGCTTCACCGTGCTAAAGTCAAGTGCATATCCAAAAATCTTGCCGAAGCTTAGTGGGCATGGGGGTGATGGTTTGATGGCTGGACTATATTACTTTAGTTGTCTTTTCCCACCATAATGATTCTTGGATTCTATGATTCTATGCCATTTGCTGCCCTGGGTTTTGCATAATCTGAAAGAGGTATTAACTGTGGAGAGGCAGTGTTAAAGAAGCTGTGTTTGCACGTTGACTTGTTTATGTTTGTCTGTCATTGTACTGGATTGCAGCATGCATGAAGAATTTCCATCCTGAGCAGGGGTTGATTTAAACATGATCTGAAAGTGCTCTGCTAACAAACTTCAGTCTTTACTGAATCTGTGCCAAAGTGCTTTTCAGATAAATTAAAAATTAACATGACGTCTTGCAAGCTTTAAGTATTTTCCTTCTCTGCTGTCCCCCTCCTTTCTTCAAATAGGTTCTGCTGGTCCAGTTGTGGACTTTTTGTTTCAACCATCATCACTGTTGTGGGATAAGTGATTTGCAAAATTGTTTCTCAAAAGCATTCAGACTCAAAATTGATCTGGTTTCTTTAGGACATTTCCTGCAGACAGGCATCCCTCAAACTCCAATGCCTCCTCCTCCCCCCGCGTTGAGTTCAGCCTGAGCTTTGAGAGCTGCCCAATGTTCTGCTCTGTGGTACAGATGGAGGTGAAGTTGCTGGTGACAGTTCAGTTCCAAGCAGTGCTCTGTAGATCAGGGCTCTAGGTCTGACTTGGCAGTGAAAGCGGCCTGGGAGTCCACCAGGATATTCAGGCACTGAAGTTATTCCTGCACAGTAGGAAATCAGATCCTGCCTTTGCAAGGTAGAACTCTACGTCTGGCAAGCTTTCCTAACCTGATACATCCTTGTGACAAATATATGGATCAGGCAGGCCTGATCCCACTCTGGGGAAAAACGAAAAAGCAATCAAGCAAGAAATCATTTTATGGTGACTTGCTTTTTCCTATCACCAGTATTTGGGGATTGTTTGTGCTCTTACAGTAGTTCCAAGAGGGGCCACGAGCCCTGGACAGGCACTGCTTTTCTTGGAAAGCAGCACTTCTAAAATGAGAAACAGACAAGAAAAATAAAGACAGGCTAAGATATACAAGCAGGGGAAGCTCAATGGGCCAGCACTGTGGTTTCTTGTTCCTTTTGTGTGGATGATCCTTGCACACACATCTTTTGTCTTGCCTAAAGCCCACTCCTGTTTCCATACAACCTGGAGCCTTCAAAGCTTTGAAGTAACATCTAACCACAGGCTCACCATACATGCTTTTTCAGATTGGCACAAAAAGATGGGGCACTAGTAAGCATAGAGCTGCTTTTTATTATAAGCTTTGTTTTTTAGCTTCTATTTAGGAGAAGAGCTAACAAGTTGAATAATGTACTAAACTACCATCTTTCTAGCAGGGATTCAAGAACCTAAAACAAAGGAATTATGGGCAACACCATCAGAAGTGCTCTACTTTTCACACAATAAGCAGATCTCTCTGTGCTCAAATAACGATCCCTGCAGATTTCATCTCGTATAATTACATAATGCTCAATTCCAAACTGGAGCTTTTTACATGTTTCTCAACATTAGTTTCTCAGGAATGCCCAAACAAATCTAACAACAACAACAACAACAACAACAACAACAAAAGAGCAACTATAATGTTGTTTGTTCCTAAGGATCCCCTGTGAACTTTGGGACCCAAAGCCAGCACAGATCTTACAACATTTACAGGAAGCATTCCCTCCCATATTTCAGCACCTGGAAGATGAATCCCATCTATCTCATAGAATGACAGAATTGTTTGAGTTGGATGGGATCATTAAGGGTCATCTAGTTCAACTCTCCTGCAGGAGACACCTACAGCTACATCAGCTTGCTCAGAGCCCTGTCCAGACTCATCATGAGCATCTCCAGGGACGGGGCACCTACCACCTCTCCGAGCAACCTGTGCCAGTGCCTCAGCACCCTTATTTAGAAAACTTCTTTCTTATATCTGATCTAGATCTCCCCGCTTTTAGTTTGGAACCATTTCCCCATGTCCTGTTGCAACATATCCCCTTGTCCTATCCTACTAAAGAGTCTGTCCTCTTCTTTCTTATAGACTCTATTTAGATACTGAAAGGTATCTTTAGATATCTGTCGCACGTGCTGAGTGTTTTCTGGCTGTGGGCATAATTCCTGAGGAAACACCAGAGACTTGCTGTAAGGTTGTCAGCATAATGGGTGTCTTGAGGTGTCTGCATCACTACAAGATTTTTTTTTTTTTTAATTTTCTGTGTGGGTTTTACAGGGGAAAAATCTCAACGTAAGTATAATTGAATGGGGCAGGGGGTGGGGGGAAGGGGAGGAGAAGGGGAAAGAAGGCATGAATCTGTAAGAGGTGAGAGAACAAGAGTTCCTGTTCCACCCCTGTTCGTGTTCTGATACACCTACATCCTCCCAAAGGTGCTGCAGGGAAACAGGGACACAACTTCGAGGGCAGCGGCTGTGCACACAGCTGTGCACGGTGCCAACAGTGGCCAGTCTCAAGAAGCAGGGAGAGGCTCAGAACTCTTTTCAGACCTGGCACACCATGCAGCCCATTTAAGAGACCCGCTTTTCAGGCACACTCTTGGAAGATCCAGGCGCAGGAACGAGGAGGTGGTTTGAAATTACTACATATGTCTTCTTGATATATTTACACTCCAGGGACCACCCACGTCACAGAATGTGTTTAAATTGTTCCCCAAGCTTTCTTCTGGAATTGAGGCTAAATTACAGATTCCCTTTTCCCAGGACGCAAGAAAAATTAGCAACTTTCTGAATGATTATTATTATTACAGGGGTGGATTTTTTTAAATAGATCCCATTCTTGAAAACCTTTCAAGCGCTGGGGGAAAGATTTGCACCTCCTCAGCTCTTTTAACTGCCGGTTACTTAACCTTAGCTAGTAAAAAAATGCATGCAAGTAAAGACAAACTCCTCTTTTTTGAGAGCCAGTTGAAGCAAATTGAGGAAAGGCTATGGGAAAGGAGGATGAAATCCCCTTTAGAAAAGATGCATTATTTTCTATATTAATATGACCGTGAACTCCTTGTGCATACTCCTGTGCACTGAGATAATACATTTCAGTTTTAATCGTTTCAGTCAATGTCAATCTTACATCAACCAGGCAATAAAGTAAAAATGGCCTTTGGGAAACATCAGTGAATCTTATTTTGTGCTGCAGTACTGCCAGTGTAAATACCTACTTGTGTTTTGTGAGCTCAAAGCCAAGCGGAGCAAAATTTTCCTTTCAGAGAGACTACTGACCTGTCAGCATCAAAAATATTATTCTTAGCACATGAAAATTGTTTGTCGGTGATTGTAATAAAAATAATCTTTGCAAAATCCATTATTACTCTAGTAAACATTTTCCCTTAGGCACCAATTGTAGGAAATGAATTAAGAAGTTGATAGGAATTGTCTAAGAAAAAATTATAAAGACAGTGTCACTTCTACAGTATTACTGGCATAAAATATATTTTCTATTTCAATTACTTTTTTTTTACAGTAGCTCAGAGATCTGAAACATTTTGGTAAATCATAACTATAACTGATTTTACTGTTTGCTTTCCAGAATGCTAGAAGATGATCTGAAGTTAAGCAGCGATGAAGAGGAGAATGACCAGGTAAGAACCAGACAAGAACCATGTAACTTGCAGCATGTTTCTTGTCGAGACAGAGATACTGCAAATATTTTGCTAATGCTTTTTCAAAATATACATCAAGGTTATCAAAATACATGAAAGTACTGTAAATGGAGTAACAGATGTTCTTGCTCTGCACCAGACTGCATGTGCTAACTGCTGTATTTGTGGGGAATGTTCTGCGGGGGTCTTGATTTATTACCTTGATGCAACCCAGAAGGTTTTCGTATCAGTCTCCTCCTGATTGAATTTTGTTTTGTTTTAAAGAGCAGCCAAGGAGGGAAGAAACAGGAATTTGGATTAGGGATTGAGGCCAAACTCTTTGAGCACAAGCTGGGCCATAGCGGCCAGCCCCTGGGCAGCCTACCTGCCTAGAACCCTGGCTGGTCATCCATGGAACAGTCACTAGGACGCTTTCCTGAGCTTTAAGGACCCCAAAATGCCTGCCTGGGAGCACACACTTCTCCAAATGTTTTCTATGGGTCAGGAGAGCTGGATTTTTTTTCAGGTTGGGGGTCTGTGCTCACCAGAGTAGAGCTGGATCTTGATTTTTGTGTGGCCAACCAAATTCCTAGTTGCCAGATTTTACTATCACAAGCTCTCTCCCAGTATACTGGTATGGATTTGGTGAGGAATGGGAGAGCAAGAGCGACTTTCCTTTCTCCTTGCCCTAAAATGCACATCCCATGACTCCACCAAAGTATGAGGAGGAGGAGACATTGCCCTGGTTGCACCTCACAAGTGGCTCCAGGCTGAGATATAACGCAGCTTTCAAATGTGATTTTTTTTCAATTGAGGATAACTGGAGCTATCTAGACTTCTGAAATTCGGGACCTTAGGCAAATAACTCTAGTATGTAGGCCTGAAGCTCTTCCAGATTTTATTTTAACTGTTGTTATTAGAAGTTTGTATTTTACAATATATTCCAAGCAACAAGTAAGTCAAAGCCTTTTCATATTTATATTAAACCATTATTTCATCTATTTTGAGCAAAGCTTTATTGTATTAAGAAGATTCAGCACATGGAATCAATTATTTACATATTTATGCAATTTCCTTTTGTTTAATACATTTCATCTCAAAACACTTCACATTTAATTATTCTTTCTGCTTGTCTAGATAGTTTAAAGCACAGCACATAGACAGCGAAGGGAGACATCCAGTGAGGGACAAGAAGGGTGGTTGTCTGAAGAGTAACAAGCACATGGTTACACCATGGGGCTGGCAGGGGGATGATGTGTGTGGAAGGGGGGATGCAGAGATGGGAGGCACAGATCATCCCAGGAGTAGGGCACAAGGGATCCCCCTTAATACTGAGCATCCTGCAGCAGGGATAGCCTGTGCTCAGCTTGCTCTGTCTGTGTGTGCCACACCATGTCTTCACTCAGCAATGAGAGCTTCACAGAGCGTCTGCTCCAGCCCAAGACTTTCTCCTCTATACTTCTGTACTATATCTATCCTACCAGCACCCAGAGCCAAGCAGCATTTGTCATCAGCACAGCAAGGAGCAGAGCCAAAGTCCCATTGCTAAGTGTCAGTCATTACATGAGCAGCCTCTAGCAGCTACACTGGCGTGGTTCCCTCTCTCTAAAGTGGAATAGCTGCATTTTTTTTCTAACTTGGCTGTATAGACAAAAAGCTCCTGAGGGCACAGGTTGCCTCTGGCTATACAAAATGCTTTGCAGAACCTCACTTGAGACCTGCAGGTTTGCTTAATGAACAACCCTAAATGATTATGTCTGTTGGATAAACAAAAGACAAAGTTTTCATCTACTGAGCAGGAAATGGGCCCAAAAAAGAATAACACAGACCCACTCTTTCAAATAAATAACATGGATCCACATCTAAATGTCAGAGGAAGAACCCATTTTCTTTCACTTTTTAATTCTGAAGCTCTTTAATCTCAAATCTCTTCCTGAGCTCAGGAGCAGGAAAGAAGGAAATCAAAGATGAAGGGATAGGAACCATACACGAGCAATTCTCAGATATTCCTTACTGAATTAATTGACCTTTCAGCAATCATACTCGTTTAAGTAGTCCAATTTCTTAAATAGCTGAAGATGAACTGTGCAAGAGCTGGGAAGCTTTTCTTTTTGTTAATTCCTAGATGAGGAAGTTTGGGGTAAAAAAAAAAAAAAATTGAAAACCTAGAAGGCAATTTTGTGCATGCATTTGAAATTGCCAGGCAGCAAATGGAAAGTGTCTGCAGGAGTGCAGACAGGGACAGGTGCTACTGCAGTCCTATGGCTGGTATTTGGAGGGTTGTGCACGACCCAGAGAATGTGAGCAATGGGCAAGAGAGGCCAAATGCAAGACAGGGGCATGATGAAGAGCCTCGGGATCCCAAATGTTCCCTCCATGCCAGCAATTAAGGTAGCAAGATTCATAGACCCAGGAGAGGTGAAGGAGGCTGGGTTTCAGTCGAGTGTGTGTATGCCCACAGTAATGACATTATCCACACATATTAGTCTCTTAATTTTAATTACATAAATGTATTTTTCCTCTTTAATGAGCGTAGTTTATCCATTTAAACTGATCATTTTAATTTTACAGGCAGTGATCATAGAATCTAATATGCAGAGGGAAAATTTCCTGTTGGCATATTTTACATCACGCAGATTGAAGAAAATATACTTTTTAATCCCCAATCAATATCTGAAGAGCAAGCAATTAACAGATACCGAGGTGGTTAACATAAATCTGCAAGTTAAAGAGCCAATTCATTTTGATTTATAACACAGTGTAATAATTTCACCATCATCTCTCCCAGAAAGCATCTGAAGCTTTGTAGCATGAAGATGTCAAAATTGTACTTAAGATTGTTCAGAATGCTGAATTGTAGTGGTTATTGCCTTCAGGTTCCTTGAAGTGTGGCACAGCACATGAAGCAGTCCCCATTATAATACCCTGCTCTTCTCTGTAGAGGTCACTGGATAACTTAAATCAGTCTTGGGTGAAATATTAAAAGGAGATTGTCAATTGTAACACGAACAATTCTTTTCCTTCTACTCGTCCTTTTACAATATGAGAATTTTGTAACAGCAAGTAGTTCCTTTAAGGGGAAAAAGATCCCTGGATTCATTTGTGCAATTCTTGTCAATCAATAGCCAAATAAATTAACTGACTGGTACACATACATGGAATAATAATCTAACATATTTTTGCAGCCCCAGTCTGCTTCCTTGCATGCATTTTTTCTGTGCGGGATCAGGTTGGTTGCCGCTGAAGTTTTGTGGCTGTGAAAATTTATTACCCACAGAGTCAATCTGCGTTCTGGCTGCCAAGTCTGAATAAATAGAGTCATTGTGCTTGTCTGGAATATGTAACCAAAGTTCATCCAGTCAGCTTGACTTTCACATCCCATGAGATTCATAAAAGCCAACACCCTGGTATGTGCTCTTGATTCCTGCCAAAATTTTGTAAAATTGTATAAACAGAAGTTGAAGAAGCAATCAGAACACCCTCCCAGGGACGCAGCTCCAAATTCAATCCCCTGCTGTATCTTGAAAGGAAAAACGGAGTCTTAGTCCTTTTTTTTTTCTTTTCTTTTTTTCTTTTTAAACATCTCATGGCTACAGCAAAAGAAGGTGGGGGGTGAGTGCACCCGTGGCACATGGAGTGCAGGGAGGCAGTGAGCTATGATGCTCTTGGGTATTTTCGTGCTGGTTTTCTCCCTGCGTGTAAAAAAGAGTGAAGGCAATGCCTGCCAGGGAGTCGCTGCCTTCCCATTGAAGGGAGAGGACAGGCATCCCTACAGGATCTCAGGCAGCCTGAGACCACCCAGCCCTTCTGCAGGGTGGCCAAAACCAACTGAGCCCATATCCCTCCATGGGAGACCTCAAGGGAAGAGTAGCCTCAAGGAAGGTTATGAGAAACAACTTCAGTGCAGAGAAATAAACTCTCAGGAGCATGATTTGACCCGGAGCTGCTGGGGGCTGGCCCTACCCATCACAGCCTGGGGACAGCCAGAGAATGCTTCTAGTCCAGGGGTACACCATGCTTGTTGGCCATAGCCAAGATGGAGAGCTTAGTGCTGATTCAGGTTGTTCCCACAGCTCTAGTGGGAACATCTGTGCCCATGCTTCCCCGCATCACACGTCTGCTTAAGGTCTCAGAGCAAAAACTGCTTGTTTCTGGCAGAACTGTCTGCCAGACAAATCCACCCTCTTAATGCAACAGGATAAAAGTCCATCCCCATGGACAGTGGCAGTCAGTGTGGCCACGTAAGTAGCACTGAGAAATGATTTATTTATCAGGTCCAAAAACTGTACTTCAGTGGTAGCCAGACACAAGTGAGACAGAATGCATTTATCTTTATAATAAGGTGCAGGACTTTTTCCTCTCCTATCTGGATATGGACCAACAGTCTTCAAAAACTTACAAATTACATTGAAATGAGCAATTATACATACACTTTCTTCCAGAAAGGGTAATTTTTAGCAGAGTCTAGATAAGCACTATTTCTTCATATGGAATCTAATATTGCAGCTAATTTGAATTAACCTGCAAAGGATTTTGAAAGAAATTGCAGAAGGGACAAAGTGGCTATAAGCTTTCTTTCCATCAAACCTCCTCTGGTACAATGGCACTTTCTGAGCTTTCTGATGTCGAAGATCAGCCAAGTGAAGAGCAGAGCCAGGTACATCCAGAAAGAGCAGCCAGATCAGGCAAATTATAGCATGGCCCTGTTCATAACGAAGACTATTTTTAGGCAGCACTAATTGTGTGCACATATGCTGCATCCAACTATATTAACCACATTAAGTCATTTTAGTGCTGTGCTCCCTTATTCACCTCTTCATCAGTGCAATATTCAATGCTTGATCAGAAGTGAAAATGAGCAGAAAATTGAAGATGAGAACACAGTCCTGAAGAAAGCAAAAATAAACAACAAAAGAAAGGATTGAACCTGCATCTTTGCTGCAAATACGCTTACATTTCAAAAAATGCCCAGATAAACTTGAAGAAAAATCCTTCTGATGAGAAGTTTCTCACTGCACTGAGTCAGGGAAGCTTACTTCATGAACCCTGCCCAATGCGAGTCTAATTGCAAGCAAAACTGCACAAAGCAGAGATAAGCAAAAACAGGAAAATGTAAGTTTAGGGTTAAGGAGTAGCTGGACCCTCAGGTGCTTCTGTTCTTAATCCAAATGGCCTGCACTGCCATCTGTCACTGCAACACAAGTGCATTTTCAGACCAGAGGAACTGCCTTTGTAACAGCCTTTCTTAACTCGGCTAAGTCCATTATTTCCTGTGTATTAGAGAACCAATCCTTTGGTATCCAACACAGCTAAAATCCAGAGCAAGGTTTAAGCCAACTGAGCCAAGCCTTTCTTTGGTTTGCCAGCTCTGATTTTATAATCTCTGTGACATCTAAATTTGCACTTCTACCAGGCATGACAAGAAGACCAAGACTGCTTCACTGAAACTGTCGGATAGAACAAAATAAGTGCTCGGTCTTGTCCTGCCAAACTTGGCTCACATCACTGCCTATCTTACAAAATCAGAGTCACTGTCTGTCATGCACTGGCAGGCAGGATCTAGCTCTAAAATATGAATGCTGCCACTGTGGATGACAGTTGGGGATCAGCCTGACTCTCGGACATGCACAAAATCCAGGCAAATTCAAACACAGCACTCTGATCTCTGTGTGAATCTCTAAAAATAGACTGGAAAATAAAATACAGGTGCTTTTCTTTATTTCTACATGTTGATACTGCAACTAAACTAAGTTATAGTTCAAGAACAACTTCTAGGCCTGTCCCTTCCTTCTGGTATTACCCTTGTCAACCTTATGCTTTTTTAACTACATCCTGTAACTTCCTCAACCACCTTCTTGCTGTCTTTGGTTAGATTTTTCCCTGGTGAAATGGAATTCCTCTATGAACACCTGTTGTGATGGCCATGGGAACATATGATGCAATTGATCCAGCAATGCCTGCTGATTTGAAGCATAAGGAGGGATTATCCCCTATATCTCCAGAGTTGCTTTCCCTCGTCCTTGCACAAATGTTTGTAAAACCTCACTGAATTAGTTTCACCATTTAGCAGCTCATGCTGCCACAGGGTGAGCCCTTGCTGCAGTCAGCCACTGCCTCTGGGCCTGTGCCCCACACAGGGGTGGCCATAAACCTCTGTTTGCCTTCAGGGAAATTCATTGCAGCTTGCCTGCAGGAGGACTGTTAAATAACCCACAGCCACAGATAATTTAGAGCACAAATTAAGGTTGTTTGCAATACCACAGCTATTACGGGCTGTAATAGGAGAGCATACCCTTGACACGTTCGGGAGCCCAAAGGGCACGTGCTTGCTTACTCCACTGCATGGTTTCTCCGTTGCTGTACCTGTCTGTCCCTTTCAGCCTGTGAGCTTTTAGCACCAGCCAAGCTTTGGGAAGCCACTGGCACCAGCCCTGCACAAGTGAAGCAGAAGGCAGAGCCACAGCTCCACCAGCTGCGCTCCCCCTGGGCACACAGCCCTGGCTGGGGAGGTGCTGACAGCTGTGGTGGCTTCACCCTGACGAACAGCTGAACTCCACACACCACACTCACTGCCCCTCCTCAATGGAACAGGATGCGAAATAGCATGGAAAAGGGCTAAAGGGTTGAGATAGGACAGAATGATCACCAGCTAGTTACTGTCACAGGCAAAACAGACTTGGCATAAGGAAATGAAGGCTGTGATCGGTTCATAATGCTTTATCTCTGTCACTCCTCCATCTCTACTCTCTGCCCCTGCTCCCTAAGGGTCCTCACAGGTGGCACAGCTCTTCCAGCCCTCCTGCCCCATTGTGGGCCCCTCTGCACAGGCTGCAGCTCCGGCCCAGGACGTTCCTGTGGGGGTATCCGTGGACTGTGCATCTCCAGGCCTCATTCACTGCTGCCCCATGGGCTCCTCATGTAAGCACAGAATTGCAGGGGTTGGAAGGGACCTCAAAATATCATCAAGTCCAACCTCCCTGCCAAAGCAGATACTCTACAATAGATCACGCACGTAGGCATCCAGATGTGTCTTGAATATCTCCATAGAAGGAGACTCCACAACCCCTCTGGGCAACCTGTTCCAGTGCTCTGTCACCCTTACCATAGAGTTCTTCCACATGTTAATACAAAACTTCCTATGCTCAAGTTTTAGGCCACTACTCCTTGTCCTGTCATTACATGCCACCAAGAAGAGCCTGGTCTCATCCATTTGCCTCCCAGCTCCCTTCAGATATTTATAAATATTTATCAGATCCCTTCTCAGTCTTCATTTCCCTAGGCAGAACAGACCCAGGTTACTCAGCCTTTCCTATCTGGAAGATGCTCCAGGCCCTTCATCATCTTTGTGGCACTCCACTGGACTTCTTCTAGGAGATCCCTGTCTTTTTTGAGCTGAGAAGCCCATAATTGGACACAGTAGTCTAAATGTGGCCTCACCAGGGCAGAGAAGAGGGATAAGATCACCTCCCTCAGCCTTCTGACCACACTCTCTTTAATGCACCCCATGATGCCATTGGCCTTCTTGACCACCAGGGCATACTGCTGGCTCATGGCCAGCCTACTGCCCACCAGGACCCCTGAGTCCCTCTCTGCAGAATTCCTCTCCAGCAGGTCAGCCCCTAACCTGTATTGATGCCTGTGATTATTCCTCCCAAGGTGCAAGGCTCTACACTTGCTCATGTTAAACCTCATCAGGTTCCTTCCTGCCTAACTCTCCAGTCAGCTGAGCTCTTGTTGAATGACATCACAGCCTTCTGGTGTGTCAGCCAATCCTCCCAGCTTTGTATCATCAGCAATCTTGCTGAGGGTGGACTCTATCCCTTCATCCAGACCACTGATGAATATGCTAGTCAAGACTGGACCCAGAACCAATCCCTGGGGATCACCACTAGTTACAGGCCTCCAACCACACCCTACACCGCTGATAACCATCCTCTGAGCTCTGCCAGTCAGCCAGTTCTCAGACCACCTCACCATGCATTCATCTATCCTACATTTTCTGTTCCATAACAAGGATGCTGTGGGAGATGCTGTCAGATGCCTTGCTGAAGTGAAGGTACATAATGGCCACTGCTCTCCCCACACTGCTAGTTACAGGCCTCCAACCAGACTCTGCACCAGTGGTAATGACATCATAGAAGGCTACCAGGTTTGTCCTTCATGGCTACACATGGACATCTGCACTGTACAGTGCATGTGGACTGCAGAGGATGGCCTGTTCCTCCATGGGCTTCTCCTGGGCTGCTTCTGCGTGCCTGGAGCACCTCCTGCCCACCTGCTGCACTGGCCTCTGTGGATGCAAGAAAAGAAAAGAAACATGGAAAAAGGAAGAGGTTAAAGAAATAAGAAATTAATGGAGAAAAGAAATTGTAAGAAAACATCATTGTAAAAGGGACAGTGGTTATGTTAGACTTGAAGAAAAACAAGGAAAACTGACAGTAGCTAATTTATCAAAACTGAGATTTAAATAAAATGGACTGAGGAAACATTGCTACAATTTCTCCTGCACAAAATCATGCTCCTTTGAAGTTCACAGGAGGTGACCCACTGGTTTCAGTCAGCTTAGGAAGTTATCCTCTGTTTTATTTTTTACTGCTAGCACAATCCAAGCACTACCACTTGGGTAGTAAGAAATGCTTCACAGACGGTTGACATAGCACCTTACTGGGCAGATTTACCAGTATATAGGGAACTAACGCTTGCATTACTCTCATTTTCACATACATGGAATTTCAGATAAATCCTGGTTTAATCCTGAGCTCTCAGATTTCTCACCAAATCTCAGAAAGCCTTTGGCATAACACTGACGTTCTGCCTGAGATATCCTGAGCGTAAGCAGTACTTCAACAAGTCTTTTCCTGGATAAGAAGTCTACTTCTTTGGAAACAAAGAATGTTTTCCAAGATTGCTGTTGCTTTGCTTGTGATGACTGAGACCTTCCTCTAGCATTGTTAACAACTATTTTTTTAATGTAAAGTATCAAGGACCTTCCAGGCACCAATGTAAAGTACCAAGGTCCTTCTGCTTGTCCCCACCAAAAAAGATTAAGTCATCTGGAAAAGTGAACCCATCTGCCTTGAAAAGCTGCATGCTGGTCAGGGCCAGAACTCAGGAGAAACCTGAACAGATGCAGAGCAGAAGACTCAACATTCACAGTTACATAAAATTCTGAATGATTAATACTCATGCTGCTTATACAGTAATTCGGAGAGCCAAATCACTTAACAAGTATTAACTACCTAATGCAATGCCCTTGAGAGGTATTTAGGTACAGTTAAGTAAGAATTATTATCTCTGTAGGATTGATGGGGAGACAGAGACGGAGACGTGGCCCATTTGAAGCCACATGGAAGTCAGTTGCAAAGCCAGGATTAGCGCTTAGGTCTTTCAATCCCAGGTGCCATGTTCAAGTTGCTAGATTGTGCTGCCCCTGAAGATTAATAAGGATTAATGGGCAAAGCAGAGAAGAAAGAACAATGTACGCCAAAAAATATAATAATAAAACCCTGTAGTGAAAAATGAATACTGGGGTGTTGAAAGGCCTGGAGAAATCATGAAATCCAGAAAGGGTTTTATGGTTTCTTTAAAGATGTGGTTCTGATGATAACCAACTCCAAAAGGGGAAGGAGGGGAGACCCTTCTAAGTCTTACAGCCTGTAAATCCTAAATAAATATCAACCAGACAGTGAAACTCACATTCACACATGTACATTGCAAATTTACAGAGAAACACTCAAGCTGCAGTTTACAAGTGATTTTAAATCCCTCCAAAATCCACACTGAAAAGTGATCCTCAAACAAAACCTCTAGGAGTAGCATAGAGCAGAGCATTGCACTGAGATAAGACACGTTAAAAATCACTTAGGATCAGTGGCCTGAACTGGACTCCTCATACAGCTCCAGTGGCCAGGAGGGCTCAGGGCATTAAGCAGGACATGTCTATGGTGTTTCACTTTGTGATGAAACCTGATGAGAAAACCATTGTGACACAGTGCAGCTCTGCACTCCTCATAGAGAATGCTGAAAGCTGGCAAGAGTTTTAGGAGAGAGAGAATATGTTTGGAAAACATGCCTTGGAGTGAAAGCTTGGAGTGAAGCACAACGAATTCATAGAATCACAGAATAGTTTGCTTTGGAAGGGACCTCAAAGCCCACCCAACCCCTGCCATGGGCAGGGCTGCCCCCCACCAGCTCAGGCTGCCCAAGGCCCCATCCAACCTGGCCTTGAGCACCTGCAGGGATGGGACACCACAGCTTCTCTGGGCAGCTGTGCCAGCGCCTCACCGCCCTCTGCGTGAAGAATTTCTGCCTAATATCTAACCTAAATCTCCCCTCTTTTAGTTCATAATTGTTACCCGTTGTCCTGTCACTGCAATTCCTGATAAAGAGTCATAGAGTCATAGAACTGTGGAATTACCAAGCTTGAGAAAGACCTCCAAGATCATCCAGTCCAAATGCCCGTCTACCACCAATATTTTTCCACTAAACCATGCCCCTTAGTGCAACATCCAGATATTTCTTGAACACTTCCAGGGATGTCCCTCCCATATTTCCTGTAGGCTCACTTTAAGTGCTGGAAGATTGCTATAAGGTCTCCCCAGAGCCTTCCCTTCTCCAGCTGAACAATTCCAGCTCTCTCAGGTTCTCTTCATATGAGAGCTGTGCCAACTCTCTGATCATCTTCATAGCCTTCCTCTGGACATGTGCCCTTGTTCCATGTCCTAACTGAGCTTCTCTAAAACATGATCACAGTCCATAAACATCAGTGCATGGACGGTGTTGAGGCTAGGAGGCAGCTCCATCTCACAGACAAAGGTGTAACATCCAGTTCAGTAAGATACACACAAATAAAGCTGGGCTAAACTCGTATCTTAACACAAGAGTGAAGAACCCTATGAGTGATTGGACAGAGGTGGATCTGCAATAGGAGGATCATCCAGAATTTTGCCTTAAGTCCCAAATCTGAAGCAGAAAAAAGGCTATGGAGAGTCCTTTAGCCCAAATTATGGCAATCAGTCAGGTTGTGCCATTCAGAAAACTTTTCCGTGGCTTCACTAGCTTAGGGATGAAATGCATTTAAACTAAAACCAACCAAAACCTTAAGAAATTAAAACAGAATCAGTGTGGAAAATAATGACAAATAAAACAGGAAAAAAAAAAACATATAAAAGTCTGATTGCCAAAGAGCATGCAGTAAAGACATCTTGCATCAACCTTAGCTTGTAGAAGTTCATCTACTGTAGGTTCATCTTCAGTAGGTGCGTGGTAGCGTCCAGCAGTTTGGATGGCTGCTAATAAGGGAGGTGATCACTTAAGAGCACAAATGGCTTGCTGCATCATTCCAGGGCAAAGCCTACTACCCAAAGAAAGCAACCAGGATTCTCTGGAAGCAACACAATTTTCTTATGCACAGGCAGTAAGAATTGTTACACCACGACCAAAGAAACAGTTCAGATTCTCACCTTATGTACACCTGCACTGCCTCAGTGAAATCTCTGCTGTACCTGGTATAACTCCACACAACTGCCGTGACTGAGCTCTCTTGCAGTAACAGTGATCAGAAGAAAAATGGAAAACAAACTATCTGAGTCACCAATGGTCAGTTTATTGGCTTTTATTTGCCAAAGCATGCCTTGAGTGATGTAAAGGAAAATGCATTCATCGTCTGTCTGCAGTGCCTCCAAGACACTCCAAACTCCATAAAATATTCTTCAGTAGTTCTCATTTGCTTCTTTTCCAAAAATGCCTGAAGCCCAGCAGTTTATGAAGCAATCTTTTTCCAACTAGATTTAAAAAAAAAAAAATCTGGGGACCACTCAGCACTGCTAGATCTCATGCTTAGGAGCTATATTCAGTCCATTATCTTCACTGCTCAGTCCCAATTACTATGAAAGTATTTAATTTCCTCTCTGATATTCCTTCAACAACAGATTGCAGTTTGTGACACTTCAGGTAATTTTGGTAGTTCATTTAACACACACTGAAACATGAATATCTGTTGTTTATGCTCCCAAGCTCTGGCTCACTGCAATAAAGGATGGAGAAAGTAGATGCAGGCTCTGGAGATTGAGAACCTGAACGTGATTACTACTGCCTGAAAACTTGTTTTGTCTTGGTAGTGTTGGGGTACAGCTAGGATCTTTCATGAATGATTAATGAACTGTAGGCAGATCAATGAAACTCTGCCCTAAATGTATCTAGAACCAATTCAGGTGAGGGACGAAGAAGTCTAACCAGCCAGTATCCTGTAATTTACAACTCTTGATGTAGTGAAATGGAGTAATCCATCACACTTACTGTGGCTAGTTACTCAAGCCTAAGTACCTGAGTCACCTAAGGGATATATTTTTTTTTCACCCTGCCTCCTACTTAGCATTAAAGTTATTATGTGATGGGCTGGCCTTCAATATCCTTGTTCTTTCTGGGGAAACCCTCCCTCGATGAGTAACCCCATTAGTTCCAGGAACAGAAATGTTAGGGTTACACTCAGTAGTGCTGAACAAATCAGAGTACAACATAATCACTTATCAAGAGAATATTAAGCTTCCCACAAAATACCTTTTAGTGATCAGTCTTGGAGATCTTTAAATTCTGTCGACAGCAAAATTATTTCTTATCTCTAATTTATATAAGCAGCACAAACACTTACTTCCAGGAATAATAAAGAATGTATAACATATTCTCATCTTCTTTCTTGATGGATGATGAGTTGGTCTCAATAATGTTGTTAATGATGTAAGATAAAATGCAAATTAAGCAGCACAATCAAAAGCAAGGTATTCAAAAACAGTGGTGAGGGAAGTTTATGATACTAAGTACCACCCGTTTGCTTACATTGCTACATAGATAATGCCAGCATATTAGAAACATAATAAATCAAAGAAAGCTGTTTCTGTAGCAGGAGTTTCTCAAGCTATGGGTCATGACCCTCCATGGGGATTCGTGAATAACCTTGAATGGGGTCACAATAAACTGTTAGCAAGAACCAGGGGCAGGTATTTCCCCACAAGTTGAGCAGCCAAGCCGAGTAGCAAGGGAACGAGAAAACAGACTGTAATTGCAAGTATTTATTCTTGCTAGGGAACTGCTAACTACCTTTAATTACAACAGCTAACTTTCTCCAGGAGATGGGAGCAATATAGGCCAGAATTAAAATTGCCAGATAGTTGCTAACTGCCTTTCATTGCAGGCAATAGATCTGCTCCTCGAGGGAGGAAGAGTAAGCTTGCAACTGGATCTGATTCCCCATTCATTCAGAAATGGGGCCATTACCAACTCAAGGGGTCACACAAATATGCAGTCAAACATGGCTGCATTTCAAACCCATGAGAAAGAAATCAATACTCTCATTTATAGAATGTGCCACCACCAGGCAAGGAGCAAGGTGCCCCCTGCAACCTGCATTGCATCCTGGTAAAGAAGGATGCCTATTAAAGGACTTAATATGAGAAGCCAATTGAAAAAGTAGAATGATCTCACTGAGAAGTACTTTTACATTTCTTTCTGCTGTCCTGCCTGTCATCTGAATGCACTTGCTTGCCCAGAAAGGATCACCTTTTCAATGCAGTCAGCAGCTGGATAAACCAAAATGGAAACTAGAGACTGGCACTTGAGGCTGCAGCCTAGCTCCACATGGCCCAGCTCAGTTTAACATTCCCTGCAGATCATGACAAGAGTCCTCTCCTCTTCTCTCCTTAGGGTTGCTTCCACCTGGGCTGGGAGACAAAGCACCCAGCTCTTCTTCCTCTTTCAAAATTGGGAGTTTGGGGAAAAAAAGAGGGTGGCATGTATCCCACATCCCCATGTTAGGGAACTTTTAGGATCATGAAAGCCTACATGTGCCTCCATGCGGTCTCTGCAAGGTCTCCGAGGACTCTGGCTACCAAACAACCATCTCCTTCAGTGCCTTCTGGCTCCTCTGGCCACCACAAACCTTGCTCCAGTTGAGCTCTGCATCTCCCCAGAAAGGTGTAGAAGAGGTAAAAATAGACTCACCATCCAGGTTACAAATGAGCTGACAAAAAGGAAAAGTAAATAAATAAATATAGGAAAAGTGCTATTTTTCAGATGGATCAGTTTTCTTACCCGCTTCATCGCACCATCTGTGGTGGTCTAAGCCAAGAGTGGGAAATAATTTCAAGTGTCTTAAAGAGCACTGCCACATAGTGGCTGCCTGTAAGGAAAGGGTGAGAGAGGAGAAGTGATGGTGACTTGAGCAGTATCTGCATTACTTGGCTCTGGGGAAGGGATCTGATAGTGAGAGGAGGCTCCCGGGCTTTGCAAAATCATAGCACACTGCAGGGGTCAGCATTAAGTCACAGGACATCCTTAAACCTAAGGCTTGGGTCTTTCCTGTGTCTTTGCACCAGTAGTGGGGTGAGATTGTTATAGTGAGCCCCTATCAGAAGCAAGAACAGACACAATGCCAGAGTGCTGAAATGGAGGGCAGTTGAAAAGGGTTGTGCCCAAAGAGCATGCAACTATGTTGAGCTACTAGAGATAATAATACAATTGGGTTCCCATTGCTGTTTTCCTAACACTGAAGTCAGCAGGTGTGTGCCATGAGCACCTTCCCACTGAGCTGGTGGTACCTATGCAGCCCTTCCCATGGGCTCTCTGCTGAATGGTGAAGTTAAAGGAGAACCCACTTGTGAGCCATTCTGCTGGCACAGTCTTTATCTCCTGATAGCCACCAGCTCAGGCTGCCCAGGTCCCCATCCAGCCTGTCCTTGATCACCTCCAGGGATGGGGCACCACAGCTGTGCCAGCGCCTCACCACTCTCTGAGTGTAGAAATCCCTCCTGACATCTAACCTACCTACATTCATGCTCTCCAGTTCTGACCAGAATGCCAGTTTGTGCATTCAGGGCTGGGGATGCAGCCTCTCCTATCTAAAGAAGCCAGAGGGATTGGTTGCAAAACATACTTGCTGGTGGCTGCAAAGCGAAAATGTATGTTCAATTCCCTCCCTTATCCGTGCCATGTGGCTTTGTGTCCTTTCTTTGCCAGGCACAGCTCAGATGAGGACAAGAGGGGAGGGCAGCCGCAAGCAGAATTGGGGCTTTAAAGCAGATTTTCAGAACATTATGGATTTCATCTTTGCTTAGCAGCTAATTACTGTACCGAAGCCATGAATCACCCTGCTTGAAGTGATTCAAGGAGGGGAAAGAATAATAATAATAAAGTGGCAAACCAGCTCGGGGATAGGCTTGGGAGTCCTATTAAACTTGAGAGGCTATGATTCTATTCCCAGGACTGCTGGCTAACACAAGAACAAGCACCATGCTTCCCCACCCCATCCAAAGAGTTGTGCTAGGCAAAAGCCGAGGAGCAAACCAGCAACAGGTCAATCCTGCGCTGCATAGCCAAGGGTTGCCAGCAGATTGACATGGCAGCGCTCTGGAAAAGTCTGCAGCAGCCCTGGCAGGCTTCGCTAAATCTGTAATTATAGCTACGGGCTTCGTCGCACAAGGAACCAAATATGTGATGTTTGTTTCTGTGGAAGAATGGGAGGAGACCGATGGTAAAGGAGAGGGAGTGGGAGCGCAGAGCGGGGAGAGGGGAAGGAGGAGAGCTGAGCCCTGCAGAGCTCTCTCTCAGAGACCTGCAGAAAACATCTAAATAGAGCAGTTCAGACCTCAAATACTGCACCGTGCTCTGACAGCCCCCTGGTTTATGGCGCGCTTAACAAAGTGCTCTTACATTGACCAGGCTGGAATGTCCATTTTGCCGTAGAGTCTCTGCTACTTTGGTAGTACTTTAAAATTTGGACACGTGACAAAAATGTGTGTAACGCATTTTTTAAAGTGTTGATTGTGCTCGTAATTTTAAAGTCAGAATATAAAATAAACATCTCTGCCCTTTCTTCCAGCAGGCAGCACAGAGATCTGCTCTCCGCGTTCTGTCTGACAGGTACATTTTGTCATTTTTATGAACTATAAATTGCTTTATGAAACGTTGAGCCCTATTTATTGTGGCATATAACTCATAATCGGATTTTGTCCCCAAAGTATCTGCGAACTGGGATGTTAAACATTTTGCATGCTTGGATTTGTCATGCATGTGTAGAGTTTATTACTGCAAAAATCGCAGTCTTGTTGTATTTCATACAGAGTATGCAGAATCCCTTGTTGTGACACCAAACGAGAGATAAGGAACTTACTGTGGAAGGCATGAATGATGCAGTAAATTCTCAGCTTTAGAGTTTCCTGAGATATATCTAAGCTCATTTTTCAGCAATAAGTACTTCATTTATTTTGAGATGTTCTCTTTTGACTTTTTCCAAATTCTTTCCCTGGGAATTGCTCTTCCTGTGATGAGATTCTCCATACATTTCATGCACAAAAACAATGCCTTTTTTTCACCCTTTAAATTTTGAGGGATGGATATTTTAGAGGAATTTAATTCTTTTTTTTTTTTTTTCACTTCTGGAGCTGGAGCAGTGCTTCGGGCAGATAGGCAAGGGACCAAATCCTCAGCCAGCATTCGGGTTTTACTCAGCTCTTTTTCAAGTGAATTTCCATCAACTTCAATGAGAAAATGGCCCGAGCGAGGAATTCGGGATTTGGGCCACAGTAAATGTTATAGTTGGGCCGTAAGTCTGCACAGGTATTTACCTTAAATGACTTTTATGAAAGAGGATTGATTGAAATATAAGGTAGCTTTCTAAGACGGTCCTAATTTCTTTTCCAGTTTTGGGAACAGGGGGGGGAGGGAGAGAGAGACCGTACGTTTTAGTGCCTGTGAAAAAGAACCAGCAGATTTACATTTATCCACAAATGAGGCACTGTGTCACGCAGGCTGACACAGAGTAAATTTCCCCCTGCCTCGCTGGCAGCCCCCTCCACCCGCCTGGCCCCCTGCCCCCGCCTCCCTGGGAATAAGCAGTAATTGACTCTTGAAGCCAGCCCGGGCCAGGATTTCTCCAGAGCAGAGCCTGTCACTTAGGCTGAATTATATCTTGTGCATGGATGAATAACATTTCTCTCTGCTCTGAGGCTAAGACTGCCAAAATTATCGACACCCCACCACCACCCGCACAGTTTACAAACACTGTTTTGTTTAGGGGGTTTTTGTGGGCCCCCCCTTAAGGAAAAAAATGCCAGGGTGAAATGTATGGGATGTGGTTGAAATCGGTGGGTTGGTTGTAGGGCATATGAGTATTGGCTGTAGAAGGGACAAACTCGAAGGGAAAGAAGAGTCAGGGCAGCATGAAGGGCAATGGTGGAGTGGAAGCTTGGCCACCAGGCAAAGAGCTTTTGACGTGGTGGGGACCTCTCTGTGATAGTGGGGGGCTTCTAAGCACCCTTCCCCTGTGCTGAATGAGGAACATTCCTACAGAGCTGCCCCTGGGAGCAGTAAGCGTTCCCCAGGTCTTGCACCGTGTCCCCCAGGTAGAGCAGTGATGGTGTTGCCTCTTTGAGGTGTGAGCAGTGGCCCAAAAGTAGCCCTTTGGCCTTGGCTGAAGCAAGGGCACCTGCTATATGGCTGCTCAGCACTCGTGTCCCAGCAGCAGCAAGGAGCACCAGCACATCCCAGCACCAGGGGAGGTGGTGGGTGAATCCAAGCTCTCCGCAATTTCAGCCATCATTCTTTTCATAAACACTATTCTCTGTTGCTCTTACTTCAGCTTTTGCTTTTGACTTCTGTTAAAAAGGTAACAGCTAGCTAAACTGAAAGAGGCACCAAAAAAAAAAAAAAAAAAAAAAAAAAAAAGAGTTTTTAAACCTGTGGCCATTGATTTCTTCAGTGTGTTGCACTCAGTCTTGTTTTCAGCCTGCCACAGTAACCCCCAGCAGATTTATGTGCAAACACAAAGATTAGTGACCCAGAAGCCTGACTGAAACAGCTTTTCTGCTTCCAGAAGACAGGTTGCTCTGCACATGCACTGACTGTTTTGTCAGGGAAGATGCACAGGCCCCATTAGCCTTGCATTCTCTCGTGAAAAACCCTCAGTGTTTATACAGCACAGCTTGGTTTTAATTTTATTATGCTCTTTGGTATAGTGTTCTAACTACAGAAATTGCTCCTTTTCTGGAGCAGAGAAGAACAAAAATTTAACTCGTATACTTTAATGATACAGTGCCAGTCTTCAGCTGTTTGACTCTCATATCCATTGCCCAAGTAGCTTTTAAATTAAGAAAAATGTCTGTACCTGAAGTATTTGTTGTGATCTGTTATTATTTAACAGTGAGCGGTGTGGTTAAGCCAGGTCTTAAACCTGCTTAATCCCACTGAGCTAAATAGATTTTATTATTGACTCCCATGGTCCCGGAACTCTGACCTCAGGACTGAAGTTAAAAGCTAATTTCGCGCAGTCTGTTCCACTAACCCAGAAGCACTTGCTCACTGGACACATTTGCAGTGGGGAATGTCCAGCTGTAAATTACAGATGTTTGTAATCATACTCAAGCACAACACTCATTATTGTTCTTTTGTTCTTTTTCGGCTGAAAAGCCCACCATGAGGGAGACCGCACTTAATCCACACATTAAATTTACTTGCAGCTCATATTCATACTCAAGATAAAATTTTCCATGAAGTAAAGATTTACAGTGGTCCTAGGGCACTCCTATTCCCCTAGCTGCTTTTATTTCTCCGTGCTGCAGTTCAGGCCAAGTGGGTCTGCCTGAGGGTTTTGAATGCTTAGAGGAAAGCCTCATGCCACCGCTGAATTTCCTCTCTGGCTTTAATAGGGAAAAGCTGTCTCATTCCCTGCAGTGCTTGGGTGGTACTTACGAGAGATGCCTAATTCACAGTCCCAACCTATTATCCTCTTTGTTTCCTTACTGTGGAGGATCAGACAGACCCCACTAGCTCTGCTAGACAGAGCTGGTCTGGCAAAGAGGGGACTGAGCCGTGTGGCCTTTGTAGCCAGCTCCCTGTCCCGCTGATAAAGCCTGCAAGGAGCCCACTGTAAGCTCACTGGCTTATACTCAGCACCTGGTTAATATATTTGTTTCATCCACGCCTGAACTGCTAAGTACAGGCTGCTAATAAATCTTTTTGACTTACCACCTTGGGCTGCTGATAGACAAGGCATCTCAACACTAACATCAGTTCTGCAGAGCAAACAAGCTCCATTCAGGGAGTTTGGTGAGCTCCACTGATCTTTGGTCTGCTTTTGTGTTTGGTGGAAGGGATAATACTTCACATTTCCAGGTAGCCATGCCCTCTCTATCCATATTTGGTCACAGTTAGGATGCATGATGTACAATATGTGCTGGTTTACTGTTATGGATTACTATTATGACCAGCTGTACTCAAGGTCCTCATAGAATCATCTGGGTTGAAAAAAACCTCCAAGCTCATAGAATCATAGAATCATAGAATCATAAAGGTTAGAAAAGATCCCTAAGATCATTTAGTCAAACCATCCATCTACCACCAGTACTGCCCACTAAACCATGTCCCTAAGTACTACATCTGCCCTTTCCTGAACTTGTCCAGGGACAGTGACTCCACCGCATCCATGGGCAGCCTGTGCCAGTGCCTCTCCACTCTTTCTGAGAAGCCATTTCTCCTAATATCCAAGCTGAACCTCCCCTAACACCAAGTCCAACCACTGGCCTGACCTATGAGTTCCAGGATGGGTGTGGGGAAATGAGCAGCCGGTCATGAGAAGCAGTGGAGCCACACATCTGCAGGCAGAGAGATGATTTGGGAGCAGAAGTGATGCTGAACTGACTTTCAGGTGTTGTGGTCAATGGCTTTATGTCCAGATGAAGGCTGGTAATGAGCAGTGTCCCCCAGGGGTCTGTCTTGGGACTGGTACTCTTTAGCACCTTTATCAGTGATATGGATGATGGGATCAAGTGCACCCTCCACAGTTTGCTGATGACACCAAGCTGAGCGGCGCAGTTGATACAGCAGAAGGAAGGGATGCCATGGGAGGGACCTTGATAAACTTGAAAGGAGGGCTTCTGTGAACCTAATGAGGTTCAGCAAAGCAAAATTCAAGGTTTTGCACTTGGATTGGGGTCATTCCAGACATGTATACAGACTGGGAGAATTCCTTGAGAGTAGCCCTGCAGAGAAGGACTTAGGCATCCTGGTAGATGAAAAACTGAGCATGAGCCAGCAGTGTGCACTTGCAGCCCAGAAAGCCAACTGTATCTTGGGATGCATCAGAAGAGGGGTGGCCAGCAGAGTGAGGGAGGTTATTGTCCTTTTCTACTCTGCCCTCATGAGGCCCCATCTTGAGGACTGCACCGAAGACTGGGGTCCTCAACACTGGAGAGAAATGGATTGTTTGGAGGGGATCTAGAGGAGGGCCTCAAATATGATTCAAGGACTGCAGCACCTCTCCTATGAAGACAGGTTGAAGGAGCTGGTCTTGTTAAGAGAAGATAAGGCTACTAGGAGACCTCATTATGGCCCTCTAGTATTTAAAGAGAGATTATAAATAGGAGGGAAATAAACTTTTTACAAGAGCAGATAGTAATAGGACAAGGGAGAATGGTTTTAAACTAAAGGAGGAAAGATTTAGGGTAGATGACTAGGAGAAGTTTTTCACAGAGTGTGGTGCAGTGCTGGAGTAGGTTCTTGGAGAGGTATGGATGCCCCATCCCTGGAGGTGATCAAGGCCAGGTGGGATGAGACCCTGGGTAATCTGATCTAGTCCTTGATCTAGAGGTTGGCAGGGGCAGGGGGTTAGAACTTGATGATCCTTGAGGTCCCTTCCAATTCAAGCCACTCTGATTCTCTGATTCTGTGATAGCATCGCTTTTCTTGCTGAGCTAGCCTTCCACACAAGGGGCAATGTGGTTAGCTTATCAGAAAGTGACTCAGCTTGCTGGATGGCCTGCAAGCTTTGATGTGACAGTGCTGTCTGATCAGTGACAGCCACAGGGAAGTTCTGGTTCAGGACAGCTGCTCTGGGTCCCAGCAGAGAATGAAGAAACTGAGAAAATGGACTCTACAGGAAGCAAAGACTGTCTGGAGGGGAGCGTGTACACTCAATGCTCTTTGCCATAGGAACAAATACATAGCTCCAGCAAAGCTAGTACACTGCTTATACCTTCAGGATTATCTTTGCAAGGAAAAAAGAGAGTGCCTCTGACAAGGGATATGGATTAACCACTAATCCCTTACATGAAAGCTCGTCCGATTGAAAATGCTGGTGTCCCACAGGTGTAGCCCTCCCATTCAGTACAGCATAGCAAAGGGTGATGGCTGCAGCAGTTTGTGGCAAAAATGATCTGGAGTTTCTCAGCCCTCCTAGGTATAGAGCTTGAATGAGTAAGAGTAGTGCTATGTATTGCATATAAGATGTTCTTTTCACTACTGGAGGCTGCTGTGAATTGGTGAGAAGGGGCTTTCGAAAAAGAGCCTGTGGAAGGCTTGGAATGAAAAAGAATACCTGTAGAACTGGATTCTATCCCCCTGTAGTACTCATCATGTTTGCTATTGGACGCTTTCTCATACGTCCATTATTGCTGGTGTTTCTTTGGATTTGTTCTACAATGGCTATGGAGGTGCAATTTGGATGCATTGCAAAGCTGTGTGAGAAGGTACAGTAGAGCTGTCCCAGGGAATTTTAGCAACATTGAGCCCTAGCTAGCTATATTACATACTGTGATTCTTTTGGCATTTAGAGAAAGAAAAAGAAAAGTTGAGATGTGGTTTTTTTCTTCAAGGAAGTGGCAGCAGTTTGTTGCCATGACAATCAACATTTCCTGGTTCCCTGTGAGCAGCCCCATGCACTCCCAATAGCTCTCAAAGATATCTGAGGGAGAAACATCAGCATTTTGGAAAATATCTGTCTGCTAAAAGAAAGTTCTGACCAGTAGTTTCTCATGTATTTTCCTTGGCTTACTAGAATCCACGTGTGAATAATTACAGAATTAACACGAAGTAAAAAAGAGACAAGGTGCATGTCTGGGGCCTTTTGCATATTGGAAAGGGGAAAACAGGTCCCACTGCTGGCTGGCAGCATGAAAAATATGCAAAGTGCTATTGGGAAGAGGAGTGTATATGTGTGCAGCATATGAAGTGCCTCAGCATATGATTAACCTCACTGGGTATGTAGTAAATAGTAGATAACTGTGATCAAAAAAGTATTCATGTGATTTATCAAGCTGAGCAACTGTGCATTTTGCAGTGAAGCAGGAGGTCAATCCTGAAATCTAGGGCAAGCAGAGCAATAGGAAATTGCAGGGACTAAGAAGTTAATCATACCGTTGGACTGCTTCCATCTGGTTTTGAAAGACAGAGTCAGTGCAGTGCTAGCAAGGACTCTTCACAGCAATGGATCAGGAATTAATTTTTTCAGCAAATCTTCAGCTATCATTTGCGGTAACACAGGCTTATAAAAATGTAATTTAATTTCTTGGGAATAAATCACATAGGGCAAGAAGTGTGAGAGTGTTTCGGTTTTTTTTTTTTGCTGTTTTTTTGTTTTGTTTTGGTTTGGTTTTGTTTTTGTTTTTTCCTTTAATGTGTGCATCCAAGGGGAAAAAAAAAAAAAAAAAAAAAGGTGAGTAAAGGAGAAATAGCAAAAATCCAAGAGGAAACAAACAGTAATGATATGAAACCTGGAAGGCATAAATGGTCAGCTGGTTAAATCATGCAGGTAATTGTCTTTGAAAAATCAGTCTGCAGTTGGGAACCTTGTACATTTTTATGACCCTTGGAGGCATAATCTTCTGTAACCCATCTGTCCATCTTCATCAGCATGGGTCAAAGGAGCACTGTCTTAAATTATTGTTGAACCGATGCTCTGAACACCATTCCCATATATCATGGGTACATAGCTATGGGCAGTGAATTTGTTAATGTATTCTGTGTTTTCTTTGTTATTGATATTACTTACTGATATTTCAATGAGACTTGAACATTATGCTCCCTTTGGGCGATGACAGTGCCTGTAGGCGAGGAACATGTTGTAAAACAAGGGGGATTTTAACCTTGATAGTAACACCAGTAGCTCAGACTTGCTTTATTGGAAGACTTAAGGAGGGCAGTTAGTTGATAACATTATGCCTTTCTTTCTTCAGCAGTGGGATAAGAGAATAGAGAGACCTGTACTATGAATGATGCATTGCTCTATTTTTAGTGCTGCAAAAGTGAAATCTTATAAATACTTTTGTATCTATTTCCTGGCAGTCTGAAGAAAAAGAGCTCAAGTTTACATAGCACTAATAGCAGGAAACCGGGGATCATGCTGTTCCCACAGATCACCACACTTCCATTACCACCTTATTTTAAGAAATGCTGAAAATTCATAGCGAGCAGCAGCACCTCAGCCTGGCCCAGTTACATGGTGTTAGCTTGGGGCTTTTACCTTTTTGTGTCTGTGGATCATGCTCTATCCAGAACTCAGAAATTCTCCAGAGCGACTGCAGCAATGAGAACATTGAGTTTCCTGCCAGTGAGCCAACTATTCCTGCAGCAGGCGGAATGAGATGGCCCCTTCAAGTCCTAATTGCTCAGCGATCAGCCTGGCCCAACAGGGCTTTCTGGCATCAGCCCCACTAGCTCTGTAGATGACATGCTCACTCTGGTTGTTTTTTCTATGTCTTGCGAAGGCAGTTTAGAAATCACAGCTGAAGATTTGGGATTGCCTTGATGCTGCCTTGATGGCTGGGGATCAGGCCCAGTCAGCAGGCAGGTCCTGCTAGACCTACCTGATCTCCTTCCGTGATCAAGTGATCTGCCTGGTGGACGAGGGAAAGGCTGTTGATATAGTCTACTTAGACTTCAGCAAAGCTATCAACACTGTCTCCCACAGTATTCTGGAGAAGCTGGCAGCCCATAGGTTAGACAGGTACACTCTTTGCTGGGTAAAGAACTGGTTGGATATCCAGGCCCAGAGAGTGGTGGTGAATGGAGTTAAATCCAGCTGGTCACCTGTCATGAATGGTGTTCCCCAGAGTTTGGTATTTGGGTCTGTCCTGTTCTTTATTGATGACCTGGATGAGGGCATTGAGTGCATTGAGTGCACTCTCACTAAGTTTGCAGATGACACCAAGCTGGGAGGAAGTGTTGATCTGCCTCGGGTTAGAAAGGCTCTACAAAATGATTTGGATAGGTATCGCAGGGCTAAGGTCAATGGGATGAAGTTCAACAGGACCAAGTCCTGTATTTTGGCCACAACAACCCCAGGCAATGCTACAGGCTTGAGGCAGAGTGGCTGGAAGATTGTGTGAAGAAATGGACCCGAGGGTGTTGATCGATGCTAGGCTAAACATAAACCAGCAATGTGCCCAGGTGGCCAAGAAGGCCAATGGCATCCTGGCTTGTATCAAAAATAGGGCAGCCAGCAGGAGCAGGGAAGTGGCCATCCGTCTGTACTCAGCCTTGGTGAGTACTGTGTTCAGTTTTGGACTCCTCACTACAAGAAGGACCCTGGAGCATACCCATAAAGGCAAGCATGCTGGTGAGTGGTCTGGAGCACAAGTCTTATAGGGTGTGTCTACCTTATCAGAATAAGTACAAACTGGGTGATCTCATGGACACCCAGGACTTTCATTAAAAAAAAAAAAAAACATATATGTCTCGAGGACCACCAGATTCCCCTTGCAATGTCTGCCACTTACAGACACCCATAGCTCTTAATCCCAATATCATGCAAAAGTCTCTTCCATCCAAGGAATTCATTCCTTCTAAAAACATTTTTCTTTCTGTGCACAGCCACTTTCAAGCTCTATGCCCAGCAGAGCTTCCAAAGGAGGGACTTGACCCCACATTTCTGACACAGCCAAATTCAAATTGTTAGGATCTTTTGGTGGGTAAGGAATGTCGCAAGAAGCTGTAGAACCAGCTTGAGCTGGTTATAGAGGAATACTTCTTCTGTGCATGTGAAAAGTCTTTCATGCAGTCATCAGAGGAGGAGGAGGTATGTTTATATGCTTTTCAGCCAACATTGACAAATTGGGTTTGGATGCAGACTTGGGTTTACTCAAGTAGTTTGAGGCAGCAGGGAGCATTTTTTTTTCATGGTCGATGAGAAAAGTAAAGAGAAAAATGACAAGTTCCTGGTTTGGTTTGATTGAGAGATTGTTCTGCATGAAATGAAAGCTTAAATCACATAACTGTTTTTAACATTTTGAGTCCCATAATAATTGTCTTTGTGGCTCATCAATGACTCAGTTAGGAGCACACTAGCCACGATTCTTACGTTACACAAAACTCCACACTTTGAACTCTGTTTTAGGCTTCAGTGACCAGATTTTCACTGGTACAAATCAAAATAGCTCCACTGATTTCAGGAACGTTATCTCAGTTTTCACTCGCTGAGGACCTGACACCAGCTTTTAAAAAGCACGTAGTTGTGTATGGGCACCTCCAAAAGTGCCCAAGTGGGTTCTATCACAGACCTCACATATGTGCAGGCTTCAGGATCTGGTTACAACTGCAGTTCAACTCATCCTGACTGTCCATCAGGCAGCCAAACCAGCAGGATTGCAGGGAAGGCGTGTGGGCTCATCAGCCAGTGGAGCTCTTTTGATAGAAACCAAAACCCAGAAAGCTGAAATGGCTCCAAATTTGCAAGGTTTCTCTCTCAGTCAGCATTTCCAGGTGGTCTGCTCGGCGACATTTTCTTCGTAAATGATCAGAGCACTTTCTGCTTTATTTTTCATTACTACTGCTTTCTCTGGGGCTCTGTTTCATGGGAAAATTCAGAACTGGAGGGCTTGGTTCCATCCTGGAACAGCGTGAAGTTTCAAAATCCTCCTCAAAATGGAAGACCTTCCTTCTCTCAAGGACACTATTTATAGTAGGCTGCCCTTTCTGCAGTCAGAGAAGAGTCAGATAGTATGATGACTTTGTGCTCTCCTGTGTTTTTAACTTAGATGAAAAATTGGGTCTGGCTTGAAAGTAGGTGTAAAGAGTCCATGTTCAGATATTACATTTTATAACCTGAAAATGATATAATTTTAAAAGGCAGAAATAAATAGAAATTACTTAAATTAAATTAGATATTTTTTCCAAGGGGTATGATTAAATGAGATACATTCTATTCTCTAACATAGCCTGCAATCTTCTGGCATTTTAGCAAAAATGGAAAATTATTTATTTTAAGGGTAGGTATTTTATGCCTAATGAAATTTACTTTTCATACCAGTGTACCTTCTGCTATAAAGATTTTAAAGGTCTTTTTCACCCTTAACTCTTCATGCTTGCATGTCTCCTCCTCACACACATTTGCACAGAAGAGAAGTCTTTCTCTGTGCAAATCCAGCACCCAAATGATTCACAAATAGCACTCACTTATTATTTACTGGCACAATCAAGCATAACTGCTCTAAATGAACAAACAGTCAAAAAATTAAAAAAAAAAAAACAAAAAACAAAAAAACCGTACCAGGGGAACAGGGTTAAAGAAACCCATGATTCTGATTTACACAACAGATAAAAATCACCCCAGAAGTCACAGAGACCTGCCAAGTAAATCTCTTGCTTCATAATGATCCTTTAAGACACTTTAATTTGCTTTTGTGAGTATCTGCACTGGAGCTGGCTTTAGCTCTTGCTGTAGGTGCCTGGGGAGGTCTGTGCTGGTTCATATCCAGGTAGGTGGTGACTGCTGATGGTGCTCATGGCAGTGCCTGGCTCCCAGCAGCCCTGTGGGAGGTCACATCTTCCTTTATCTTCCTTTCCACAACCTGTTTAGAGTGGAATGAGATAAAACAGACACAGACCCTCTATCACAGTCATCACCTCATCAACCCCTCTTGCCCCCCTTCTTTTCAGGATGTCACCAACTGGGCCTTCCAAATCCCCTCTGCCGGTTTCCTCAGCCTCCCTCGCTGGCTCTCTGGCCATTACTCGTGGCACCTTTCCCACCAAATCTGCCCTTTCCCTGCTCCTCAAAACTACTCAAACCCCACCAGGACACCTGGACCCTTTCCCAGGTCACCACCTACTGCCAAAAGTCTGACACAGCCCCCATTGCTGGAGGGGTTGGCCTGCCTTCCAACCACATGGGAAAAAAAGGCCGCAGCGAAGGTCAGGACAAGTTGTCTGGTTTTGTGGCATCACAGACACCAGTGTAAGCCTCTTGCCAGCATGTGGTGGGACACAGACTGGCCAGGTGGCAGTGAGGGAACAGCACTGCCACCAACACAGTCACCCCGTGGCCACCTGCCCCCAGTATCCATGTCAGGTCTCTGCCTGCCTCTTGGGTCTTCTCCTTACAGTTCCCTACAACATCCATCACTCATCCCTGCTAATAATGCCCACAAATACTGATCTCCTAAAGCTGCTTCTTTTAAGGTCATCATGTCCCTTCTTCTGAAACTTAATATCTTGATGCTGACCGTGTGGAGCTAGAGAGAGTTTATAAATATTTGTATCAACAACATTATTCCTTTGATAGCAGACACTAGGACAATATTTCCCACATTAAAAGGGCTCTTGGGGAGGGCTTAGGAACTCTGGCCAGGCTAAAATAGTTGCCTGGAGGAAGAGGAAAAACCTTGGAGAATTACCAGGCTCTTTTTTTTTTTAATTTTCAGACAAATGGACTTTTCAAACTTTGCCCTGAAAAGAGATCTGGTCATGACCTACTATAAATCTCCTTTGGCCATTTAAAACCTCACATAGCTCTGGTTAAACAGCATTGCACCAGACAAAACCTCCAGGGCATGAGGACATTGCTCCGTTTTTTTCCCTTTCAAGCTTGTATATTGTCCTCATAACATATTGCCAATGTTCACAGGACCAAATGAGACTGTGGCCTTTCTTTAATGTACTCAGTGCTCTTGTGTTGAGAGCCTGTGAGGTCAACAGGAAAACATGGGATGAAATCTCGGCTGAGTGTCAGTCTTTCCCAGGCTTCCTGGCAATTTCCAACTTCTCACTCCATTGTTTTCACCTAATAAGACAGAGCTTGTCTTCTGCTCGATAAAAAAGGAAAAAAGAAAAAAGCCAAGACTCAGAAAATGAGCAGTTTTGTAAAAGCCTGGCAGATTCCCAGTGTGCTGAAACTAATGACGAGCAGCACGCTCATTTTTCTAGTTCGAAACTTCTTGGTGCATCATGTGAACACCCCCCAAGAACTGCTGGAGGGGGGGGCAGAGCATAGAAAAGAAGACCGTCAGGCTTCTGACACAAAGGCCATAGCCCACAGTTTTGAAATAAGGAGGTTGAAAGGTGGAGCCCTCACAAGAACCTCATTTGGGGCTCTTCCAGCTGTTGGATTACCTTTCTTCTCCTCTTGGAGGGGTTCGCAGCACAGCACCTCTCTCTGTTTGAACTGAAGGGGAGAAAAACTGCAGAGTCTGCTGTGCAAACCCAGAGAACAGTTTGAGAAAACAGCAAAACCCAAACACTCCTCTGAGATTATCCCTCTGTAACTGATACAGAGACATACTGCGACCTCAGGTTCAACTTGTCTTTTTATATACCATTTTCTGTGTTAGCATGTTGCCTGCTCGTCAGCTGCCACTGAATTTGAATCTCAGACTGTCAGTATTTTCTAAGCATTGTGGAAAAAATGTATGTATTTTCCTAAACAATTACAAGTGATTTAATGCTGGTGAAAAGTGTGAGGTTGCTACCTGATTATCCAGGAATGTCTCAGCTGTGTCTCAAGGATATCTGCCTGGCTGCCGGAGCCTTGCTCAATTCCCATGCATATTCTTTACCCATGCAGACAAAGAGCAGTGTTAAAGGCGGCGAGAGCCTTGGCATTCAGTGTAGGAAGCTAAACTGAGCCAACACCACATAATTTTCGGTGAAATGCATTTCATCGTTTTCTTACATTTGGACAAAATGCAGTATTAACCATTTATTAGCATTACAAGAGCTGTGACAACTTTCTCCCACTGGTCACCGTACATTGCTGTCCTCCTCTACCTGCATAAGGTCTCCCAGGTTGGTCAGAGCAGACGATTAGAACAAACATGCCCTACTCAAATTATTAGGGTTGTTTTTATGGCCAGAAGTCTGGTACCACCGTGGAGCAGTAGTAAATTGGGGATCTGTTTTGAATTATTCATATGCCGGTCATTTACCACATCACATTGCATCAATCTTTGTGAATATCGTTTCTGATTAAATGAAGGAACATCCAGAAAATGAATTGTCACTGCCCTAGGTGGAGAAGATGTACTACAGTACATCTACATGTACTAGACAAAGCACTCTTAGTTTCTTCAGAGTTGAGCTGCACAGGGATATCCTGCAGCAGTGTTCAGCTGTTGAAATGGGAGGTTAGCAGGAGAGGACTGGGAACTGCAGAACCCGTAATTGCCTGGACCCACCAGTCGCTTCTTTAGTAACTCCAACAGCTACAAAGATGAAGCAGGGGTGAAATGTGGTTGGTCTGGATGGTGTAACAAGGGAGATCATGGGGGAAAGTAAAATCTGGAACGAGAAAAGATGAGCCTCTGTTAAACTAAGAAATTCCACAGTGGATTTTATTAAGGCCATACCGTGCCTGAGAGAAGAGATTTTATGTCAGTTTTCAGGTTGTGGTAAGCTGCAGTTTGATTGAGTCAAAGCTTAGCCTGTGTGAACACTTAAGGTGCTTAAATGTACTCTCCACACCTGTGCTGAAAAATAATTACCCCCCAAAAGTCACACTTTTTTTTTTTTTTTTTGGAAGTGACACCCAACTCAAATAGCAACTGCAACTCTAAAATTAACAACATATGTTTCTGAAGCCAAAATGTGAGACGGGTTTGCTTGCTTAGAAAGCAGTTGCCTTAGGTTTGTCTTGCATCTGGTAAAGAGCTTGTTAAGGGTCCTATTGCAACCTTGAGGGGTTCCTAGTTTAATTGCTAACTAAGACAGCATTTTAATAACTTTGTTTTAATCTTGCTACCATCTTGGGGGAGGCAGAGTTATTTATTTGGTTGCAGAGCTGCATGGCTGGGAAGTATCTGATTCAAGTTACGTACATCTTTGGTTGACATGACTCATGTTACAGCTGAACCAAACAAGCCAGCTCTGTACACTTAAACTAAGCAAACAAATGTAAAACACATCGCTGCATTAGTAGAACCACAGTTAACTAATTAACGATGGGCAACATAGTCATCAAATCAAGGCCACAATCAAGACCTGATCCAATGAATCAGAGCTTTAAGTTATCAAAATAAAAATAAAATAAACCACAATACCCCATCACATTTAATGCAGAGGGTAATGAGCTTTAAATTGTAAGCTTGCCATGAGATGGAACTACTTCCAGTTAGTCTTGTATGAGGAAAAACTGAAGAGAAGCTGGCTCACATTTTGACCAGGTTCCAGGTTCCAGTTGGTGGAAGGCACTGACTGAGGCAATCAAGGACTGCACTCATTGCTCCTTGCCAGTGGTGCATGGAGGACTAGTGCTAGTATGGTTCAGCTGAGGGAAGTACACTCATCAGAATGAACTCATTAGTGATAGACAGTTTAGCATTTCCTTCTTACATCACCTGATTATTGTGAATGTTAAGTCTTCTGCTCTTATCCTCTCCTGATCATCAAACTCGAATCAGAGATCATTCTGAAAATGTTGCACAGTTGCAGCTTTTAAATTAGATTCAACATTTATGAAAAATGCTTTTTGAAGGATTACTAGGTAAGAACTATGAATAACTTTTGGAATAATTCACTAGCAATAAATGACAGATTTAAGAGTCTGGCATTTGCTGCTAGGCAAGGAAACAATTAATAGAGACCTTTTTTCTTTTTTCTTTTCTTGGCCACCTATGTACTCATGCACATATGAAATAAGATCCTTCTCTTAAAGGAAAAGAAAGCATTCAGACTTGTGCTTTCTTCTGAAGAATCTTTATTTTGAGTGTTTGCTGGCTGCCAACATAACCCAGAAGAAGTTTGGGCAAGCATAATGACAGAGCACCCACTGGCTTCTCCTGCTTGGTTGCACACTGCAGGCATTAGGCTTGGTTGGACAGACTCCCTCTGGCAGGGGCTCCATGGGGAGACAAGTAGGATGCAGCTGAGAAGCACAGCTTCCCCCCAGTCTTAAATGAGAATAAAAGCCAGAGAAATGGCAATGCATCTCATAGCCCCTTCCTTTTTCCCACTTATATAGCTGGAGGCTGGTTTCCCACATATGGTCAGTACAACCTGGTATCTAGTTCGTAGATCACTGCTGAATGTACCCATGATCTTGCAAATGGAAATGACTGGTTGGGCTGAGACTACTTCTCTCCTGTGTGGTCTGTGACTCAGTGACTAACGTCAATGTTCCTGTGCAGGGAAAGCATTGAAAACCCAGGCTCAGCCAGAGCCACCTCCGTGGGGCCCACTAATAACTCTCCATGCTGTGCCTAATAACAGTCTTTCCTTTGCCTTCAGTTAGGAAGCTAATGGGAATCCATTTGCAGCTTGCCCTGATGACTTCTGTTCTAAGACCACAGCTGGCCATTGTGCTTTTTAGCAGATGAATTCCAATAATCATTAAACAAAGTTGCCTGGGGTCCACTTCAAATCTGGGCCAATGTCACAGCCCTTACTCGTGTCACACATGCTGGTGTGTTTCATCCCCTAAAATCAGTGTGATTTGTGAACAGCCAGGGGCTGTATTTGCACAGCATCGGACCAGTACTTATTTCCAGATAGCCATGCTGCTTTTCATTTCATCTAGAATCATGCTGCCTAACCCCGGAGAGCAGAGAAGAAGTGCGCGAAGTCTTAGTCCATGAGATCATCCCAGTAATTTGTAACTGCAGGCGCTGTCTGTCTAACTTTATTTCCCTGTGTTAAATAATTGTGATATTGTGTCTTTAAAACCCACAACAACAACGAAATCAAAACAACCTTAAATAATCCACAGACATATGGAATTGTTTTACAAAAGAAAGTCAATTGCTGAGACCCCTTAAAAATGGAAATCTACCAAGGAAACCCCAGCAGTCTCTTTGACAGTCTGCTCTAAAACTTCTCACTGCTTTGATGTTGCTCACAATTTATGCTCCTCAGAGGCTCGGGGATGAAGGAAATCATCTATTTTAATAATGTGAAACCTTCTTCTGGCTGCCCGAGATGGGAATTCCTGCTCTGTTTCCTGTGCCTCTGAGAGGGCCGAAGGGGGAAGAAGGGCTTAAAACCCACGTGGCTGTTACTGATCAGCACCACAGCATTGCCTGCCATTCGGAAATGGCTGTCCACACGTTGCCTGTGATTCAGGAGGCTACGCTTAGGAAAGCTGTCTGTTTCAGCTCAGTCTCCACAGAAATGTAATTTCATCATACTAGTCATTCATAAGGAGACGTTATGGGGCAACAATTATCATACAAAAGCAATTATTGGAATAGTCTCTCTAATTCAAAATTATTTTAATTACTAGTGATACCTGTTCTTTTTCTTTTTTTCTTTTTTTTTTTTTTTTCCTTTCTGTGCTAAGTGTCCTCCTGATTCAAAAATTGCCACTAGGCTCTCGCCTTTGGTAATTGCAGTTCTCTGTGCTGAGTGAACAAAGAAAAAATTAAACTGGAATGTAGCAGGCAGGCAGAATAGGAAATATATGTTCCTGCAGGAGAGCTACTCTCATCCTAATTACCCTGCAATTGCCAGGTTCAAAATCTAATTTATGAGCAGTATAGATAGAATGGCCACATTAGTCCATTATTTCATGATGATTTTTTTTCTACCCTTGATTTGAGAGAGGAAGGATTTTGCAGCACAGCACACTGGCATTGTCAGCAGCTGCTCTGGGCAGTGATGCCAGACAACTACACTTGAGAGAGACTCCAGAAAAAAATTGAAAGCAGTCTCTTAACAGCAAGGTTTTATAGAAGGAGTGCTATAAAGCAGTTAAATGAATAAAGCATGACCTGATGGGCTGCCTCAGACCACATTCAGAAACAGACCCAGAAACGTATGAAGGAGAAAAGTTTTCCAGCCTGCTGCTGCCACACCTCCTACCTGCTGCAAAATGCCCCAAACACATCTCTTAACCCTCAAAAACATCTCTTAACACCCCCAGAGTCTATTTTACTTTGACAATCTGGAGGAGTAGTGGGTGAAACTGCCACCATGCAATGTCTGGATTGCTCATGGTTCCAGCTGTACGGATTTTTAAGGTCCCCTAACCTAAGCCATTCTGTGATTCTTGCTGGGCAGATAATCTACATCATTCCCCTACTGTACGTGTTTCAATCACCAGCCCCCTGGATAAAATGGCTCTGCAGGCTTCCTCTCCCTCTTACTGCCTGCAGTTCTCCTCCAGACTTATTTTTGCTTGCATCATGTCCCCATTCTTAATCCAGTTATTTCACCACCTAAACCCTTCCAGTTAAAATAAGAGAAATGAATGCTTACATTTAAACTGCTATTGCGTTTTGCAGTCAACAACCCTATAAAGCTGGTTTTGATGAGAAAGTTTATACCTTGTTTGATGCAGGTTGTCTGCAAGGCCCAGAAAGACAGGAGTGCTTTGTCTTACCCTTGGGCTAGTTTGGAGGGATTTATTCACAACTGTGGGATGGGAAAGTTAAAATGGAAATGAGGTACACGGGTATCTAAAGTCACTTGAGAAGCCCTAAGATAGGTAAAGACATCCTTATGGGCCTGACATTCATATTGCAAAGGCAGCTAAAGACTGCTGAGTCTATGAAATGGATAATGGCATAGAGGCAACTAAAAGTAATCTCTATCAAATGGAAAAAAGTGGGGGGCAAAGAGAAAAGAGACAGGCAAGAGGAAAGAAAAAAAAAAAAAACACGTAAAAGGGGAAAGATGAGTGCAAAGGCATGGGAGGAAACTTGCTGACTGTGGGTGTGCCATGCAAGTCTCAGGATAAACTGCCCAATAGTTCAGTATCTCCAAGCTGTACATAAAGCGTATCAAAATCTTTCCCTGTTGCAATACAAGTCCATAAAAAAGTGCTGTCTACTTTCCTGAGAAAGTATTTGGTTATATCAATTGGGAGTTTCACTCTTAAGTATTCCCTTTCCGTTTCAAGTGCAGAATGCAAACAGAATGCTCTCAGGAATAGAAGATGCCTGCCCTGATTTGTTCTTCCAAGGTTTTGCTTTTCCTTTGCCCCTGAGGAACAGTCTATTTTTATTGACTTTTATGATTAATAAAACTGTCTGAAACCCTGCTGGGGTCTTCATGCTAGTTATCAAAAGAAGTCATCTAGCCCTTTCCCCTAATGTCTAAGTTAATGGCAAAGACCCAGCATTTGATCTTTCTCCCCAAGCTGCAGCTTGTCTAGCAAGGGTTAGATTCATGTCGAGATGGTAAAAAATCCCAAGGAGTGATTTCCTTGCTGCACAGACTGTGGAAACCCATACTCTCCTGGAAACCTATCTGTCTGTCTCATCTTCTCTGCAAAGCCCTTGTGCAGAATCTCCTGCTCTTCCCCGCTGCTTCCCAGCTGAGGCAGATGACCCGATACGCTTCTAAAGAAATGCAGAATGTATATCCTCACAGCTGGATGCTGAACTTCCAGCCTCAGCACATGCCAAGAGCTATACCTTTACCAGCCTCCTGCTGGATAGCACTGCTAAATGTATGCTGAAGAGGCCCACACTTTACAGAGCATATCCTGGGGTATGCAGGACCTCAGGCAGGTGGGGAGAGAAGAGTCATAGAATGGCTTAACTTGGAAGGAACCTTAAAGATAATCCAGCCCCAACCCCTACCATGGGCAGGCTGCCCAAGGCCTCATCCAACCTGGCCTTGAGCACCTCCAGAGACGGGGAACCACAGCTTCTCTGGACAAAAGAGGAGCAGCAGCAGGGCCAGTTAGCTTAGGGGAGAGCGAGGAGGGACAGCAGCATCTTGCTGTGGCATGAGGGAACAGTGCTGAGCAATGCTTCCCCCTGCTCGATTGCCCTGTGTTTGCATTTCCTTTCTGCTGCTTCAGGAGAGGCAGGGAGAACAAAAGCTACATTGAGGAATAGGCAAAGGCATCTATGCATGCCTCAGAGATACTGTAATATCATAAGAAATCTAAAAAGATGCATGGCAGTTAAAAAAAAAACAGCAAAACATACGAAATACAGATTGAAAAATATATTGGAAGATATGACAGCAACTACATCAGGTCACAGCATGGTGTAAGACTGGCTTTTTTTATTAAAATGACATACCATTCTGGTGCTTTTCCTACTAGATGGTAGTGCATTTTACAGAAATAAAGGATTGATAACATCCTGGAGGAGGGTGCAGCTGGGGAGCCACTGAGACCAGACACATCAATACCACATTCTAGATGAATAAAGCAAATAAAATTATATTTGCTTTGTAATTTATTTCTGCCTCCCCTCGCATTCTGTGTGTGCATAAACAAACCTTACATTTACTTTCCAAGGGTGATGTCTAACAACAGGATGCAATTCACATTTGATTTTCCTTTGAATTGTAAAGGACAATTTGCATAACTGTTAACATAGCTTTGTATATCTGTGCTTATCACACCTTGTCATTGTGTTTCATAGGACAACTTTATGCAATATAGCTGAGGAAAGTACAGCAAAGTTTACTAGAAGGGGCTGCTCTCTGTTATAAAAACCTTCATCAAGTACCTGCACATTGTTATGCCGTATTTCAGTGAGTTAGATCCAGACACCCTAAATAGGAGGACCATTCCTGGGCTGCATGAGCACCTCTGTGCACTCCCATCAAGCTTGAAAGGGTGACCTTACCTAGCTGGAGTACAGGGCCAAGAATCTGAGCCTATCAGAATGGGAGAAATTTTTCCCCAGCAGCTCAGACCTTCAAAAACCTAAGGCTGAACTACAGGCAGATATTCAATAGCTGAAAATTGGTTTTAAACATCCTTTATTTTGAGCTAGCATGTCAATAGCAGGTAAACAGAATTTCCTGGGTAGCGCTTTCTAAAAACACATTAAAACAGTTGTGCGTGTTGCTGGAAAACAGGCTGTACTTACATCAGAACCGAGCATAGAAGAACCTTTTATAAGCCTTCAAATAATCTCGAAGTAATTAGCTTTTAACATCCTCTCTGCTACAATTCTGAGCTTTATTAGCTGTTCTGCTTGCCATTCCTGAGTCTGCCTAATGTCTTCTGTAGAACAACTATGCATTTTTCTCAAGCATTTGTCATTTCTTGAAACACATAAAAGAGAGCACTTGGATTCCACTAACAGACCATCTAAATGCTGCTCTGCATAGGAAGTGATATATGCTGACAAGGAGTAGAAGTCAAATTTTCTTTATATGGTTCTTTATGGTGAGCAAGCCTACTTAAAACAAGCTCCTTCTCAAGGCAGCATATTGATTAGAGCTGACGGGCCGAAAAGACCTTTGGGAAACAACAGAATATGGCTTGAGTCAAAGAGTAACACTAAAGCTGGCAGCAGCAGCATTAAGAGTCAGTAAAACCTGAGAGAGTTTGTCTCACACTGAAATTTATTGCACCCATTTGGACGGCCATTACGGTAGTTAGTAATTTTATCTGCACAAGTTCATCTGTATTTGGACTCTCAGAGCTTAGCAAGAGGTCTTGCAAGACAGAGCTGTGTACAGGGCCCCGCACACTGAGGCAAAGGGCTGCCGTGTGGAGGCAAGGCACAACTGTTTCTGGAAATTAGCAAAGGCTGCCTGCTTTGCTGGGCAGTGATGACTGGCATTATGTTAACAGTAATTCTGAAATCAGGCAAAGGCAGGCCAAAGCAGACAAGGATTCTCCTACTGCAAAGTTCAGTCTGCTGTGGCCTCTTAATGAAGCTGTCACTCAGAAGCAAGAATTGCTGTTTTTTGGGATAGAAGTGCATCTATGTTTCATGGTTTAGGGAATAAATGAGACAAGCAAAGCAATGACTGGGCTGATCTCCAGAGGAATGGTATGAAATTCTTCTGATGAGATATTTTGAAGATGGTGGATTAACGCCACTCTACATTTTCCACAAAATGTTTTGTATTGCTCCTGGCTGTGACTATTCTGACACCTACCGATTTTATACCCCTTTCTACACTTTCTCCCTGTCATTTGACCTGTAAGCACAGAATGCATGCTCCTTAACAACCTCATCTGGATATTTACCCACAGAAATTCATGCTCATTTAATCCTTTTTCTCATAACTTGACAAGATAAATCCTGCATAAACCTTCTGAAGCAGGTCCTTGCCTAACTTAGTTTCTGACACTTCCACTATAGATGGTCTGTACTTTTACTGATGATCTGTTCCAGTGCTTAATTATGTTTATTTTACATTTCTCCCAAGGCACTGGAGCCTATTGCACAAAATTCTAAGCTGCTAGGGCCACCTCCGAAATGGAGAATATATTCCTATCATTAAATTTGAAAGGAATTCAGCTTTAATGCCGTGGTGCAGTACTGGGTTAGGAGGGGATACACACACTGTGTATCACCTCTAATCTTTAGACAAGTGGAAGGAAGCTGACTGAACCATGAAAGAGTATTAATGCAGAAGAATCTGAAATAAACCTTCTGGGCTTCCATTCCAAGTCACAATGAATATGGCATTGGGCGTACCAGGCATACGGTTTACCCTTAGAATCCCAGATTCCTTCTAGCCAATCATAAGAGGTCAGAATCTCTATGGGGCATTTCTGAATAGTCACAGTTAGGTCTTCTTGTAAGTCAAAGACAGAAAAAGTGAATGCAAAAAGTGAAAATCCCAGTATCCTATACCTCCCTGGCAAGCTTTATCAAGATCCAACCGAGAGGGTCCAGTTCCACCTTAACTCAGCTACATTCTTATTCAGTCAATTTTTGAAGCCTTACAAAACAGATGAAGTTCTGATTGTGCAAGTCACATACCTTATTTCTCCACAGTCAGCAAATCACCTTGGTTGAGATCTGCAGGTAACATCCTGCCAGATTACTTATAAACAGTCCCATTCAACCCTTAGCAAAATGAGACCTTATTTTCACTGACCTCACCTAGCACTCACCAATTGCTTATTTTGCTGAAGTACAAGAACATCTTCTCCTACTGTTGTACATGACCTTAACGTTTTGTGAACAAGCAACTCTTGTGGGACTCTCCCTCCCTCTTGAAGGGCCTTTGCTTCAGAATCATTCTTCAGGTGATAGGGTTCAGATGCTCAGGTGTTTCTCCATGATCAAAAGAACTTCTGCTGAGACTTGTGGCTTTTACATTAGCCCACTCTAATGAGACCTTCTAACAGCTGAGCCCTGAACTCAGTAATCTGATCTCACCTGGACCAATGAGCTCATGCTCTCTGGAGACAGCTGGCAACTGCATACAGTAACTCCTGATGCTGCCAGGAAAGAAGCTCTGTCAAAGCATGGAAGGAAGGGGAGACAGGTGGGAAAGAGAGAAAAATGGAAAGTTAGAGTTTCCAGAAGAATGCACTTGGTTATTATGAGGAATCATTGAGTGCCAGAAAGATATCCAAAACTTCTGGTTTTTCAGATGTGGAAAAACTCTGCCTGACCACAGGCTCAGACACTAGTACCATATATATGCCAGTGCTCAAAAGAGTCCTTTTTCCTTCTTGCAAACTCTATCTGAGGGCCATATTTCAAAAATGAAAAAATATATAGTTTAAACATTCTAGAAAGTACTGAAAAGTGCTGTACTTTCAGTATTTGTCTTCTGTACAGTATTTGTTGCCATTCTGAACTGGCTGCCCAAGGGCAGTGGTGGAGTCACCATCTCTCAGGAGCTGTATGGACATGGCATTGAGGGACATGGTTAGTGGGCATGGTGGGGATGGGCTGGCAGTTGGCAGATCTTAGAGGTCTTTTCCAACCTTAATGATTCTATGATTTTATTATTATCAAACCGATGAAGGAAAGAGAAAAAATGAAACTTCTGGGGTACAGATGAAAGAGAGCACATAAAAGCTGTTGCCCTTGGTCTCAGGGGGAAATGAAAAGCACAGTCTTGAGTGATTCTGCTCCACAGCTTCTACCGCTTGCAACTTAGTCCTGTCCTGAAAGTTCTCCATGGAAATGGTTTCCCAATTTCACTCTGGGGACGGGAGGGTGGCTGCTTATAGGTTATTCTCAAAGCTGTTCATCATTCTCCGGGTCATTGGTCTAAGGGTATGTTCCAAGGACACCACAGGGTATGTAGGCAGCACTTCCCACTCATTCAGTCACTGTATGTTAAGACACAAAGAGTCAAATTATACTACCAACTTAAAAAGACTGCGAGGGCCCCCTTCTACTGAAGAGTTAATTTTCCTGAACCAGAGAATTTCTCGACTCATATTCAGCTGATGCAAGGTCAACGACAAACACACCGAGGAAGTCAGAGTTGCTTTATTTTTCTTGTGAGCAGGTCAAATAAAACACTGCTGATGCTCCATTTATCTGGAGAGACAAGCAAACACTTGGCAGTGGTGGAAAGCATACACTGGGATCTGGCAGCAGGCTCCTAGCACAGCTGTCAGCCCGCTGACTAATCACTTCATCCCCACGCTAATGCTGCTCCAGGTCTATTGGACCCTTTCATCTCAGATACGCCGGCACACGCTCCTTCTGATAGAGCTATTTATACAAAGATGTCACTATTAATTGCAATGTTGCATTTTATTTTAGGAGGTGATTTTAGCCAAGGTTTTTTCAGTGATTTTTCTCTTTCCTGCAGCAGTCATCCAAGGTGGGAGCTGTGATTCTACTACTGGCATCAACCGGGCCTTAAATAGATACCCCCCAGCCAGACTCAATTCTCTTGAGGGCCGTCTGCATGCATGAGCTTCATAACTTGTTTTTCTAAATGTCTCTTCTTAACAATTTGTTTTTCTTTGGCAGCTATTCAGGCAATTAAATTGCAATCACACCGGGCACACCTTACTCTCTGCAAAGACCAGATTTACCTTAGGTTTGCATTATGAGATGATACTTGCAGTCTTGTCAGCACAAACTCTTTAAGCAACTCCCAAGGACAGTGTTAAAATATAGGTGGGGCCTATGAACTCTCTCCTTGGCAGCTGTGCTTTATTAGTTGTGCTCTGCAAAGGTGGTGCGGCTAAGGTAATGCGGCGCTTCCACAGGAGCTTTATGTATTGTGACAAGCCAAACAGCCTCCAGGACTCTCACTCATCATGACTCCCGTTTCATACCTCATCTGTTATAGGAATGAGGTACGAAAACATTTCTCTGTTTCCGAAAGGTATTAACAGACTCCTGGGAAATCGTTTACCTGGAGAAAGGAAATGCCCAGCCTCATTTTATTTTTTTTTTTTGCCGACCGTGGCAGGGCCAGCTGCTTTTTTTGTTAGTGAACAATAGGTTTCCGCAACGGGCAACTGTAAAGAACTCAGACAGCTAATTGGTTTCATGCTCTCAGTTAGCAAAGGTACAAAGGCATAAATTTGTATCTCTTCCATACTGTGTTCGCAGCGAGGATGTCCAAGTGCTTTTTAAGCAGTTATAAAGGACATCTCTTAACAAAATTGAGGGTAAGCAAGTTCAGTCATCCCCATTTATGACTGTGATGGGGACCAGGAGAGGAAGGCAGAGCCGTGGAAGTTTGGAATGATTTGCTCATTCAGACATGACATGGCAGGCCTAAACCTGAAGCAAAGGTTGCTTATACTCATGTTGGATGCAGAACATGTTAAATGCAGAACCAGCTTTCATATTTTAACCCTAAGGATATCTGACTGTCCTCAAGTAGATGCAAATTTTAGAGTTTGTGGTATCATCTCCCTTTTCTCAGTATGACTTTGGCCTGAAATGAAAGGTTGACTTCCAGATTCATTTTTGTCAGCTATCCTTATTGGGCTATTCCTTGGCATTCCACAGTTATTTACCTCAGAAAATATTCCCATGTGTTCTGTTTCTACACTGGGATGCCCTGATAGGTAAGCCCAGGGTAGCCCCCACATGGTAAGCATTCATCAAATGCTTTTGCTGAAAGAAAATTTGAAAAATACTCAGGGGCAGCAGCAAGAAGTGGGCATTTCCATTGCGTCTGTGATTCATTCACAATTACCAACACAGGAATTCCCTACTGTGTGCATGGGAGGCTTGCAGCGTCTTTGGTGCCAGGCAGCAGAGATAATTACACAGATCTTGGCACCGTGATCTGTTTTTGCTTTGAAGAAGTACCACGTGGAATTTGCTTCTCACAACAAAGGGTAAAGTGTTTTCCGTAAAAGATCTTCACTAGGCTTTAGATTGACTGCAAAAGGGAAGAAGGAAGTGGTGTTTCAGATACTTTAATCCAGAATTAAAATAGAGACTCTGCCAACAGATCTCTAAACCATGGAATATGTTTTCATCACTGAGTTTGAAATATCATTTCAGATATCAGATTTATGGTTTGATTTAAAACAGTGTGGCCTAATTGAAGCCAATGGAGCTGTGACAGCTTATGCCAGCCAAGGGACTGGCTGTCTGTTTCAGAGTATTGTTTTCCCACAGTTGTCGTTGTTCCTCAAGACAGTGATAGATCTTCTGGACATTTCAAATATTTGAAGCATTCATGAAGTCTTTTTTAGGATTTTCTCCTACAGTTGTAATATCTGCAAATTTAGATCTCCTTCTCCATGTTTCCCTCTCAACCTTGACATGATCCTTAACAGCATCACTGGTTTATTCAAGTCATCTCTTTATTCTAATGGTAGCACTGCTCTTTCATAATGGTAACCTGGGTCACTTAGTGGTGGGACAGTGCTTGGTGGATGGTCTCACTGCAGGGTGAGAGGTAAAAGAAAAATAGTTTAGGTGATTACAGCAATACCAATTACACTGGGTAAATACTGTCCCATCTCCAGACAAGGAAAAATATAGCAGATAGTGTCTAGTTGTGTTAAAGGGTTTTTCGCTAAGAAGCCTGTGGATACAATTGCTGCAAAGACTGCTTGAATCCCAAAATATGAAGCATGGGCATGTTCAAAGCCTTTGTTGCGGCCAGAGAAGTATTTTCAGGGAGTCGCTCTGAAATGTTTTCTTTGTATAGACCTGATTCTCCTTTGCCCTGCATTCCTGATAATCATTTGTACGTGTGTAAAGTGGGTATCATTTTGCAACGCAATGAAGAACTGGAATAACAAAATCTTCTGTGGTTATTACATTTTGAATTAGTTTAATATTGCTATCAAACACTTGCAGCTTGGCAAAGAACTGCATCTGTTTTACATCTACCTTGATCAGGCATCCGTATTTTCTGCCTTTGAAATATTGAGGCTGAATTCCTGCAATGCAGTGTACACTTACTTACCCAGGAATTTCTGGTGCCCACTGCTCAACGCCATGATTTATTGTTATGACAAGCGGCATGGCTGTAAGCAGTAGCTTAATAGGAAGCATGAAGCAGGACCCAGATCTGGTCTAACTAACCTCAGGAGGTCTCCTGAGGGCAGCTGAGGCAAACTGATTTAGGAATCTTCACTGACTGAGTAGCAAACACCTGTACCTTCCTGTGCAAGTGTTAAACCACCTTGGTGCTGTTCATTTTCTGGTCACGGCCATGCAGTCTGATGGCTCTAACAACCAGTCCCACCACAGCTAACACCTCAGGCTCTTACAAAGTGTGAGGTGACTCCCCATCTCCAGCTGGATCTCAGATTGGTTGGAGCAGAGAAGTATTAATCTCCTGAAATCAGGGTATTTCTGAGCCTCCACATCTAAGAAACATTGAGTAAGCTCCATGTGGTCAGGATGGCCATCTATAGTTTCTGACTGTGGTCAGAAGCTTCAAGTGTTTTGTTGGTTATGAAGTGCTTTACAGGGTTTCTAGCACCTTTTCAGTGTATTTGCTCTCCTAAGCCAGAGGGTGGACGTGATTCTAACCCAAACTGTTGTTCAATTGCTTAAAATAAAAGTATCATTTCTACAATGTAGTAATTAATTCTAGAGAATAAGTCAACAGCAAAATGTGCACATCACTAAAATGCAAATCGGTATTTTATTTTGACTGAATGATCTTACTTACACACTTCAGAGAGAACAATCCAAAATGGAAGTCACAGATTTGAAATAGTGGTCACTTTTTTGAAGAAAACATGAAAAAACGTGTATATATTTTCATCCTGATTACTATAATGTAATGAGGAGCCTTGTAAAAATTCACCGTATTTAAAAACGGAAAGGGTAGAAAGGGGACAGGGAACTACAACAGTAACAGCATAAGTGGGAAAATATTGTAATGTTGTTCAGTTTCTTCAGTATATTGGCTATCATTAGAGCAACAAACATGGATCTCCAGATGTTTGTGAAGAGTCCAACAGTTATATTTTATATCTATGGCTGTAGTAACAATTTCTATTCAGCAGCCTAGAAAAACATTTCATGTCACAACAGGAAAGAAATATTACTGTGGGTTTTTTTTCTCCCTCATCCCCTATATAGCAATTCTGAATACTTCAGTCAAAGCCAAACAAAAAATTATGGTTAAAAAATTAAAATCACAATCACTGGGGGCAGGACATAAATGTGCAGATGTTCTGTGATGTTGAAATACTTTTCAGGCAGCAGTCACAATGATGTTGTGGAGAGGATGGGGAATCCATCAGAGCTGGACACTGTCAAAAGCATTCCCTAAGTTACACTGCCAGAAAAGGCACTTACCTTTTCATATTCCCTTAAGAAAAAAAAAAATCTAAACCAGAAAAATGATAGTGGCTTTTATATAGCTCTCACTATTATGTTAGTAAGGGATTGACTATAATCTGTTAAGTAAGCAGTATAGATCTGGAGTTTACCAGGCAACTTTGTTGTCTCAAAGTAGTGCACAAAACGTCAATTCTCCTTCTCCAGTGAGGAAAATTTTTACAAGCTTCTTAGCTGTTACTGTTTCAGACACCTTAATGCTGTTATACAAATGCCTGCCTGAAAATCTTGTTTTCCACACCTACCTGGTCAGACAAAGGGACACAATGAATAACATCAAACCAGCAGAAGGCAAGTTTTTAAAGGCACAAGTATATCTATTACATTAGTGTCTGTGTATGCTGACAGACCTCCTGCCTCCTAGAGCTGCATGCACGCAGGCGTTTCTTGAAGGTGATGTGGTTGGAGCACTGTATGCTACCAGTGCTCCAGTGGGGAAAGGTTGGCATGTGTTAAGGGAGACAGGGATGAGGCTGGAAAGTGTGCACTGAGGGGAATCACAGACCTAAACCCACATCTCTTATGTGTTGGCCTCTTCTTTAGCACCAGAGCATGTTTGTTGTATGCTCATGTCAGGTATCAGATCCTAGTTCTCCGGAATGAAATGCACCATTAGTAGGTAAAGACAATTCATTAGGTGCAACATAGCTGAACTGTAATTAATTATCAGATATTATTTCTCACAAAATACATCTCCAAAGTTCCCATTGCATTAGCCACAATATTGGACTGATGGAGCATAAACAAGGGTAATGATAAACATTGGTGAGCGGAGTTGGGAAGGGTTGGTTATTAGGGTACCGGTGTGTTTCATGCAGAGTTTATTTAACAGTCTTATTAATGATCTGGAAAAAGAAGTGAATAACCATTTAATTAAATTTGCATTTGATACTAAATTAGAAGTTGCTGCAGACATCTCCGAGGGCAGAGAAGTAAATCAAAAAGAGCCAGAAGCGTTAGAAGCATGTACAACAAAGAAGAAAATGAGATCTGGCATGGAAGGAAGAAAAAAACAAAGCAAGCTAATCTCTCTGGAAGCAAGTAAACTAAAAGCTATCAGTGGAGCAACTCTGGAGAAAGAAGTGTTGAAAGAGATGTAGGAGTGTTAATGGACGATATATTCCATCACAGGTCTGGTATATGTTTACAAAAGCAACAGCATCAAGGAGCAGGGATGTAATAGCCCTTCATTGTAGGGCTCTAGTGAGAACCATCTATAATGTAGCACTCTGTTTTGGGCATCCTGTTATCAGAGAGATATAGACAAATTGGAATGAGTTCAGAAAAGAGCCATAAAAATGATCCTGTATCCCTGGAGATAATGACTTATGAAGAAAGATCACAAGAAGTATATGTGTATGGCCTTGTCTGGAAGATGACTGAAGTAGGGCAGGAAAACAGTCTGCAAATATGTGAAAGGAAAAAGGGAGGAGGATAATTCATCACTGAAACTATTAGTAATAGGATGAAATAATAAGGAACAACAATAAATTTTAAAAGGGCAACTTCAGGTTGAACATAGGGAGAAATCTCTGACAGTGGAATTTGGGTTAGTTTGCAGAGAAGTTTCCCAGAGGTAAAAGCAAAAGCTGCATTCAAGTCATTTAAAATCCAATTGGACAACTCACTAGAAAATGCATCCTGCTACAGGGAACAATCTTGCATTGCCTAGGGAATAAGCTGGATGGCTTAATAGGACATTCCACACTCAAGTCTTTATGACTGTGGTATTTCAATATGCATGGTCAACTATATGGGGAAAGTATACTTTTCTTTTGCTGTCAGGCCTGATAATACCAACACTTGCACGCAAATATAACTTTTAAGAAGTCAAGCAGCTCTGCTGACAGCACTGCTCTGCTGATGTGCAAAAACATGAGCCTGATCTCTTCGTGCTTCTGCAGGATCAGAGCCCTAGATCACGCAGTTGTCAATATCAAGGCAACCACATCTCCAGTGGGTAGGCAAAGCAGTGTGCAGGAACAAAATGAGAGTAGGAAGCTCCAGTGAGAACATAATATTATTGTTATTCTATTACTGCTGTAAATGGCTGATACTGCACACTACAGCTCTGTTGACTGTTCACCTTTTCCAGCTTTCACCTCTGCACAGGGTTCATTAGGCACCATTAAGACTGCTTCCTCTGTGCTATTTTTACCACGTTTGATACTTTTAAAATATCCTACATAGTTTGTTGAATGAGCAAAGAGATGAGCTGAATTGAAAGCTTTGCCCTCCCTTGTGTGAAGAAGGGACATCAAAGGCTCTAGATGTAAATGCACGTGCAGCTGACCCCAATCATACACAATAGCATAACGTTGAATTCCCTTCACCCTTCAATTGCCTCCCTTCAGAGGCAAGCTCGCAAAGAAGTCTGCTCCAATACAGCATGGTTTTTAAGTGTTTCTCTCTGTGTGTTTTCTCTTCTCGTCTCCCATTCCCATGGGCCCAGCAGCCTGGTGGGGCCGCAGTCCAGCACCCGAGCCCCAGGACTCTCTAGCAAGGGATCCAGCAGCAGCAGCTCCAGTGAGTCCGAGAGCAGCTCGGAGTCTGACTCAGAGAGCGAGAGCAGCTCCAGCGAGAGTGACGGCAGCAAGCCCTCGCATTACTCCAGCCCAGAGGTAAGGGCTCCCACTCCTTGTGATTTGGGATGGCAATCCGCTATTACGCCCATTCAGACCTTTTTTCCAGATCAGGAGCCTGGGAGGAGATGCAGGGAACCAAAATGGATGCAAAAAGTACAGGGGTCCTCCTCCTGGCACCCTACGAAACGAAAGTGGTGGGGGATGCTGGGACAGATTAAAGCAAAAGAAACAAAAATGAAGAAGGAAATGACCGTGTGATATTTCCCTCGAAATGGAGCCCTTCACAAGGCTCACAGCTTGCTGGAGGTTTTGTGCATCTCTGCCTCCATAGCAATGGCTTTCTGACTGCGTAAGTCCTGGTGCGGGCTCTCAGCACTGCAAGGGAACTAAAGGCTTCTCCACACAGGGAAGCTATTATGAAATCATTTTGAGGGTGGATTTTTAAATCAAAATAGTTGTTTTTCACTCACGCACGTCCCTCACCTCACTCCCCATGTGAATTATTCTCCACTGCTGCTGCCTTTGTGTGATTTATTTTAATCCACCTCCAGCATGGACTAAACTGAATTACTCATGGTGCAAAACATAAAGCCCAAACTTGCCATCTGGAAAGTTAGCACTGAAAATTTCCACATGCAGACAAGCCCTGGCCGAAGTACAGTTAAGCTGCCAGTGCTGTGCCACCTTCTGCTTTCACTTCTACACTGTGCTAAGCAGAAACTACAGGCTGCTTTCCATACTCTGTTCGTCTACCACACGACATTTTTATGTGTTTTGGTCAATACACACCTTCAGTATAAAACTGTGAACTCCACAGCCTTATCACATGCATTAATATATGTAAAAATATTCAAAATCTAGTGACAAGATTGTAAATACACATAAAATACAGACAGTGTATTTTCCTGTTCCACATAAAGCATCCCCTCACTGGACTCCTCCCCTGACAACTAAGCCTCACAGATTCTCTCACCCTGAAACATTATCCTGAATAACCAGCAAGCCTTTCCTCATGTTTGCTCAGTATTTAGGGCCATGTTTCCTACCAAGGAAAATGTACCACTCACAGAAATGTCCTGTATTTTTCTATATTCTATACACTCTATATTTTTCTCAGGTTTTGTTCCTTATTTACCACTTCTCTTCTTCTATTTCCTCCAAAGTGCTTTCAGATTCATTTCAAGTTAATTTTCCTCTCTTTATCCCTTTCCTAAGGCTCTCTCTTCAGTTTTCCTGTTTTCTTCCTTCCAGCCTCTCTTCCCTCTCTGCACTGTCCATTTCTCATTTCCCATCCTGAGTCCACTCATCTGACCCATCATGACCTTGCTCTGTCCATTCCCTGCTGGGTTCGGCGTAGAGGTCTCACACTCTCCTCTCCCAGCAGGAATCTGAGAAGGTAGAAGAAAAGGAGTGAAGAGAACCCTAGTAGGAACCATAGTAGGAGAGAAGGAACTACAAGATAAAAGGGGAAGAAGCGTAGTACCCAGATAAGATAAAAGAGCATCTAGGCAGATAGCTGTGATGCTTGGACCTGAGAGTAGCAATTCCTCAGGGAATATGGAAAGTGAATTAACAGAGGCAGGTCATGGGCTTTGTAAAGTCAAGCAAGGGACGGAGAGCCATGGAAATGTGAAGGAAGTGCCTCCTCTTAAAGCATTTTATAGGTATCCTCTTGAAATAGTGGAACTACTTTTTTATAGAGTCTGAGTTATCACTGATTAGTGTCACAAAACAGCTGTGTGGCTCCAACAGCTTGTTTGTCTCTTTGCATTGCATTTGAGTGGTTTGCATTCTAAGGCATGCTGTACAAAACACACTTGTATGTGTGCCATCACAAAAATGTGATGGCTGCAGTGGTTTCTGTAGCGCGTTCTTTTGAATACAGGAGAAGTCATGACATTCACCAGCATAGGATCACCATGCACCAGGGCAGTAGGATATCTGTGCTTTTCCTAAGGCCCCGTGTTTTCCCAAGCCTATTACATGACTGATGGCACCAATTCAAAACTTCTTTATGTGACATTTCTGAGTAGAAGCCCTGTCTGATTTGCATTAATGCTTTAACTTACAATTAGGAACCCAGTGAAGCTACCTTCCTAAAGTACATGCCATGTTCTTAACCTATAAACTGAGAAATACAGGTCCTTGGGAGCTCTTTTAAGGAGGTCCTGTCCATCTAAATTTAATTAGTGGTCTCTATCCCATGGTCTTATGATTAATTTCATCTACTGAATAAGACAGAAGAAGCAAATACATCTTTGTCATTGCATACGCATAAAATAATGAATTCAAGTACAATGAACTTGAGTGCTCCAGCACAGTGTTGGGCAGAAAATCCGTATCTGCAGGTTGGAAGGAATTTCTGGAAATCTGCAGGATATTATGAGTTCTCCCTTCTTTTCTGTAAACAGAAATATCATCTGTGTATACTTGCAAGACTTTTATTTCTAGGACAGGTTATCTTCTGTATTTTAGTTTATATAGAAATTCAGCTGCTGTTACAATTCTTCTGTATTTTTTCCTCATCTCGTGTTGAAATCTTTGAGTTGTTTTTCCGTGTCTAAATGCAGTTGCCTAGAGTGTAAAAGCAGCTCATTGTAAAGTATACATATAAAATAGATTAGATGAATTGCACCCTAAAAGTGTCTGTTTCTTTCCAGTGACTATTTAGAGCCTGTAGTGACTAGCTCAGCTGTCTACACTTTATGTCTGCAGTAAACTAAGAATAATGGCTGAGCTAGAACAGGAGACAACATTCAGACTGGTTTCAGTGATGTGGACAAATTAAGGTGCCTCAGACAGTAATGCAAGTAGTTACAGTTTTGTGAACTGCCAAACCTGAAATTATGAACAAGGGACTGAGACTTCTATCTCCTGTTTCTTTGCTGAGGCCATGAATTCTTTGCATGACCTTAATTAATGTCATAAATGAAGACTCTGGAAAACAGAAACTTCCTTCCAATTATTTCAGATGGTAAAAAAAGAGTGTAGATCTCAAGTCCACAGAAGAACCACATTTCAAAAGCTAAGGGTTTGGTTTGTTTGTTCTTTGTTCCCATTATCTTCCAGACCTTTAGTAAGACCGAGCCTCATTAGACAGCTGAGGAAGTCCCACTGTGCAGGAAGGCCTAGAGAAGGCAGGAAGGGAGCAGAGAAGACACTGCATAGGAGAGAGCATCAACAGTAACAAGGCTAGAAGAGAGAGGTGTGCTGTCCTGGGTGCTACCAACCCCTACACAAGAGTTGCAGTGTCCCTTATAGTCTTTGCTGTAGTGACCGGTTCATAACCATCAAAGAATTTTTTTCTGTGCTTATTCCATCATCCCCAATATTCTCTTCAGTCTCAAGTCCACACGTGACTGACCTGGTCAAGCTGAATTGATTGGTTATGCTTTTCCCCATCTTCCTTCCTCATCAGCACTGTCCATCCAATCTTTCAAGTGCATGGACATCAGTACAAGTGTCTGAGCAGCCACCGCCTGCAGATGCCTATTGTTCCCTCAGGTGTTGTACAGAATTGGCTCTCCTCTCCTTAGCCCAGAAAAGAGGAAAGCTGTGTGCACCTAACTAATCACCTAACTGGTGAGCATGCCCCAGTCACCTCTTCCTTCTTTCGCCAATAGCCTTCCTCAGTGAATCCAAAATGCTGTAGTTTTAGGATTGAGTTTAGGAACAATGTTATGTTCTTGCTTCCCACTTTTAAGTATCACAATTTGACTTCCTGAGTGGTACGTTCAGAAGAAAAGGGGATTTTTTTCACTAGACCAACTATGGAAACTATTTTTACTTTGGTTTATAGGATTCAGGATCACCATTGCACTATTTTTTTGCTACAAATTTCTCCCTTTCCTCCTGCGAATACTTTGAGACAGGAGTAACCTCTCACTTTATGTGTGCACCTATACGAATCTCCAGTTCTAGTTTGATGAAGTGCTAGCAGTAGCACTAACAGTAGTGGCAGCATCTGATGTTGACATCATCAACATCAACATCTTCATCACCTGTCTTAACTACAATGAAAATGCCACGTGTGTATAAGGGATTGCCCTGGATGAAATATTTGATAGTAGGACAGCACAACTAGGTAAATATTTGATAGTAGACAGCACAAGTAGGTTATCATAGGGGGTAAAATAATATGCTGATTTGCAATTGACTAAATATACTGCAGGGATTGCTCACTCGTAGTCCACAGTGGGTTAAATAGATGCACATTACAGACAATACAATCTCTCAATGAAGGGGGTGTCATGCTTCAACTTTATGATAATACTAGCTACACTTTAGTTCCCTCTTTGTAATAACAAGCATAGAGTTATCCCATTATGCTCATATTGTTTAACAGCCCTTCACCACAGAAAGCCTTTCTGGATAATGAGTTTTGACAAAGGTTTCTTTTGGATGTATGGCTCTGATTGCATTTGTAGCCCAGAAGACATCTGAGATATATAGACATACTGTGTGGGAGTCAGCCCACCCAAATTTGGACACTTGTACTGTCGATACCTACATCTGTTCATCACTTCAGCTTCTTCTTTACAGATAGTGGAGAGGAACAAACATTTTCTAGGGCCCAGCTCATCTGACCTATTTCAGATGCCTATTTCAAGATGAAATGTTTCACATCCTGCAAGAGTAGGCCACTGACTGAAGGAATTTGTTGACTAGCTCAGATTTTGTTGTCTATACTGTACAGATTAATCCATCCACAGTTATTAAATAAGTGTATCGCATCCTTCTGTTTCTCACTGAAGCCCAACGCATCTGCATTTGTGTTGCATTAGTTCTTGGAACGATCCTGCTGATAGAGTTTTCCTGGTTTGGGTTTTCATGCCAAAACCACAAATGGATTTTGGTACAAAAACAGTTCATGGCAAGTCAGCTTCACCACTGACCATTGTTCCTACTGCTGCCAATCATCTGGCTATCACCAGCTTTACCCCAATTAAAACTGCCCAGCGCTTGTCAAGGCCTTGAGGACAGTATATTTCTCTTGCACAAGACTATCTTTCCACCATATCCCTCAACACCTTTCCATCCTTACATGCTGCTGAGGCTATCTCACTTCAAGCAAATCAACTTTTCTTCCACAGAAATGTGTGTGACCTGTACAGGAAAGAGATTCAGATTGAAGAATTAGGGATTTTTATTTCCTACCACATATAATTACTGTTGGGCATGTAATGTGCACTGGTAAAACCTTGCAAGTGAATCTTCCCAATGCTTTTTCTCACTGGGTCTGTTCTTCCCTCTTGACTGTTCTCTTGCAGCGATTTCAAAGTACAGTAGTTTTCAGTTAGAGCAATCAATTGAATAAACTGCTTTCAAAAGTGAATTGGCATCACTCACGTACATTGACTAAATTCTATCAGGGTCCCCAAAATACTGAGAAAAAAATATATAAATTTTGATTTTTCAGAATTTGTATTCTTTAAATTTACATTATTGGCTGCAGATTTTTTACTTTTAGCAGACACATTTTAAAGGGTTTTTTTTTTCAGCAGACACATCTTAAAATTTGTTTCAGCCACCATAGGGACTTGAATTTTTATTTAAATAAACCAAGGATATACATCTAAGCCCATGGTTTCAGGAGTTGTGGCTTTAAGAAAACAAGTGTCCTCAAACTCCTGAAAAAATTAGCAAAGTTGGCAATATTGTTGATACATTTTATTAGACTTCATAGTTGGCTTACAGCTTGGTGGGAGTGCAGCTATTCCATCTAAACAGCAGACACATCACTGCAGGAAAGTGCCACATTGACAAGTTATGACACTATAGCAGTTAATCATTGTTTTCTGCTGGTTTACTGTTATCCCTTGAACTGCTGCTTTTGAGAATGACAAGTTACTTAAAGAGGATGGGATGTAACAGAAAACCTGGAAGATTTTTTTTAACTTTCAATCTGCCCTCACTCTGGCCTATAATTATAGGTATATATTTTTTTACACGTGCTTTTGATGTATGTGCTTTTGTTAAATACATCGCCTGAACACAGCAAAGACCTCCATATATAGTGAACCTTTCATTATGTGTAATAAGTCCAGTATATGCATAATGAATGGCATCCATCTCTACTCTCAGCAGCAGTAAAAAGAAAACAAAACAGTTTCTTTCACATAAAGAGTCTTAAAAATACATCTTCGTCCAAGAGAAATGCTTCCCAACCATTTTCAAGATTTACAACTCTGGAAAGAAATTCATCATGTAAGATATTAGGGAGTAAGATTAAGAAAAAATAAACTCAAGGCCATCCAGCAAGCTTCCCATAGGTATTGGCTAGCTGGATAATGAGTAAATTAGACACTTCAGAGGGAGGAGTATTTGTATCATATGAATTCCAATGTCTCACTGTTCTGCTCATTTTAGGAGCCTTTGTTTCCTGTAGAGTGAATAAAGCCCCTCCAGGGTGACTCTGAAGGCACCCTTAGCTATGAAGGAAGCCTGTGCTGCCTTCAAGCAACTCTTTTTAACGGCAGTGCCTTTAAGTTGGAGACTGTCTTAAATTAAGGACTGGATATTCTCTCCTGAGCAAACTTTCTTCCAGAGCATCGATAGTTTTCATGAGCAATAGTCTAGCTGACCAAATTTTGGTTCCAGTTCAGGAAATTAGGGCGCTTTTCACATTGGGTTAGCATGTGGCTTAGAATATGGTTGGCCATCCACTCCACCTTTTTTTTTTTTTTTCTCCTTTCCTATTCATCTTCTTCCATTCAAATTACTGAGTGTAAGAAGCACTACAAAACATTTGCATGTTGTTCTGTAAGAACATTTTCTGAGCTGTGGTTACATTTGAAATCATAATTATCCCACCACTTCACTGTCCAAACACCACTATATTTTAGATGCTCTCTTATAACTTGATCATGTTGTGACAGGAACAAAGAGGAGAACTAACAGCTACACAATACTTACCAAATGAGCACTTGACAATACCACCACAGAGCAAATGTTTGCATGATCTCACAGAATTACAACATCAATACCAAACAGACTATATGCACAGCCTGGTTAGCACTCCCTCCTACCACTATATGCCTCTGTATGTTGTTTAAATACTTACTTTATTTAATGCGGTGGTGCAGGACACAAAATATACAAACCTAGCTTTCCTGCTAGGTCAGCCTCAGCCATATGCCTGCCCTGTTTTCCACCTTTCCTATCCCCATTATATTTTCCTCTGTTTGGAATCTCAGGAGTCTTTCCCAGTAAAGCTGAGGCCAGTACGAATCATGCCAAGAAATTCTGACTCATGGAATCCATTTTCCTTCCCAGCCTCCTCCAGAAACCAAAAACATCCCACCTCCTGGGGCATGCCTCCCATTTCCCAGCCGTGCAGCTGAACCAAGGCTGCCATTGGGCAGTACAGCACATCCTCCTTGCCTGCTGACCTGGCAGCCTTACCTTTCCCACCCACAGCCTGAGCCATGGGGTGCCATGGGGTGCCATGGGTGCCATGGGGTGCCATGGGGTGCCATGGGGTGCCATGGGGACTGGGGTGACCTCTTGCTAAGGGTAAAACCTGTGTTACAGGTGTTGGGTGGCACGGGTGTTTTGGTGTTCCTGAGGCTCTGCAGGTGAGGGCAGCAGGATTCGGCACTAAGCGTATTGCCATCTGCTTTCCTTTCAGCCTGAGCCACCCTCATCTAACAAGTGGCAGCTGGACAAGTGGCTGAATAAAGTCACCCCACACAAAGCACCCATCCTGACCCCCCATGACGGTTCGGCCCTTGAAGCCCACCCCTACTACGGCCACGTGAAGGCGGAGCGGCAGGAGGACGAGAAGACCCCGGCCCCAGACCCAACTGAGCACCGCGGAGGGGAGAGCCGCACCGCCGCCGCCTCCACCGCCGCCACCGTCGGGGACGGGCCGCGGCCCAGGACCGCCAACAAAGCACCGGGCAGCAAGGGAGGACGCCAGAAGTCACCCCCCGCCGCTGACGGCGGGCCGCCCAGGAGGGCAGCGGGGAAGAAGGCACCGCGGCGGGCCGAGAGGACCGCCGCCGGAGACGGCGCCCACTGCCGTGGGGCAGAGGAGCCCGCAGGGAGCCACGGCTTTCTGGAAAGCGCCGGCAGCGAGGCGCCCAGGGCCCGGCCCGGTGCGAGCGTCGGCGGTGCGGGCTGCAGAGCGGGGCATCGCCGGGAGCCCCGCTCGGCCGCGGTCGGTGAGAAGCGGCGGGCCCGGGGGCCGAGCAAAACGGCGCCCAAATCCAAGGAGTTCATAGAGACCGAGTCCTCGTCCTCGTCGTCCTCCTCCGAGTCGGGCTCCGATTCGGAGCGGGAGGAGCGCCCGCTGCCCAAGGCGCAGGCGGCGGCCGGGGCCGAGCCGCATGCCAAGGACTTGGGGACGGGAGCCGCCAGCAAAGCCCACGGCGGCTGCAGTGCCTTTGGCTCCATTAATGCCAGGACTAATAGTGAAATAGCAAAGGAGCTGGAGGAACAGTTTTACACCCTGGTTCCTTTCGGTAGGAATGAGCTCCTGTCTCCTCTGAAAGACAGTGATGAGGTAAAGTCGCTGTGGGTCAACATTGACTTGGCTCTTTTGTCCAGGATTCCAGAGCGTTTGCCTGAAGAGCCGCTGGCAATGAGCGCCGGAACAAACCAGGCAGCCAGCATCCCGCAGGGTAGTAGTGCTGAGCTCCCTGCAGAGAAGGGCTTACCGAAATCTAGAAGGAAACGCAAGGTGAGCTCTGGGGGAGTGGGGGTGGCCGCTCGGAGCAGGGAATTGGGGCACAGCCCCAGCATCGCTCGTGCCCGCGTTGCTGCTCAGCAGCATGTCCTCGCCAGGCCTCGCCTCTGCTCACCACAGAGCAACTGGCAAAGCCTCTGGGGCGATTAAACCCCTGGGCCTTGGAGATGGTGTTGGCTATCAGCACATTGCTTTTTGTGCCTTGGTCAAAGAGAAGTCAGGTAGCTTTCTCTCCTGAGGCTTCTTGCAAAAAAAAAAAAAAAAAAAAAAAAAAAGCTCTTAAAGGCACTGCTTAGTTTGGCATAGCAAATGTAAGTGGCTGTCTTGACCCAGTCTGCACAATATCGCTGCATATTTGCAAAAAGGGAGCAACCCTTTTCCCCTCATATTGACAGCAAGGGGCGAGTCCCTCAGTCCCTGCAGGCAGCCGAGCTCAGCAGGGACTTGCCTCGCGCTGCAGCTTGGTCTGCTCTTACCTCAGGGCTCCTACACCAGCGTAAGAACCGTGAGGGTACCTAATGAGCTGTCCCATTCCCAGGCAGCACTTGCCTCCTGGTCACATCCACCCCTCTGCCATGCCTCTCCTGAACATTTCAGGAGCCACCAGGTGTGCCAGCTTTCTCTTGACAAGGAGCTCCCTTCACCCAAAGGCTGCAGCTGTCCAGTGAGGATGCTTTCCACTCCATTTATGACAATCTGACCCTAGAAGTCACTTTGAACTGGAATCACCATCTGCTCACTTTCTGAACAGTTTTACTGTGTAGTCATCTATCACTATCTGCGCTACCCTACACGTGCAGACTGATCTGCACGTTTCTTGGGACCATTTATCTAAAGCACTCTTCCTTTTTTTTTTTTTTTTCTCCATTTTTTTTTCCTTGTGTTTGTTGTTGTTTTCTTTTAAGTACTTGAAAGTATTTTTTCAGTATCTACCACTGGTGGAGCTACTGCTAAGCTTTGAGATGCATTTATCTGCATTTTCTTCAGGAAGTAGCATGGAAGTAATTGCAGAATACAAAGTGATGGAGACCGGGTCAAAGCAGGGCAGAAACAAAAGATTTACATTCTGTGCTATAGGAAATTTCTTTGTCATATTGCCAGCCCATACACCCAGAAGGAAACAAGGGTATGATAGAAAAGCGGAATAAATGCAGTCATTCTAGAAAAGCTTAATTTGATTTTCTCTGGCACAAATTATGTTTTTGTCTTCTGTCTTAAAGCATTGCTGTTGTTGGAAGTTTTATTGTTACAATAAATACAAGGCATTGCTGGAATACCAAATTGCCCCTCAGCTTGGAATAGGACCGCCCCTGTGATAACTACCATGCAAATACACAGTACTTAATCTACCTTCCCAGAAGACTTAAGGAATAGGACTGATAAGAATAGATCATCAGGCATAACTGCAAAATTAGAGGGAGGTCTTTATCATTTCTATCTCTGTCATGATCTAAAGAAGATGAGGAAAGCAAAGAAAGGAGAGGATAGTTAAGCACTTGAGGTGTAAGATCTTCATTCCTGTGGAGAGTGAACTATGTTAATCCCTCAGCAACAGCCACAGTGGCAGAAAATACCAGAAAATGTTATTGTCACACAGCAAAGCACTGAATACAGCATGATCAAGAGGTCACAAGTAAAACTTGGTCATCATTGGAAATGAGATAAGTGTTAGAAATGGTAAGGGATGTGGATATTGTAGGAAGATGGGAAAACGGAGCCACCAATAGTTAGATGTAAGGAAAGCAAAACAAAGTCAGATAGTGGCAGGAAACATGGGCTACATTCATATGAGTAGGCCAGATGTGGCCAAGATGTAGCATCAAGCAGTGGCACGCAGTCATCTGCTTTGCTTGATTGTTAACATGCTTGCTAATGATGTGAGCCAACTTCTTCCAGACACTTTGTGGCCCCAGCTAGGGACCACATCGCCTAAGGGCCCTTCCCAAAAGGCAGCCTGAATGTGGCATATCATGGTTTGAAGGAGAAGCAAGCTGAGCACATGTATGCAAGCTGTTCCTTTCCAGTCAGCCTTAGATGCTGATCGGCCAGTTGCTGATCTGTTGTATTTGGTAATGCAGGGAATGTCACTGCTGCAAAGAAAAGAGAGAGGGAGAGGCAAGAGGAATGTGGTTAAGCACTAGGCAAGAGAAAAGCACACAGAAGGTGGGCAAAGAGGGCAATATAAAGAAAAAAATATCTGAAGGTGCAGGTGGGAATGTGGTTGAAACAATTCAGGTTTTATATTGTACTCCTTTGTCTACGCACTGCCTCTTTAGATGATGGTTTTTCAAGATGTGAACCAGTCTTCTCTCATCCATATGCTTAAAGAAAGCATCAGAGTGTCAGAAAACCATCATCTGATTTGTCAAAGTACTTTGAGATGTTTAGTAAATGCAACACCTACAAGATATAATTTTTCTCTTTACTCAGTGTGAGAATGAGGAAGAGTACAGAGACATCAAGAAGACTCATTTAGAGCGAGAGAATTCTTCACGATTAGCTGCCTCTGCCCACAGCATCGCAACAGCAAATCACTGCAATGTAAATGAAAATAGGTAAGCATTTTCCTTCTTATTTACCACTGAGTCATACAACTAGTTGCAGTTTAATGTCCTGTGTTATTTTTGCCTGTAATACGAGTTATTTTTTAATTATCACATTTCATGTTGAAAAATTGCCCAGTGCATTCTGCTTTCTTCTGGTTTAATGAACAACTTAGCAGCTCCTGACACATTTATATACTCACATTTTTGTCGTATTGTGCAGAGTTGTTAGTTCAAGTGTGAGGTTCATGGAATGAGTAAGTATAGCTAGAGCAGTGCAGTCATCTGAGATGTATTCTCAGACGTTGCCTTGTAGGCACTGGTTCACTTGGGCAGCCATCTTATGTTTCCTTACAGCATTATAAGTTTCAGACTTTAAGTCTGACTTTATGCCTGGGTTTAAGTTAGTCAACAGTACTTAGATTGAAATTGCCCAAAATACTCAGTTCCAGAATACATATCGTTTTCTGTCAATGTCAGGATATATATTAGGGCGAGACTGCTAAAATTAAAGAATATTTTGATTTATTGCAGTAAGTATTTCTGTTGTTCAGATCACCGATGAGTCTGAACAATTCTTATCATTAGCACTGGCAAAGAATCATGATGAAAACAACCACATATGCTGCTTATTCAAAAGTATGCATTCAATTTCTTTAACCTAGAATAAGTCACATTTCTTAAACTGAAAAAAATCATGGAACAGTTTATTTTACTGTGCATGAATGCACACAGACACACCATTCCTGTTACCACTCTCTGTCACAAGGTTAATTCCGAGCTTCCTGGAAGCAGGGCAGTAATTTGCATTTTGCTTAACATTGTGTTCAGTACTTCTGGTAGTAACTGTGCATTAAGGAAAGAAATATAAAAAAAAAGAAAGTCTTGAATATTTGCTTCTTAATTCTTCCCTCATCTGCCCTGCTTCCCAGAAGTTTGTGTGGTTTATGCTACTGTAGGTCATGCACAGTTATGTCAGCACAGCTGATAGCTGGTAGCAAAAAGAGGAGCAAAAACACCTTCAGACATGACAATTTGATATTGTAGAGTCTGATGTAGAATCATAGAATGATTAAGGTTGGAAAAGACCTCTGAGATCATGTAGTCCAAACACCAGCCCACCCACAACATGCCCACTAACCACATCCCTCAGTGCCACATCCACGCAGTTCATGAACACTTCCCTGGGCAGCCAGTGCCAATGCCTCATCACTCTTTCTGAGAATAGTTTTTTTTCATAATCTCCAACCTGAACTTCCCCTGGCACAACTTACAGCTGTTAGCAACATACAACAACCTTTCCTCCTATGTACAGAATGAGCAAGGCCTTGTTTGATACAAGAGGCCACCGCAGCAGGCAAAGTAACCCTAAATATCTTACTTCTACATCAGGTCCACTATCTGTGAAGTGCCAGCAGATTGGAATGTGCTGTGTGTTGTTTTGCACAGCTTCTCAGGATGACAAGGTTGGGATGCTGTAGTTTGACTACTCACAGTACGTGTAGGTGGGCCCAAGTGCCAGGGGCTTTGTGAAAGACCTGCCACACAAACAGAAATAGCAGGTAGTCCTCAAGCTCTGGTCCAAACTTTTGAGGCTTGGGTACACTTCCAAAGAGCCATGGCTTCTCTTGGATGCTGTAGTCCTGCACTTTGACAGTGATGTATAAACATGGCTAGCCAAGGCATGATTTTGTGTTTGAAAAAGGAAAAAGAAATAACAGCATCAGCCTGCACATTCAAAATAGTGCTGAAGTTCTTATTTTTCTTGGAGGGAAAAGAACAACGCAGCTGTCCACTTACACACCCCAACTCCTTCATTCATAAACAGCTCTTGGTCATTAAAGCAAAACAGTTTGTGTTGTATTTTAGAAGTACTACACTGTAGGAAACAGGAAGAGTTCTGAATTATGATTCATGGCTTCTCTCACAGCTAGTTTTTAAAGATGTGCCAGATAAATGGACAAATGTATGATAAGAGCACATTTAATTAGCTCTGTTCCCTGAAATGATGTGCAGAAATAAAGTATATTTTGTACCGTATTCCGTTGTGCGATTCCATTAAGTGTACACTGTCTGATACAGTAACTATAAAGAAGTGAGAAGTGTACATAAAAAGTAATAGGCTGAATAAAGGGGAATATGACAAGGGAAGGTATTGCTTTAAAATAGTCTGTCTGACCTTAATCACAGTTTTTGTCTTAAATGCAAACTATCTCCTTAAGAATGCTTATTTTGTGTGTATGGCTTTAAAATTACCAGACACGTATTTTCTTTAAATTAGTGTGTCTAGAACTTATTTAGGTGATATTTTTATAGCTTCTCACACAAAGCTTCTCTAATATAAATGAAAATTGAAAATACTACATGGCTTTCTTCTTTACAGTAAAGGCCAGCTCGCATTTCTCTGTGTCTCCTTTTGTCTGCAGTACCAGCCTATTTTTCTTTGTCTTTAAAATCGGCGTTAGATCAGAATAAAGAGTGCTACCAAGGGCTGCCCATTGAGCACAGAGACAACCCAGTCATCTTTAAACACATTTCCTCTCTTAGTTCACGTATGGCTTTATTGCCGTGGCTTATAAATTGTCACCTCTAATAGTGAAATAGGGCTCCATAACCTAAACTTACACTTCAGAGTCTAATCTTCGTCTCCGGCTATCCCTTAAGAGATGGTGAGCAAGTGGCCATTTATCTCTGTGTTTTTTTTCAAGCACTCTGATACAGACTCGATATTAACTCCAGAATTACAATTTGCCTTGAAGGAAAAGAGGATAAACATGATACAAATTTGTAAATGAACTCTTGGTCCCAATATTGTAAGCTTGTTACCAGATACCAATACACTTTATACTGCCAGCAGGTTTTAAATTCAAAGTTTTGGTAATATATAAAACATTTACCTTTCTCAAACCCAGCTTTGTGACACTCCATTACTGTAATTTCCATTTCCAGTTTGGCACTACCAATAAATAAAAATGAGAAAGTGCTTCGGTCACCCGTCTCTCCCCTCTCTGATGCATCAAAACACAAATACTCCAACGATGATTTAACTTCCTCCAGCAGACCTAATGGCAGCAGTCTATTACCTTCCATCTCCTCCAGCAAAAAGCATAAGGGTGAAATCCAGTCACAGCCAAATCTCGGAGACTTCAATGTAAGTTGTACTGTTGTTCACAATATAAAACCCTATCTTGATATTTTTCATTTTGTATTGAATCTAAGATAACTTTGCAGAATCGTATGCTAAAAAGTTGTAGTAATGAATGTGGTACTGTACATTTGGTTTTTCTGTTTTGGGGTTTAGCAAGGCACAGAAGAACAGCAAGCAGGCTGTAAATTGGACAAATAACAAAGGCTGCATAAGCAAAAGGTAAAAGCCAGTGGCCTGGAATTAATGGATTTAGGCCGGCAGAGTATTTGGGGGGCATAATGCAAGGCCCCCACATCCAGAAGTGTGGTGCAGTGTATAAGACCTCTGCTCAGCCACTGCCTACCTGTCAGTGTACCTGGATATAAGTAATTCTCCATGGCTTCCAACCAGCTTTCTCATACACTACTGCTTGCTGTTGACACCAGTGAAAAGCTTAGCATGAGTCTTGCAACTCAGCTCCACCACACCCCAGCATTTAGATGTTTATCCTGTCAGAGAATCTTAATGACACTAAAGGTTTCCAGAGTACCCTTCCTGGTGAAGACTTACTAGTAAATTAGGGGTTAGCCACTGTCTTCAGAGTACAGTAAGAGTGGAAATGGATGTTCCCCTCCATTTATACATGAGCTCTGTGATTGGAACACTGGAATAAAGTGTCTGTTAGCGCTTCTGGTTAAGGAGATTTATATTTCTCTCACCTCTCCAAATAGTATCCTGTCATCCAGCCTGCAGAGCACTGTGGTTAGAAGACTAAGAACAGAACGTTGCCCCTTGCAGCTTTGTGTGAAATACCTAGAAGAAGTAACTTGGACACTGTCATATTGATATTCACTGCTGTAGCATCTAGTCGAGTTGCTGAGGCACTCTTCTGTTGCTATAAAGGCCCATGCTCCTTTCTTTGCTACAGAAGATTTTATCCAGCGTGTATTTGTTTTTAAACAGTATGTTATTTGATAAATAAGAGGTTTCAAAGTTAACTTTTTAACTTTTAAAACATAAGTTTAGAGATTTATAACCCATTCAGACCCACAACGATACGAGTCTTCACTGGATATCCTGAAAACAATGTAAATTTCTTCACAGGCGCATGTGCTGGAAATCAAAAGTAGAAGGTGATTGCTTTATGATCCACACCCTCAGCAAATTAATTTCACTGAGATTTTCTGCACAGCCTAGCAATGCACCATTTGGTCAACATTTTAAAAAGCTTTGCAATAAAATTCTTATGTATTTGATTATTCATCTGAAAATTTTAGCCGTCTGAACCGATCCGGATGTGCCATACAGAATATGAGAGCTCGTGAACTATAAATGTTAAACATAGCTTCCTTTTATCTCTTCCCTTCATGAGGTATCTAGGTGGTGTGCCCGGGTGGTCTCTTGAATTTCTGTCAGGGATCCTAAGCTGGGATATAGTCTTTATTCATTTTAATTTTTTTGTGCATTTCCCCATTACATTTCCATCCTCTACCTGAGGAAGAAGTGGTAATGTTTTCTGGCAGTGGTTATAAATGAAGGGCAAACGGGCTCACCTTGCTCTCTCAGGGCAAAGTAAAATGTTGGTTTGGAAGCTAAAGGCTGGAGATGTAACTTGATCTTCTCAACGGCCAAACTGATCTGTTGTTCCATAATTTCGCTGACTTTGTTACAGAGTGTTTTGATGATTACTAATAGTTCAGCTCCATTTCATCTGTGTATCACATCAAAACTCAGGCCCTTTACAAAGTGCTGTGAGCAGTATCTGTGAATTTGTGGCTGTTAGTCACAGGACAGTTAACACATCTTGCCTGCTGAAATAGTAGAAAAACTAACTGACAATTTACAGCACAATGCAAAGACTATCTGTGGTTTATTAGTTGCTTTTTTGAAGTTGGAAGCTCAATGTCTTCTATGCTGTTTGTTGTCTAGAAAGCAGTTCACACCAATTCAGAAAATGTTCTTCTCTGCAATAAGCCACAGACCCAAACAGAGCCTTGGTCACCTCTGTCCAGTGCACCCAGGGACTGCAGAAGGACAAAACTTATCTTTGATGATATGTAAGTACAGATAACTTTAAAATATAGCAAACAATGTAGCTTTCTGCATTTCAAAAGGGAGTGACAATTTGTTCATCAGGAGCTGAGATATTGCCAGTATTATTATAGTAATACTGTACACTGAACAATGATTGAGACATCGTTTATAAAGTATTCTATTTATCATCATAAATTAAGCCTCTGATCATCAGGAAGCAGTGAGGACTGGCTGTTCCCTAAGGGATGATGAGCCAGGAGCAAAAGGACAGAAGATGGCTGGTGGGGTGGGGGCTATGCCAGCAGGGGTGGTCCAGTCACAGAGACACTATGCAAGGTGATGAGGCAGGTCCAAGGTCAAGCCAGGAAGTCAGATCAGGATCAGGTCTGGTGAGGATAAACAGAGTCAGACATAGTCCAGTGACTGCCAGGTGTGCATAGTGATGAGGTGGATCTGAGGTCAAACCAGAAAGAAAGCCCTAGTGTTGTGCCATGGACTGGCATAAGCACTGTTGTGACAGGGCTGAAGACACAAGCACACCTACAGCAAGCTTGGATAGGGAGTGAAGATTCAGACCTGAGCTTAAATGGCTTTTTTTGGCCCGTGGGCTGAATAGGAACACCTGTGTGAGACACGTCAGGACCATAAAGAGGCCCTGTTAGTGCTTCAGCATTAATTCTGCACACCTCTGACTACAGACATATACATATGCATATCGAGGAGGGTGAGAGGAACTCCCTTCTTGTATGTCCTTTGGAGCAAGGGGAGAGGACAGATGGGAGCCTTGTATCCACAGACCTTGACAGCTGCTTCACTTGTTGCTACTGCTGCTCAGAAAAAGGTGTCACAAAGGCAGAGGGAGAAGCAAGCAGCAGTGGCTGGCAGGAATATCTGAAGGGATACCTGCCCCTCCCCGCTTCCATTGCATCTCTCAAAAATCCCTGCTTTCTTCTTCTGAAAATAATTTAAGCTTGTAATTGTCTTCATTTTCTTTTTGGTAAATTAAAACTGCTGGTTCATTTCCCACAATTGTATAGGATATGGTATCACTTAAAGGTAAAACTGAAGATTGGAACCTTAATATCAAGAAAACTCAGATTTTTTTTTATTATTTTATTTTTGCCTAATAATATTCTGGAATTAAAATATACTGACTTTTCTGGCCAGTGCAGAAGAAATTCTGTTCAAGCTATGCCTCAGACTGCCTGGAGCATATAGAGCTTCATAAGCTGTGTAACCTTGACACACCTTTTGCATTCCCAGAATTTCACCAGTAACATCACTTGCACTTTTTTTTTTACCTAGGGAAACCCTAAGAAAACAGCCCTGTTTTCTACCAGAATGGGGATTTTAATAAATATTATTCATAATAATTGTAGTAATTGTAATGGTCATTTACATTAGCCTATTCTCAGAGACAGCCAGAGGGATGACAATATCTCATTGGGAGAATCCAGGTTTCTTACTATAATATATAAATAATTCCCACAGACTTTAAAATGATGTAACTATATTGTTGTCTGTCAAGAAGAGAAGGCTGGTGAGATTAATTTCTGGGTACATTTCTGGAAGTCATGAGGAGATGTAAATTCAATAAACGTAATCATTCTTTCTGCTCCTTTTGGAGAAAACTCTCCCCTGTGTATGTATCCTCATTTTTGTTCCTTCTCCACTTCCCTCCATGCTATTTTTCAAATTTTTCAACACATTTATTCAGTGATTTCCACTGAGGAAATTTGAATCTGCTTAGAAGCACTACCTAAGTCTTCACATCTCTTGAAATACTTGAATCATCTATAATTTACTTGCCACTGTTCAATTTTTCTGTACCTTAAACATGTACATACATGGCAAAAATGTATCAGTATACCTGGTAAAAGTCAAAATGTAGGATGTGCTCATCTGTTTGGATTAGAGAAAATGCAGTCAGAAACACCTACAATAGAACTATTGTGTCTTCATCTGATTCTCCATCAAGATGCTGACAAAAAAAATGGGGGACCATTTTGTGTTTTTTCCCTCCACAATTTTGTCATAAGAAACCTGCTTTTTCTCACCATCTCTATCATCTAGGAGGCTTTTATCACTTGCTTTCTCCATTAGTGATACATGTGATTTCTCTGGCAGGAATCTTCAGTACAACTGTTTCACCTTTTCAGGGAGAGATACAATAGAACCGTTGCTGTGTAGTGCCTTAGATGTAGAATGTCCCCCAGCAATTTGCAACCCATGAAAAAAAATCTAAAACGCCAAATAAGATAAAACACAGAAGTTAAATATGTCTTAATTTGCCCTTAAAAAACACAAATGTCTACATGCCTGTTGTGCTAACTAGAGGAGGGAGACTTTCTCGTACTATAACTGTTATTCATAAGCTGTATCTAGGAAACACCACCAAATGCCAGCTATTGTAGATATTCTTGATCCTGAATTTACCACAAAAAGAAGTCACTGAAATGGAGCAGATTGGACTGGCTGCAAATGTTAAATGTCAACAAATTTCACTCATGTTAGAAGGATCAAACTAAACAAGGCAGCCAATGTCTTTCAAATCCTTACAGTACCATAGCAGAGGATTTGAAGAAATGCAGTACTGTATATCTAAAGTCACGTAGTAATCCTAATGGCAGCATTTTGTTCAAAATGATGCCCATGAAGTATTTCATCTCATAATCCATGAAGTTTGGAATTACTGTAATCTAGCCATGGCTTTAAAGTCTTCATTTTAATCAGACTCTGTAGTTTGAAGAGACTAAATCTCTTTTATTCGATTTAAAACAATAATTTTTTTGACCAATCAGCATCTCTGCTTTAGTCTCAATTTATTTTCTCCAGATCATTGACAACAGCTGTCACTAGCAATAAATTGGAACACAAGTAGGTCAATAAAAAGTATATCTTGCTTGGCAGAGTGCTGTACACACATGCATCAAAATATAAAAGTAAATATAGCTAAGAGTCTTCAAAAGGCAGCCAAAATATTGCTTTTCCTGAACTGCCATTGTTTACTGCCTGAATGTGAAAGCCCTGAATGTGCTTCAAGCATATCCAGCATGGCACACGTATATGCGACATCCATGTTACTCCCAGTATTAATTCTTAACAAGATTTCCTGGATTTTTGGCCATTTCTGACTCTATGAAGAGAACATTTTAACAGCTACATCATAATGCTTCAAGCCAAATTCAGTCCTGCTGTAATTTAGCTGAATGATAGAATTCCCAATAACTGCATTTAGGAACGAAGTCTGTTGTCCTTGAAGTGATAAGCACTGACATGCTGTGGCTGCCCGAGGGCACAGTCTCACACCTCCTCCAAACGCTGCATGTGTGGTACAAAAAGAGCAGAGCATGCTCAGCTTCTCAATTCTCCTTATGGCTACATCAGAACTTGTTCCTTGGGATTATTTTCTTACTTGCATTGTAGCTCACCCTTTCAAACTTCGTGTCTGGTTTGTTTGTTTTTTAATCTTCTCTTTATCTTCTCTTTTTTTCTGGCCTTTTGAGATCAAAGTAATACACCTTCCATCTTTTTCAAGATTTTTTTCTTTATTATTATCTCTTGTTGAATTTTCTTTCCATGGATTGAGGTGGTACATACACCCAATAGATTGATATTGTCACAGCTTTAGGAACATATCCTACAGTGAGACTGCATTCCCATCTATAGATAAACCACACGTCCAAAAATATTCTGGCTGTAAAGGTGTCATGCATAAAGCTCATAAAAAGCGGAAGTGATAACTTCTTACCATATTGCTTAGCTTTGGCTTGGACCCCAAGTCTCTCATTTTCAGTCTCTTTTTCCCCGTTCTCCTTTCTCAGTGTGGAAAGAACAAGGTGCTCTTGGGTTGTGACTCATAAAACCAGTGGAAGCCAGCTTGTTTCACCTTGATCAAAGTTCCTCAAAGACTCTGGGTCTTCTGAAGTATTTGGAAAGACTTCTAGAGTCCTGAGCACCCCCCCAGGAGCACGTTTAAGGAAAAGACATACGCTCCTCCTTCTCATCAGCCACCTAAACTATGACCTGATAAACCAATGTCTGCTGAACTAAGTTCATCACAAATTCATATGCTTACTTTGAAATGTCCTCAATTTCTTGGCTTTGGGCAATTTCAAGACTTCATCTGACAGTTCCATTTTATCCCTATTTCCCTTTTAACTTGTAGCACTTTATTTTCAGCATATGCTGCCCATGAGAAAATAACATTAAGCTCCTACATTGCATACACTGTTTCTGTGATTAAACAATTGAGTTTCCCTTCTCTGTACGACCAGCTTCCCCCCTTTCTTTATAGAGACACTCTCTAAGAACCTGTTTTGGTGGAAAGTAGATGTTTAAACAACTCCAGCAGGTGATTCTCATGAGATAAAGGATTTGTAGCCATTAAACCCTGGTCCCAAAGAAAACCCAGGACTGCAGACATCTCTTGAGCTTACAGGCTACATCCGTGCCCCTGCTCCCCCTGTAGGCAAGTGGTCCAGCACTATGATTATATGACTGAACTGTCTTCACTCCCCAAAACAAAGAACACTCACTGCCTCCTGAGAACTGCCCTTGGCACGTGCTGTCCTCCAGCTGTGCCCAGGCATTGTCTGGGAGAAAGCTCAAAACTATGCCAAGGAGAGTATTAGCCATCAAACAGCATGAATGATCCAATGATAGAGCTGGTATCCTTGCTCTGCTTATTTCAGTAGCACAGATGGAGCCAAGGTTTCACACGTACTGTCACTCATCAATTTCACCCACACCTCACACATCAGTGCTGGGATCATCAGAGCTGGCTGCCAGGTACTTCCTCTCACAGCAGTATCTTTCTGCCTTTGGTTTGCAGTTGCCTGTTGGGAATCCAGGGTGTGTAGCCTGGCATATTAAAACAATGTAAGCCTGGGTAGCTGTGGTCCTACCCTCTCTCCCAGGGTTTGACTGTGTTTCCCTCAGCTTCTACTGAAATTAGCTGATTTCAGAATATTTATCTAACATACAAGAAAAGAGGTACAGCTGTAGTTTATAACTGCAAGGCTGTAGAGATTTCTTCCTGTGTTTTTAACACAGGAGCTCAAGTGCCTATTGTTAATACCTTTTTCCTTCCTCCCTCTTTGCATACACACTTTGCCCTTGTATGCTTGAGTCTAGGTATTGATTTCACATGAGTATCTGTAAGTCATGAATCCAGGTCGTGCCCAGGAATTTGTAGTGGATTTTGACTCTCTTCATCTCTAGTATTTCACTACATTGACATTATTAGTCGGGGTAATTTCGCATTTTTGCAAAAATAAAAACCCTTACTTATTGCACGTTTCTTCATTTCATTTAAATTAGGAGCCATTCTTTAATTTTGGCAGGTTTTTTTTTTTTGCAACAGTAACTCACTCTCTCTGTATCTGAGCTATTCATCTATTCATCTAATCTAAGCTATTGATGTCGTTATGCTAAGCCCATCAAGATAGCAGTTGTGTACCTGTGTGATTTAGTAAATTTTTCTTACATTTGGCCTGACTCCAATCAGATCCTTTGTTCTTGTCCTTCTGAAATGCCTATAGCACAGGCATTTAAATGGGTCACCAATACCTTCCCTGCCCTCTCTACAATTACGCTCCTCTGCTGAACTTTCCAAACATGCTGGGTCTGCCATAGTGAGCAAGAGACTCCCATAACCAGATACCTGTCTCATACAGTGCCATAGGCTGTCCTCCACCCCATGTGCCATTCCAGGCACAGCAGTTAACCATAATTTATTTTGAGCTGTGGAATGGCCAGGAGGCCACAAAGCATCAGGGTGGGACACTATCTTGTACAGTAATACCTGCTTCCCAGCTTCAGTCCCATAATTTACCCCCAGGATGACCATCCTTATCTGTGATACAATATGTCAGAAGTGATCTTGGTATATTTCCCAGTGCATCTTCGTCTGAAACAACAAGTAGGCAGGACTATATACACTGACATTTTACTTTATGTTGTTATCTTGTCCTTGCAGGATTTCCTTCTCTTCTTGTATTTAAGGATTGTGGCCTACTGGCCCAAATTCAAAACTGGGCATGGGCTGACCATGGCTATGCCCATTTCTTCTGGTTTGCCTCTAGCTCTGATCAGATTCTAAAGTGGTTCATTCTGCTCTTCTGCTCCCTTCCAGCACACCCACCTTTTAGGGTCTGGATTACTAAAGTGGTGAAACTATATTTAGAATTATGATTTAAGCTGCTTTTATTATGTGCAATTGTTGTACACTAAGGAAGCCCTAGTTCAGTTTTTTATAACACTTCAGCAGCATTATCTCAGAAGAGTATTAAAATATGCACTTGGCTGCATTTATGATGTTTAATTGAACTTTTATTAGTTTTTTTTAATGTATCCTCATAAAGCACTATACTACAGTAAGAAATAATGTTCAAGTGGAGGATTATGTAAATGAAGCAGAAAATGCTGTAGTTTAGTATTTAGTTCATATAAAATACAAAAATTAGATGAAAAATGTGCTTTTGAATGCAGTTATAATTAAAATTGTATATTGGAGTCTAAGCTATGCTGTACTCTGTAAATACCAGCAGTTGCACTGAGTTTCGAGGAGATTATGTTGCAGAAGATGCTGATAAATTACTGCACGAAGTAAGGCTTCTATTGATTCACTTTGTTTGATTCTCTTCCCTTTTTTTTTACTGCATGACTTTACATTTTTGCAATTATCTGCTAAACTGGAGTAAATTGAATTCAGAGAAAGTATCAAAAGACAAAGGTGGCAGAGATGCACTGTAATGGCAATACAGCTAAATAGGATGCAGGGGGAGAAACATACACACTCAAGCATTTTACCTGGGTAAACACCACTCTTAGGAGCTCAACAGCCTGGAAATTCTAAAAGGCTGCTTTTGGAAGGGGAGTAATTACCATGCCTGCAGCCATCTCACCTCACGCTGGGATCCTGTGCAACACAACTAGCTATGGAAATGCTGTATTTCCTGCTGGTTTTCGACAAGCTCCCAGAGAAAGTGGTGGCAGTGCCAGTGAGAGGAATTCTGGACAGTAGCAGATTGTTTGATAAATCTCGTCCTGGCTTCAGCCACAGACATGCTACTGAGGCTGCCCTTGTCAAAGTCATAAATGGTTTGAATACCACTGTTCAAAAGGAAGCCTGGCCTTGTTTGTACTATCAGATCTAGCCATGGGGGTTTATTCTGTAAAAGGCTGGATTCTGTTGCACTGCCTAGGTGACTGCCTAGTGTTGACTGAGAATGCGTTGAACTGGTTCCAGCAGTACTTGATTGCCTTCCCCAATCAACAGAGTAGGGTAAATTCTCCTCGAGAGCAGCCAGTTTCACATACTGACACTCGATCCCGGGGAGAATTCACCGGCAGCCTGACTTAGTTGGCACTGATGCTTTACACTCTTTCTCTTGCCTTTCAGAGAGATATATGAGAGGCATTAGAGCAGTGTATTAGAACTCTTTTTTGGCTTTGTTGAAGAGGACCATATTTCTACAAGTACCAACAATCAGATATTCAGAAACAAAAGAGTTCCTTGTGCAGTCAAGATTATTAATAGAGATAAAACACTTGTTTGTACCTGTTAATTTGAAGTCAAACTTCTTTTTATATATTTTTTTACAAAAAAAAGAGGCCTGAATCCTGTCTGTAAATCTGGAGTGACAGTGCTGACTGCACTCGATACAGACACTTGCAAATAACATAGGAGAATCTGACTCAATTGTCTGAAAACTTGAAATCAGGGAATATCTTTCCATGAGACTTCAGTTTACACTCATGATTGTGACATTTGTAGCCAAACAAAGAGACTCTGCTGTTTCTTATACCACTTACATCCTATCCAGTTCCACCAGTAGCCTGGTACCGATTTGTAGAGATTTTCCTTATTTCCAGGCTTTTCAGGCTGTAGCAAGGCTGCAATCTGCAAAAGGATCGCAAACCTTACACCTATGACTTGAAAAGGAGTTCATCTACAGACCTTTCTGAATTTCTTGTGTGAGGAAACAGACTTTTTTCTCTTCGAGATGCCTCTCAACAAGAACATACAGTATTTGAAATTACGATGCAGTGAGATTACCTGCAAATTCTCCAATCTGAGGTTTTCACCAGTTTCATTAAAGGGGCCAAGTTCCAGATGAAATTTGGATGAACCACGAAGTTAGTAAGAGATACGTGTTCTCAGTCACTGTAACTTACAGGTCTGTAAGATCAGACTGTGATTAATAGAATATTTTATGAACGTCGTAGATGTGAAATACACAGTATGCAATTCTGAGTAATTAATTTATGCTTCAGCTTTCTCATATGTCTTCATATGTTCATGAGCTGAGGTAGCCTACTGTCTTCTTTTCTACCAACCCATTGTCTGTTTTTTCACTTTGTGGCATAATAATTTAAATTAGTATACTGGATGTGAAAGGACTTAAAAGCTTTCCATGTACAGCAGTGGAATCTAGGAAACCTAAACAAAACTGAATTTGAATCTTTCCTTTCTCATTAAAAAACAAAAAACAAACAAAAAAACCCACCAAAAAATAAATTCAAGTACATCATTATTTTGTTTCTAAAGTGATGTAAACAATCTGTACCACGTACACAAACATACATTACATCTACAGAACTTCTCAACTTTCAATTTCATTAGCATGTACATTTGTAATCCGAATTGAAAGATTATTAACATGTAGTGATCCATGGAAGAACAGTATTGCATAGATAGCATTAACAGATCAGAATTTGACGTGGCATGTGTATTGTTTTTGAACAAATATTGGAAAAAAACACAATCAATGTATTTTTTCCCTAACAAGTCTTAATTTCTGTTAGGCACCCTCAGATCTGTATATCAATCTTGTATTTTTCCTATGAAAGTACCTAGACATCCACATTGTGGCTATATATACTCTGCTTAACAATTATATTTTAATAGTTTCATCTCTATACTAGGCTTTTTCCTCCGAAACAGCTGGCTTCAATAGACACTGATGACTTTGATTTTCACACACTGCATTCTGGTTAGCTACCCCATAGCAGGGCCCTCTTGGTTCAGTCATGAACATGCCTCCCGCTGATGCTCTCAGCTGCTGAGCATAACTCTGGAGCATAAATCTTGCTACAAGTTGAAAAACATTCTACAATTGTCTTATTTATGAGTAGACCATAATTACATTGTGTTATCTCGCTTGGTTTTTACAGCTTCTTTCCGTGCTTCAAACAAGCAAATTATACAGATGGTTTTGGGTGTCACATGGAAGGGTATATTGCAAAGAACATATTTTAATGACCAGAGTTTGAAAGGATCATGTAATATCATCATGTAATAGTATCATCGCTTTGATCATTTCAGAGAGCTGAGACCACTGCATTGCTGATATGCTCTGCTTTGTTTTGTTTTTTTGTCACTTCAGAGTAAACAGTCTTACCTAGGTTATTGCACAAGAATAAGATAGACAGAACATAGAGATTTTAAAAGGTCTTTCAATGGTTCTGAAAACATAGCTTTCCCCATCCAGCTAACACTCTTTCAGTGTCTAATACTTCATAAGTGCTTGAGTACTGTGTTTAGTTTTGGGCCCCTCACTGCAAGAAACATGTTGAGGCCCTGGAACGTGTCCAGAGAAGGGCAACAAAACTGGTGAGGGGTCTGGAGCACAAACCTTATGAGGAGCGGCTGAGGGAGCTGGGATTGTTCAGTCTGGAGAAGAGGAGGCTCAGGGGAGACCTCATTGCACTCTTCATCCTCCTGAAGAGAAGTTGGAAGGAGGAGGGGTTTGGCCTCTTCTCCCAGGAAGCAAACTGGACCCAAGGAATTGGCCACAAGTTGTGCCAGGGGAGATTTAGATTAGACATGAGGAAAAACTTTTTCTCTCAGAGTGGTCAGGCACTGGAATGGCTGCCCAGAGAGGTGGTGGAGTCACCGGCCCTGGCTGTGTTCAACAGGCGTCTGGATGAGCAGCTACCAGATATGCTTTAGTAGCTTGTGGTAGCAGTGGTAATGGGAGGATGGTTGGACTAAATGATCTTGTAGCTCCTTTCCAATCTTGTGATTCTACAATTCTATGATTCTATAACTTACCAAAACCAATCCAGATGGTTTGTGTTGTTAAGAAAATGTTAGCATCTTGCTGGCTACAGAAAGTATTGGCAGCTGCAGTCAATTATGTGATGCTGGGACAGAAATCTGTCTTTAGTCCTCTTTCTTCTGGGGAGTTGGGAAAAAATCCCACTCTGAGGGAGAAGAACATTTTAAAGATGGAACAAATGAACTATTTTTCAGCACATCATCAAACTTTTTAGGACAGATGTCATTCAAAATTACTCAGGCTGCAAATTTTATTTCTCTCTGATGATATTTAGCCTTCAAAATAAGAGTTATGACTAACCTTCTGTGATATAATTAAATTTCCTTGAAACTGTGGACCTGAAAGTGTTCTTACCGCTGTCAGCAAGAGTTTTTGTCTCATACATTGACTTCAGTTTTTAGATCTATATCTTCTCTGACTCATACATTTTTTTAACAAACATTCTGAGAAATCCAAATTAAAATATATTTATATATTAGGATTGCTACGCTGCAGTAATACCATAATACCCTATTTTTCACAAAGCCATGCATTTAAAATCAAGAATGGCAAGAATATTGTTATTCATTTTCTGAATACTCAGCAATATCCCTTTTTCATTAGAAAATGTCTAAAGGATGACTTGAAGGAATTCTAAGGGAACAATTTTTCAAGGAGAAACTTCTGAGAGTGACAAGGATACAGCGGTAACTTCAGTATGTGCTGAGATGAGCCGGGACTCAGTTTTAGCTGAGTAGAAGGAGGAAGGCCATGTCTCACACATATGAGACTGGGGGAATCTCCATGGTCAGGACATAGGAAGACTTTTTTGAGAATTGCAGATACTGTGTTACGCACTAAAATGACATGGCAGATGGCTTCCCTCCATTGAGAAAAGTGCAATAGGGAGAAGATGAAGAAATCTGTTTCAGCCATGAGGGCTCAGTGAATTGGTCACCAGGCACTGCCAGGGGGACAGCACTTCGTGTTTTCAGTTTGAATAGAAGTGGATTAGTGTGGATCAGAAATGGTCTTGTGAATTTCAGCACAGAGACTGCAACTGAATTTGTGCCTTGCAGTCATTAGGTCAGGTAGGTTAAGGATGGAATGGAGTCTCTGAGATCTATTTGAGGAGAAATCAATGGAGAATTTGACACAAGTAATGCCAGTGGCATGCAGCTGGCAGCCTAGCACCGTGTCACAGATGAACTCCTGGCAGCAAAAGCAAACAGCACTCTCAGTGTGCTTACAGATAAGGCGAAGGGGGATGAGGTGGAGGCAAGCAGGTTCAGTGTGCATTTTTGAAGTGGAGAGATTAAACACGCTTGTTTTGTAAGGAAGGAGAAGCCAAGGCAAATGACAGTGAACAGGGAGGAGTAGAAAATGAGGTAAGCAAACACAAGGGAGAGGAGAAAATGGAATAACTTGTTCCGCTTAATGCTTGCATCCATTTGGTAGATCAAAACTGCACTAATTTGGGAAGCAGTTTATACAATCCATAAAAATGCATTTTATTAGCTTTTTTTGCTTTGAATCACTGACTTCTAAAGAATGAGAACAGCCATAAATGCTATTGTCTCCACAGGCAGCAATTTGAAAATATAAGATGCATGGTTACATGATAAGTGTATTTTCTTCATAAAAAATGTTTGCAAATCAGGTTTAGAATAGGGGAAAAATAACCTGAAAATATTCTGCTTCAGAAAATAATAAAGTGTCTTCTTATTTTCCCCTGGTAGGCCACGCAATGCAGATTACTTTATGCAGGAAGCTAAACGGAAGAAACATAAAGCAGATGCGATGGTGAGAATATTTTCTTTCCAGTTATGTTGCTCCAAATTATTTTTGTAATGCAGTTTCTTCATCAGTGCGGTATTGCTGGGGTAATTATAAAATCTATTATAAGGATGGCTAGGCTTGTTAAATTAAGAAATGTTTATATAATCAAATGTTCATAGCCCAATAAACTATGACTTAACAAATAATGACTTACTGAGATAAAGGCCTGGATAAATAAAAATTTCCATTTATCCCTATGCTTTAATTAGCAACTGTAGTAATAGAGACTGTGTGGTTACATGCTATACTATGTGCATCCACATACCTTTCTTCTCAGTTTAACAAGCTGGCTGGGCCCTGTAATAATAGTCCAGGTTGGTCTGGTGTTCAGGGAATCTACCCTTTTTTTGAAAAGTTTTGGCTCTCCAGTACCAAAAGAATCTTCCCTTCATGACAATCCCTTTGTAAGACAACCAGCAGCACACAACCCTGCAGGAACATGTTTCACACAGAGGGGTGTTGCAACAAACACGTTCTTGTCTCCAGCTCTGACGTGCCTAGAAAAATAGCCAGTAAGACCTTCTTGAGAAAGGGGAACCTGGGGCCTTATGGAGTGCTTGAAGGGATCCCCATCTTCCCAAACAGAAGGGTGCAATGAAGCACATGGTGCTCCAGGAAAGCTCCACTTAGCCATCTCTTACCTTTCTCCTAGCCTGTTTTAGTCCGGCACAGTGAATAAGCCAGCACAGCTTTAAAATGCCAGCCTCTGGGACAGTAGGGGCAATCTATGGAGTGGGACTCAGCATGGCTGTCTTGCAAGTAGAAGTAGCTGCAGTCCCTGCCTTGCCCTGCTTGATAGACACATTGTGGTCACATGAGCAGGAAAGAAGACAAGTATCTCACAGTTTCTCTTTCTTGACCTCTTTTTCTTAGCTGTGCCGAGTGTAAAATGGCCAAGGAAGCCGTAGCAGGCCCTTAATTTAGGACACTAACACACAGTTTTACACTCCAGCTGTGTTTATTAGCACAAATTTCCATGGTTTATTCAGTTCCATATTAAAGAGAGTCTTAAATCAGAAAATATTGTGGAAAAGTACAAATGGTGCATTTTAGTGTGTTGCTTTAAACAAAATGAAAAAAAAATCACTTAATGTGCAAAGGAAATTCTGTCTTAGCCTGAGGAAAAATGTTTTTATGGTAGACTCCCAGAAATAGGACGTGCAAGTGTTATACTCCGCTCTGACACAAATTTCCTACATGAAAGTCACTTAGGCATGGCTTAAATAGCCTCCCATCAGCACTAGGTGATAGAAATATCCTTCACATTCAGTCTTCCTTCGCAGTGGACCAGCTCCTTACTGATACTGAATCACTCATCACAAGTACTTCCCCCTTCCTTGAGTGTGTAGGGATCCTGGAGGGAAATGGGAGCACTTTGCATCACCTTGCTGGGCTCGATACCTCCTATTTTGGCACTGCAATACCTAATATAAGCACTTAGAGTGAGCAGCCTGAAAATGACTCTAAGTCTCTCTGCTCCTTAGTTCCCCATCTGTGAAATTGGGATAATAGCACTTCCACCTGCAGAAGAGCGTCAGGGAGAGAAATATAATAAAAAGTTTGTGAAATTCTCCGGTATGATCGCAATGGGAGTCATATAAGAACCTAAAATAGATTGAAGCCAGTGTGCCATTCCAAAGTTACTATTTAAAATCTTTATCCCTTAGAAAAGAATAAGGTCCATTAACCTTTCACTGCGTGCATCAGATTTCAACCAAATGCATCCAGTCCATTAATGGGCTTTATGTACCGCAGGAGTTCTGATTGAAGGAAAGACAAGTCAGGACGGAGAGATAATAGTATGATTCATCTCTACCCACATCAAAAATGAAATTCTGAGACCAGATAAGTGGTATCTAAGCGTACACATACGAACATAATGTGCACATGTGCATACACACTATTATTGAGGACATATATGTGCATATGTATATGTTTAAGCACTCAAACACGTGGAGTCAAAGAAGTTCAGAAAGTAAGAGAACAAACTGAGTGAGGAAGAAGGATGGCATGAAAAGCTGGGAGAGTAGAGTACTCCGTAAAGGAGGAGGAGGATATAGAAGGCAAAATCCTGACAAGAGGCCACGCAGTGCTGAAAATGGTAGGAATGAAAAAGAAGTGAGAATGGAGATGAGCCTTTGAATAAGAGTAGTCAAAATATTTAACTCCTATTCTCTTAGTTCAAGACAATCGTTGCCTTCCTTTGTTGACTGGTGAAAGACTGCATCTGCAATGTGTGAAACCACTTTTAATGGTAAGGACACTTGATAGCTGAGGCAAAAGGCCTGATGTTGAGTTCATGGGATTTCCAGCACTGAAGATCTTTTACAGACATCTGTTAGGAACCTCTTAGGCAGAGTTGATCCTTCTTTTGACACAAGAGCGTGGACCAAATAACATCTCTTAGCCTTTTTCAGCTCTGCTTTCTGTTTTACGATTTTCACTGATGCACAAGGTTTGATGAGCTTTAGCTTTCTCATAGGAAAATTTATGAATCTGAAGATATACTGACTTGCATCAAGTTTATAAGTCACACTGAGAAAATCTCACATTGAGAAAATCCCATCAAATGTAACCATATCTTGATGACTACATTATTTCTATGTGTCCTTATTTTTTCCCTCTAGGTGGAAAAGTTTGGAAAGGCACTGAATTATGCAGAAGCAGCACTATCGTTTATTGAGTGTGGAAATGCAATGGAACAAGGCCCAATGGAATCTAAATCCCCCTATACAATGTATTCAGAAACAGTTGAACTCATCAGGTAGGAAGGGAGGAGACAACCACAGGGGTTACTCTGTTCATGCAAATATGCTCATCTACTTTATCGCATTATTTTCTAGAGAAGTGAGGACTTGCCAGGTGCCTCGACAGTCATATGTAACACAAATGGATTATCTGTGATTTCACTGGAAATTAAATTAGGCAATGGTGTAGAATGCAGAATAAACAAAGCTTTTAATATTACCAGAGTTGCAAATTACTTAAAGAGGTTCAAGGTGTAAGTCAAGCGCTCCTCAAAAGGGAAAAAAACTGCTACCTAATACCAGAACACACTCATGGAATGATCATTTGCAAATGCTGTAACATGTTTAAGTCTACAGTATAATTGTTACCTGAAAGATGTGAACAGCCATAGAAAAATGGGCATTTGAGGCCCATTAGTGTGTGTTCTCCTACGGATGCTAGTGGACTCCTGAAAACAGTCCAGCTCACACTTAAACAGATCCCTACATTTACCCAGCTACATGGCTATCCAAACAAGATAATCCAGGTACAGTCCTACCCACAGTTCCTACAAGGAGAGTTTCTTTTTTCTAAGTCCTTTCCTCTATTGTAATTTGTACTAATAGTTAATATTAAGTGCTGGACAAGAAAAATAGGTCAAACTCATCCCAGCATCTGAGTAACTCTCTGCAAGAGAAAGTCCAGCACACTAGCAGAGAAAGCTGCACTGTCAGTGACGATGGCATAATTCCTTAGGACAGTCAACCATGCAGGTCTCATCAGCACTAAGGTCATAGTAATTAAAACATTTCATTTTTAATCATATTCATAATGAAGCAAAGCTCCTCAAACAATTGCGTTCTTTTGGAGCTCTTTTTTGGAGTGTTGATGCAATCATTTTCTCACCAACATTAACAATTCCATTGGCATTTTATTCCACTTAGGGCTGTCTTCTCATGCATTTCAGTGGATTGAGGCCAGCTTTCTAACTGGAAGATTATTAAACAAAGTAAAATATTTTTTTTTCAGTAGGAGAGTAGAATACTGCATCTCTGCATCTCTTCCTTCTTTTTTTCAATACTTGCACCATCACAGGCAGAGAGCTCTTCCTTTGTCTGCCCTGTCTTTTATCATGATAGCAAATATATGGTCCTAACTGTGGAAATGAATTTTGCTTGCAGATTCATAGCTTTCAATAATGTATGTAGCTGTGGTTGTGGAGTAGTGTGAATTACTGTTGATCTCACTTGCTGCAGCTTAGAAAAATATGCTAGGTTTACTAGGTACACCTGTTAAAACAAAACGTTCATACTGAATCTTTGCACATGTATCAGGATTAAAGTTTGAAAACAAAGATAAGAAAAACCACAGGCAGCTAATTATGGGGAGCAGGTATTTTTCTGGAAGCGAGCCCAGAAGTGCTGTGTTGTCCTAACCTTGTCCATTGTTCAGATATTCAGCTGGAAGCCGAGATTTCCAGAAACTAATTTATGATTGCACAGCACATACACTCTTGAAACAGCAGTGTTACCACTGTGGATGTTTAATATTTATAGGATTTGAGCGTAATGTCATATGTGCAAAAATAGCTCTGAGCTACAAGTTCCCCCTGTGCCGTGCTCTGCTCGGAGGCTCAAATCCGGGTAGACACGCTCGGAATTGGCAGGGTGAGGGCAGCACCAGCTTCAAGACAGGCTGTCACCTGCCTTCAAGCACTGCAAAAACCTCCCTGCGTGAACTCTGTGTAACTGGGCTCCCCGACGGCGGAGGTTATTTCAGTAGGGCAGCACAGCAAGCCAGGAAGCAGCACCTTGCCAGCTGGGCTTCCCTCTGCACTGATCTATGGTGGGGGAGTTACTGCTGTATAAGGAGTGCAGGGAGGCACCGTTAATGGCAAAATAGTTCCAAAACACAACCAGAAAAGGACATGTATGTTTGGTAACTTGAGCAAATGCGTATAACGGGCCAGCTCAAATTACATTGGTCAGCATAGCTCTTGTAGGAGCTGATCAGTAAAATAAAGCTGTGTCGGTTTACTCACATGGGCTTCTTTCCTTTTGCTTAAGGTACGCAGTGAGACTAAAAACCCACTCAGGCCCCAATGCCACGCCAGAAGACAAGCAGTTGGCAGCACTATGGTTAGTAGATCACCATTTCCTCAAAAGGCTCCTTTTCTACAGGGAGACAGTTCTTGAAAATCAGACGCTGGACGCGGCCAGATAGGATTATGTTGTCTGTTGAAAGAAAGAGCATACTTTCAGCTCTGGGAAGGTCCAGCCCTCATATCACTGCAACAGGTCTGCGTTCTGTCTCTGTAAATAAGCAATTCATACTTATTGACTGTGACAGGTCAGCTATCGTACATCAGCATAATTAATTTTTAAATGCCCGATGGTTTGCTGTTTTTATGAGCAATGTACTTTTGCACCAATAGTTTGGCAATTTCTTTGTGGCTGACATTTAGGCTCTATAATCGTAAATTCCATTTACATTACGTGAAGAGAGATACGGTGATGGCGATAATTAAGCCTCTTGGATTCCCTCCCAAACAGAGATTTCAGGATATACACACGCACCTTACATTCTGTAGGGTGGCTGCTGATGGCTAGTAAAATGTTTAAACGCTGTTAAAATCAAATTTTAATTTAATATCTATGTAGTTAATACATCAAATACCTATTACATGGTTACTGATTCTCAGTAAGTGGACATTTACAATCAGCAAGTGTGTTTTTAACATCTATTAACCATCTGTTAAAAACCCAAACTGAATGCATCTTCATCCTCCATAAATAAAAGAGTCCTAATTAATCATTTGTGTAGAAAGAACCAAGTATTCAGAGGTGCGCGCTCCTTTTAAACGCCCTTCCTTTGTCGCCAGTCTGCTGGCTCGGTCGGGAGGAGCGCGGGGCACGGGAATTGCTTTAAAAATGCTTAGGTGGGGAATTACTGAAAAGCGGCTAAAAAAGAAACGAAGGGGGGGGTGAGGAGGGGGAAGCGGTGAGGGGCGGCGGGCCGCTCCCTCCCGCCCGCTGCCTGCCAGCCGCTGCCCGTCTGCCGAGCCGAGGCTGTCCTCCAGCGGCGGGCGGCCGCAACTCGCCGGCTGCGGGCTGAGGGGGCCGGCGTAGCGCTTCCCCGCGGACAGCTTGCAGCCTCGGGAGCTGCGTGGGTCCCGGGCGGACAAGAGGCTACGCGTGGCTGCCTAAGTCTGCTGGGAAAGGCACACGGGAGATAGAGGCAGAATGGCTAGTTTGTTATGTAGGCTGCAGGTTGCTGGAGTGCAGTAGCGGGATGAGGCACCCCGAAAGGCTGCTGTTGCATTTGCAACGAGAAATGAATTTAAAGATTAAATCTTTTGGGGGTTCCAGGCTAATAATGACTTCTCCTTTGTCGAAGCATAAGTGCATCAAATTCAGGGCTAAAACCTGGGAACCAAGGTGCACAAACCCTTCCGATCACAGCCTGCTCTGTGGCTCTCTTCACAGACTGCCATGGCCGCAGCACCTAACCTAGCCTTGCTCATGAATCCACTGCAAAGTGTGAAAGATCATTAGCAGTCTTCTTCATAAGGATGGAAGTGGCTCAGTACAGCACGCATACGGTTAGGGCACTGTCACCTACTTTGTGGCATCTAACCATGTTTGGATACGGAGCTGTTGGAGCGAGTCCAGAGGAGGGCCACAAAAATGATCAGAGTGCTGGAGCACTTCTCCTATGAAGACAGGCTCAGCAAGCTGGGCTTGTCCAGCCTGGGGAGGAGAAGGCTCTGGGGGAACCTTGAAGGGAGCTTACAAACAGGAGGGAGACCAACTTTTTACATGATCTAATAGTGATTGAGCAAGGAGGAATGGTTTAAACCAAAAGAGGGAAGATTTAGATTAGATATCAGGATGAAATTCGTCACTCAGAGGGCGGTGAGGCGCTGGCACAGCTGCCCAGAGAACCTGTCGTGCCCCATCCCTGGCAGCGCTCAAGGCCAGGTTGGATGGGGCTCTGGGCAGCCTGAGCTGGTGGGGGGAAGCTATACCCCTCAGGGCAGGGATTGGAGCTTGATCTTTAAGGTCCCTTCCAACCTCAGCCATTGTATGATAAGATTCTGTGATAAGTAAAATGAACAGAACAAGTAGTAAGTAGTAAGAGCTTAGTAGTAAGCAAAGTGCTGCCAGTCTTCCACTGCACATGAGTTGAAGAATTTAAGATAATTCATAGAGAATACTGTCTGGAGGCACACTTCACCTGCTGCTCTCCCTTTTATTGCAGTTACCGCTGCCTGGCCCTTCTGTACTGGAGGATGTTCCGACTCAAGAGAGACCATGCTGTCAAGTATTCTAAAGCGCTTATTGAGTATTTCAAGGTACTTTTTTTTTCACATGTTCTAAAATCAGTGTGTTGTTACAGTAAATACATTTTAATAAAAACAATAGCTGTGCTGGGGTTAGTTCTTGTCCCACTAAGTCGGTAGGAACATTGTTACAGACTGCCATAGCAACACTTAATCACTGGTTACTTATTTTGCCTTCACAAGGGACCCTCTTTGCAATATACAAGTCATGTCCCTTCAGGAAGGCTAAGAAATTTATTGTACTAACAGGCATTTTCAGGTTACTCAATCAGTTATCTAGTGCTAACCTGCTCTGTTGTAGGTAGATTTTGGAGATTTTGCTCCAAGAATCACCTCCAGGATTACACTTCCCACTAGACTTCCTGTGAGTTGAAGACTTTGATCTGTATCAGTCCTCAGCTGCAGGACTTCCCCTTAGAAGCTTGGGTAGGTAAGGCAGTGCAGTGGGACATGTTCTCACCCGAGGAACTAGCAAAGAGCCCACGCTGACTTCAATGGGAGTTGTACAAAAGCACCAGAGGGCAACCAAGCCACTTGCCATGTAGTTGACAGAGCACAACTGGCTTCCCCTTCCTGCTTTACTTTGTGTGCTACTGTTTGCTATCTCCAGGTCCTGCCTGGTCTACAGCCTGGTTGTTTTGAATAAAACAGGAAGTCATTCAAAGCATTTTAATCTATTTTATTTGACAGGCAGCCTTTTTCTGAAAGTATCTCAAGGACAGAATCTTTATGGTGGAGCCCTCCTAGCAGTCAGTCCATCCAGCATTTAATCTACATGGAAAGAAAAATAGCCTCTATCTTTCTAATTAAATAAATATGTACATATAAATGCTTTAACACAAACTGTTTCAAGACAAACTGTTTTGGGAACTGGAACAGCCATTTGTCTTTAAACATGAGGCTCCTTTTTTTTTTTCTCTTTCTTTTTTTCTTTTTAACAGAAGAACGTACCTTGAAATGAAAAACATCCATCCTTTGACATTTTGTTAATAAAAAATTTCAAATACAACCACAAGCATTCATGACCAGATTTTAAACACATGAACACATTGAAGGAAATTGACAGATCTGTTATTGTCACACTGAAATTGAAGTCACTGTAATTGCTTCTAAAAATTTAGCAATATATAATTCAACATCTTATGTTTCTCTAACAATGACTTGATTTCAGGGGAAAGAAATATGTGCCAATTATAACACTTTCTTTTTCTTCACCAATTCAGAGAATGCTTGCATTAAGAACAGCATGGTCAGGCTCTCAACCATGTAAAATGTCTCTTACTCGCAGACAGAAACTGTTTCACAGCAAACATAAAATGGACTTACACTCTGTTACAGACAAGATGAGCTTGTTTTCTGCAAAGCTCCTGCTGATAGAATGATAGTGCAGTTTCACATTAGTAAGTATTCTCACCTTTGAAAGTAAAAATAGGAAAAAAAATCCATTTGCCATAATTTTCAGTGGAAAACAAGCCAATTCTCCACTCATTTCATATTTGGTATCTAAAAGCTTTCAAAACCAAGTGACATGAAATACTGACTGCATTAAGAGCTTCCACATATATTATCAATCAGAGAATGGCTTTAAACTATTTCACACATATTTTCAGGGAAAATCGGACGTACTTCTATTTTAAACAAGAAAAGAAAACTTATTAAATCTCCTTTTAAGTATTTTATTTCCATTATATAAAAAAAAAAAAGTAATGTAGCAGAGAATTTAAAAAAAAATAAATAGCCAACATGAGAAAAAAGGTGTGGGAAGCTGTACAGTAAGGCAGAGGCTACTTAAATTTACAGTGGAAGTATCCTTGATTCCATTTCAGTTTTCTCAATTTCCTGCCTCCAGCTCTGTAAGTAAATAACACATGCTCAGTTTCTGTTGCACTAGAAAGAGGAAGGCCAGTAGTTCTGAATACACATACACCAAAAAAACAAAACAAAAAAAAAACAAAAGAAACCCACTGAAGGAAAAGCCCAGTGTGGGACACTCCTGGGCTACTTTTTCATAGCAATAATACAGAAGGCCAGGTGTCAAAATGCAGTTCTGGTGTGTGGAAACACTTGAAGGAATGCAGAGGATGCATCAAAGGTGGGAAAACAAGTTGGTTTTTTTTAGGAGAGGCTCAAGCAGTGTGCCCATCTTACAGAAAACCATTAAGTTAATGTGATCACTGTGTATGGAAACATCACTGATAATGCCAGATGACGTGCAGTTTTGCTGGCACAGGACCAACAAAACTCTGAAACACTGAAGTTAAGAAAGTTGAGTCTTGAAATCTTGAAATAGGACCTATTTTCCTAACTTAGAGGCCTGCTAAACAGTAGAGTAGGACAAAAGAGAGCAAGGATGATAGTGACTTAGGCCTTCTGTATGCCTAGCTATCTTTTATTAAAAGGAAAAAAAAATTCAGGTTGAAGTTCCATGATTGGTGGAAATCAGACATTACATGATTGAATGTTCTGTAGGATTGCTCACGGCTTTCTTGTGTTCTGGTTTTCTCTATCACAAGAAATTCCAGCCTAAACCTGACAAAGAGTCCTAGCACTTCCTTCTGAACTCCCAGGGTTTTTGTGAGAAGGTTGAGCATCAGCGAGCGTGTTTTCCTAGCCAGCCCCCATCTCAGGATGTGTAATGGAATGTGATTTGAGTCTGTGCTACAGCACCGCTTCATCACAATTCCAAACCAGGCTCTCTGGGTTAATTGCATCAAGAGATTCGAATACCTCTGTCTGCACAATTTTTTCTTTATATTCCTTTACTTTTATATTGTCTGCTGCTCCTCATTTCGTATTTTTACATTAATTGTGTGCATTGTTAATTATTTTTCCTTTACAGAATTCATCAAAAGCCGCCCAGAACCCATCTTCTTGGGGTAACAGTGGAAAGTAAGTTTACCTGTTGCACAGAAACTTAGAACATATTGACTGTCAGGTGTTACATTTTCTTACCTGCTGTATGTTCTGAAACTTCCATGTTTTAAACCAAACACTCTTTGAAGCCATGGTGTCAACATCTGATTTCAGGAGCACAGGAACTCCATCGCCCATGTCCCCTAGCCCTTCTCCAGTCAGTTCTGTCGGATCCCAGGGGAGCACAGGGCCCCCTTCCTCATCTCCTATAATCAGCATCCCCCAGCGCATCCATCAGATGGCCGCCAACCACGTCAGCATCACCAACAGCATCCTGCACAGCTATGACTACTGGGAGATGGCTGACAACCTGGCCAAGGAAAATAGAGGTGGGTGATTCAAGGATATGGGCCATCTATAAGAACATCACATGTTTTGATCAGCAAAAAAATGCTTTGACAGGAATCCTGTCAGCAGAGTAGGGCTGCAGAGGTTCTTTTTTTCTTCAGTCTTTTTCTAGTCTGTCCCAAAATTACCCAAAAAATGCAATTTTTGACAGCTGTCTCATTTGGAAGCATCTTTATATCACTAATTTTTTCTGTACATTGCTGGTGACAGACAGATCACAGGTCACAGATGTATCTGCGGGCAGTATTCACTGCCATTTGTGTCATTCTGGAGAGAGAGGTTTGAGAAGGGGCAAGGCAGACTTCTGCTCCCAGAGTCACGGAGCTGGATGAGATGCTTCTAGCCAGACCATGTCACATATCAGGAGTACACTTCATTTCTGCAAAAGAAATGAGAACCCATCCAACCTCCACTCCCAAGGAGAGACAGATAGGAACAAGGCACCCTCACTCCCTATTCGGGGTAAGGTTTTCCCAGTTAAACTGGTTTCACTGTATTTAAGGCAGGGATGTGATCAGGATTCAAATCAAAATTAGGACACTTAAATGTAGGTGTTTGTATGTGAGCTGTTGGGTTAATCTCTCATTGCAGTGGATGGAACTTTGTTCAATACAAACAGCAGAGTTCAGAGGGCTGCTCAGTTCACCTTGAAGATGACACCAGGATCCAGTTCAGTTGCCTAACTGTAGCTACCCAATGCCCTTTGAGGTGTCCTTTCCTGTACTGCTGCTCCAGAAGTCTCCTGTATGTCCTGTGTTAGGTCAGCTATATATGTATCAACTGCCTAAGGACATCTCAAATGGACATTATATGCCTGTAAGGATGTAATTAAGTAGCTATTGACTATTTAGGTGGATTACTCTTTAGATTGGGATGGTCAGGTTGTATATATGCCTCTATTTGTCTATCAAGGCAGTTTAGATATCTGGCATATGTAGAGATAGACACTTATGTATAGGCTTTTAGATTCACTTGTCCTTAATATAAATCTTGCCCAGCATCTGTTTGTTTTATCAAGACTCAGTGGAAATTAACGAAAGGCAAAGCTGAAGGACTCACTGTTTTGTTCTTTCAAAAGAAAATTGTTACGTATCAGCCTGTAACATCATGAACCATGGGGCTTTAAAATTAATCTCACTAGCACTAAACTTTCATTCCCATGAAATGTTCAGCTTGACTCAATTTGCAAAAGAATAAAACCTATTAAAGGGTGACAAATAGCAAATACAGCTTCACTCTTCTGATGCTGAAATCTTTTTATTTTTTTCCCTCCCTGTAGAATTTTTTAACGACTTGGATGCATTGATGGGACCTATCACCTTGCACAGCAGTATGGAGCATTTAGTTCAGTACACCCAACAAGGACTTCACTGGGTGCGGAATAGCACTCACTTGTCATAATGACTGTGTGCCATTCATTTGGACTATATAACCTTTCATGGATAATTCAGTTATTCTGGACACTGTGCTACAGAAATAGTCAACCACAGCATTGATCCAAGCAAAGGTGAATATTTCTTCAATGTTGAGAAGATGTTTTCTGAGAGTAGATATGTATCTGTGCATATGTACAATATACAATGATTTCTCTTCAGAATAAATTGTTCTGTACCACTCTCCAGAAAATTTTCATACACTAGAAATACTAGAAAGAACTGATCTGAATGCACAAAACATACCCTTTCTATCCGTGTGCTGAAAAATTCAGAAACCAAAATCTCAAGGGGTGATTGAACCAAGTGCAATAAGCACAAATCCCTATTCAGGAAAGCTCTCAATAGACTCTTACCTTTTAAGCTTGTGCTGAAATCCCATTTACTTCAGTAGAGCTTAAGCACATATACAAGGGTTTTCCTGAACTGAATGAATGAGGGCAAGTCTCAGCAACAGAGAACTTACTGCAAGCGTGGACACTTCACACAAGTTCCAATATTTATATTCTATCTCCCTGTAGCTGCCCTGCTGGGGCACACAGAGGAGATGCGTAGTCTGCATTAAGATGGAGAAAGACAGCATTCCTTCAATGTGAGATAAGTTTTGACAGATTGCTTGCATTTCTTTATCTCCTGTCTTTTTAAATCACTTGACCACTTGTTCGGCTCCACACCAACAATATAACCTACAATAACAGGCAAAAAGCCTGAAAACAGATATGCTGATTGCATGAACTTTAAAGGAGATGGTGGGAAACTGCATTCTGTTACCAGCAGTAAACAGATAAATGAAAAAAAAAAAATGGCAAACTGCAATCCACTCACTAAAGAAAATGTGTTAATTTCAGCTACATGCAGACAGACAGATATCCATAACAATTGTTGGCTTTGCATGGGAAGGCTTCATCTTATAGATTCTGATTTTCATATCTTTTTCACCTAGCAGAAGCTTGCAGCACATTCTTCTAGGCTGCACAGGAACACTACATGCAATTTCCTTTCTCTGGGAAGCAGAGTTTTCTGCTCATCAGGCTAAGAACTGTTTCCTATCATAATCCTCTCACTCTTCATGCATAATCCTCAACTAGGCTTTAATGTTTCTTGATTTGTGGGATGTTTTCCATTCCTGTTGACAGGCTGTGTTTTTCATGCCAGAAGAATTAATCCCACAGTGATTGGAGTTTAATTTGGGTCAGCTGAGGTCAAGGCCAGTTCATACCAACTGTGTTTGCCCTTAGCGCATTTGTGTTCATTTTCAATGGTTTTGACACATTTATTTTTCTTCTTCTGTAATGGAAATATAATTTTTTGCTTGCTTTGCAATTAGATTTGTAGCCCTTACTCAAGTCAGCAGCTCTGGTGACTTCAGTAGACTGTTCTTGTCCAAGTCACTGACTGACCCTTTGATTGTTGTTTCCTAATTTAATTCACAAGTATGTTAAGGAAATGTGAGTACAAAAATCTCTTTCAGTAGATGATGCAAGTAGAAGTAACCACTGATATGGAGGGTTGATTGATTGGTTCTCGCTGCCTTTTTTTTCCTCTCTGATTTTGAAAAGATGCATTTAAAAAAGGAAAAGATACCAAACGAAGTAGCATGTTTTCTCAGTAAAACATCTCTGGAAGGAAAGGCTGTATTACCCTGTGTTCAAGAGCAGGCTGAACAGCATGCAGAGCTCCAATACCGGCATATTTTTTTTTATCTAGGCTGCTTACAATAGGGCTGGCTATTGCTCAGACTCAGAGCATCACCCTGTTCTTTGATGCATCTCACCAGGGTAACTACATAAGGACTGCTCATCTCCAAGCCAATCTTATGTGCCGATTGGTGCTTGGATCCTTCCTCCCCAGGAGAACTCCTAAGATCAGGCTGTGGTAACCTCTTAACACGGATTTGAATATTACAGTGTGGCTGGCTTTAAGAGTGAACGTGGGCCTGCCTTTAAATGATAAAGCGCACATCCTCCAAGTCCTTCGTCACTCTTAGTTCCAGCTGTTCCCCAGCTCAGCAGGAACACAAGTTGTTTGGTCCCAAGTATCACGGAGAACATGGTTAGTGCCTTTCTGTTTATTACTTGCCTGATTTCCAGCGGTGGGCGTCTACCATGATGTACCAGACCGGCAGCAGTGGATTCTGTCAGCTGCTTCAACATCATACGAAGGTACTGTGGAATTTCCAATTAGGATTGGATTCACTAATTGGATTTCCAATTAGTGAAATTCCAATTAGATTTGCTTCTGTTTTCTTTGATGGTGCCTATGATGTTTATCTTCAGATAATTTGGGGGTTTGGGAGCCCTTATTGCTATTTAATGTTGAGAAATTTTAGACGTGACATAAATTACTTGCCTTAAATGGAGTTTAGTTTTATTGCTCATGTGGCATTTGAGTTTCAAGTATGGAACTTTGAAGCATGTTTATTTTACTAGGGGTATATTTCCTAATCACAATGAACTCTTTGTATGGATGTAATATGTCAAGCAACTTCAAAGAAATGCAAGAATTATGCTGTCCTGTTGTAACGTTTCCAAGCACTAAGGATTTCTTGCAGATGACTGTCATTTCTTGTACATTGTTCTCACATTTGATTATTCCAGCCAAAATACCCATTGCTTCTTTGGAAAAACACACTGGTTTTTAGGTTGTGTGCTGGCATCATCTGTGTGGCCTGATGGGCACACTGAGCCTTAACCTCGGGTGGCAAAAAGGGAAGAAATAGCAGCCATTTAAACCAATTGGTCATATACATGGATTAGAGTTTTTGGCCTTTTTCTGAGGGGTTTCTCACACCTATACAGCTTTTTTTTGGTGAAGAGATTTGCAATACTCTTCTGTGCAGACTTTTTGCTGCGTAATAGTTGCAGCAGTTTAGATGGCTGGAGCTGAATGTGACGTGGTGACAACAAATACTTCATTTCATCTTCTTAGGGCCTGAACTGGAGAGAGGTGCGTGTGGCCTTTAGGTCTGGTCCAATTAAGCATACGCTCCACATTAAGAACCAGAGCAGTTGCAGATATTCCACCATGACTCAAAGGTACTTTCTTTGTTCTAGATGAGACCAATAGATACCATCCTTTGGGGTTCAGTGAAAGATGCTTACTCGCTTTAGACAGCCGTAAAAGCCCATTAACATGCAGGTTTCTTAGCATACAGCAGTGTGCAGCTTCATTTGGTGCAAGCAAGACATCAGCCTGTATGAATCCAGAAGAATTACACATGGAGGGAGAGGTTTGCTTACAAACCGAGGCTTCTGAATAAGTAAAAGCTGATAAAGCAACGGGAGTACATTTAAGTGACCCACATAGTGAAGGTGGATACAAGAAGTGCAAAGCACCATACAGGATCCTGAAAGACAGCAAGATAATACAAATCCTTGACCTTAATCGTTTACATTATTCCATAGTGACATGAATGAAGGACACGTGCAGAAGTCCGGGTGTGGCTAAAAGCCAAGCACAGCCCTGCCATCACATGGCAGGATTCCCCAGCTCATTTGCCTATTTCTTTTAGCCAAATATCACAGGGCAAGGAAGATGCTTCAGTGAAGAGAAGACCTTAGGTAAAGAAGGTTAAGATGCTTCAGTGAAGACTTTAGGTAAAGAAGGTTAAGAAGATCAAGCCCTAAGTGTAGATACAAACACATATGTATATACTGTAAATCTAAATAGTAATTAAAGTCACTCAGCATGAAGGATATTACTAGTGCCTACCATTGATCATCAACTACTCATCACTGAGCAGCCATATCACCTCAGAACTGCAGTAACTGTTATCAAAATAATTTGTGCAGCTAATTAATTTATAAGCAATGCACCTTTGGGACTGTGTCATCGTATCTCTTTTGTAATACAAACGTTCAACCATTTTTCACGGCTACTGATTCAAATCGACATCACTGAAATGTCAGGATATCTTTTTTTCCCTAGATGAAGACATGCACTTAGACCTGGCTAATCTGTGCTTAGTTTATCTACCCAAGAGACTTCAGTAGTCACCAGCCTTAATGCATGTATAGTATATACTATTCACTGACTTCGTTGTAGGTTTTAATCCAAATGAAATTGGAATTTGCAAAATGACTTGGATTAATGGCATCTGTCTCGGATACCCTGCAGATGTGACATTAAATGATTCATGATTTTAAGCAGGAAAGGTTGAGTTTTATGTAAATTGCAGTGGATGAATTCCAGGAATTTTTATAAGATTTTTTCAAATGAAAGGATTGTCAAAGCAATATGTTGTGGGTTTGTTTGTTTTTCCCCCCCCCCCCCCAACTGTCCTAAATTTTGTGGAGGGTCATGAGTTCATGGTCAAAACTATATTGAGAACATCTTCTGCAATATGCTTTGCCTTTACATAATCCGCTTAATGCTTAGTATGTCAAAAAGAAATGTTTCTTTTTCACAACAAGAGCAGTGTTTCCCTTCCTCCCTCCAGGGAGAATCCTCAAACTAAAGAATAAAATCTCTTGCCACGATGGAAATACAAACAATGCCTGAAGAATATGAACTTGTTAAGATAACTGTAGAGGCTTGGCTGGCACAGACCTAACATGCCTCTCATTTTGATATCTTTCTGTTAGCATTTACATCACATATTTGAACTCATTGTGTTTGAAACTAGAGAAGCAGTCTGATTTTCATGTCTTAAAAAGGCCTGATAGGTCTGATTGGTATCATAATTGTAATTGTTACATTAGCTTGTGAGCTGTGCACCAAAGGCTGGGAAGGCATGTTACTGTAGATAAATTTGCCAGAACTCATTTAGAAAAGCATTTGGATGATCTTATGTCTATTCTGTCTAGAAAAACAGAGAGCAATATTTCCTACCCAATATTGTTGCATGAAAAATTGCCTACTTTAATGTCTCCCATAAAACTGCCATTTGCCCTCCATAACACCAAGATTCCATATCTAGCACTACCAGTTACCATGCTGTAAATTGTTCTTAAGGTTAATCAACAAACTGGGAAAGTTGTACTGCAGGCTCTGTTTGCCCTCAGCTCACTAAAGCCACAGAGAGGAAAAAGCATTGAGATGTGGACCATCCAAGGCTCTATCAGTTTCAGAAGACTATGGGCTTCCTCACTGAGATGTAGCTGGATGTTTCTGAAGTAATTCTTTGCCTCTGCTTGCTGTCTGGCTCCTTGGCTTTTGGAAGTCTTCAAGTATGAATTCCCTTTCAGGGTAGTCATCTTCTTTGGCAGCCCAAGCTCCCTTTCCACCTGGGTGCTGGAGCACAAAGCAAGTAACCCCTGGGATGCACAAAGGGGCTTGCTTTTCTCCACAAAACCAGCAGTAATACAGCAAGGCTTCCTCTCTTTTTTGATCTGTGTAGCTTGAATCCTAGCCTCATTCAAGCTAACCACAAAGAACTCTAGTGAGTCCAAGGGAATGCCAAAAAAAAGAAAAGAATGGGGATTTCCTCTGTCCCAAGGCACTTTTGAGGAGTAAATATAGAGAACAGCATAGATCATACAAGACAGTTAGGTCTCCTCTTTCTTATGTGTACTAACACAGGAAAACTTTAACACTCATCTGTCTAGAAGGAGTTCATGAAAATTAATTCACATGTCCAAGTCACGATGTGCTCTCAGCAGAAAAGTGGTGTTGTAGCTGTGGAAAAGATCTGATAGGCACAGTGGATGAATTTCACCCCCTAGCCCAGAGCCACAAGACCCTCAAACACCTTAAACATCATTCAAGCTCTCAATGTAAGTGCCATAAGTACATAAAACTTGTGCTTAGCACCAAGGGGAGTCAGAGTCTAGGTGAAATCGCTGTTTCCAGGGTATCTGTAACTTTGAGCCTGGCAGCAAGCAAGAATCACAGGAGTGATTCTGGGGCAAACAGCAAAGGCTAACAAAGAGGTGGGAGGCATCCTAAGAATTCCATATATATACTTCTTCATTTTATTTTAATGTTAGCAAGCCACTTTGTCTTTCTGTGAAAGAAGTTTGCCTCCCCAGTCTCACCAAAAGTGTTTCTCCTAACAGCCTCGGAATCATCCAACTTATTTGTTATTCCAAGTCCATCTTCAGATGAATCCAGATGGATATCTTCTTTTAGAATAGCACACTGCAGAGGACTAGTCACTTAACAACAACAAAATGTCTGTGTCCATTTGCAATACCAGTTGCTTATCTGGGAAGTCAATACATTGGGAGCACAGTGGTCAGGGAACTACTTTCCCAAATCATGCCATTATTAGCTGGCATCACAGGGTGAAATTCCCTGCTCTCTTCTGAAACGTTACCTCTGGAAGAACTGCAGAGCACTTCACCAAGGACTGAATGCCAGTCAGAACAAACTGTTTCTGTTGCTCTTCACATTATTCTGGCAGTGCCAGGAAAACCTTCCTCACTTAGCACTACTCACCCTTTTGTTCTCCCTTTAGCATTCTTATAGAAGAAACCTTCACTCTATCCACAGAGAAAGACGCATTTACTGTGGGGACATGTTCAACATAGATAAGTACCAAAGTAGAGGCTCATCTTAAGTCTTTTTTCTATGTCTGAAAATACTGGAATTCTAAAAGGATGTTTTCATCTGCACTTTTCATACTTTGGGCCCTGCCCTCACCCATGACGCACAAGTTCATCTTCCATTTGCTCATGGAAAACGCTGTTTGGGAGCTCAGGGGCTTCCATCTTTTCCCCAGGAAACCACACATAGTAAAGTAGCCATCATCAGTACACAAATTCATCTTATGCCTTTTTTTCAGCCTCCCTGGTCACAGTCTGCTCTTCTTACAGCTTTCCCAACTTATTATTTTCTTCCCCTAACTGAGCATTACTTACAGGAGTATCTCACACAATATATGGAGGACAGCTCAGAGCTGCTCAGAGCTGCTCAGCACCTTTCTGCCTTCCTGTTGCTACCCCTCCAGTGGGACTAGTGCCCACCACCTCCTTTTCCTTGTTAGCCCTAGGAAGAAACCAGTTTTCCCCTGAGGAAAAGATGGTAACTCCATGCACGACTTCTGACCTGCTTTTCTTCTCTGGATGTGAAGGTGGATGAGAAAGACCACCAACCAGGGGGCTCAAAGCCCTTACTGCTGATGACTAGCGAGCAGCACAGCTGGAGGGAGTTAAAGCAGTGCCAACGCAGCCTGCAGCCTTTGGTTCAAGTGTTACTGATTTGCTTGAATTAGCATTGCCACTTGGTGGCCCTGCCATAGAACCAACAGGAACTGGCAGCCTCACACCTGTGTGAGGAGTTTCACTGTATCACTGAGGCCATACAATCAGCTTTGTAGTGATTCATTGGGTTGAGTACCAAGAGAAGGTGGGACAGAAGAGTAAAAAAGGCCTGATTTTAACACAGAAGTTGAGATTCCCCTCACCCTATATTGAAAAGTCTAAGCAAGATGAATCACACCATAGATAACTTGTTTCTGTCATCTGGTTCCAATGATGAGTTCCCATACAGCAAAAATACAAATCCCACCCCAGGCTCATGATTGCACTTGTTGCTACTGAGAGCGCCTCCTGAAATTGCTAAAATACCACGAGGTGCACTGAGGCAGGATATGGCTGACATTGCTTTGGGAGGGAGCAGAGGTGCAGAAAATATGTAGGAGCTAAAGAGTTATCTCTGAAATGTTTAAAGCATGTGTTTTGGACTTGGACCATCCCTAGCCCATTCTCTCATTCATTAGGCCCAAACCCAAAGAAGCAAGTAGCTCCTCAAGAACTGAATGTGCATCTTTCTTCTATTAAGACTGCTGAAGTACCTAGAAAATGTATTTTACAGTTTAGTAAACACTTAAAGATACTTTTTTTTGTATGTTGCCTGAGAGCGTAGTTGTCTTTCTTTAAACAGAAGAAGGTGTTTCTGTAGATGGACAACAAGATCAGACCAGCTGTGACCCCACAAAATGCCAGTGTTACTCTTTTAATGGAAATTCAACAAATTCTGCAAAAGAACTCAGCATTGCAGTTCTATCTACAATAAACAGCATGAAGGCAACACAAGGCCACCTACGGCTTGTGGCCTGCCCACACACTGCCAGACTTGTAGCAGCTCCTCCTGGAGACAAAGCAGGAGAGTTGAGAGGTGCCAAAAACCTTCCCCATGGAGAGGCCAAGGCCAACGCTTGGTATTGACAAAACCAGATCTTCCTGTGCAGGGCCTCGGTGGATGAAGATAAAAACAAGTATAACAAAATGTGGCTGCACAAACTTTGACACTTTGCTAGCAACAGCTCCCTGCCTTCCTGTGTGCATTATTAATCAAAACCTGCACTGTAGCAATGCTTGCTGACCAAGGCCCTGTTGCAGCAGGCACTCTACACAGAGTGACCCACAGACCTTCTTCCAAAGAGCTGCTGTCATGCAGAAGCCGAAACCAAACCACGCTGCAAGTGGGCAAGGAAAAACAAACAGGTGGGGAAGAGAGTGCAGGCCTCTGAAACAACAGGATGTTTAAATTTGTCACTACTTACCCAATCAGTAGCTTTAATCACAGTAATCAGGGTTCCCATTTCCTATGCTGAGTGTAGCACCAGTGGTTGACAAGACAACACAGCAGTCCCAGTGTGAGGTCCAGCTGCTGACTGTCCTCTTGGTCAGCGTGCTGAAAGTGCACACAGCATACAGGGGATACTGGAGCATTTCAGCCTTTCCCACTTCCCCTTTTCACACAGCCAACTGTGAGCACCTGTCCAGCTGAGGTACTCAAGAGTGAGACAATGTCCAGAATTGGGTTTGTATTTTATCGTATTTCATATTTTCTTTATAGCCACAAACGTTGGCAGGTTTTTTTTTGTAAAATCATTCCAGTCAGCATGGTTTATTTGCACCTCATAAAACATTGCTTACATTTCTCTCCGAGGGTGCTTTGTCTGAGGCTTCACCAACCCAGCCAAAGCTACAGCGGTTTATATTTCCAATGAGGGAAATCCTGCAACATCCCTACATAGCAGGCAATAGCGTTTACACCGGTTAATAAGCAGAGCATTCTGTACAGTAATTTATGCTGTAAGATATGTATATACATCACTGTAGCAGTCACAAATGCTTTTAAACTGCCTTATTTATTAGATCAGTTAGCATTTCCCCCTTTGCTCCAGAATACTTTAAATTATTTTTATCTTTCGCATTCGGTAATGTTTCAGTTACTGCATTTTTGACCCTATTATTGAAAAAAGAAAGCATTTACAGTAAATAGGTCCCTAAAATTTAAGTAGAAATAGCAGATTCGCTGCCCATCCAACTAATATAGCTCTGATTATGATTAAAAATAAATATCATATATTCTTAACTGTGTATAATACTACGTGCCACAAATCATAGTCCACTTACGATCAATACAAACAAGAGCTTTAGTAACTTTCACCTCTTTCATTCTTCCATTCTGAGACAAAAACACGATAAGCCACTTAATCTAAAATGTTCCCCATGAGAGCTCCAGTCTTATTCCTCCCTCAGGCAAAACTCACATCGGCTTTGGTGGGAGCTTTACATAGGTGGAAGTACAACGTAAGGACATCACAAAACAAATACATCACCTGTGAGCAGCACTGGTACTCGGTAGCCCTTCCTTCTCTTTCCTCAGCAAGAAACATAGGATAAATACTACATCTGCAACACTCTTGTCTCACTCCTTCCGTTCTGCTGTAGAAGTTAAAATTAAGATTCAAGAACAATGTATTTGTTCCATTCACTCGAGCAAAATGGAAATCTTACGGGGATCAGTTCCAAGCCAAACTAGAAAATACAAGAAAATTTTACTTTTGCTTGTCTTCACGTTAAATTTTGTTACACCACCAAACAGGTTCAGGCGTACAAAGGCAATGAAATTATTGATGACTTGTTTTACTGTTTGGAGATTTTGCTATGTCCGCAGTTCATACAAAACTCATGTAGCACAGTTTCTGGGATGGTGAAAAATCCTACTGTAATGTATCAGAATGAGCCTTAAGGATTTGTAAGAATAAGCACTTTTATATTAAAAAGCAAATATTAATTCATCAGTAAGATTACTTTTTTAATGTGACAATAAACCATGAAATCAACATCCTTCTGTCTCAAGTGTGTCTCATCTGTCTCTTTCTTATAGCTTTTTCTGATTGAAAGATTTGCCTGTTTTTGTGGTGTGGCTTTAGGGTCCTGTTGCAGTTACCTGTGCTCCTGCCCCAAGCTCCACTCCATTGATGGAAGAAGGCACTGGAAAACATGGTTTTCAGAGGAAAAGGAAAAGCACATCCAATCAGACTTTATTAACAAGGCAGCAGATTTAGCCGGGGTGTCAAACAGAACCAAATACATAAAGACAAAGGGCTCTCTGGGGAAAGAAGAGACTCACCGCTATTTTTTAGTGAGGCACGGGATGAGCAAATAACCAACCCCAAACCAACCAACCTTTCACTGCTATTTAGGAGACAATCTCCTGTCCCTTGAGATGACTGATGGCTGTAAGCAGTGCTAGGAGAGCCATGACCCATGCAGTTGCAGAGCAGCAGTTGACCTCTTTCTGGCCAACAGTATGATAATAACCATGAGAAATACAAGTGCCAAGTCACCCTCCACCCTGCTTTCCCCTGTCCACTCACATATTCATTGATGATTCCTAATGCCTACAGCTTTGTCCCATATGTTACCTTTCTCTCTCAGAATTACTTATTCCAGCATGCTTGGACAAAGCCAAAATGCTGTAGTTTTAACACAACTATTTTGCACAACGATACCTCCCAGCAGTTCTCCCCGCTTAGTTGATTCCTGGGGGAGGTGGGAAGGGAGCTGGATGTTTTTCTGTTTCTTTCTGGAGAAATCACAGCCACAGCAGAGCAGGCGTGGGCTGGATGCCTCAGGGGCAGGCCAGAAGGAATGATCTTCCCTAGAATGGCCTGCTGCTTTGGTGAGTCACCACCATGCAGCAACGTGTGCTTCCAGTGCCCTCTAACTATCACACACCAAAGGACACAAACTGAGAGCCTTTGCTAGGGAGGACAGGGAGCATGTTTTAGACACAAGCTCTGGCTTATGAAATGCCACAGAACAAGCCTCCCAGAGCAATAGAACAAGCTGCCCAGAGAGGTGGTGGAGTCACTCCTGCAGGGCAGACAGCAGGTCCAGTGCTACCTCTTCCTCTACACACCTCAGCAGTTTGCTGGCAATCCTGCAAAACATTCCTGCAGGATTTTACTTCTGACTTGTTCTAGAAAAACCTCTTCTTCTCAGTGTAATTCAAGGTCAGGAAAGAAGTCAGGCACCAGTGAGCTGGAGACCTGGAGGGCTCGTTATGATGATCTAGTCACACTTCCCAGCAAAACACAGGCCGTAACATTTCATCAAGGGATTCCTTAATCAAAGGCTAATAACTTGATGAAGAGAAGCCTAACCTTTTATTAAGGCACCCTATCTTGATTTAAAGATGCAAAGTAATGAAGAATTTTCCACATCTCCTGGACTGCTATTTGCTAAAAATACTGCCCCAGGGCTTCTGCTTGAATGCTATTAAAGCTAATTGCAAAGCCAAAGCATTAAAAAAAAAAAAAAAAGGAAAACTCAAAACCTGAGGATGGAATACATGCATTGGAAGGGAAAAAAGAAAAAAAGAAAAAACAAATGAAAGGGAAACTTGGTATTCTAGGGGTTTCTGGACTTCATTTGAGGAAAGTGTGTGTAGCAGTAGCATTTGCTACTCAGAATAGGCTGTGGTCTTGTTTGTTAGGCAAGCCCACCAACAAAACACAAATGGAACATTGCAACAAGTGCTGCTGAAACACAGGCGCTGTAGTAGTCTTCTCATGTTTATGCCAAACTCACATTCACAACAGTGTGACTCTTCTTTAAAGTCAGAATATAAACAAGCAGAAATCAGCTACAGGTGTGGATGTTTCTTAAAATGAAACCCAGGCTGCCCAACTGTGTGAATTATTAGTTTGAAATCTCCTGTCCTATAAGGCATTATCAAAAATGTATTGTTACAGTGCTTCCTAGGACCATTTATGCACCTCCTGACAGTGTGAGCTCCTACTAATTTGATTTTACGTAGTTGTTTTTCAACCACCAGCATTACAAATCAGAAGCTAAGGTTGCATATGTCACGAACTTTGACTTGACAATGCATGTGGTGTAAAACAGTTGACAGTGTAGTCCTACAGACACAGATATTCTTCCCTCCATCCTTCCCTCCTTCCATCTCCTTCTTCCCTCCCCTTTCCTCCTCCCTCCCTCCCTTCCCTTCTTTTCCTTTCCCTTCCCTTCCCTTCCCTTCCCTTCCCTTCCCTTCCCTTCCCTTCCCTGTACAACAACTCAGAAAGGTATTTCTTAGACCCACAATGCTGCATACAGCTTATGATTTACAAGTCCCACCACGTAAAGCAGAGAACACCAAGCACAAAGACTATACCTTACTGGAAAAGCAGTGGGGGAAAGGGTGCATATCGTTGAAAGACTGCCTTGAGACATATCTCTCATTGCTACCCTGCTTTTCTAAAGGTATCAAAAACAAGCTTTTGCAGCTGTGGTCAGTTAAGGGTTTAGGCCTTAAATGTTACCTAAACTTCAAAGATGTTGCATGGAGTAAAAGCTTCAAAAAGGTTCAGATGGAGCAGAAATAATTTGTTCTTGCTTCATCAGAACATATTTATTGACTAGGATGGAATTTAAGGGCTGAGGGTAAGATCCTATTATCTAGCTTGAGCTTTTATTTTCTAATCAAAATGAAATACAGTAGACTTCCCTGCGTATTGAGTTACAACACAGCAAGAGTGGAGAATTAAGCTTAAATTTAACAAGGTGTACACAAAAACTGTACTTTGTCTTGTCTTGCTGCTTTAGGTCACAGTCTCACCGAATTCCCCATCGTCATCCAGACAAAGCCACAAGAAGAGGATGAAGCTGTACTGTCGGTTTCCAGACCTAAGAAAGAGATATGATAACATCTTGCAGAGCCTCTATCAAAGCACAGAAAGGGCCATGAGAAGATGGAAGGCCGTTGGAACCCTGAAAGCAACCCAAAATTCACTTTTGATTATATCTTTTCTCAGTGTGCATGTTCTGAGAATTTTACACTAAAGAAAGAGAAGTGACCCAACTGGTTTTGCTTCTACTGTTCAGCCATTCTCTCCTCTTTTCCATTTGTCTTGTAAGTGCCAATTTAAATCATGTGTCAGTCACAACCATCACATAATGAAAAGATGAAATTCAGATTATATTGCCTTTATTAAACTACTAAAGAGATTCCATACACCACTATCTTCCCCATTTTAAAGAACGTTGGGAATTGTTCACCATCCCCTTCACTCTCTGCAAAATTAAGTGGACAGGTGCCTCCCAACATCTCTTCTCTGAGTAAGACAGCAGAAACAAATGCTTTGTGGATTTCAGCCCAACACATTACAACCTCGGTGCTAATTCCTCTCAGTAGTACTTTCCCAGGTGAAATTCTTTAGGTACCACCTGAACTTCACTTGGCCCACTTCTAATTCACTCCCATCTTCCTACCTTCGATAATTTATTCATTTCCAATACTATATACTGATATGAAAGAAGCCGTTTTATCCAGAACAGCACTGTGGCATGAAATAGGCTCAAAAAAACAAGAAACACTCAGAAGTAAATTCCTTTTTCAGCCTCAGGAATGTTTTGAGCTTTAGTTCAAGGAGGCAATACTTTGCAAACAAGGCTCCTGTATGAAAAATAAAATAAAATAAAATAAAATAAAATAAAATAAAATAAAATAAAATAAAATAAAATAAAATAAAACCACAGTCTACAATCTACAACTACAGCATGTGAGAAACATCTTCAGCTCCAAAACTGTGAGAAAGCTTCCCGCAGGGTCCTAATGGGATGGGGAGTGGGATCATCTGTGTGACTGAGATGCACTTGCGTGTCTGGTTCCCAGCTGCTCTGGAGGTCACTGTCTGACCACACATGAATTATTTTTTAATCTCCAAGGAGTTTTCTACATGAGAGGGGAAGCACAGCTTCTGCTAAACATCGTGGGAGCTCCACCCTCTGCACATCTTCACGTCTGGACACTTCTAATGGACATACCGTGCAATTCCAGATTACCCTGCATCGTTGCTCTTTGCTGTATCTTGGAGGTACTACCAGAAAGCTAGAGTTAAGGATGGTCTGAATGACTACAAAGTAGTAGTAAGTAACCTTACAGATCAGCACAGAAAAGCTCCTGTCATAAAGTCTGCATGGGCAGTGTCAGAAAAGCACATGAGAACTACAAAAACATGAAAGGAAAGTCATGAATAGTTTAAGGAGGGCATAAAAGCAAGCAGATAGCAAAAAGAAGCATTAAAAAGGCCTTTTTGAAATGAGGGTAAGGCCTTTGTTCTTGACGTGATAAGAAAAAAGGAATAAGGAAGGTGAGATAAGGTCACGTTGTTGGATAATGCAGACTGCCTGGGTAGCAAAATATCTGCCAGATGAAGTGAGACAGCATGACTGTTAGAGATGCCAGAGAGGAGGTGGTTACGGAAGTTAATGTCTGAAGTGAAGAGCTCATCACCAACTGTCTAAACAACAATACAGACAGCTCAGGGAAGACATCTACTCAGAGTACAGCTGCAATCCAAACAGCTAGCAAAATGTTCAGCTACTCAATGAATGAGGCAGTGAATAAAGCAGACAGTATTCTCCCTCTGTACCAATCAGTGCTTAATTCTCATCTGTTCTTATCCCTTCCAAGCTCTAAAAGACCCTGCGGGAACAAGTGGAGGTCAGAGAGTAAGAGTGAGAGTAAGAAGGCAAGGGGTGGAGGCAGAGGCAGGACCATGGCAGGAGAACACTGAAAAGACTTAGGCTTGTTTATCTCTGAAAGAAGATGTATAAGAAGAGACATGGTAAGATAAATTACCAAATACACCATGAGAAGACGTATCAGACACTTCACTTTATCTTGCCATATAACACAAGAGTAAAGAAATGTTTGATGAAATCAAGACTTGATGCATTCAAAGGTATCAGAGGAAATCTCTTCCACATAATGTATAATTGGACAATGGAAGACATCACCACAGGAAAGGTCAAGAGTTCTGTAGGATTCAAAGAAAGACTGGATGGCTATATGGATCACAAGAACATTCAGTCAGAACAATTATGCTAAACTTTGGAAGTATAAAGGCAGGGTTTCAGAGTTTAAGTCAGTATCTGACTATGGGAGAATAAAAATCAGGTTTCTAGAGGGGTAGATTATCCCACATCTGTCTCTGAGGTTAATACAAGCAGTTGATGCTGGTCCTTTTAAGGACAGACCATCAGCCTACACATTTTCCCACCTGTACATCAACTTCAGAGGCACTGGGAAGCTTTGCATAGATGCAACAAAGTCAGCAGATTCAGACCTGTGTTTTTCCACTAACGATACAGCAACATCTGTAGTAAATCCACACAAGGCATTTTCAGCACAAAACCAATTTCTTTATAACAATAGAATGGAGTTAAGACTGGGGAGCCACAACCATGCAGATGTGGAGTGTGAGAATTTGATACCTTCCTCACTGCACAAAAGAGTCAAGCTCAATCTTGCCTGCTCCTGCCTTGCTTTCCCTTTCATAGAGCTGCCAGCATCAACAAGGGCAAAGCTTAATCATGATCTAAGCTTGAGCCATAGAAAATAGCTCTCTTTTAGGAGGCTTGCCTTCTATTTCCTGATGATATATCCCTAAAAGTTAACTTTTTTTTAATATAGGTGGATATACCTTCAGCTCAGCTTCTCATGCTCCTGTGGTCCATCCCTGGAGGCACTCAAGGCCAGGTTGGATGGGGCCCTGGGCAGCCTGAGCTGGTGAGGGGCAGCCCTGCCTATGGCAGGGGTTGGGGCTGGGTGGGTATTGAGATCCCTTCCAACCCAAAACATTCTGTGATTCTATGTTCTCTCAAGCAGCAACCCAGCAACAATTCTTTATCTCAACTAAACCTGAAACTTGCTTATTTGTACATGGTATGATCCCAAGCTTTGTAAGGGGCAACATTTACCTTTTCCATGTTCTTTCTTCTTCTTTGCCCCAGTGCATATTTGTTATGACTTGTGAGCAAAGGATGCACATTTTACTGGTAGACAGGTACAGTTTAGGAAAATATACATGCTGAAATCAAATAAAAACAAACCCTGAAAATTTTTCCAGGCCTTTCCTGCCCTTCTGCTTGTTCCACATGACAATTTCATATACTGTAATTGTGCACCACTCACTGGCCCAAGTGTTCCTAAAGCTGAAATGACACTCAGCTAGCATAGTGCCATCAGAAGGAAATGGTCTCTTTCTGCAGCAGTTTGTGAAGTTTCTGCTCTTTGCTCAGCATCACTTCCTTAATTTTCATAATCTCATAGCACTCTAAGTGTTGTCTGGTAACTGTACTGATTGTTACTGTAATTTTAAAATCCCTTTAAGGACTCTTCGACCCCTTAAAATGAACCTCTTAACTTTGCCTCAGAACTGAGATTGCTGAAACCATTAGAGTTGAGTTGCTTTATAATACACCTTTCTCCAAACATAACCTTCCTGAGACAGTGACCCATGCTCCTTGCAGTATTCTAGCGAGGCCTAATAACCATCTTCCAGAGGACTGTATTGCCTCTTTCCTGGTGCATTATAGCTCATTGTTCCATCAGTTTAGTGTCTTGTTTGCCTTTTTTATTGCAGCTGTGCACTGAAGTGACTGTTTCTATGATTTTTTTCCACGGTAACCCCTTTCTCTCTCTGATCAGCGTGCTGAATATAACACCCATTCCTTACATTTGCTCTTTGTTCCCAGACTAATTACTTTTCATTTTCTATACTAAGCAGCATTTGCCATCTGCTGGCTCATCAACTAAATGATCCAAATCCCCTTTGAATCCGCTTGCATTGTTCTTTATCGCTTCTCTGTGCTTCCAGTCTTACTGTCCAACCAGCGGAGATTGCGGCGTTCAGCAGCTGAGGCACAGGAGCAGAGGCATGCAAATCTGCTGGATCTTCTCACACCTTGGGCAGAGCATCGCTCCTGGATTTGCTGCTCGCTGCATTCAGACAGAAAGGAAGGGTTGGCCTTGGCAAAAATCAGGCTCACATATGCTGCGGAAGGTTTGAGATGAAGTGTGGCTTTAAGCCCAGGTGCTGCACTGGGGGATGGCACAAAGCAGTGTCTTACAACACGGATCCCAAGGGTTGTAAATGGACTGCTGCCTCTTTCTGAGACCCCCACTGGTGTGCCCACACCAACATGCTTGTGATCTGCTCCCTTCTTCACTGCTCTCACTACCCACATTGGAAGGACAGGCACATGCTATGTCTTCTCCCTGCTATTTCCTTGTGTGTTCACACACGTGCACGAAAGAAATAAGAAATGAGGACAAAACAAGGCTTCACCTTGGGAAATCAGCACCTCTGGAGCCATGGGGAAAAAAAATACGTTTCCTCTCACCTCAAGAGGGTGATTTCTAATATTCCAGCACTAAGAAATTGTTCTGAATCCCTTTATGCAATGCTCCATGCATGGAAGAAGCAGGGGTCAGCTGGGGACACACACTGCCTTCCCAGCTCTGAGCACCAGTTGTGGCTGAGTAGTGTGGGATAAGTGCGGATGCTCTTAAAGCATCTTAAAGCAGGGTTTATGGGCAAGCCTTATGCTGAGCTGATGTGTGTGCCACATGGCATTCTGCTGGAAACTCTTTTCTGTCTTAGTAACAGCCAGCCTGGCTTGCTTGTCTATTGCCTTCACATCATTTTGTTTGTTGTTTCAGGAAAAAAAATTGCCTGAGATTGCCCAGACTGAGCAACCTTTTGGATGATCTTTTCTAGGCTTTCTCTAAAAGCATGTCTGCACTCGAGGCATTTATCAGTTGCCTATCCAAGATTCACTCAAGTAAGAGAAGAACTGGACAACCTTTACCCACTGATTTAAATTAGGAGCACAAAACATGAATAAATCTTTAATAAATTACAAATATCAGAAAATATAAGAGAACTTGTGCTGTGCCTTTCTTAGGCTGGAAAGCAGCAAACCCAGCCTAACCAGCTTGACCTTGGTTATAATAATGATTGGAGATACTGCATTTTATCCCATGCTTTCCACACACTTAAAACCAGCTGGGATTCCAGATGCTCAACGTTTCTGAAGAACAATTTTCACCTTTATTTGAGCAAAGAAAATCAGCATTCACTCCACACTACTCACACACTCTTTCCTGCTAGGGCAGAGTGGTAGGAAAGAAGAGTTTTGCTAATTCATGGTAGCATTCTGATATATTATTAATACTAAGTCAGAGGAGTACATCGCATGTATGGGTGGAAAGACTTTTCATAATCCTTCCCTTGGTCTCATGTCTCCAAGAAGAGAATGAAGCTTCCAGATGTATTAAATTTAGCTTCACGTCTGAAGAGTGAGAGAGAAAAGCGATAGCCAAAATTCAGCCTTTTTTAACAATAAAAATTCAGCAATCTGGTCTAGACCTGTTCTTATACATCACAGCAGTTGATTTGTGCAGCATGCAGCCTCATTAAACTGCCTGGAATTCATGAGCACTATTTGAGCATGCACCTGTGATCTTATTTGATTCACCGGAACTTTTGAAAACCTCCTCTATTATGACATTTAGACACAGCCTGGCACTTCTATTTTGCTTTCCCTTCTGCTAAATTTGTATCCAGAGAAAGTAAGAAGTTTTACAAAAAGGGAAGGACTCCAATGTTCCCCCAATGCAATACCATCTTCCCTGTTTATCTCATCATCTGAAGCAAGTAAAATTTCCTCCAAAAAAACACTGTGAGGCCTCTGCCTACATGCAAAACAAAACAAACAAGAAAAAAAGATAGTGATCTATCTCTTCCTCCAGCTCACAAGCATTCTCTGGATTTCCCACTTTGTGCCTTTGCACAAGATTTTTCTTCTCTTGAAGGAGTAACCACTAGGTCCGTTGTTCACACCATTTTATTCTGCTGACACACTGTTCTCTTTGCCCATGTTAACATTAACATCCACTTTCTACTTGTTTATCCTTTCCTGAAGCGTTGTGGTAATTCTGTCTCTCCCTAGGCCTCCACACTGGGCTGAGAGCCAGAGTAAGGTAGAACAACCCAAGGTGCTGCCTTCTCAGGAGCTAGCAGTGTTTCCCAGTGGACCAGCAAACTCGAGGATAAAGTGGCCCCTTTACTGCACCTTTGATGCTCTGGGATTTGTAGGATTTACAGGAGCATCCAGAGTTGGGTTTGAAGACATTGTCTTACCAAGTTTTTCTCATTTCAGAATCATGAATTTCACCTACCACACATTTCCCAGGCAGCTATTACATATGATACTCAGATTAGAAGCAAAGATTTGCCTTATCCAGTTGTTTTCTTCCTTTTCTTTCTCCCTCTTCCTTTCTTTTCCCACAGCTTCTGCTAATAAGACAGACAGATTCTGATCCTGCAGACAGTCCATAATATGACCCCATGTAAGAAAACTGATACACGGCAGAAAGTTGAATAAGAAACCAACTTTTATGAGTAAGATTAATTTTTGTTAATATTAAACATTCCAGAGTATAGACCTTTACATATAAGCAAGTCACCCTAGGTGCCTTTATACTCAGTGGAGATGGGTACATTCGAGGCTGGCTCAGCTGAAGGTATCTAAATTAGGAGAAATCAATTCAGTCCTTTATTTCTGGTTCAAGTTGCACTGTCTGTGTCAGCGTTCACTGAATTCACTGCATCCCCTTCACTGATATCAATGGCATTTTTCAAAATGCACAATCCTGAGCTACCACAGGGCATATCATGCAAAAATATTCCAGAATACATTCCTGTTTCCCACCTAATTCAGAATTCTTCCTGACTGTTAATGAGAATTTGCAATAGAATCTCTGCAACTTGATTTTTTGGATATGGCACTCACTGAGAGAACAAAGATATCTACTAATTTCCATCACTGAAAAACTGAGCTTTTCTGTGGCTTTATAGAGGCTTCAGAATAAAGCCTTGGTATCTGTGCAGAGAAAAGAGAGAATGTAAGCCTGTTCAAATGCTCTCAACAGCACCCTGATCACCATGAAAAAAGCAAACCATACAAAACTTTGGCAGCTCTAAAAGGAAGTAAAATTTACGGATTTCATTATGACTGAGATGTCAAACAATTCTGAGGAGAAGGAAGAAATTGAGCCTAAGTAGAAAAAGAAACAATAAGAGAATTGGGGGTGATTGACCTGGTAGCAGAATCATTCTTCCCCTACCTTAACACAAATGAGCTTAAAGCAGAGAACCATCATTTCAGAGAGTAAGCACCCTCCTCATACCTAACCTGCAAACAATCCAGTGCAGCAGGGAGTCTGCCTTCTTGGCCACTGCAAGGAGAGATCCATCCACCTTTCTGAATACGGAGACACCAAGGAGTTAGGTGAGAGAAACAGCTTTAGGCTTCCTTATATTACTGTGGTCCAAAATGCCCACCCAGTTTTTCTTTCCTCTCCATTGTTGCCTTACAGAATTTGTTATTTTGAACAGGCCATCTCGTAGCAAGCACCTGCTTTTGGCAAAATTCCAGAAGAGGGTTTGTATCCAACAAAGCTCCAAGTTTATTTGGGAAGGATGAAGAGAAGAAGCATGTAACAACTGAAATCAAGGACTCCGTCTCATCTTATCTGGAGTAGAGATGCAGAACTTAAAACTGATAAGGGAATATTAACCTGGAGAGAGAGACCATGAAAAAAACATCAAGCATAAAGGCATCCATATATATATCCACATATAAGTGGTATACTATTATCTAACAATATGTTTGAGTACTGAGCCATGGTTTCAGATTCATGGAAAACTAGGCTGCAGGTGGCAATCCACTTGTATATTTTTTTCACAAAATCCACTTTGCATTGAGGGAACTGCTGAAATGGAGATGCCAGAACACTATTGGGATGATACAGAAATCTTTGCAGATATGCAATTTTCATCTAAAATAAGTTCTACTACTGCCGTGTCCTAGAGTACTTCAGAACAAAATTAGCCAAAATGTATTTTGATGTAGTCTTCCCTGTTTATAGAGCAGATGCATCCCTGCTGTATGAGTGGAGGAAGACTCAACCATTCAGCTGCAACCACATGACTGGCACCGGTTCAGCACTGCACAAGCGAGTGGTAATGGGGAAGAGGGTATTGAGAGATCCTCAGGCTTCTGAATAAATCCACTCTGGCCACTTTAGCACCACGCCAGAATAACTGCTAGGGACCACTCTGAGGAGTGATGAGGAGATTCCACTCTCAGCAAGTTTGCTGATCATACAAAGATGGGATGAATGGCAGACACACCAGAAGGCTGTGCTGCCATTCAACAAGACCTGAGCAGACTGCTGAGGTTCAACAAGTGCAGGTGTAGTGCCCTGCACCTTGGGAGGAATAACCACATGCATCAATATAGGTTAGGGGCTGACCTGCTGGAGAGGAGCTCTGAGGAGAACTTAATGGTCCTGGGGGACAACAGGTTGTCCATGAGCCAGCAGTGTGCCCTGGTGGTCAAGTAGGCCAATGGTATCCCAGAGTGCATTGAAAAGAGTGTGGCCAGCAGGTCAAGGGAGGTGATCTTCCCCCTCAACTCTGCTCTGGTGAGGCCACATCCAGAGTACTATGTCCAGTTCCGAGATGCTCAGTTCAAAAAAAACAGGGCACTTATAGAAAGAGTCCATCAGAAGGCCACAGAGATGATGAGGGGCCTGGAGTACTCCTTTATGAAAGAAGGCAGTTCAGCAGGAGGCAGGAAGCAGGAGACGAGAAGGCTGAGAAGAAATCCCATCACTGTTCATAAATATCTGAAGTGTGGGAGTCAAGTCCATGGGGTCAGGCTCTTTTCAATGGCGTGCAGCAACAGAACAACAGAGTAACAGGCACAAACTAGAACGCAATAATTTCCAAATGAACATGAGGAAGAACCTCTTTACCGTGAGAGTGATGGAGCACTAGAACAGGCTGCCCAGAGAGGTTGTGGAGTCTCTTCTGGAGATATTCAAGACCTGACTGGATGCCTACCTGTGTGATCTGCTGTAGGGTACCTGCTTTAGCAGGGGTTTGGATTTGATGATCTCCAGAGGTCTCCTCCAACCCATGCAATTCTGTAATTCTAAATTGGAAAAATAAAGCCATCAGAATAGGCTCACGTGCCAACATTTTTGTTCTTGTTAGTTGGCAAGATGAGGACATAGGAGAAATACCCATCGGTGACATATTTCCCTTCATCCACTGGTTCTGTGGACAGCAGTAGTAACCTAAGAACCACGTTTCCTCATCATTAACAAAATCATAGAATCATAGAATATCCTGAGTTGGAATAGACTCATAAGGATCGTCATGTCCAACTCCTGGCTCCATACAGCACCACCCAAAAATCAGACTGTCTATCTGAGAGCACTGTCCAGACAGCTCTTGGACTCTGGCATGCTCAGTGCCATAACCACCACCCTCTTAAGCCCCAGAGATCTTTGGTCTGGTTCTTTCCAATAGCCTTTCCAGGTTTGTTTTTCCATGTTTTGCTTCCCATCACTTTTCAGCAAAACCTTTGTTACTATTGTATGAGTGCCTTCTGTCCCAAGCCCAACAGCCATTTCCCCTAATTCAGGCCCACGTGCAGACAGCTGCTATCTCCAGAAGTTTTGATCTTATGGGATGTTAGCCTTTCAGAACTGGTCTTAGAAACTTGCTCTGAAAACAATAACAAAAAACAGATCGTTTGCCACTGTAGGTTATCCTGCAGAGGTTTGGGTTTGTTTGTTTGTTTTTTTCTGTGATGTTTTAAAACCATGCAGGAGACACAGGGATCTCCATCCCTGGCTAGAAACCTTTCCTAGCTTCTTTCACTCTTGAAAGAGCAAAAGGAGCTCTGCTGAGCAGAGCTGATTAATTACGATTGCAACAAAACATATCTTCCTGCTAAAAATACCCAACTGCATTGTGCTTCAGGAGCGATACGCCTTATGTAACATATTAATGCCGCAACCAAACGCTGCAGATCAGATTTTACATCAGCACTTTGCACTGCTTACCGTGAAACAAAAGGGATAACGGCTGCAATAACCCTGCAGCTTTTACAAGTCAGTATTTAGGGCATCACTACGGCAGGGAGCGTTACTACAGCACTGCGGGCGTTGTGAAACGTGTCTCCGTCATTCATAATTACCTCGAAGGTAGGAAACCGCCGCCGAGCACGTAGGCAGCTCTTCTACTAACCACCCACGGCGCGGGACCGGGGGCTTTCGGCAGCGTTTCCAGCGGGACCACCCGCCGAACAACCCGGGACGACGCAGCGCGCTGCAGCCCCGGCGCGGCTCCACACGGTGTCAGCAGCGGGCAGCGCGCCGCCGAGCCGCCCCCCCTCGCCTGGCCTTGCGGAGCCGCGGCCTCGTCCCGAGGCGGTGCCGCCGCCGGGGTTGTGTCCGCCCCGCGGTGCCCGGCCTCGGGGCGCGGCCCGCAGTGCAGTACGGCCTGGCCGCGCTGTGGTAGGGTTGCTGACGGTTCTCGCTCGCTCCGCAGTGCCCCCGCCTCCCCGTTAGGTGTTGCTGCGTCAGGCCGCCTCGCACGGCGCTGGGTGTTGTGGCTGGGAAAGGCGGCTGCCGTCCCTCCGGCTGCGTGCAGCTGGCGGGCGCGCAGCTGTGCGACAGAGCTACTGCAAGCCGGGCTGCGGAGTGCGCTGTGTCCGTCAGAGCTGTGAATGGCGTGGCTCTGCGTGTTGGCATTGAAAGGGAACTCTTTCCCAGCCCAGGTGGTGAATTCAGCATCCTCCGCGTTCTCAATTTCTCTGAAATTGCTCAATTGCTGCTGAAAACTGAACCTGAGTTGAGGCGTCCCTCCCCTTCTATTTCAGCCATCCTGCTATGGGTAATCGGAGAGCAGCATCTGGTTATCAGCTTCATGCTGCTTAGCCTCTGTCTCTGCAGGTGTTGTGGGGGTGGTAGGCTGCCTTTTTACTGGGTGACCAACATGGCTGTAGCAGAGTCAAGCAAGTGGAAGTTCTTTCCTGTTCAAACTTAACTTACAGAGCAGCACAACAGCAAGCAATGTAATGGCCAGTGTTGTGTTTTACCCATTCCTCTTTCTGAGACACAGCAAAGTACGGAGTTCCTGTTGGCCCTTTTATTTATACGTATGATGGCTGCTCAAAACCAGTCAAGTAACTCTGGGAAATACATGAGAGCACAAGGAACACGCAGAAGTATCAAGACAAGGACAAGCTTTCAGGTGGTGCTTTACAGCCTTCCCTGACAAGAGGAGGCCCAGAGTTCTCTGTATTTACGACAACAGCCTTCAGAGGCCGCAGCACCTACAGTCATTGCTGGTCATGCCTCCCTTGTTAGGCCACAAAGTAGCATGACGTAGAGCCTCCTGTATTTCACCTGAAATCCCTTTGCGAAGGTGAGGTAACTGAAATTACATCAGAATTACTTTTTTTGGTACCATGGTGCAGATTTTGACTCAGAAAGCAAGATTTATATGTAAAAAGCTGCTTACCAGTAATGCTTACCTCATTGAGATGCTCCAACTAGGAGCACAGTCTCACTGAACAGAGGCTTGCACATACACTGCCTCTCTCCCCAAATCCAGATTTGATTCCAAACTTGGTGAAGACGGCAAGAATTATTTTACTGAAGTGAGCACACTGTGAGCCAGTCTGCACTTGTAAATATTTACACAGTGAATAAGCATATGACCCCATTCCAAATCCGGCTACCATAACTTCATGTGTTTGTATGTCAGTTTAGGAGCCTGCTGGTGGAGATGCACTGCGAGAACTTCCTCAGACACAGAAGAAAATCACTTCTATTGATACTCATCCCTTTACCTAAGCTTTCATACTTTTATCTTCTTAATTCCTTTTTCTTCTTATTTTAACTAATCGTATGCATCCTGGTTGAAAGTACTGTATGGTTCCTTCAGTCTTTCTCACTGTTAACTCCTATCGTAGCTTTACTTTACTCAACAAAATTGTTGTCCCCATAAGCCCCTCTAAATAATTGTTGGTTCCTCTTACAATTTGCTTATATGCCAGCATCTATTTAAAAATAAAATATAATCATTGACTAACCATTTTAAAGCTGTTCTTAATAACCTAAATTAATCCCTGTTCTACTTGTCTTTCTGCCTTTCTGCTCCTCAACTGCCCCCTGGAGAAACAGCTCTGGAAGGAAAAAGTAATGCATGCCTCCAATCACACTGCACTTGTAACAGTTTGCTCTGGACTGGCACGGGCTGATGTTGGTAGAGGCGTTTTCTCAGCAAAAATGGAAAATGCCGGCCGAGGGAAACAGATTCACTTTAAATGATATATCCCTTCTGAGCAAAGTATCTTTCAAAAATGTTGTTTTGGGTAGGTAATATAACTTCTGATCAGAACTGTAAAGAAAACAGCCAGCCAAAATGCCTCTAAAATTTGAGAGGTTAAAGTTGGTCAAAAGTCTAGTTAGCACTTCTACTTGGCAGATTTTGACTATGAATTTCATTGAAATTCATTGAAATTTCATTGAAAACCCAAATGTTTTGGTTTTCTTTTTCATTTAAAAAAAAAAAAAAAAAAAGTCTAAGTAAAATGAAGAATCCACATCCTGGCTAAAATACCTGATAGTCAACAGACTTCAGTAGACCTGAATGTGACTTTACTTCATCAGCCTGGGTACCCTGATAAGTATGAAGCAGCTATGGAGAAAATGCAGTCATGAAAGTCTGCATTCCCTCACACAGAGCAGAGCATGAAAATACTTTTTTTTCCGCAACACAGCACAACTGTTTCTCTGGTCAGACAGTGCAGATGGAAGAAGGAAGATTACAGGTAGGGACTTCTGTTACAGAGAGAGACATCAGGAAACATTTCTTTATGGAAAGGGTTGTTAAGCACTGGAATAGGCTGCCTAGGGGGTGGTTGAGTCACCATTCCTGGATGTGTTTAAAAACAGTTTGGATGTGGTGCTCAGGGACATGATTTAGTGGAGGATTGTTAGAATCAGGGTAGTACGGTTAGGTCATGGTTGGACTCAATGATCTTTAAGGTCTTTTCCTTAAGGTCTATGATTCTACGATTCTGTGTATGCCCTCATCCCTGAGGCTGAGTCCATGTTCCCACACCACAGTAATGCCTGCTTTCCTGTACAAGGTTAACCACATCCCCTGTGTCTTCCCCCATAACTGAACTTTCCTTCCTTCCAGCTTCTCTTCAGCATATATCACAGTATCTCCAGCACTCTCTCCTGAGGCGTAACATGGGGAGAGCTTGGAGAAGGGCCCACATGGCTTGACAGGAGTTGCACAAGTACATGCCAGCTACTCATAGAAAGCCCAGCAAGGAAATCGTCTTGTTTTGGGGGTTATTTAGTATGGGGGAGGCTCAGGTGAGACCTCTCTACTGCTCTCTACAATGACCTGAAAGGAGGCTGTGGCAATATGGGGGTTGGCCTCTTCTCCTAAGTAATGGTGTTGAGAGGGAATGGCCTCAAGTTGTGCCATGGGAGATACAGGCTGGATATGAGGAAAAACTGATTTACAGAGAAGGTGGTGAAGCACTGGGATGGGATGTCCAGGGAAGTGGTGGAATCCTGACCCTGGAGCTATTTAAAAGACGTGTAGCTGTGCTGCTTAGGGAAATGGTGTAGTGATAGACTCGGCTGTGCTGGATTAACGGCCACCTTGGGGCCTCTCCGACCTAAGTGATTCTGTGACTTCTGCCACCAGGACGCAGCAAAAACAGGCATGAGCCCGGATCCCCGCCAGCGCCGGCAGAGGCCGGTTTGGCGGAACGCCGCCGGCTCGGCCCAACCCACGCCCCTCCCGCTGCGCCACAGCGCGGGGCCGCCCCACGGACTGCCCTCCCGTCCTCTCCGCACAGCACCGCGAGGGGGCGCCACAACCCCGTGGCTCCCGCAGTCCATCCGTGAGGAGGGAGGCGGAGAGGCGCGGGAGCGGCGCACCCCGCCCCGCCCCGCCCCGCCCCGCCGTCACGTGTTCGGCTGCCGGCGCTCCCGCGCCTTTCTCGGCGGTGGCGCTGCGCCGGGTGCCGGCCGGCAGGGGGCGCCTCGTCCGCGGGCTGGGCGGGGTGAGGGCGAGCCGGCCCGCCCGGCGCGCGCCGCTTGTTGACCGAGCGGCGGTTGGTGGCGCGAGACTCTCTCGTGACGCGCTCGCAGGAAGGGCGGGGGGGAGGAGGGGCCGCTGCCGGGGACACCGAGAGGGGGAGGAGGGGGAAAGAAGGAAGGAAGGGAGAGCGCGGCCGGGCTGAGTGAGGTGGGGAGGAGGCGGTTGCTTGCGCCCGTGCCGGGGGGAGCCGCGATGTGAAGCCCCGGCGGGGCAGGCGGAGGCGGCGGCGCACGGGAATGCTCGTCTGGGACGCAGCGGCGGAAGGTGAGCGAGCGGCGGCGGCCGCCTCCCTTTCCCCTCGCGGTGCTGCGTGCGGGCGGCCCGGCGCGGCGGGGCCCGCAGCTTCAGCCCCTCCCCGGGCCCGCGGCCTGGGCCCGACCCCGCTCCTCAACGGCGGGAAAAGAAGGAGGAGGAGAGGGAGAGGAGGGGGGTTATGTAACCGCCGGCGGGGGCCCGGCGCGCGCGGGGAGGCGGACGTCGTGCGGGGGGAGGGGGCACGGAGCCCCCCGGGAGCGCGCGCGGGTCGCAAGTTGGGCCGGGCTGCGCCCGCTCCTGTGGCGCGGCCCGAGCCGCACCTGTGTGCCCGTGCCCGGCTGTCACATGGGGTACGGCCGCAGACACAACACGGGGCTGCGGGGACGCCGCCGGCGCCGGAGCGGCGCAGGGGTCATTGCAGGGAAATAGGTGGTGGCGGGGAGGAGGAGGAGGTGGGGTGGGTTTAGGGGGGAGGGGGGGGACTTGGCCCGAGCCGTGTCGCAGTTCTGTGATCCCTCACGCAGCGCTGCCTGCGGTTATCCGCCGCGTGGGCTGTGAGTTGTATTTGCTGAGCAATAGTGCTGGGCACGGGCTCGTGCCTGCCGACCGCGAGGGCGAGCGTGAGCCGTGCCGCCGCTTCTTCCTTCCCCATCTCGTGCTGCTGTGTTTTGCTGGCCGGTTGGCGTAGGCTTGACCTGCGGCTATGAGCGGGCAGCCCCCCACCCCCCACCACATCCCCCCATCCCTTTCCGCCGTGTGAGGTGCACCGTAACGGCACGGAAAGCCAGGGAATAGACAGATAATATCGCCGGCACGTGATTGTTTGGGGTGGAAAATCTGCGTTGCGTGCTGCGATATTCCATTATTTCTGGTGCTTTCAAATCGATGTCGGCCTTCAAAATGTCAGGCCTGCGAATACGCCGCTTACGGTAATGGGAGATTTCCTTCATGAGAAGAAGAGTTGATCTTGATTGTGCATTGTGATTTAAAGTCCAGATCCAATCTCTCATAAACCGAAGAGCAAAACCGGTGGATTGTAACTGCATGAGCTGAATTCTTATTTCATTTATGTGCTGTTGTTGCTCTGATAGCATACTTTAAGCCTAATTGCTATTAGGTGTAAGGGATTACACTTAAATTTTATTTCTACACTAGTTTGGTATTATTAAGGTTTGTGACATTTAACACAGGAATCCAAATCTCTGGCAGATTCGTTCTTTGCCATCTTGCCTCAAGCGTGTGCTACTCATTTCCACCTTAATTGTCTTTCAGTCAATCCAGTTTTCCCACTGGACAGTTCACCAAATCCCTGTTAGTAAATAATCCCAAACTGTCATACTGGAGGTCATTGGTAGGACAGAAGAGGCTCAGTGCAGACATCTGCCTTGTGACTTACCAGTGTCTGACTACTTGAAGATAGGTTATTTTAAAACTAAAATGATAATAGCAAAGAAATGCCAAACTGTATTTCAGGCATCTGTAGTAAGCTCCGTATTTGTGTACAGACAGCGTAAGTGTCTTCACACTAATTGGTACTGCAGAGGTGTCTCCAGGCCATTCCTCTGGAGAGCATGTGTGTACTCTCAGTGAGTCACAGCTTGGTGTGATGCAGTGTCTTGTTGCTGGCTGCTGAGCCAGATGAGCCTTTTCTCATGCCTTGACTGGGATGTCTGCTCTAAAAAAGCCTCGTGAAAAATTTTCGGCCTTGCTGCCATCCCTTGCAGCTATTGGAGAGATTAAAAAAGAAATCAGTGGAGTCAGATACAAAGACTGGCTTTGAGTATGCAGGAAAAATAATATGATTACACGGACTTATTAATAAATCAGTTGTTTAGAACAAGTAGAGAAAGAATAACTTATCTGACCCTATCCATGTGCTTTCCCCATTTAATCTGTTAGCTATTGTTTATTTTATGAAGAATGATTTTTATATTAAACATTCTCTGTTTTAATTAAAGGTGTATATTATTATCTCTGAGATCTCTGTCAGCTCTTAGCAGTTTGTTTGCCTGGTGTAGCTGTAACAAGGGAGCTAAATAACCAAATGTTGAAACCCTCCTCCAGGAATACAGTGTAGATTAATTTGATGATGGTGGCATGTGTTTACCTAAGCGTAGCAAAATTAAGAAGAATTGGAAGCAAATAGAAATGAGAGTGGCCGTGTAGTTATAAAGAATGGTGAAAGTAAGAAGCAAATCTAAGTGGATGCAGAAGAGCGTGAGGAACAGGCGAGGGATTCTCAAACGTAGTTCATGTAGTACAATGAAATGTGGAAATGTCTTTTTCTTTTTTTTTTTTTTAAGAGACAAATTTTTGTAATGCTTCTCCCCGATAGCAGCCTTCTGCTTTGTTGTGGAAACCAGACAACTGTTTAATTGGAGAGACAGATGTTTTTAGGGAGAAGGACTTCTGGTGTCTGTGGTCCCCCTGCCTCTCTGTCTCTTGTGGAGTAACTGGTGCTCATGAGAATTAGGAAAACCTTCTACATCTTCAGTGGAGCTGAGATGAGTATGCAGAACAGCTTTAAAATCAGAGCAGTGATGATAACTTCCTCTTGCGTGTCTTGTCCAGCCTAACTGAAACTGTTGTAGTTAAGGAATCTGTGACCATTGAGTTCATCTAAGAGAGATTTTTCATTTGGAGTACTCATAGAATTGACTGCTTTGTCTTTCATATTCTTTGCAGCAACTGCTGAAGCAGACCCTACCTCTTGAATTTCAGTATTAGCTTTTGGAAAACATAAAATGCTATCACTTTTTTCTTTTTTTTTTCCTAATTCATTTCCTATCTTAAAGCTTCTTTAAGTAGGGTTACTTGTTGGTGTTCCTCCTATTTAATAGAGCTGAACTTCATGGTTTAAAACTTATTTGCTGGCATAAACAAAGTTCAGACATATTGTGGGTGACTCTTCTGCATTTGTTTAACTTGCTATTTTTACCAAATTCCAACATAAGGAAATTAACATTTGTTACTTCCTTATTTGGTTTGCTTGAACTTGTAAAGACCTTTTCAGTTTCTTGATTTATAAAAGAAAGTAGTCCTGAGAAACAGATAATTTAGCTCAGGATAAATTATGCAGCTCAGGTACCGTGCAGAGCTGTTCCCATAAATGCAGGTGGACTGGTTGGATTGCCAAAACCTGAAGTCGGTGCTGATGCTGTGCAGAGTAGGGCTGAGATCTGCTCAGAGTTTTCTTTACTTAGAGACTGGCCATCTTCTGGCAGGGCAGTACATGCGGTAGGTTTTGGCAGAGGGCTGGGACTTGTTACAAACATTTCTGGTCAGCTGCCAGTTGTCAGTGAATCTTCAAAGTAAAATAAAGTTCTGTCTGCTGTGTTTGTGACTTCATCTCTCTGAGGTGATTCTGCTCAGCTGTTAGGCCAGGGCATGATGAGTAAGCATCTCGGACAAATGGTTGTTCTCCACTGAGATCAATTTGGAAACCTAAGCTTAAAGGAAGTAATGAAATAAGTGCTTCTTACAGGTAGGAAAGCCCACACTCCTGTGTGTAACAATGAGTGCAATTAACCAAGCAGAGTAAATGTATTTTACTGCTTTGTGTTTTTTTTTTAATACAACTCTTAATTCTGCTAAAGAAATAGATAGTGTTTTGCATTAAAAGGATACTGTGTTGGTTTCTGAGTCTGCCTTTTGTTTTAAGGAAATGTGAGATCATTGGGGAACGGGGGAAAAGGGCTTTTCAGTCTCTATTTCCTAGATTTCTGAAATTGCTTTTTTATTTTTTTTGTGTAAGCTGTTAAAGCAATCCTTTGATTAAGCAGTCAGAGGGATCAGGAGGTAAAGAATTATCATTTTAATTTCTTGTTGATAAGGATCTTAAAATAATGTGTTTCCTCTCCATAATAAATCCTATGTTGATTTTTAACCTGCTAAGTTCTACGAAACCTCACGTTTGCCTGAGGAAGGCCATGTTTGCTCTGTGGCCTTCTTGTATTGATATGCTTTTACAACGTAGGGTGGTAATGTTGTTTCAATGTCAGCTGTACTGAAAATACAATTTATAACCACTTTGGGTCAAGAATGTAGTTCAGATTTGAGTTTTATGCAGGGATTTAATAAATTAGAGCTTTTTTGTTTCCTCCAATGAACTTGCAACTGTGTTTTTCCAAGAAAATACTGAATATCTCTTTCAGCTGAATCTAAGTAGAAACTTGAAAATGTGTTGAGTCAGATGAAAAGTTTGCCTTAACCTATACAGTCTCTAGAAGTTGCAAATAGTGAATACCAAGGTAAGAGTAAAGAGACAACCATACTGAGATGCTTCCTCTTTGTTCTCCGAGCTCCTGTAATTTGTTACCTTAAAAAAAAAAAAAAAAAAAAAAAAAGGAATGATATAGATTCATAGAATCTTAAAATCCTTAGTATTGGAAGAGGCCTTTCAGGGCCATCTAGTCCAACTCCCCTGCCATGAACTGGGAAACTGGGACACCACAGCTAGATCAGGTTGCCCAGGACCTGATCCAGCCTCGCCTTGAAGGTCTCCAGGGACAGGTCATCAATCACATCCCCAGGCAACCTGTTCCAGTGCTTCACCACCTTCACTGTAAAAGATTTTTTCTTTATATCTAACGTAAATCTACCTTTTTTGAGCTTAAAGCCATTTTCCCTTGTTCTGTCACCACAGAGGTTGTGGATGCCCCATCCCTGGAGGCATTCAAGGCCAGGCTGCATGTGGCTCTGGGCAGCCTGGTCTGGTGATGGGCCACCCTGCACAGAGCAGGGGGGTTGAAAACAGATGATCATTGCAGTCCTTTTCAACCCAGGCCATTCTATGATTCTATGATTTACATGTTTAGTGGCACCCATATGGGTGTAGAGTGATGGTCCTTCTTAGTATTTGACATCACATGCCACTTGAGCCTGAGAAAGTGGATGTCTTATCTCCCTTTCTCTGAAGAGCCTGGCCTGCTCAGCATCTGCTGAGTGTACACTGATAACACTGGGTTCAGCAGAAAGCACAACTGCCTTGGGTGTTTCTACAAGAAAATAATTTGCAGAGAAGAAATGGAGCCTTCTCATTACCTTAGTTAGGGCATTGGTCCAGAGTGCAGATTTGTTTTTATGCTACTGCTATTACTGAAGTGGTTAATTGGGATGCTGGATAAATCAAGAGATCAGCAAAAAGTTTAACACGCCTCTGTGCACTCACACCTGCATGCGTGGAAAAATACATCTGTATGTACGCATGTATATCCAAGCAACTACATAAAATCAATCAATACCCTTATCTCTTTCAACGTGATTTTACCAGTATGCTTATTTCATGCCCAGGGGACCTGGGAAAGATGGAAGATGGTGTGTGTCAGAAGTTTTCTCCAGAACAGTTCCTCTGAATTCACTGTTAAAAATTTCAGAGCATCCTCAGGTTCCTCGTTTTGGACACCTCTTAAAATTTCTACCTGTTTTTTGATCTATTCAAGAACACTTTTACCTCCACTTACCCATTTTGCCTGCCTTGTTAAATTTTTCTTCAGCTTTTTAGACACTCCTTCTAGTTGTGCTTAGGAAGCCTTAAATCATTCAGTAGCAGTAATTCATGACTTGGAGTAAGAGATCTTTGTTTACATGTGCTGCCTGCTTGCTGCTTTACCTGCATTTCATTGCAGGCTTTGTGGGCGAGACACAAGTTATGAGACTGGATGTTGTCAGCCTGAGGTATGCCCAGATTTTCATTTCCTAAGCAAGTTTTATTGATTTTTTTTCAGTTCAACAAACAAAAAACCAACAGCTCACCCTTTCTTTTCAAAGAAAAGAAGAGCATAGTTCTCTATTCTTAAATACTATGAGCTGCTAGACATACATAGGCTTGGAGGAAGAATACCCAACTTACATATTCATCTCACTTATTCTTTCAGATACTGAAGTTCAAGAAAATTACTTTTTGGTTTGATTTACAGTCTGGTCAGTGTATTGCTATTGAGAATTATAATTCCAAGTGGTTTCTTGTCCTGATTTGACTTAATGATTTTATTCTGGAATCTGGGCACTCAGAAGCCAGCATAAAGATTGTGAGTGTGCTCTGTCCTCTTGGGGACATTCCTGTGCCCCAGAAGAGTATGAGTACTAAAAGAAATAATGAAGCTGGTTGCTGACATCTGAAATTTGCCAGTGTATTGCAGCAATAAGACTATTTGAACTAAGCAGTGACTTGAACTACATGGCTGAACATATCATTGACAATTTATGAGGAGGAGCCACTTGTTACTGAGGAACTCTAGGGGTGGGATGGGGGAAATATTACCAAATAATGCAGGAATGTTGAAAAGGCCGGAGTCTTCTCCGTGGAGAAGAAAAATTCAACCAAGTTAAACCTGTACTGTGACAAGCCCTAAGTGGACTGTAGCTGCTAGTGAGTGTTATTCCTAGAGGGGGATGAAACATTGACAGTTGGTCTCAAATTGAATCTGGCTTGCTATTTTTCAGAGAACTAACCATCTCAAATGCTATGTATAAAAGCAAAAAGACTGTCTTGTTGAAAACAGATTGCTCAAAGCTAGTGCAGACTGTGCAGTGATGTACTGTCTTACACTAGGACAGCAAGTCCTCTGCTGCCTTCTGTACTCTGTGTTCATGGTTCCTTAAGCTGTGACAGTTTAAAAAAAATAGTCATCTGTCCCAGACTCCGAGTCGTTTTGAAAAAGGTGTTAACATTTTTGTTCTGTGCAGCTCTTTGTGGAAATGGTTAAGTGCTGAACAACTGCTTTAGGCAGTTGTGATGGTGAGCTAACAAAATAAGTGCATCTTAGTGCTTGTATTGAAAGCATTTAGTACTTGACGTGCAAGTAAACTGATCTGAAATAAAGACCATTTTTGCAGAAATTGTCGTTTTGGAAACTGAAATAATTTATTTAGCAAGGAGGTCCTATGTCTTTTTCTGGGAGAGCACTGAAGGTCAGAGTACTGTTTGCTCTAGGAGCAAGGCAGTGATTGTCCCCCTGTACTCAGCTCTGGTGAGGCCGCACCTCGAGTACTGTGTGCAGCTTTGGGCCCCTCTGCAAGAAAGACATTGAGGCCCTGGAACGTGTTCAAAGGAGGGCAACAAAGCTAGTGAGGGGTCTGGAGCACAGGGCTTATGAGGAGAGGCTGAAGGAGCTGGGAATGTTCAGCCTGGAGAAGAGGAGGCTCAGGGCAGACCTCATTGCTTCTGTAACTACCTGAAGGGAGGTTGCAGTGAGCTGGGGGTTGGCCTCTTCTCTCATGTAACTGGTGATAGGAGTAGAGGAAATGGCTTCAAGCTGCGCCAGGGGAGATTCAGGCTGGACGTTAGGAAATACTGCTTTTCTGAAAGAGTGGTCAGGCACTGGAATGGGCTGCCAGGGAGGTGGTGGAGTCACCGACCCTGGAGGTGTTCAAGGAATGTTTGGATTTTGTGTTGCAGGCATGGTTTAGTGAGAACTATTGGTTGTAGGTGGGTGTTTGGACTGGATGATCTTGTAGGTCTTTTCCAACCTTGGGGATTCTATGATTCTATATTTTTGCTGCCAGGCTCAAATGAAAGAATGCAGGGAGCACGCTTTTGGAATAGTCATCTTCAACTTCTTAAGAAGTTGGTTCTGAAGGACTGATTTTCCATTCATTATGTGAGTTGTATGCCGTGTCACCTTTCTAGGCAATGCCGTGGGTACTCATCTTTTTGAAAAATACTGTTTCTACATTTCTCATTCCCACTAGCAGTTTTGTGTCCATTACTTGACTGAACGTGATTGTTCTTTGCTAACATGCGCTCCTCAGGTTACTTACAGAAGGGAGTACTGCTGGGTGGTTTTGGAGACAGATTTTTGTTTTCATTTCTGTTGCTTTAAAATACCATCAGAGGTTGAATTGCAGAAAAGATCGTGCTGGTGAACACAGTAACACAGGTGCTTAAGTTGGAAGTGGTTATAATATGGGCACGTGGGAATTAAGATGGGAAGCGGACTTAGCTCCTGTGCTGCTGGATTGTAACTCTCGTGGAAAACTTTGTTGTGGAAAAAAACTAGGATGGTCTGCTCTCATTCACTGGGGGAGGATGTAAGCAGAGATGGTTAGCAAGCAGTAACCTGGTCCCTGCAAATCTGTGTCCCCATTTATGGCACAATTGGTTGATTATAGCAGTGACTTAAAAGTTGTTTTCCAGAAGTGGCTGAAATAGTCTTCAAGTTGTGTCAGCAGTGAATGGACCAGTCCTAGTCACTCCTTTTTCTGGCTCCTCTGCTTTGGCTTTGTGCGATCCTATTGAGACTCAGCTCAGAACACTGAACAGGTGAGGAAGTAACCTATACAATCATAGGATTTTTTTCTGATTCAGCAAGCCATATTGGCACATAGCAGCAGTCATAAGGGTGAATATGAATGTATGAATGCAGAGTTAGAGTAGAAGTTGGGAATAAGGGATAAAGCCTGTTAGGCTACCAGAGGTTGAAGAGCAGCTTCATTCCTTTCAGTGGCTTGCAGACATTGAGTTGACTCACTCATCTTGTGAAACTTCACCCTGAGTGTTTATTCCCAATCTAGAATAAAATTCAGTCGCTTTGCAACTTCCTACTTAGTTTAACCTACAACAGTGTTGTTAACTCAAGTGCCTCAAATCATAGGTCTCTTTAAAACAAAACAAAAAGGCAACTCACACTATCTTTATTTTGAAATTCCTTTATTGGATTCTGAGATTTTTAGTATGTAGTAAAAAAATAAAATAAAATAGATGAAGACTCTGTGGCAGCAGCTTTTTTCCAGAAGTCTCAGCCAAGAATAGGTCTCATGTGCTGAGAAATGTGTAAACATGTAAGACAGTTCTTTCCTCAACAAACTTGCAGCCTAGTGCCAAGCAGAGTGGTGAGTTTGATGTGGGAGCTGGAACCTAAATGCATGAAACTCAAACAGGCCACAAAGTACCCGTTTGATGGGAACAACTTTTAAGTCCTGCTGAGCTGGGAGGGATTCAATCTATCGTTCAGGCAGAAGATTCTGATATTCATTAGCAATGGCCTGAGATAGCTGTACTTCTGGTAGCACTAGAGTTGCACCTTCAAAAATACTTTTTGTGGTTGAATAAATTAATTAAATCAGTTTATTTTGCATTAAAGGGTGTTGATAGTGTTCATTCTGCTCAGAAAAATAATGTATGTTACTGTGTTACACTTCCATTCAACTTTCAGTGGTTAGAGATGGGGTTACCTGCATTAAAAGCTGTGCTTTGCATTTAGACACAGACTGGCAGGGCTGACTGTTGAGTCATGGTGCAGCCTCTGGTTGTCTTTACTAATAGTTTGTGCTTTCACATGCTGCAAAGTGTAAATTCAGCCAGACTGGAGTTGATGACTTGAAGAGGCAGTGGAAATGTCTCTGCATAGTGGAAAAGGGAATGCTGAAGAGTATGGCAGTGCCAACTTAAATTTGGGCAGGACTGGTACTGACCTGGAATTAAAAAGCATATGGGAATCTATGTTCACTTCTTATAGAGCCACTGAAGACTATGTTCTGTGCTCTTATGCATTTTCCCCATAATACCTGTGGTTTTGGTCTGGGTTTGCCTGTCATCTGAACTATCCCAAATAACTGAAAGCCTCCTTACAACCACATCATCCTGATTTTAAAGTATTTCAAAGAAATAACTTTCCTGAGTCAGATACTTAATGTCAGCATTCACGTCTACATCCCTTGTTTTACAGTCAAAAATAACACAGTTGCCATGCAGATCTTATGTATACATGAACAGGTTTATAGAATTCATAAAACAGATATAACCTTTTACTCCGTTAAATGATCTGTGAAGTTTGATTAACAGTCTTTAATAATAAAATTGAGTGGTTGTGGATTGAGAAGTATAACGTGAGGCCTATAAACCATTGTGCAGAGGGACATTACGTATCATTTCCAAGTGTGTGACATTGACTGTATCTGAGCTACTAGTCATGCACAAAGCACATCACAAAGTACATCAGAACTCTTAGGTGGTCTTCTAGCTTCAGTTTTTGGAAAGCAGCTCCCAGTGAACTTTAGTTAAAGAATCCTACTTTACCGAACCACTGAGATTTATACTATGTGTATTCCTGAAAGTCACAGGGCCAAACTAGTAATTATGAGGGCGGGAATTCTTAATATGACTATTCTATATATATAAATATATATATATATATGTATATATATGTATATTTTTTTTTAACCTTGAAAACTTCTTCCTCTTGCACAGAAGAACTTGGATTCTGTTCTTAGGAATACTGCTTCAATCATTACAGACTGCTGTGCAGTTACAGAGTTTGTTGGGGAATTGTTTGTGTTCCCAGGTCCACAGCATAGGCATTTCAGTTTTATTTAAAAACTTTTTTCTTGTGCAAAGGGTCATTTTGTAGATTGTCTTTGCTCTGGAGATGCCCTGAAAATGATGTATCATGGTGGTTTGCTTTACCAAGTCCCTTCTATTGATTCTCCACACCACCACTTTGAGGGCTCTTCACAAAGCATTTCTCTTACTCATCCCTTCATCCTGATTCCTGTAGAGAGAGTTTTGTATCATCTTTCCAGTTCTTGTTTTGTGAAGCAGTGAACGTGCTTCAAGTCTTGCTTAACTTTTTTCTCTGATTTAATGTGTCTTGTGCAAGATGTTTTTTACATTCGTTTGTTCCTTAGGTTTCAGAAAAGCAGCTCTATCTTCATTTTCAAAGAAAAAGTTGCACTGGAAGCTCAAGGCTTTATCAGGATCGTTGAACAGCCCAGGTTGAAGAGACCTTGAAAGAAAATCAGGTGCAGCCTTTCAGGAGAAAAGGGAACCTGGCTGAGATTGTCTGGCACTTTGTATGGTCGCATACTGAGAACTTCCAGTGATGTGAACTGCACAACATGACTGGGGAGGCTGTTTGAGTGACCAGTTATTCCCCTTGTAAAAAAAATGTCGTATATCAAGACAAAGCCAGTCCTGAAACAGCTTGTACCTGTGGTCTCTTGTCTTTTCCATGTGGTTCCTTGTGAAGAGAGTAGTGGAGATTCTCTGTATTCCAGAAACCTTGGTTTATCACTCAGTTTGTGAAACTACGTAGGGAGAAATTAAGTAAATAATCCCCAATTTTTAGGAAGTAACCCAGAGAGAGACATCTAGTAGTCATTGGAATACCGTGTTTTTAGCTTGTATTTAGAATTGGAGGGGCTGGGTCAAAAATCATCATCTGCCAAGGAAATTGTAAATCATTATCAGATGCTGAAAGTAGGCATTGCAGCCTGGTTTCTCTAGTTTTGAGGACTGTGGGAAGACAACTTCTGAGCAATTCATACGTTGTGCTTTTTAACACGCCAATCTGAAGGAGTTGTGTTTATCTAATTTTTAGTTAATCACAGCTGTGTCCTAGTTTGTGATTTTTGTGATGATCCGTTCCATTGGCTTTTGAACTAGAGATCTTTCTTCCTCACCTCCCTGTGTCCTAAATAGGAATTTCATTTTTCAAGGTTTCAGGAAAGCTTCCTCTCATGGAAAAGTTCTTTGGTTTAGCAGGCATTGGATATTTTTGTTTTCATTTTACTGATAGTGGAAGGACTTACGGACAACCTCTTGCTTATTGAAATACAGAGCTCGGAATAGCTAATGTTCTGGTCAAGAACTTTGTGATTGAAATAAAAAACAGATCTGTAAGACTACTGGTGACTTATGTGGGTCTTATACACTCTCATCCAGATACATTTGAATTACAGTTTACATGAGTTGATGGAAAATCCACAAGAAACATGAGTATCTCCAGAGAAAATGTCACATAATGGAGAGAGATGGCATTGTTTTGGTTGTTGATGTAGAGCTAATCTCCTTGACAAATGATTAATCTTGATAATTATATACATGTGTGTAGGTTATGTATCAAATTACAGCAAGCATGAGAAGAATAGAACCAGGTGCATCGTGATCTTCCTACGTTTGCAGAGATCCTGAAACTGCTGAAGTGTGTTATACTTGCTTTGCTTCAATTCTGTTGGTACCTAATTTGGCATGTTCACAGTATTACATGAAAATGATCATATTTCTGAAAACCTGCCTGCAGCTGACTCTTTGTTTTTTTTCTGCAGTGAGACATGCCTGCAGTCCAGGGGGATTTAGCTGGATTTCAGAGTATGCCTGCTTGGTAACTCGAGAACAAAAGGGACTTGAGAGAAGGCTGCAATTCGATTTTTAGCCAAGTTTTGCAGAGAAAGTAGTATTTTAATGTGGTAAATCAGGCAGTCTCCAGAACAGTGCATGCTGGTGTCTGGATAGGTAAATGACCAAAGTGGGTAATTATCTCCATATACACCTGCATATACATTCTAGCAGGCTGAGGAGCAAGGGAAGATTCTGTGCTCCACTCTTTGTGATTCTGTGTGTAGTCCAAAGAGTAGATATCGTCTCAAAAGCAGAGGAGGAAGAGAAAAAATCAGTTGACTTCCTTTTATATTATAAACTGCATTTTCATGCATTTGTATGGGCTATAAAGAAATATTTAATAAAATAAAAGTGACTGGCTTAAATCTTAGTTTCAGAGTATACCAGGTCCTATTCCTGTCATCGTGCTAAGAGCTTGTAGCCCTAAAAGGCAAAAGAGTGTCTGTAGTTTGGGGGCTAGTTAGAATAAAAAGTGAGAGATAGAATGTAGCAGCAGTGACCTCCTGATCAGACCGCGCCGTTGATCAGTATTTTAAAATTGGTGTTACAGCAGCTACAGTCAGTGTGGATCACTTGGGTACAGTGAGCAGTTGGCCACAGTCCAAAACGTTTCTTTCTCTCCACCAGTACTGTTATAGCTCACTAATGGCTCATCTGGGGACACTGCTGTGTACAGCTCATGGTCTGGGGATAAGTGTATTACATAACTGAAAGCTGTAATTTGGCTGGCTAGGTTTATTTTTTAAAGAAACCTAGCTGTAGATTATACTATATCATTTAAATAACTGACTTTTCATTGGAAAAAAAGACTTTTTTTTTTTTTTTTATCTTTTATGTAATTCTGTTGCACTGAAATGACAAATGTTTGGACCTGTTATGATTAGATCTGAATTCACTGGTAAAATAATCCACTTCCATGCCAGGACATGTCTGCTTGCATCCCACCACATAGGTAATATTCAAAATGAAAGAGACTCTTCTTGTTTTGGGCAGCATTTTTCATGAATGGTAGCAGTGGTACTTAAGAACCTTCTGGTTTTCACTGTTTATAACAGAGGTCTGATGAGCAAAGTACTGAACTTTGTAAGGACTTTTTTCTGTAAGTTACTACAAAATTGACTAACTGGAATTGCGTGCAATTTTTTAGTTTGAAGTCAACTCATATACTTCAATGCCTGGCCATTGTAATCTTTGTGATATTCTGCAGAAGGCATTGCTGAAATGTCACTGACAATATTACTGAGCATCTTACTGTGCATTTTTCTTTTATGCAGAAGCTTCAGTATGAGGCGAGGTGGATGGAGGAAACGGGCTGGTGAAGGCGATGGCTGGGGAGGATGGGTATGTTTAAAACCAATTGATTTTTATTTATTATTTGCTTAAAAAAAAAAAAATGGCATTATGGCTGAGAAAGGTTTAGAATTTTGTTAAATATGCTGAAGGTACGCTGTAAATTGAACTCTTTTGCTTCACTTGTAAAACTTAATTCTTAAAATTTCTTTTGAACATCAGTCATGTGTTGAAGTCTTAATTTATAGTCATCAGCTAAAGTGACTCATCGGGATATATAGAACCTCGAGTAGCTTTAACCACCACTTAAAATCTAAACCAAGTAATTGTAAGAATATTTTTAGTTGTTATCACTACGTTCTTTATTGCTGAACAAACATTGTGAGAGCTTTGGCTTAGCATCTAAACTTGTATCACTCCCTGATTTCTGTTTTCTTTCTTCTGTAAGAACATTTTTAGAGAGACAATTTTTTTTCTTAGAGAATAAGAATAAAGAAGTATGAAATAAGTCCTGGCATACTGGCAGAAAGATGCAGTTTATCTTGCAGATAAGAATTTTAAGTTGAGGATTTGGCATTTTCTGTTTGCAAGATGAATGTGTCTTTTGTATGTCAGCAAAAATCAATTTGAGGGAATGTTGCATGCTTTTTCAGCTTTCTGTAACTTGCTTGTTTTAGCCTGTAAACATAAAATAGGACTGGCATAATGAATTTGGTTTTCTCTGTTTGCTTGTTTTTAATTTAAAAACTAGGGAGGGTACATGTCAGCAAAGGTCAAGAAACTGGAGGATCAGTTCCGGTCAGATTCTGCCATACAACACCAGAGGGATGGGAATTCATCAAGTATCTTTAGTGGGATCGCCATCTATGTCAATGGCTTTACAGGTGAAGCTTTTGTTTTTTCAGGATCTGTTCTGTCTCGCTGCAGTGTCTGCTCACTATCCTAACTGGAGTAAAGAAATGTGGAATACTATTGTTTGCAGCTAACTGTGTAGCAATTACTGTGTGTCTTAAGTTTTGTGTTTAACTCTCCTTTGTATTTCACAATAAAGGTTTTCCATACGAAATCGCATTTACTTTCAGAATATAAATATTACTTTACTGGATCATTTACATGAATGGTCACTGATAGAAATAGGAACTAATTTTTCTGCCTTTTACAAGTCCTCACTTACTATTTCACTTACTGAAAGTGAATTCTAGGAGTCTGAGTGAACAATACATTTGTTCAGCAGTCAGTGTTTTTAAATCCCTGTAAGTACCACTATACTCCTACAAAATCATATGTTACTCTTTCAAACTGGTAACAGTTGCATTGGACAAACAGCATATTCGTTAAATTTATGTTTGGATGGATGTGTAGGGATTTTCTTGCTCAGAGTGGTGTAATACTTGAGACAGTGAACCCATCAATATTGAAAGAGCTAAGGCATAGATATGCTTTCCTGTATCTGGTGGACTGTCAAGTGCAATGCATGCTAACTGGAGTAAGATTTTTAATCTACCATACGTATATTCATATTTCTCTTGGGTTCCCTAAAGCAGCTTAATAACCTTTTTGAAACTTCCCAGAAGCCTTATTCAGGGACCTGTGCCAAGAATGTTGTTACTGTTACATAACTGATGTGTGCAGCATCTGTGATATGGAGCACGGCTAGTTTGAGCATGGGGAAGAGCTGTGATTCACACAATCTGGAAAAGATTAAAGTATTAATACAGCTGGATCAGATATTTAATACAATTTCTTTGTTGAAACTCCAGCATTTACTTTTAGTGTTCAGGGCAGTAGTTTCTGAATAGGGATCCACAAGATGGATGTTCGCAAGACTGGACAAGGAGACAATGCTTTGAAGACCATGTGCAATATCTTTAGTTAAGTTGGGTGGTTAAACTGTTTTGAGAGTTGAGAGTAAGCCTCTGGAGAGAATTGTAGCTTAATTATTGCAAAAATAAATTTATTCTTCCTTCTTGTGTTGATGGACTCTTGGTATCTTGTGCCTAATGTACCATTCAAAACATCTGCACTTGTTAGAGCTCACCCAAACTTTTTAGTGCCAAGGTGACACCACTGCAGAGGTTTTTGAAAAGCTTTTTCCTTTTTTTCTCTGCTGCTTGCAAAATAATTATTCACACATTAAGTTGGTTTTTTTTTTTTTTTTTTTTCCCCCAATCATGTAAGAAGGAATAGCTTCTGCAGTAATCAGAGGGGATGAGAAACGTTAGAGGGAGTAAGAAGAGATGTTTGTTTGTAAGGTAGTCTCTGTTCCCCAGAGGAATGAAGGAATAGTCTGGTAAAGAAAAGCGGGTTAGCTACTTCAGTGAGTCAGTAATTGTAGCGCAGGAGTTCTTTGCTTTGTTGAACCTTTTTGATATTAATTCTTTTCTATTTTTTCTGGATGTAAACTGCTCTCCCAAACTTTGATCAACATACCAGTTAATCTAATACTTGTTCTTTGTATTTTTTTTGCATTGAAATGTTTTTTGGTTTTTTTTTTTTTTTTTTTGGAAGTAGTGAAGCATCAAATTCTCGAGTGGTTTTTTTCATGCTTCCTTCATACATACTGTGGAAATATCCTCAATAACAAGCACAATGTTTGCATTTTGAATCGGTCTTTTCAGAAATGTAGTCTTCTGCTTTTCTTCAGAGATGCATTTCTGGTTTGGTCTTTGAAGAACACGCAAAAACAGCCCTTTGCACTCCTTCTGATCATGGCATTGTATTTCTCAGCTACCATTTTTCTTAATGTATTTGCTGACACAAAGCAGGAATATTTGTTTTTAAATTTTATAGATCCCTCAGCTGATGAGTTAAGACGGCTTATGATGTTGCATGGAGGTCAATACCATGTGTATTATTCCAGATCAAAAACAACGCACATCATTGCCACAAATCTGCCAAATGCCAAAATAAAAGAACTGAAAGGAGAAAAAGTTGTTCGACCAGAGTGGATAATGGAAAGGTAAGTTTAGGTCTGTTGCTTTTGAATTCCTTGAAGGGAAAGGATTGTGGGGCAGACTTGAAATCTGGAAAAATAGCTTTATAAAAGATTTTAGCAAATTGCTTGCAACAGCTGAGTAAAATTACAGCTGTTGTATTGAAGATTTGTATCTCAGTGATTGCTCTTGAATAAACTTTACTGAGAACATTCAGAAAATGTCAGGCCTAGCACAAAGCTGAACATTATCCTGTTCATTCCAATTTCACATCCACTGACTGGATTAGTGCTCAATATTTTAAATAAATACTAGGCGATGTTTCTTAATTAACCTCTTGCCTTGTGTTTCACATGAGTTTCATCTGATCTGTAAATAAAGAGTAATGTCAATTTAAAAGCATTTTCATAAAATTGAAATTATTCTACCTTAACATCTATCATAATTTGACTTCTAAAAACGAAACTAAACCCAAGGTTTTTAATCCAAATAACACATCTTTTGGTTCCTCCACTCACTGAAATGCATAACTGAAGTTATCTTGAGGTTCTTAAGAAAGTTCATTAATTTCAACAAAATCAAATGCAGTGCATCTGGAACAGAATTTACTCCATGCAGCTAGAGGTGCTGGCTAGGAGGCAGCTTTGTAAAAGGACTGAAAGGTCTAGAAGAGTCTACATTGAGGAGCAGCTGTGTCAACCCTGGGTGGCCTCAAAGAGTTAGCTTTGGTTTTAGTATGATTTGGACTGGAGACCTGCAGAATCCTTTCCAACTTAATTTTTTTCAGTGATTCTAGAGTCTGTGTTCTAGGGAGTGTGGAAAGGGGAGGGGTGTTGAGCAATGAGTCTACAATAAGATTGCTGCATCTTAATACAGCGTGGAGAGAGAAGAAAAACAGCAGACTGTATATTGATCTAGTGGATGAGTTACTCCAGTAGCTAATATCTTAGCATTAAAAAAATGTTAAATGCTTTTTGATTTTTCTGATGACCTTGAAATTACTGTAATGACTTTGAGATACTGTGTGGATGGTTATGCAAGTTCAGAGTGTTACAAGGAACGTTATAAGCACTTGTATTAGCTTATTTGCTGTATCATCTTTCTCTGTATATAAAACTTTGGAATTCTACCATGTTAGTTTCAGCTCCGGCGATACATAATGTAAATCATGTTCCTTTCTAAATGCAATATGCCTACCATATCAAACAATACTGAAGTGATACATTTGAGGGCTGTTTTTACCATCCCGTAAAAACCTTAACATGTCTCTATGTATATGCTAGCTAGCTTTAATTTATCTAATTAGGTAATGCAGTTTCCCATTACATTCTTTTCTAATTGCCACAAGACAGCTCCACATAAGGGATTCTATTCCACTGTCAAATTCCCTTAATAGTGTTACAGTTGAGCTAGTTAAAAAGCTCACCTCTGAAGAAAGTGTTCAGGTGTTGAAGAGCAGCAAAGAAGTTCATATGTCACTGAGCTAAATTCTCTTTAAAAATTTAAATCCAATTGTATCATCAAAACTGAACACTAATATTAAGCTTCTTTGATATAAAAGAGGTTCCTCTTTGTAAGAAGCTTTTGCGTCTGTGACAGTGTGCAGTCTGACAAGCTGTACATGAAGGAGAGGTGGAGTATAGGCTGGCAAGGGTGTTATCTTTCTCCACTAGCAACAGGCTTTGGTATGGAGAGCTGAAATCACGAGATGATGTATTTTTGAGAGGATTCTACTTCAAAGTCCATGACTTTGATAAGCAATTTAGCAGTTACTGAAGTATAATTGCTGTTTCAAAGGGGAAAAAAGAAAGGGAGAGTGGAACATAGGACAGAACTGGAAAGAGTGTGGTAGATATTTGTGGAAGGTCTGTAGCTTTTTGTCAGTGCACTTTTTTACAAGAAGGGGAAATTTATCGTTTGGAATGGAAAAAGTAGAAGCTGTCCTCTTCCAAATTTGCTGGGGATGTTAATTACTCGTGTTGTGCCAAGTTAAAGAATTCAGTCCCTGTTGTTCATTTGGAATAACCTGGACCGTACATGAGATTATTTTTTTGACTGAGTGTTGTTCTTGAAATGAAATATTTGGGATTTCTGTGTATTACCTAGAGAGGTAGTTGGAGGCAACTGACAGTACAACTGTGTGAATGTCTTTTTTAGTAACAATCACTGCATTACAAATAACTTCTTTCTTCAATCCAGTTTGTAGAGGGAAGAAGGTTTTGGAAGGGGCGGTAAGTATTCATACTGGAACATTAATGGTTATGATGAAAGTAACCACTTACTGTACGTTGTTTTTTAAGTATTTTTAGTAGTAACCTATTCCTTTTCTTTTGTTTCAGCATTAAAGCTGGGCGTCTCCTCTCACACATTCCATATCAGCTTTACACCAAGCAGTCAAGTGTTCAAAAAGGTCTCAATTTTAATAGCATATGCAAACCTGAAGATGCCGTGCCAGGTCCAAGCAATATAGCTAAAGATCTCAACAGGGTGTAAGTGTTTCTAACCTTATATGCTGATGCGAATCATTCACTCATAATAGACTTGCATTTATAACAAGATAGCATTATTTTTGTTTTCCCTCTGTAGGAGGGAAACTTTCAGATACTGAAATTTAAAAGTAAGGCATAACTATGGTTGTAGTATTCTTCAGCTTGGATAAGATGAAACTGTGGAGATCTAGAGCTTCCTTATGAGGCAGTCAAGGGAGGGGCAGACACTGATCTCTCTGGTGACGATGACAGGACCTGAAAGAAAGGCGTGGAGCTGTGTCAGGGGAGGGTCAGGAGTGTTAAGGAAAGAGCAGGCATTGGAGCAAGCTCCCCAAGGCAGTGATCGTGGCCTCAAGTTGACGGAGTGTAAGAAGCGTTTGGACACTGCTCTCAGACATTGGGTTTGGAATTTTGGGTGCTCCTCTATGGAGGCAGGAGTTGGACATAGTCATTCCTGTGAGTCCCTTCCAACTCGGGATATCTGATAATTCTATGATCCTATGAGGAGTGGAGGATGGAACTGCCATCACCTTGACTCCAAGTCTTGTCTCTAGTCTTTGAGTGATACTTTCCTCACTAGTGTGACCTGAGAGTCCAATAGGATACAGCGTGTGTGTGTGAAAGCAACAGGCATAATTTAAAGGATTATGACTGATAACACTGAAAAGTAGGTCTTTATTTCAAAAACAAAAAGCTGGTATGAAAATGGATTAAAAAATCCAATTATAACAGAAGGAATTACCTTAAAAGACTGCAAGAAGGGAACGGAATCAAAGGCTTCAGCAAAACTCTTGTAGAAGAATCAGAAGGTGAAAAGCCTTTTACTTGGAACGATGTGTTTTGTAATTAAGTTGATCGTTGCATCTTTTTCAAACACAGATATTACATATTTGTTGTTCAGAGACAAGAATCGTGGAATAGTTGAGGTTGAAAGGGACCTCTGGAGATCATCGATCAATGCCATTGGTCAAAGATACTGAACAAGATAATATTATTTATTTGTAACAGTGACCTGTTTGTATTGCTGAGGAGACTTACCATGAGGGAGATTTTATAGTTTCAGGGGTAAATTAAGTTGGTGCCACAAAATGAATATCCTAAGCAGTATTTATTATGAATATTTTAAGGAGTGAGTGATAAGATCACCGTCATCTCTTACTATTGCATTGTTAATGATTTTTAAATGAGGGGAATATTCATACTTCCAAAAATATGAATTTAGACTCAAGTTGGGTATTTAAAAGCCCGGTACGTAGTTTGTACCACTGGGTATGCCACTTTCAAGCATGCAACTCTTCAAAACTGTTATGTTGAATGTAATTTATAATTGTGATAGTTTTACCCAAATTATCACAGTTAATTGGGTTTCTGATTTTACTGGTATACTGGATAATTATTACCCGTGTTTTTTTGTGACTGTACTTAAATTGGTAGCTTTGGGAATTGGGAGCGGTGGCTGTTTTTTTTCCAGCAGTCTTAAGAGTATGTACAGCTTTTGAAGGCTCTGTTTTTAATTCTGCGTAAGATTGTTACACCATTAATTTTTTAAGTTTTAGTTTTTACATCATCTGAGTGAATGTAAATTGCTGGTGCACTTGTGGGAGGCTATTTTGTTTTACACACTTAGATGATGAAAAATAATCTGTTCGAGTTTTTGTCTAAAGCCAAGAGTATGTTTGATTTACAGAGCTTGAACAATCTTTTTCTTGAGAAAAGAGAAAATGAATCCAACACACTAATTTAAATCATTTTTTAAAAACAGAAGTTTTGTGTGTGTACTTTTTTGGTAACTAGATGACAAAAATAGCATCTCTGTATAGAAAGATAACTCCTCCTGTGATAGTTGTGTATTTCTGCACTACTATGCTATCCATGGCAGCGTAACAGTTCTGTTAATAAATAATTATTGTAGTTACACTGGAGACTGATAATCAAATTTAATGCTTTGGAAATAGAAGTGCCCAGAATCACGCTCGTAGTAGAAAAGCTGTGTAAACTTCTGGAAACACTGCAGCAATAACACAGTGAATGTGCTCAGTCTGCTGTATGGTATTTTGTCATATTGAGAAGGCGTAGCTCAGAATTTGAGATTCTTGTCTCGAGACTGACTGTAAAAACTTACCAGTTATATACTGATAACAATTGGTAAGATAAATACTTGAAATGACCTGTAAATGCCCCTGTTTAATAAAAGAAATGATATTAAATTACCTGTTGCCTATCTGTTTCAGAAATCACATTAAACAGTGTGAGATGGAAAGTGAGGTCACACCCAATGGAGTAAGTAGCTGGAATGAAGAACTGGAAGAAGACAGTGATGGGTTGGGATTTGCAGAGCTGGACCAGATCCTTCCTGGAAGAAAACAAAATGGGATTCAATCTCACAAAGACAGCACTGCCATTTTTAATGGACACACGCCTAACATTTGTACCAGTGCCTTAAAGACACAGGATTGCTTGGTGCCCTCCAGCAACAGTGTTGCAAGTAGGTTCTCTCCAGGCTCTGTGCAGGAGGAGGAGAAACCTGAAAAAGGCGTCGTTGACTTTAGAGACTGCACAATGCAGCAGTTGCAGCAAAGCAACAAAAATACAGACTTTTCGTGGAATCCACATAGGACTATGAGTAATTCATCCTCATCTTCATCTTTGCACAGTAATACTAAAATAAATGGTGCTCACCACTCCACTGTTCAGGGGCCTTCAAGCACAAAAAGCACTTCTGTAGCTGCTCCAAGCAAGACAGCTTCCTTATCCGTGTCCAAACCTTCAGATTGTAGTTTTATTTCTGACTTCTATTCACATTCAAGATTACATCATATATCAACATGGAAGTGTGAATTGACTGAGTTTGTCAACAGCCTACAGAGAAAAAACAGCGGTGTCTTTCCAGGAAGGGAAAAATTAAAAAAATGGAAAGCAGGCAGGTCTGCACTTAAAACTGACACAGGTAGATACTTGTTTAAGAAGGTTTATTTTGAGAAGGTGCCTTATCTTTGTTCACGTACTTAATGTCTACCAGAGACTAAGCAGGGTAATATTCAGTATTCACATTGCAGTCAGGCTATATGGAAAAGCGTGGTGACTTGGATGCAGTGAAAGCTAAAGGCTCTGCTACTTCTGTATTTATTTGTTAAATTGTGATCTACTGTGATGCACTGATCTATGTTCATTTCTTTCTTGTAGAAATAATACCAAGACATATAGATTGATTGAGGGGAAACATACATCTATCTAAATGCACAAGTCTGTAGTTGCCATGTGAAAAATCTTTTTAAAAAAAGAAAAAGAAAAAAACAACCAAAAACGTTACTCTTTTAATTTTTCACACTGAACTACATATAAGCAGCAACATTTGGAAATGAGTTAAAATCTAAATTTTTTGGTAGTAAGTTTTCTGTGTACTCTGTGTCTGTTTGAGGAGTAGTTGTGTCATATGGTAGTTCTGGGCCTGGCTTGCGGAAGAGAAATGTTCTGTCATTATATTGCACACCAAGAGCCAAAATTAAAATGTGTGTAATTTATGAGGCAAAGTGTTGCACATAGGGATTAAGTATTTTGCATCTTGAGAAGCTCTAATTTATAGTCTTATCCTATTAAAAGGTTAGTTCTGTTCTATTGACAAGATTCTGATTCTGCTGTGTTGTAAAAAATACTCATTTGTAATCGCATGAAAATTTGCTTCAGATGATAAATTTTCACATTCTAAAAATTTCTTGTTAGGTAAATTAAGTGATTATATGTTTATCATGGCACACTCCAATTATAAAACATGCTGTCTTATAAGAATACCTTAATGCATGCTATTTTCTGACAAAGTACGATATGAGCTAATATATATTTACTTCGATTTGGCCTAGAGAGTTCGTCTAATTCACATAAAGCAGCATCTTAAGGGCTAATTTAAGCACTTGGTTTGTAAATATGTCTTTCATAAAACAGTTGTTTGGGTTTTTTTTTAGTAAGGAGTCCAAATGGTAAATTATTAAGAATGAGGAAGCACTTTTTATTATTATTCAGCAGTTACCACGGTTGTCAAGCAAAACAAATCAGTTTATATGTGAAGTGTTTTTTCACTGTTACGCATTGTTCAAATTAAGATGTTCTGTTAGCTCTAGTCTCCTCTGGTTGGTCGTCACCATGGACGTGCAGACATGGACATCTAGATTATCTGACACAAGTATTACTCGTATGTTAGCTACTGACTGAAAAACTTACACTGCTGTCTTGCTTACCTTCACGTGTTTGCGTGTGAGTGCAGTACAGCAACAACAAAATCCAGTTGCATGGAAGATTTAACACATTGTGATGTATTTCAAGAAGAGTCAAAGGGAATTCTAAGTGCAGCTGAAATTTTATAAACCTTAGAACAGTCTTCTGATTGATGAAGGAAAATGGGTAAAGTTCTCTGCTGCAGATTGAATACTATCATACTGCAGTTTATGACTTTGTTTCCACAACATACGCTAACCTTGTGTTGAGGGAACTTGTTATAGCAAGGTAAAAAATCTTAATTAGATGAAAATAAAATTGAAACTCTCAAATTGATGCATTGCCTAGGTTGTTTGGCTGCTGTTTATCTTTACATTTCTTCGACAGTTTAGGAAATGTATGTGCGCTCTAGTGAGAAGAAACAAGTCTTTATAACTGGAGGTAGTAAAAAATTGTTTAGTCCTTGCTGACTGCTGTAATTAGTACCAAAGTATGTCAATTAGGGTTCAAGTTTTCTATTGGTGTATCTTCATATTAGGTATTGTGTCTGTTGCGAGCTCAGCCAAGCCACAGAGCTGTATAATGCACGTGGATATGGATTGCTTCTTTGTGTCTGTGGCGATCCGAAATAGACCCAATCTCAAAGGTCAGTATTCCATTCTCAATATTACAGCTTATTAAGTTGAGACTTCTTAAACAAACAAAAAGGGTTGTACACTTAAAACATGACTTTTACATGTTAATCTGTTTTTGGGCATCTTTGTCTGATATTCAGACCATGCAACTTTTCATATTCATGTTTCCTCACAATACAAACGCAAGTGGAAGACAGAACTGGAATTCCCTTGGCTGTTTGCTTTCAGTATCCAAAAAAATAAAATCTGGAGTAACTATTCCCATTACTGTTGCACCTATCCAATTAGATCTGCCATATCAGAAACTGGGGGGGGGGGGGGGGGGGAAGAAAAAAAATAAGTGGACTATTCGGTGCTTTTCCTAAAGCTGTCTAAGGAGCTTTGTTTAATTAGAATGGTGGAATCATCAAGACCGAGTATTGTCTCTTTGCCTGAATGATTTTTTCATGAGAAGTTCGCCACTCCTTCCTTTTCCTATCTAAGCTTTTATGCTTGAATTATTATTGGAGGATGAACAGCTTAACATTTAGAAGTTGGGGTGTGTGATCACATATAAGACTTAGCAATTTGGGTTTTGATTGTGTTGGGTTTTTTTGTTTGTTTATTTTGAAGGGGTTGGGTTTTGTTTTGGGTTTGTTGTTTTGTTCTATTTCAAATATAACACTGAGAAGTGGAAATACAGGCTGTTCTGTGTAATTGCTGAACATCATTGATGCACAAATCTGAAGACTTGGTGCTGTGGTGGACATCTAGTATCCATTATAAAGCTTGGGTAAGAAGAGTAAGCTCTATGATAACTTTTCTCTCCAAAAGCAAGAGCAATAATGTTAAAGATAATACTAGTATATGTGCTTTTTGCTGCTTTTTTTTTTTTTTTTAAACTGAATATCCTGCCAAGTTTAAAATTCCTTTGCTCAAATAAAAAGAACCTAGGACTTCCTGCAGATATTTTTCTGCCTGTTCCACAGAAGTCTGCCAGAACTTTCAGTGCATATATTAGTTTGCTAAGAAAAATTACGAGGTGTTGATGTTACTGAAGAGTCAAAAGTTTAGCTACAGATTTGATATTGTGCAGGTAATTTAGCAAATGGAGTGTGTTGGTATGTGTACACTCTTTTATTTAAGCTGATAAATATGTTTAAACAAATATTTAAAACTGGTATGTTGTTTGCTGTGCTTTGAACTAACAAATTAATAGGGCATTGGTGAAGTTTCACAACGTGGTTTATAGTAATCATAAAGAGAAACAAGAATGACTGCAATTCACCTGTTCAAAACTTCTCTTTGCTGGCTAATTGCAGTCACAGAAGTTCAGAGTCACAGTGCAAAGTCACTTTCATAGCTGCTTCCCCCTTAATGCTGGAAGAGCGTATGGTCTCGAAAGAAATTGCAAAATGTAAAGCAGACATCTTTATAATCTTACCCTATGTGCACTACTATTAAAATTATAAGGTATTATAACTCTTCTAAGTACACGCATTTTTTCTCCACAGGAAAACCAGTAGCTGTTACTAGCAACAGAGGTGCAGGAAAGGCACCGCTGCGCCCTGGTGCAAATCCCCAGCTTGAATGGCAATATTACCAGAATAAGCTATTGAATGGCAAAGCAGGTACAGATAAGTCTATTTGTTTAAATTGTTTTGTAATTGAAGATTTTTTCCTTAAAGTTATTAACAAGTGCAGAGTGGATAAACTGTTTTCATATGTGGAATTTCAGTTAAAGAAATGTCTTTGGACAACTTAAAGCGCTGTGGCTTCAGTAATGATAGGCCACTGTGACTCTTTTGTCAGTTTTCTTTGTTCAGGGTGGGTGAATTCTTTTAGAGCAATTTTAGATTTCATTGAGTGTAAGGTATATTAAGTACTTCTTTTAAGTAAGAGGTAGAGACCACATGGGATCACTTGGTTCTGAGTAAGCCTTCTGTAAAGAAGAACAATAATTATTTTTTAAATTATTAAAGTAGAAATGTCAGTACGTGGCCAGGGAGAAATCGATCGGTTGAAGTTGGCTTTTGAATTGTATATGTGTACAATGATTATAGTATCTGTATGCAGTGGTTCCATTTGGGTGGTCCTTAGAGCGTTTTTGGGTGCCATGAAGGTCTGTGGCAGCTTCCTGAGTTCTGTCTTCCAATATTTTATTTGTGCAAAACCAGAGCATCTCTTCCAGCATGAGAATTCCTTACATGCCTGCAGTAACTTTGAGATCTCTTACTTTGTGTCCTCGAGTAGCAGCATACAAGTGTAAACATACTATTTTTAAAAAGTGTTGTTGTTACTGTAGTGCCTGAACTGCATTTAGAATGAGGAAGTAGGTTGCTAACCATAAATAGTGATTGGGTTTGTTTTGTTGTTTTTTTTTTTCCTCCAACAGTCTGCATAATCAGGTGGATGTTGAAGTAGCCAGGTGTCTTACTGCCACTATTTCAGTTTAGCTTTGGAAGTTAAATTTCTCCTTCTTCCCTTGTAGATGCACTTTTTTTTTTACCTAACTTGCAGTAGGAAGTACTGTTGATCTAAGGTTTATGCTTCAGTTAGTTTTCATTGGTACAAGATACAACACAGTTTGTTATTCCATGGTTGTTTGTGAAGTTTTAGTACTCTTAATTAAAAAAAAAAAAAAAAAAAAAAAAGCTATAGATGATTAGAGCTTTCCAAAGTATAGGAAGTGATGCTGTTTTATTTGTCTTTTTTGTGTAGTTCAGTACTTCAAAACTGAGTTAGAATCTATGTTTGTGAAATGTATTGGCCTTGAACTTTTCAAAGACTTCTCAGTATGCTCTAGTCTTAGCTTCTGCTGTGTTGGCAGTGCCATATATAAGTGTGTTACAAAGATAGCTGTGTTTTGAATGGAGTTGGATTTCCTATAAGAACAGCTTGTGTATGAATATTTATTGGTGGCTGTTTTATACAGTGATGTAGGAACTTTTACTGGGTCCTTACACTGGATAAGGATGAGACTTCATGTAATCAAGCAATATTTGGAGATTGAGGCAGTTAGAATCAAGGACGTTTAGCTGATAACCAGCACATTCGTGATTCACAAATTCAGTGGTATCTTTTCTGCTGTATTTTTTACTTAAGTAAGTTTCAGCCTCATGTAATAAACTCAATTAAACTCTTACTGCAGCAGCTTTTTCTGAATATCCACGCATTCATTTCCTTAACTTCACCATCCAGTCTCAGTGGCTTGCACACAGGCAGGCAGCTATCTCTTTTCTTGATACCTAATCTGATTATACAACCAGTTGTTTTGGTGAAACTATTTTTTCTTAACTCTCTTTTTACAGTCTCTATCTTATTAGCTGCAGGTTCATAATGTATTTTGGTCTCTCTATTAGTTTTTATCTCCACAAACATTGTTTTTATCAACAAAAAATGCAGCTAGCTGTTTTGCTTGCATTTTCATGAGAACATGAATTCTCTCACTTTTGAGGAGAAATTAGTAATAGTCTTAGGTGAAAAGGTGTGTGGGTTAGGTTTTTCTAACTTCACAGTATCTTAGAAAGTGTATGTGAAACACTTTAGCAGTGTGTGCTTAATTGTGCCTTGCCACAGGTAAATATGGTCCAGCAAACACACATATTAAATGGAAAAGTGCTTTTTCTGCAATATCAAAAATAGCAAATGCTAAGTTGTAATGTGTTAAATGTACATAATTCTGTTTGGGGGACTGTTATATAAATGAAATAGAAAGGTAGTTGCGACCAACTTTGAACATGAACAGATTTTTATATCCGTGCTTTAACGTGGAACCTGCTTCATTTTTTGGTGCTTCATGCTTTCCAGACCGTTGTCTGATTTTTGCCTTCTGGTCTTGCTCACTAGAGAAAGTGTTTCAAATTAAAAAATAAAAATAAAAAAAAAAAGCAGAACAAACAAACAAAAACCCTGACGAGTCGCTCACTTTCACCAAATATTGAATTCTGCAGCTTCAGCTACTTCTTTTTTTTGCAGATGACTTCTTTACTGATACTGGTTCCTGCCTTTGATCTGCCTTGCTAGCCAAATATCTAGTGTCAATAGAATCTTGAGTCTTTACAGAATACTTTCTTTTTCTTGTTTGAATTCATCCAAAAATGTATAACTTTGAATTTGGAAAAAAAAAATAATAAAAAAAAAATGCTGTCATTCTCTAAATCATCAAATTGGAGATGGACTTTCTGGGTAGTCAAAATTACTTTTCCACGTATGTGTCATCTTTAACATTCGTGTCCAAAAGTTAGAGGATTAACATACGTTGATCAGAATTCATAGTTTGGGGTCTTTTTTCCATGGCCAGGATGCCCAAGCTGTGAATGTTTTTTAGGCTTCCTTTCCCCCAACCCTAGTGTCTCCAGTTTTTCATTCTAAAGAGCAGCAGTTTTTAACCATCATATTAGTCACAGATTTATTCTCAGCGATTTCTTTTTCACAGACTTGGGTCCTGGCCTCTGATTTCTCCATCCGTTGCTCCACATTCACCATGTGCCTGTCTAGTTTCCCAGCTTTTGATGAGAGGTTCTCTACCTTGCCTTCCATTGAGGACAATGTGTTCTGCATTGCCCTGAATTTCACATGAAGTGACTCCATCAGCTCATGGGGGGATCCGCTCTGCTGCGATGTGGAAAAAGTCGACGAGTCCAGTGAAGATAGACAAGATGACAGCATCATCTCAGGCCAGGGCACAGGAAGGCATGGACTAAAGAAACTTTTCTTGTCATCCTTACCTTTAGTTGGGGCATAATTTTGCTCTAATTTTCTGCTGCAGACACCTTAGGTAACTTACTGAGCTCATCATACATTAAAATATTTAAGACATAAAAAGGTACATGAACTTAGCAGAAATTCTGAATAAAAGCAACTTTTCACGTGAGTCAGGTTCTGCCCCTGCTGTCTCCACTCATTACAGCACTTTTCTCTAGTCTCGTAACTACTCATATGTGCACGTAGCACCACATTTCCTTTCAAATTGTCAGCGTGTAAGTTGTTAGTGTCATGAAATACAAGTAGGTGTTGTGGCACTGAAGAAAACTGCCTGTTTATTATAATAAATAGGCTGCAGAATGAAAAAGAGCTATAACGTACATATAATATTTTGTTTTAAGTAAATAGACCCTTTTTGTCTGTGCGATACCTTGTTTTGATTCTGATGGGGAGTTTGGGAGGGCATAACATTTTTTGCATCTGGCCATTTTTCAGACTGGTGAGTTACTGAGAGTACAGGCTTGTATCTTTCAAGGTATGCATTCTGTGAAAAGCCGCATGGAAGGGAGCAGAGAATGCTTTACTGGATTCCAGTATTGTGTTATGAAATTCTGTTTAGTATCTAGTGGGCCAGAAGGGCTCCTTAAAACTTACCTAAGAGCGTACAGTGGACATTTATAGAAATAGGGAAGGTCTGTGTTTTGAAAGTCTGATGTTGTAGCATTTATAATTTTGTCATCTTGATCCAAGAGAAATTGATGGTGATGCTTGACAGAAGTTGACATATTTGACATAATCTAATAAATACTAGGAAATAACAACAGAAGTCTTGTCAATTAATTTCCCTAAAAGAACGTTAAAGGAAATATAAACTTTTAGCTAGTGTTTTTTATAATTTGAGATGATTAGGTTTTTGGTCATTTCATTTCACTCCTTAAAAATAACTTCACATTATCTAGATTAAATAATTAATGGAGTGTAGTTTTAAATAAGAGGTTATAGGTGTGGTATCTGGTGGAATTGTATTTTGGATGTAACTTCTTGGTTCTGGTGGTAGTTGTGCATCCTATAACAAGAAATATAGCTAAGCATCTTTTTGTTCTGGCAAGCAGATGGTAAATTTTTGACTGTCTTAAGGTTGATATGGTTGTAGCAGTTTCAAGTGTTTGATCATTTTTATTGTCCTTAAAGCTAACTGAGATAAATCCTGTTTTACAGAGGGCGTATGTTGTCACCAGCAAGTTGCTATCTAGTATCTTGGGAGAAAATAAAAACAAAACTTTTCTGTAGCACAGTATTTTTCTCAGTAATATGTGTAGAACTACCTGTAGAGAGAGATTACAGTGTGGGGGTTCTGTTTTTTGTTATTGGTGGTTGTTGTGTTTTTTTTTCATAGACTATGATGTAAATCAATATAGTACTAAAAAAAAAAAAAACAACAACAAAAAAACCTCACCATTAACAAGTAGTAGCATAGAAATTGTGTCAGATATAATTTATTATGCTTACTTCGTTCACATTGATTCTATTGAATTCTTAAGAAGAACACTTTACAGACAAATATAAATATTGTTTTCCAAGCAGAAATTAGAAAACCTGATAAGCTGGACTCCTCGATCTGGGAGCATTCGGATTCTGCACACATGAATGGAGTGGACTGTGATCTGACTGTTCTGTCCATGGCTGAAATTGCTTCTTGTAGTTATGAAGCCAGGTAGGTGAAAGTTAACCTACCAGATTACTTGAGAATCTCACCCTTACTCAGAGGGTGGTGAGGCACTTGCACAGTCTGCCCACAGAAGCTGTAGATGCCCTGTCCTTGGTGGTATTCAATGCCAGAGGAGTTGGAACTTTAAGGTCTTTAGGGTCCTTTCCAAACCAAGCAATTCTGTGATTCTCTGATTGTATAAAGTGTCCAAAAATAGCATTTGTTAGGTCATATTTCTGTAAGCTTATCCAGATAATAAACTTTTAAAATATATTTTAAAAACAGTAGTTGTGTAGGCTGCTAGAATTAAGCATAAATCTTCTCTCTACATGTTGCTGCTTTTTGAAGGTTTTCAGCCTAACCTAGGAGTTATCTGAAACAAACCCTGTTAAGGAAAACCTTACGTAATTCTCAGTGATACTGTTGATTTCATGTTATCTTCATTTCTTTGTCTTCATGGAATTATGATCACGTATGATCACATCAGTGAGACACTGATATGTCTGATTACTGAACTTAAAACTCCTCCTTGCCCGGATTATGTTGAACATCCCTGATAACAGCTTATAAACGTTCAGAATATGAAATAACTTATATTTATAACCACAGTATTGAAAATATTTTTTTCTTTTATAAGGATAATAGTCCAGAAATTGCGCATTCATTGGCACCTTTTTCAAGTACTCTAGGGTAAGCAGTTCTGTGTCTGCTTCAAAAAGTTAATTTATTTATCAAGTGAGCATACTTTTATAGGTTTGCACAGTGGAAAATGAAAACCAGATACCTTAGTCAATGTAGTACATGCTTAGGTTTAATTTGAAAAAGAGAGTGGCAACTGCAATTCTGTGACATAGGGCTTTCTGGAGACTTTTTGTCCTAAGCAACTTCCTAAGGACATTTTGTGTCAGGCTGTATGCCTGAATGTTACACAGCTAATTCAAGTGTTCTGTTTGCAGTTATTTTTTCTATTTTTCATTTTGGTAGCAGTTGGATTACTTTTAATTTGTAAGTTATTTTTGTTAGAAAGCACTAATAATACATTTGGAAAAGCCCATGACAGGGAAAGTTGATACTATATTTAATTGTTGTTTTTTTAAATTATTCTTTAATTTTAGACAAGCTGGCATAAAGAATGGAATGTTTTTTGGACAAGCAAAAAAGTTGTGTCCAAACCTTCAAGCAGTTTCCTATGATTTTAATGCATATAAAGAAGTTGCGCAGACAGTATATGAAATACTGGCAAGGTAAGATGTGCTGTGTGTTTACATGATCTTCCATGGTAAGATTATCAAACTTATTTTAATATGCCACTGCTTAATGGCATTTCTTGATCTAGTATTCTCATTTCATATTAGTCTTCAACTTCTTCAAAACATTTGTTTAGATCTTCCTTTTGTACTATTTTACTTACTTTCCTTTGAGCACCCTTCTATCTTGAAGCAAGTCATTATCTAACTTCCAAAGGACTCATTGTTAAATTTTTTATTGATTACCTTTATGAGGAGAAGTGGATTCTCTGTAGTAGTGAGGTTCTTCCAAGGTGTTGCTTTTGTTTGGCTGCTTTTCTTCATGTTGTGGTTGTTTGCTTTTTTGGTTGTTGTGAGTACCTTAAGATTGCATTATTGGAGCAGTAAACTAATAGTAGGAACTACTTTCTGATTTAAAATGCACTTGAGCAAAACTGGATATTTGTCAGAATGACTGGAAAAAAAGTGTTCAAATCTTTTTCCTGTTCCTTTTAAAGCATGATGCATGTTGAAACTCATCCTACATTAGCAATGTTACCAAAATGTGCTGTTGTGCCTTCTTTTTTTTTTAACACGTAAGTTGTGTGATGCGAAATAAGCAGGGAAATGCTACCTCAAAAGGAAGACTTTATTTGCTACATATTTGTTTTAACAGATGGTGAGCTGTTGCTGCTGTTTCACCTCCTTTACTTTGTGTTGATAGCTATACTCATAACATCGAAGCTGTCAGTTGTGATGAAGCGCTAGTAGATATCACTGAAATCCTTACAGAGACCAGACTGACTCCTGATGAACTTGCAAATGCTATCCGTGATGAAATCAAAGCCCAGACTAAATGCACTGCTTCTGTTGGGATGGGTAAGAGCCTTACTTCATTTCTGTCACCACTTCCTGCTTTCTTTAGGTGTATCAGAACTATGCTATATCGCCATAACTCTGAAATGTTTCTGAAATAGAGAATATATTGCCATTTACATTATATTAGTGTAAATTAAAAGACAAGAGAATTTTCCTAAGTGGAAAGATTTAAGCAAAAATGCATACAGTTGCTATCAGCCCTCCTCTGCTATCTCACAGTAGGCTAAAACTCCATCTGTGTAATATTCTTCTGTTCATTTTAATGAAATGCTACTGTATTTTTGTAGTAAATAGAAAGCTGATCACAGATTGCGTTTAGTATAGGAGAAGGCAGTAGGAGTTTGATGATCTAATATAATTGAGTCATTGAAAGCAAAGATTTGGGTGATTTGTAGGGGGTTTCATATATAAAATTATACCTCTGAAAAGACTTGATTTCCTTTTCACTTGACTCCTTCCTTTCTCCTTTGTTTTTGTTCCTAGTAACATTAGACTTAAGTATCTGTAAATATATGTGCTAAGCTTATATAAGTTAAAAAAATCCACTTGTGATATAAGCAGAATTCTTCTTTATCACTTGACAGCATAGTAGTACAGAGACTGTAATTCCTTGGATTCATTTTTGTGTCTTGTTTTGAGTTGGAACACACTTGCAATTTCTTTCATATGCATATTTAGTGTGTTTCCTTTTTCTATTACTTTCTAAAGCATGATTTTCTAATTAGATGTAATAGTTCATAGAATCACCAAATGTCCTGGGTTGAAAAGGACCACAACTATCATTTAGTTTCAACCCCCCTGCTATGGGCAGGGTTGCCAACCACCAGACCAGGCTGCCCAAGAGCCACATCCAGCCTGGCCTTTCAGTTCTGTTTTGGAATGCTAGTGAAAGATAAAACCTTACTCTGTAAACATCCATTATCCTGATTTTTCATTTGTTAAGTGAGCTATTAGGTTTTTTCTGCTTTATTTCAGTGTTTTGAGAATGATGTGTTACAGAAGGTAACTGTTACCTCATGGTATCGGTGGCTGTGTTGTTATGTTTGATATGCATTACTCTGTAGACAAAACGTGGATCTCTAAAGTTAAACAGAAAATTGAAAGAAGACTCTGTCAATATTTGTTTCGTTCATTTAAACTTTTCAAGTGAAACAGTGGACACAGAAGTTGGTTCTTACTAAAATTTCAAATAGATTAAAAGAATATGAACACAGATGGGAGGAAAATAGCAATAGTAACACATAGTGCTGAGAGTACTGGATTCTTCTAACATTTTGTGAGGTTTTTTTTAATCTTAGAATGGGACATTTGGCAATAATGAAGCTATTCTGGTATCATTTCAGAGATGTTGTGTTGGCCTGGGCATGAGTAAACCTATAAATGGGGAAGAAGAAATGCTGAAATAAGCTTTGTTTGCACTTAATGAGCACGCATAATAATTTAATGAAGTCACTAGATTTTTTTAGTGATTATCCAGAATCTAAACAATAGATTAATTCTAGTATTTCATATACAATATGCCTGGCAGAATTGTCATCTTAAGTATTATTTGCCCTGAATATAATGGACATTTAGATGTTATACAGTGTTGAAGTATTATTCTTCTATGCATTTAGCTATTCTCAGTTAGTTAACTGTTTACCTATACTTCTGCATATGTAGAACACCATCAAGACAAAATAGATTGAGTGTTCTTCATGAAGTATCCTGCACATACTTGTTGGTTGCTTTGATTTGAGTTTTTTTTGTTTGTCTTTTTTTTGTTAAAAGATAAAGATTTGACTGTGATTTCTGCACTTCTTTTCCCTTGACTGTTGAGTTGTAGAATTCTACGTGAGAAGACAGAAGTTACCACAGACACAATTTAATTTGTCGTTTTTACAGGTTCCAATATTCTGCTGGCCAGAATGGCAACTCGTAAAGCAAAACCCGACGGACAGTATCACCTAAAACCTGAAGAAGTAGACGATTTTATCAGGGGTCAGCTTGTTACAAATCTTCCAGGTACTCAGTTCTATTTTACAAGACATTTTGCCACCTGATTTTGAAAGTTTAAGCTACAAATTTGTGTTGTTCCAGTTACAAATCAAGCAGGATTAGATGTTGTTCCTTGGTTATGATCCAAAAAAAAAGATATCCAGAATTTTCAAAAATCATATTCCTGAAAGGAATCTTAGAGACAGAGCCGTGCAGCCACATATATCTGTGCAAGAAGCTTAAAGTTTAATATGTTATGCAACCTTAATCAGCCCTGCAGAGAAGGACCTGGGGGTCCTGATAGATGAAAAACTTAACGTGAGCCAGCAGTGTGCCCTTGCAGCTTGGAAAGCAAATGGTATCCTGGGCTCCATCAGAAGAGGGGTGACCAGCAGGGACAGCGAGATGATTGTCCCCCTCTACTCTGCTCTTGTGAGGCCCCACCTGGAGTACTGTATCCAGGTCTGGAGCCTCCAGTATAAGAGAGAAATGGTGGAGGGTCCAGAGGAGAGCCACAAAGATGATCAGAGGGCTGGAGCACCTTCCCTACAAAGACAGGCTGAGGGAGCTGGGCTTGTTCAGCCTGGAGAAAAGAAGGCTGTGGGGTGACCTCATTGCAGCCTTTCAGTACCTAAAGGGAGCCTACAAACAGGAGGGGAATCAACTCTTTGAAAGGGTAGATAACAGCAGGACAAGGGGAAATGGTTTTAAGTTGAGGGAGGGAAGATTTAGGTTGGATGTCAGGGGGAAGTTCTGTACAGAGAGAGTGGTGAGGTGCTGGAACAGGCTGCCCAGAGAGGTTGTGGATGCCCCGTCCCTGACGGTGTTCAAGGCCAGGTTGGATGGGGCCCTGGGCAGCCTGGTCTAGTATTGAATGGGGAGGTTGGTGGCCCTGCATGTGGCAGGGGGTTGGAGATTTGTGATCCTTGAGGTCCCTTCCAAGGGGACCTGGGCCATTCTGATTCTTATTTTCTTTGACAAAACTATTCAGATTAATCACCTAAATGAGTCCTAGGTTTCTACATTATAATGAACATAATAAGTACCTGATGTTATTCATTTTATTACCGAGAGAAACATGATATGCTTAGAAATCAGAACTAACCCAAGAGAATGCTCTTTCTGGAGAAGCGTATGAGGTCAAGAGTTAGAAAAGGTAGCACAGATATCATAATAAGACAGCATGTATGACAAAAAAAAAAAAAAAAAAAGGGAGAAGAATTTAATCTGCTGCTTTTAAGAAACTCTCAGAGATGCAGATGACCATGAAAAATAAGGCTGTTGTGAGAGTACATCTTCTGTTGGCTTTTGTCTGCTTCCAAGTAGCTTTTTATTCTAGTAGATTTAGAATACAAATTAGGCATATGTTATGCGAGGAATTATTTTTTTTTTGCAAGGATCTTAAGTTAAATACTGTATACTGTAAATTGTGACAGAATGTGTTGCTTCTTTTTAGAAAGAGCAAAAATTCTGTTGAATTCCGAGAGGTTTTTGCCTAGATGTCTGAGGGAACAATTGTGATGATGATTATGTTTTATAAATGTGCATGTGTATGTGACAGTACTGATCTGTGAACTGTTTGGTAGTTTCAGCCAAGTCTTTCTGAGAGATACAAGTTTTGCAGACACAGTTTCACACAAATGTTAATGAAAATGACAGCTTGACAGAGGAAAATGATCCGTATTAGTATACAGAATAGGATAGAATTGCTCACATTGGAAAAGACCTTAAAGATCCTTTGAGAGACAGTAAAATTCAACTGTTATGCATGTTGATAGTAGTTGCTTAGTTGTTCTGTGTTTAGCCAGAGTGCATGACTTTTGTCCTGCATTCCCTGATTGTGAGGAAAGAGAAGAATATTTCAGTAAGAGAACTGGAACGATTGAGTAGGACTGGAACGATAGACGTAGCTGAGACCAAAAGAAAATGCTATGAGGAAGGAAGGAATTAGGGAGGCTCTTCAAGGTATAATGGAAGTCAACAGAATGATGGCAGGGATCTGTACTTACTGTGAAAGGAGAATTATAGGTAATAATGACACACATATATGTATGTACACACACTGACTGTCACTGAAACAGAGAGTAGGAATAGTATGTGTACACAGATGCAGGTTTACTGGAAATTCTTTTTATACTCCATTTCCTGGACAAACATGGCAGCCCAGTCCCATTTATTTTTGACATGCTTTGAATGAACTCACACATTCATAGTAAAAACTCGTTAGTATTTGTGTCAATAATATCGCTAGGTAAAGAAAGCGGTTATGAAAGATAAAAGCTGATTTATAACTTTTGCTGACTCTGGTAATGTAAACTCACAACATCAATATTTTTCTGAAGTAACAGCCCATTCTCCCAATCCCAGAAATATACTGAAGTTTATCACACTTGCATATGTGCAGTTGCCATGGATACCTACAGTTACTAGTGCCTGGTAATTTGAGGCACAAGTGATACATATGTGCTGTCACTTCTGCTTGAAATAGTTGTGTTTTTTTTTTTGCCTAGGAAGCAGTGGGACAGTAGTCAAAATATTTGTTATTTTTATTTTTTTTTTTCCCTATACTAAATCAGTTGTATATAAACACATTACATGTTTTACACTCTTTTTGGATGGTGCGCTGTGATATTCAGAGCTATATCCACTGCAACAGGCAGTACCCTGTCAGGGAGATTTACAAGCAGGAATCATTCACTCTTTACAGAAATGTAAAAACGTGCTACATCCTATATGTAATGCAAACTAAAAAAATTGAGATGAAGACAGCAGAAGTTTCCATTGAAATCATGTTTCATTGAGTGGAATTTCTTGTCTTTGTTTATTTGATATAGCATAGCCTAAGTTTAAAAGGACAAATTTTATTCATTAAAAACATGTCTGGCTGAGTCATGTAGTGTTAACAGAACTAATTGCTTTGTTGTTAGGAGTTGGCAGGTCGATGGAATCTAAGCTGGCTTCTTTGGGAATTAGAACCTGTGGAGATCTGCAGTGTGCTTCAATGTCAAAACTACAAAAAGAATTTGGTCCAAAAACAGGACAAATGCTCTACAGGTTTTGTCGTGGTTTAGATGATCGACCTGTCCGCACAGAAAAAGAAAGAAAATCTGTTTCAGCAGAAATCAACTATGGAATAAGGTTTACACAGGTAAATCCAAACTTTCTTTTTTGCAGCCATTTCTTTCAACTGTAGGAAGAATTTCTCGTATTCTGATTATTCTCACTTACACTTCAATCTGTCAGAGCACCATCTTAGCCATCAAATAGAAGTGAGGAAAATGAAGAAGTGGGAGACCAAATGATAAAAGTGGGAGGAGAGACTGGAAAATTATTGGACTGAAAAGAAGCCTGCACAAAATAGCTGGCTATTCTGCATTTGTTACACAAGTCTGGTACAGAAAAAGAGAACTGCAGTAGATTTTTTAGCACCTAGCATTCTCATTCATTTAAGTGCTGATTGTTCAGATATGCCAGTGTCTGAAACAATGAACAGATTGCTCCAGTTCATTTTTTACAAGATGTTTTGCAAATGTTTTGAGTTTTTCCTTGTCATTGGAACGAAAACATACTAGAAAATAACTTTTGTTGTTGTTGGAAATTTAAGCATTTATAGAAATTATAGAAAAAAATGAGCTTCAGAGAAATGTTTTGTAGTTCAGACTTTCCCTCAAAGAAAGGAGGGAAAGATGGATCAGAACGTTTGCTCAGGGCTTTTTCCAGTCTGGTATTGGAAACCTCCAAGAACAAACACTGCACAGATTCTCTCACTGACCTCTTCTACTGTTCAACTGTTCTCATGTTGAAAACACTTATTTTTCTTTCTTACAAGCCGTATATGCTTCATATTCTACACTTGTGTTTAAAATTAGACTTAAAATTCTTAAGACATAATTTTTTTTCTTAAATGTTTTTTAAAAAGATTTACTTCCAAAAGGACTACATATTTCATCAGTAGGAGTCTACTATCTCTGCCTAACTTCAGCAGCCTACAATATAAACAAAATACTCAGAGCTAATTAAGGTAGTTGCCAGTGAGTCAACTTGGTCTTTAAGTTTGCAAAATCTTTCTTATTTTTAATTCTTTCCAGCGCACACTTCAGCATGTTATGAAGTGGGTTATAATGAAGCTTAATGATTTACCTTACACATTTGAAAACTGGTAATAGTCTGAACAGATTGTCTCAATATTGTCTTTTCTCATTTAGCCTAAGGAAGCAGAAGCCTTCCTTCTGAGTCTTTCAGAAGAAATCCAACGTAGACTTGAAGCTGCTGGTATGAAGGGTAAACGATTGACCCTCAAGATAATGGTCAGAAAGGCTGGGGCACCAGTGGAGCCTGCGAAGTATGGAGGTCATGGAATCTGCGATAACATTGCCAGGTAACTATGCATGGAAAAGAGTGGTCAGTAGTAGGCCTGAGCACATTTCTGCAGAATGCTGAGCACTGAATCTGAGTAAGATGGGACAAAAATTTTGAAGTGCTCAGTACCTCTTTGTCTATGTAGCAAGGCTGCGTTAACATCAGATGTTACTATCAACATTCTGTGTCTGTATTTCAGCTACTCAAGAAGGCAACCAGTCCCATTCTCTCAGCATTTACAGTTAAGCTTTTACATATAGTTAAGAAGTGCCTTAGTTTTTTTATTTGATCATTGCCAATATACTAAAGCAGCTTTTTGCTTGGTCTCATTGCAGCAGTTTTGATCTCATTGAGATGCTGCCTGTGGTAGCTGCTCATCCCTGGTGCAAAAGTGTACCCCAGTAAGTTAGTTGATAGGTTGCTGTCAACAGAGGAAGAGGACCTTCAGTTTCCACAAGCAGCCCTATTACACTTAACAATTCTTTTTTTCTGATTTGTGGGATTGTTTTATATTGTTCAACTGGATGATTTTGACTATTTTTTTTTTTTTTTACCTCTTATTTATATGCTTGCAAACACATCAAAACACAAGAATGAAATGCAGACAAATGGCATCTTGTGAGAGCATTTCATTTCATACAGGATTGTCTCAGAACCTTCCAAATACACCTTTATTCTTCAGGCAGACACTTCTGTATCAAAGCATTTATTCCTTAGTAAAGAGATGGTCCTGTCCTGCTTTTTTTATGAGGACAGATGTAGCATCTTTAAAATTGTTTGCTCCATCTGAATTAAAACTGCATAGATTACCTCTGTGAAAAAAACCTACATTCCTTTCATTTGTTTGATTAGCCCCCTGAAATTCTGTTCTTATTTGTCTCAAATGCTATGCCATTTGGGAATCTAGAACTACAAGGTGCTAGTAGTGCCCTACAAAGCTCCTAGATGGCAATTTTGAAAATTCACAACCAGGTAATTTTGTGTGGGAGCTGTTGCCAAGTTTGCTTTAAGTTACTTAGCAGTAATCAGAGCTCATCATTATCTGTAGTCCACACGCACGTTTGTGCATCTGCTTCTCCTTCAGTGTTCCCTTGAATCACTTGCTTTAGACATTTGACAACTGAAATCATACTGGGTAAACTCTTTATGAATTAAGATTGAACAAAGGGTAGTTCATAGGTGTGCTTCTGTGAGTACAGCAACGTGGAATATATTTGTCTAGCTTCAAAAGGTAACACATGAATATATCTTACAAATTGCAAATTAATTTTTGAACTGGAAATGTCTGATTAGTAAATATGTGTTTTGTTTTTTTTCTCTGTAGAATATGCTTAGTTCTGTTGCTTCTAAAAAGAAAAACTAGCATTCAGTTTCTGTATGCAAGAAGTCATGATGTGTCTGTCTTTAAGGTCTTCTCTGTAACAAACGCAGAACTGTTGTCTTTACAATTTGTGGAACAATTTTCTTGTTAACAGTACTTCTGAAAATTCTTTTCAGGACTGTGACTCTAGACCACGCAACAGACAGTGCAAAAGTAATTGGAAAAGAAACTCTGAACATGTTCCACACAATGAAACTGAACATATCTGATATGCGAGGGGTGAGTTAATGGAAATTGGTTATCCTTGTCAACTTCTTCCTCATCCTTCATAGATTTTCAGTTCTTCGTGGTGGCAACAACCAAGCTAAAGCAAGCGTACATCATACAAAGCTTTTGTAAAGTAAGCTATCCACTCATTAAGTAGCTAGTAAGGATACTGTTTATAACTGCAATCAGAGATTGGAGTTTTTGCTCTACGTTGCAAGTTTCAGATCCAGAAAAGTTACCAGGTCGTGGTTTGGCCTTTGTTTGAAGGTGAAATCAATGGCTGTCTTGAGTCATGACTTACTCCATAGTGTTCTTGATTACTTCAATGGTTCTGTCATAGCAGTGTAAACCAGTAGTCTCAAAGACTATTTTGGCATTGGCTGTGGCAGAGCAGAGGCTTTCTAGAAAAACATGCATTGATTAGTCATCTAGATGTAAAGCAGATTGTTGATTCACAGTATTGTGTTGCAAATTCAGCCCCATAGCTTGGTTTTTCTTCTTGGACTGCATCAAATAATGATCATCTCTCCCTGTCTTTTTTTCTAGCTTATTTTTCTAGCTTAGAGGGTATCGTGTGCTTTATTTTGCAAAACAATGTACTTCTCTGACCAGGTGGCTTTTTTCACTTCTGGAGGGGGATGTTCAGTCCTGGATGATAGGACAAAGTTCACTGAGTGGTGTTCATCTCAACTGACTTAAGTACCCAGTGTCTATATTGGACCTAGTCCTCTTTAGCTTCACAACTTATGCATAAAGTGAGATGTGTGCCCTTTTTCAGTCTGTCCTGTAGTGTCCTAAAGTTGCATCCTTAACTGACAATGCCCACATCTGTGCTCATGAATCTGCTGGCTTGTCCCAGTGTGTTTTAGTAGGCTTTTAAATACAACTAACAGACTAGTTAATATTATTAAATTAGAATCCCTGCTGTGTAATTACCTGATGAAAATGTGTTTACGAGCTCCTTCCTGCTTTTTGAGCTCTATATGCAATTTTTTTAGTGTATTTTTTTTTCCTTAAGAAGTACAGAACATTGACAGTAAAATCCCACAGTGTACCAGTGTATTCATAGTCGGATACATTTTTTGAAGCTCTGTAGATGTGGTATTTAAAAGTAAATAAAATGAAGGTGTTTTTTCAGAATGACGAGCACCTCATCTGATCAAGACTGCTTTCACAGAAATACTTTCATCCTTTGAGAATTTGTGAGAACCATTTCTAGAAGTGAAACAATATTTTCTTCCTCGGTTTTAGACTTGAAAGCGGTGACCTAGTGAGATTGAGGAAAGCCATTCCCTTCTCGTTCATGTAGCCGTATTTAATGCTGACCACTTTCCTTGGTCAGTGCTGCTGTATTTTTCAATATCTAAGAAATGTCATAATGAACAGGTTGTTTCATGGGCCTGTTGACAGCACTTTTCTCTATCAGAGAAGTTAAGCCGGTATTATCGTTGTAATTCATTACTTGTTGGATTGTGGTGGATAATCCTGGGATTTTTATGGCATGTTTTTACATGGCTATTCATGCTTTTTTAATATTCTTATTCTCTTTGCTGTGCCCAACAGGAAGCCAGTTTGAGAAGGAGAAGGGAATGCTATTATGACTGAATTGTAGATTAATGTTTTTATTGTTATTATTGAAAACTTTATTAAATGAGTGTCTTAATGTTTTGGATTTAGGTTGGAATTCAGGTACAGCAGTTAGTCCCCATCAGTAAAACCACTTCAGCTCAATCAGCAGTGCAGTCGGGACGCTTACCTGGTGGATCACATTCAGTTATTGATCTTCTTCATGTTCAGAAAGCAAAAAAGTGCTCAGAAGAAGAACATAAAGAAGGTCAGTAAGTTTTGTACTTCATGTGTATCATAATGATTAGTTCTTATAGACTGGAACTTCAGTTATCTTTTTGAATACTTAATCAATATTACACAAGTGTAACATAAAGTTTTTGAGAGCATGTTTGGCTGCTGCAAATGAAAATACTGCATAATTTTTTTAGCATTATTCCAATCTTTAAAAAAGGTATTAACAGAGGATACTTCATAATATAAAGTTTTATTATTGTGATGTATGTTGTGTAAACTACTGAGTAATGAAAAATTAGCTCTGCTGTATGTTGGCACTTCAGAGTTTTTAACTGTTAGATCTGTTTTGTTTTCATGTGTGTCTTTTCTTAATGTGTTTAGTATTTGTTGCTGCTATGGACCTTGAAATATCTTCTGATTCAAGAACTTGCACTGTTCTTCCATCTCGCGGCACCCATCTCACAGCTGGTCTCAATTCTAATGTTAGCAAGGCTGATTCTGCTGTCAAATTGAATGGCTTGCATTCTCCTATCAGCGTAAAATCCAGGCTTAATTTGAGTATTGAGGTTCCATCTGCTTCCCAGGTAAAACCCAGTAATACTAAATATCTGCAATATATTATAATAATTTGGAATTGCTGGTCTTATGTGGGCAGAACAAATAAACAAAAAAATGTTGCATCAGTTCTTTTTTTTAAAACTGCAGTTGGATAGAATGCACAGAAAGAGGTGGTTGTTAATGCAAAACTATTTTGCCTTAGTAAACTGATTTTTAAAAAAGCAGTCTTATAGACTGACTCAAAGAATAAAAGTTATTCAAAGGATAGAAGCTTAGTGTTCCTGTCTGTTTTGCTTCCCGTCATTTACCAAAGGATTGAAATGGAACAGGAATGAGGAAGATGCCAAGCCTGAAAAATTAAAAAGCATTACTTTTCACTTTACACAGCCACAGCTCTTTAAAGGAGCCTAAAGCCTAATTATAAAGGTCTGTCTCTATTACTGTGGCCTAAAGCTTGAGCATGCTTTGTTGTGGATTTAGAACTGGAATTAAAATACTTAGGCTACCAATTCCAACTGCCTCACCACTTCAGAAATAACTAAAAGTTGAAGCATTTTATTGACAGTATTCTCAAAATACCTCTTGTATGTAGGTGTGGGGCATCAACTCCCTCTCTAAGAAGCCTGTTACAGTTACAATTCTCATAGTAAAGAAATTGTTCCTACTGCCCAGCCTGACTCTCCTCTGTTGCAGCTCTGTGCCATTCCCATCCTGCCATCAGTTGTCAGGAGCAGAACCCAGCACCTCCCTGTTTCCTGTCCTAAGGGCACTGCAGGGAGCAGTAGCTTACAACATCCTTTTTATACTGTTGAGCACAGAACTCCACACAGAGGCCGCACTATGCTAAATATTGTGGAAGAATCAACTTTTTTTTTAGCTGGCAGCCATGTTGTCTTTAATGTACCCCAAGATGTGGTTTGCCCCCTGGCTACTAGAACACCCTGTTGGCACATGCTGAGCTGCTGTCACCAGCACACCCAGGTGTTCCTTCCTGCTGAGCTGCTTTCCAGCCACTTGTCTCCATCTGTACCAGTGTCCAGATACAGCACCTGGCATTTTCCTTTGTTGAACTTGATGCTGGTGATGATTGCCCAATACTCCAGTCTATCTAGATTTCTTTGCAAGGCCTCTCATCCCTCTAGAGAGTCAACAGTACCTCTCAGCTGAGTATCATCAGTGAACTTTATAAGAGTACATTGAACTCCCACCTCTGGACCAGTGATAGCAATGTTGAACAGGACTGGCCCAAGAATCAAGGGGAACACTGCTAATGATTGGCTGCCAGTCAGGTATAGCCCTAATGTCTACAAACTTTTCAGCTCTACTGTTCAGCAATTCATCACCCAACATAGTATGTACCATCTCTCAGCTGAACAGCTTGTCCAGAAGAATACTTGGAGGGACAGTATCAAACGCCTTACTAAAATCCAGACAGAGTACTTCTACCACCTTCCCTTCACCTGCTAAGCAGGTGACCTTATCATAGAAGAGGACTTCTTCCTGATAAGCATGTTAGCTGTCTGATGATAGCTTTATTCTTCAAATATCTTCTGATAGCACCCAGGGTAACCTTCTCTATAACTTCTCCAGTTATTGGGGTTAGAGCAACAGATTGTAGTTCCCCAAGTCTTCTCTCGTAGCCTTCATGTCAATTGAAGTAGTGTTGTGTAGGTTCCAGTCATCGAGTGCCTCCACGGAACCCAAAAGCTTTGGTAAATTGTTGAGATTGTTCAGCCATGACATCTATTAACTCCTGCACTCAAGGGTGAATCCAGGCTGCATGAACTTAGGAAGATTTGAGTTGATCCAAATAGTCCCTTATGGTTTTGGTGACCACAAATGTAACATTGCTGCTTCATGGTCCTTCAACTCCAAGGACTTGGCAGCCCACGATCTGTTGTTAATGTTAAAAACAGAGGCAGAAAAGGCACTAAATGTCTCTGCCATCTCCTCAATTCTTAATAGTTAGATGGCCATCTGCATCAAATGTCATTCCATTGTTTTCTTTAGACCTCAGCTTGCTGTTGACATACTTAAAAAGGGCCTTTCTTGTTATCTTATCCACAGTGGCCAGTGTCAACTTAAGCTTTAGTGTTTCTTGTTTTCTTCCTCCAAATGCAAACTGCAACTCTGTAATCAACCTGCAGAATTTCTGGAGATGGCATATTATCTTTTCCTGCTCAGGTTCCAAGAAGAGTTTCATATTTAACTGAGCCCATTTTCTGCCCTGCTTGTTAAACTTATGGCGCAATGGAACTGCTTGTTCCTGTGCAAGTGGTTCTTAAAAAGTGACCAGTTTTCTTGGACCCCTGGATTCCCAGTGGAACTGCTAACTTGCTCCCCTGGTAGCTTAAAATTTAATCTCTTCAAATCCAGTGTGGCAACTCTGCTGACACTTTTTTCTCATTTCAACAAAAATTATGAATTCTAGCTGTGAAAAACATGAATAAACTTCAGAAAAGTTTCCATCAGAAAAATGAGGCACATTCTGTAATCAATGTTTAGAGTGCTTTTGATATGATTTGTGAATTCCTTATTCTTACGTTAGCTCTTAGAGTTGCATCTGTTAAGTTTATTACTAATTAATTGTTTAAATGTAGTTTTTAACATTGGGGTTTTTTTTCTGATACTTTTTCAGTTGACACTGAAGTGAGGAATGTCAGCTTTTAGATGAGAGGAGGACAGTCTTTAAGTAAAATGTTTCTGTGGGGTTTAGAGTTTGTTGGTTGGTTGATTGGCTGTTGATTCTCTAACACAGGAAGAACCTCCTTATTTCTTGCCCTCACATTATCTTTCTGAGCTGGTATCTGCTTTAAAGGTCAGTTATGAGCAAGTTGAATCCTGTCAATACCTTAGGTGTAAGCAGACTTACATGCTTTACTGTAAAAATTTCTGATTTTTATTTCTGTAATTTAAAGCTGCAAAAGCAATTGCTGACATTTTGTTAGCAGCTTTCCCTAGTTATACGTTTGTAGAAGCCGAGTATGCTTTTGGCAGAAAACTTATTTTTCTGCTTATTTTTCTGTAACATAATGTTGAAGTCAGCTCATGATTTAAAAGCAACCTGGCTGAAAAGTAGAGAGTTCCACCGCTTGCTCTGTTGTAGAAGCAAAATGTAAGAACAGGAGAAACATGCACTAACTGCAGTGTAGTTCTTAAAACCTTGGTGGCCTTATGGCACAGTGTGTGCTCCTCTTCCCTTTTGTTTCATAACTGCATCATAATATGTAATTTGTTATGAGGAAGGAGTGGTGACAGTTGTGTACTGCTAGTTATATATACTGTGTGCTAGGAAAGGAACAGCATGATATTTTAAACCCAGGATTTCCAGAGGATCTGTATAGTGATGTTACACATAGCAAACTTGGAATGAAAGGACTTTGAGGAAAGCTTGCATACAATCTGAGATGAGAACACTAGATACTGTAAAAAGAGAAAAGTGAGCAGTCGTATTTGCTGCTTACTTAGTGTTAAATGATTATTTCTGTTTATGCTTTTTACGTTTTGTTGCTGCAGAGCGTAACTGCCAGGTCCTCTAATGTTTGCACATCCACAGATTAAGATGAATTTTTTTCCCCCTCAAACTCAAAGGCTATAAAACTATTTTCTTTTCTGTCGTCTTTTACTGAAATTGACTTTGTGATCTGTTCCTCAGGGACATCTTAAAGCTTTCTTTTTTTTTTTGTATTTGTAGCTAGATAAGTCTGTGTTAGAAGCTCTGCCACCTGATCTCCGGGAGCAAGTAGAGCAAATCTACACCATACAGCAAGGAGAGACCTGTGGAGACAGCAAAAGAGAGCCAATAAATGGATGTAACACTGCACTTCTCTCACAGCCAGTTGGAACAGTGCTTTTACAAGTACCAGAGCTCCAAGAACCAAATGCCAATATGGGAATCAATGTAATAGCCTTGCCAGCTTTCTCACAGGTAGGATGTTTGCAAGACATCAATAAACATCAACTTTCCACCTACAAGAAGAGCTAGCAGCTTTTTCTTGAGACAGAATTGCTAGAATCTGTTACTGACTCAAAATGAATGACGGTCCTTTAAGATCTTTTAAAAGTCTGTGCTTCTAAACATAACTTGCTCTATCACAGAGTATAATGATGGCATTTATTTATTAAAGATTTATAGTCGTCAGTATGCCTGTTTGTCCTCTTAATGCAAAACCTTGTTTACACTTTGCTTTGTGATCTAGTGTGTAAATAATTGTTTTTCTGCATTGCGGCTGAGCTATACTGCACCGTCAGTCTAAAGCCAGCCTAAAATCAGCTTAGCTTTTCACAGGAGACTCGCTGTGTTTAAGTGTGGATGCTCTGATGGTGTAAAGCCAATCCTTTAGCTTCTGTAGATGTGATTTTTTTAATATCACATTCCTCTGAGAAAGGCAGGCCTGGGTAAAGATTGTGCATTTCTCCCTAATGCCTAAAAAGGCTCCTGTATAGCTGGTCCAGGGCAAGGGAAGTGTGAGGTTCCTCAGAATAGTGGCCTGGAGGGGGGAGGAGGCAGCAATAACAATGCTTCTGGTGATGCTCCACCTTTCAATCCAGAATGATGTTGAACAAATACAAGGCAAAAAAAAAAATCACTGATTGGAATACACAGATACACACTATCTTGCATATGCATAATTCAAAATTATTGGTGATGCTGCTCAATTTTATTTTTCTATTTGCTGTTGCTACATTGTTGTTCTCAATGTGCTGGCAACAAATCAGATTTGTAAAGGGATATTTGTTGCTGTTTCTGAGGCGTACCGATGCTGTCAAAGAATGTATAGAAAATTAGATGAAATTCCTGATCTGCTTTCAGGAAATGATAGTTAAAATAATATTATTTTTTTTAATGCACAGACCATTCTGCTACTAAAATTTCTTCACCTTAATTCAAGTTGATTGGTTCAAAAACAGCTGGATCGATTTTTTTTTATTATTATTTATTTTTTTTTTTCATCCCTAAATGGCAAATTTGGCTTTTCTATATGGGGATACTGTGAGAATAGGAAGTGATTTCTCCATCCCTCAGCTTTCTTAAATTACGTAATTAAACTCTCACCTGTTAATGAACACATCTTGGACTTGAGGGCTGAATTATGCTGTGCTGTGTAAAATGAAATTGTGGGATATATCGTGTGGGCAGGTCAGCATCACACAGCTGCCTGCCTGCTCAAGGGAGAAAACTTGTGGGCTGAGATGAAGGCAGCTTAGTTGGTAAAACAAAAGCTATACACACAAGCAAAGCAAAACAAGGTTGCCCAAGGAGGCTGTGGATGCCCCATCCCTGGAGGCATTCAAGGCCAGGCTGGATGTGGCTCTGGGCAGCCTGGTCTGCTGGTTGGCGACCCTGCACACAGCAGGGGGGTTGAAGCCAGTTGATCATTGTGGTTCTTTTCAACCCAGGCCATTCTGTGAGAACAAGAAGTTAATCCACGACTTCGTGTTGGCAGACAGATGTTCAGCCTCTTCCAAGAAAGCAAAGCCTACTCTTAGAAGTGAATGACATTTGTAGAAGCAGGGTGAACTGCTGGTGGCAGCTCTGCATCTCCTCCTTACATTGCCTTAATGTGGTACAGGTTCTGTTTAGAACTTGTACAGCACATGAAAAATGCTGGTATCTGCTGAAATGATTAAGTGACGTTTTCTGTAACGTGCAAGCGTGATACAGCTGCATGAATGATGGGTTAGGGCAACATCGGTACAGCGACTGCTTTACTTTCAGAGGGAAGATGGGGGGGAAGAACAAAACTCTGTTCATCTCCCTATATTGTATTATTATTGTTAAATCTTGGAATGGAACAGTTGCAATGTATTGCACCAAAAAAAAAGAAGTACTGGATACCGGGCCTCCCGTTTTCCTGACTCTTGCATGTTTAACCAGTGAACATTAACCGTTCTAATATAGTTTTATTGAATAAAATTTATATTTAAAAAAGAACTGAGGCCTTAGGAGCTAATTGGCAAGGGGCTGTGTTCTTATCCGTAAATGAAGGGATGGACTTCTGAAAACCTTTTGTGTTAGTTCAAGATATAAAGTAGTTGGACTTTTGCTTCACTTAAAGAAGTGAGACCGTTCCCAAGGATGTTTTACCTGAGGTTTGTGTAGCAGTATCAAAACAAAGAGAGGAACAAATGTTTGCTTGCAGAGGTTTCAGTTTGTCAGTTCGAAGGCATTGTTCTCTGAGTTAGGCTTAGCTGTGCTGTTAATAGCGGCTGAATAACAGTGGAGCATCTTGGGGAAAGGAGTTATTAGCACCTCTGATCATTTCTGATGGTTAGTGTGTTACACATCTATAAATAGTAACTTTGCAAAATAATAAATGTAATGTTGAAATGAAAATATTGTCATTTTACAAGCTAAAGTACAGAAAGTGTATTTTATACTTCTTATATATGCAGTGTATTTTACAGCGTTTCAGTTTTACAGTGTGTCTCATCCGTTTTTGCTTGGCATAAAATGTAAATACCTTTCTCATGTGGGTAGTGTAGAGGAAAGCAGACATTGCTGATGACTGGCAAAATAATCAAATGAATCTTCCTTCTGTCACTGTTCAGGTGGACCCTGAGGTTTTTGCTGCACTGCCTGCTGAGTTGCAAGCAGAGCTGAAAGATGCATATGATCAAAGGCAAAAGCAACCAGAGCAGCAACCTGCTAACGCTTTTGGTAAGTATATATAGTTGTACAGTGCTTTTGTGTAGGAGTTGTTCAATACTTGAAGAGATTTCTGCAACCCTCAATGCTATGTAAATGTAAATAAAGCTTCTGGGAAGATGTTGTGTTAAATCAAATTTCTCTATTTTTGATAGTGAGTTACAACCAGCTGTGGCCTCATTTTGCAAACAGATGCCTGGCTTTACTTAAACGGGTAATTAATTCAATTCACTGGGACTGTGGCACTAAACCCACCCGTGTCCATATGTTTGCAGAATGGAATGTCAACTTGGTATGTCTTCTGATTTAAAGCACTGCATCTTCAGTACTTAGGTAGCTGAACAGGTACCTTTGGACTAGCATCCTCTTGGTTTATATAGCAATAGTACGTGCTTCAGGGTAATAATTGATACATGTCACCATATCTGAGAGATGATTTTACTCCTGCCTGGTCACCTGGGTCTCCTTTATGTAATCAGTAGAAAGGTAGAAGATTAATTCCCTGTGAATTTGCTTATTATGAAATGGGTTGGAAATGCCACCGAGTTCATTGTTAGTTGAGTGCTGCATTACTACAATGAAGCTTTGATTTCATGGGTAGCAGGCCACTGCACATTAAAGCACTTTGAAGTCCTCTTTGCTGCTGGTTCTGCTGGTACCCACAGGAGAGAAGTCTTAGCAGGTGTCTGGGTTGGAGAGGGCTCTAGGATGAGCCACCTTGTCCAGTAGGCTTCAGCTTTCAATAGCTGCACATATTCAAGCACTGAAATGCTGGATATTGAAAGGCTTATGGATGGTTGAGTATCCTGAGTATACAAATGTTTAGGCAAGTGCTTTTCAGATACCTAAAATATTGCCAATATCTGCAATGACAGGTGCACATTAAGTCCCTTTATTTGGGTTATGTTTACCTAATTGATTCATAGTTTTAACAGAAGATAGTGGCCTTTTTAGTGGAAAAGCATTTGACTTTAAATGCATCAGTCATTGACTATTCATGTGTTTTTCAGTATCAAAGAATCCTTGCCTACAACTGAAGCATGCAACAACAAAAAATAAGAAAAAAATCAGGAAAAAAAATCCAGCCAGTCCTGTAAAAAAGATTCAGAGTCCTCTGAAAAACAAACTCCTGGGTAGCCCTGTGAAAAACATGCCAGCTACATCTGGAAGCCCACAGAAGCTAATGGATGGTTTCTTGAAACAGGAAGGAGCAGCTGCTCAGGTAATTGGAGCCCTAACGACAGCTTTCAGTAAAGCCACATCCATTGCTTTAGATTTGGTCCGTGTTCACAAATATAGCTTGTTTTCTCTGCTGGATTCTTTACTGGATCATTACAATGCATGTGTATCTTTGGTGTTACCATACTTGTCAGTCTGAGCATTACCAACTTATGTTTCAAACAGCTAGAAGCAGTTCCATCAACTTCAGATGCTTCAGACCCATCAGCTCTGCAGACTGAACAGTGTGGTTCCTTCAGGCCACAGGCACCCAACCTGGCTGGAGCTGTTGAATTCAATGATGTAAAAACGCTGCTGAAAGAATGGATAACAACTATTTCAGGTAATGGATTCCATGCTAGTGATGATGTTACTTGCATCACAGGGAAAACTTTCTATTTTTTTAGCAAGCTCTTCGTATTTTCTTCCTTCTTTCAGCAGTGTTCCTTTTGATGGTTACTTTTCACAGCGATCGTAACTTCTTAATGCTTTGCAGTCCTGCAGTAACTTGATTCTTCCTACTCAGTTCTTTGTTTTTGCCAGCTCATGTTCTGTGTTTAGCATCATAACAATCTGCCTGCTCTTCTCTTCAGCCCGTGGGTCAGGTTCTTGTGTCATGCCTTGATGTTATTTGTATGAAAGGTTTTTCCTACTTTGTCCAGTATGGTAAATCTCTATGGATTTAAAAGCTTCTAAAAGGAAATTCCGCTCCCAAAGTTACTGTTTTAGAGGAAAAGGAATGCGTATTTTTTCACATAAAAAAACTGCCAGAATGCATTGTAGAATAAAAGGCAAAAGTGTGACAATGTTGTTAAATTGTGATTTGAATTTCATCATCGTGTCACACAATTAGCAATACCTTCATATCTTGGGAAATCTGACCTGCAGGAGCCCTCCTATCCCAGCGCCATTTTCCTCAAGAGTTCTGGAAGAATCATTCCAATCTAAGTCTCTTTTTCTTTTCCTTTGCCCTTCGGTTGCCGTTTGTCCTTACAGGAGGAGAGGATAAAAAAGAATTGATGCTTCAGGGTGTTGCAATCCATTTATGTACAGAGGTTCTGATGCCGGGGGAGGTATGGGAATGCAGCAGTTGTCAGATTGGCACCTGAAGTACTAACACTGCCTTGTTTTCTTGTAGAGCATTCTAATTCTTTGGTTATATTGAGAGTGTACTTTAAGAAAAGTTCTCTCCAGTCTTTTCATTGTTTTTTTACAGATCCTATGGAAGAAGACATTCTGCAGGTTGTGAAGTATTGTACTGATCTAATAGAAGAAAAAGATTTGGAAAAATTGGATCTGGTTGTTAAGTACATGAAAAGGTAGCTTAGTTGCTAATATTTGTGATATTTAAATTGCTAGCACTTTTGCATTAGGTACTTGTGAGTTCACAAGCCTGTGAGACATTGAATTGATGAGTGTAAATATTTTGAGCTTAAATTTTATTAAACATTAATAAAGTGAGGAGAGGGAGAGAGCTGGGCTGATAGAACAGATGATCTGAAAAATTAATAATAGCATTTAGAAAGTGTTTGCTGCAGAGAGTTTTGTGTCACTATCCCTTTTCTTCACTCTGTTTTCATTCATTTATCAGCCTACCTTAAATCTCACCTGATTCTGGTTCTGTATCCAGATTCTGTCTCACCTCTCCAACCCCATTAAACCCGTTCCTGTTGCTTAGTTGCTGTGCTGTTACTCCCCCTGTGAGTCGGGAGGCCCAGTTTCCATTTGTATCCTGCTTACCAACTGACACTTCACCATGTAGCTCAGCTTCCTGTTTCGTAGATCGTGGAAACATTTATTTCATAGATGGAGTCATGTCCAAAAGACTACAACTTTTGTATTATGGGATGTCTTTAGGCCTCAGAAAACAAGAAATCTGCAGTGAACTGTTTTGTTGAATACTGTGAATTGTTTATAAAACGTACCAGAAAGCATCAGATATCATTGCTGGTCCCCAAATGTGAGATGTGCTCTGATGGCAGTGTCTCAGCAAGCACAGGACAAGGGACATGGAAGTGAAAGATACGCAGCTGTCCATGTGGCACTGACATTAGATCCTCCAAAGCTGTACATGTAGGAGCCCTCTGCTCTCCTGCAGCAGTCATCCAGGAGGTGACTGATAAGGGGAGAGAGAGAGAACACAGTGGCTCTGTCTTCCTTGGGTACTTTTTACTTAACTTTGCTTTTCTTTTAGTAGCAAGTGAACGATGGAGCTAACTCACACTTACCTGTGTGTTTGTGATTTGTTCCACTTGTAGGTGCACAGACAGTGTAGAGTCCCCCAAATTATGACTGAAATGCCATAGTTATCACTGCATTTGTTGAGAGAGGTGTAGTGCCTGTGTCTTCGTTTAAGAAAGGAAAGATGGGGGTGCAGAAACTTCTGTGATTCTGTAAAACTTGCCATTTTGGGTTCTTTTGTGTAAAGTTGTTGGAAGGTCCCTTTCATCATTTCTGTGATAACTTGTTCTTCAGTTTGAAGACCAAAAGTAAGAAAAGCTAGTTCTGTAATGGTCATTTTCACCCCTTTTTTTTTTTTCTATCTTCCTTTCAGGTTAATGCAGTCATCTGTGGAATCAGTTTGGAATATGGCATTTGACTTCATTCTTGACAATGTTCAGGTAGTTTTACAGCAAACTTACGGAAGCACATTAAAAGTTATCTGAACTTGTAGTGAGGAACTTGAGAGCCTGGAGCTCTCTGCTAGCTGTGCCATAAGTGCTTGTGAGGTATTTGCAAAGTGCATGATAGTAATGCCCTGAGTTTTTATAATTTCAAATTTCTTTTTAAACAACAAAGTGTTTTGTACATTTCTTTTCAGAAAGTGCCAAATTTGTCAGTATTGCATGTAAATAATTGTGTTAAAATTCTTTTATTGTAGTATAGAATCTATTTACAAAATGTTTGTTTATAAAGTTTTATGGATTTTTACAGTGAAGTGTTTACAGTTGTTTAATAAAGAACTGTATGTATATTTTTGTACTGATTCTATTTTGTCATGCTTCACTTTGAATATTGCTAACCCTTTCGATTAACGCTGCAGCTTTGATTCATTTCATGAAGTCCTACACATTGGTGCTGCCTCAGCATACACAGGAGATTGCTGTATGTCCATCTGCTGCACTCTGGCTCCACAGATTTCAGACCGAGGGAAGAAAGAGTATTACATCATTTCTACTTCATCCTTCAGTAAAAGAAGCCAGCATTGCTCAGGCATTCCCAGCACGGATGGTAGGTGAGGTGCACGTGCTCTCTGAGGCCTGCAAATTCAGGTGTAGAGTTGTCCTTGAGCTATGTGCTTATGAAGGAGAACAAATGGAGACCCTTAAAGTTACTCAAAATAAGCCCTGTATGCCAGAGAGTAAGCCAGAGTGGAGCAATAAGTCTCTTATCAGTCCTCTGAATTGCTTGTACTTGGAGTAGAGCCACGTTCCACTCTTCACATCCCACCAGTTAACATGCATTTCCTCTGTGCAACAACACAGGGTGTGTGAGTAGCAGAAGTCTGTCAAGAAGGGGTCTGTACCTGGGATCAGGAAAAGGTTCTGACCAGAGTGTGGGCAGGCTCTGGAACAGGCACCCCAGGGCTGTGGTCACTGCCCCCAGCTGCCAGAGTTCAAGTGCTGGGGCGCTGCTCTCTGACATTTGGTCTGATTTTTTTTTTGGGGTGGTCCTGTGCAAAGCCAGGACTTGGACTTGATGGTCTTTACGGGTCCCTTCCAACTTGGGATATTCTATGAAATAACCCCAACAATTTGTCCCAGATAAGGGGTTTATATGCTTACACCTCTGTTGGTGGTGTGTTGGACAAGTTTGCTTTTCTAGATGTGTATCAGCCTCATGTGGTAACATTTAGCTCAGTATCTTGAAGGAAGCTGCCTGAAAAGGAAACCCGAAAGCACTTGAAGAAAACCCAAATTTGTAATGAAAAGATCTGGGGGTGGATGGGTCAAAATTACCCATGTGAATTTGACTGTAGAATTGAAAGATGGAATACAAGTGCTCAAGCTAGACAGGAGCCAGCAGGGCTCTTTTGCAGTAGAGGTGGTCCACAGCTTCCTGGGCTGCATGAGGAAGAGTCAGCAGCAGCAGGCTGAGGGAGTGCAAACAGGCATGGACAGACTGTGAACCTAGTCCAGGTGATCAAGGGAATGGAGCATCTCATACAAGGGAAGGCTTGGAAAGCTCTGATAAGGGTGAGGAATCTCATCCCTGCATACAGACACGGAGAGGAGTAAGGAAAACAGTCCCTTTTCCACTCTTAATTGACAAAGTACAACAAATTCTTTTTAACACCTCCCCACACAGCCCTGTAACTAAACCCTGGAGATTGTTCAGAGGGCTTCTGGAGTCCTGAGCAGTAGAGGAGTACTCAAAACCCAACTGGATGTACATAATATCACAAGCACTTCTATTCCATTTCTCTATTTTGCTGTTACAGAGAAGAATGTATGTGCTGCAGTTCAAACAAGTATTTAGCTCGCTGCATTTCAGGTACACAGCTCTGATCCTTTGAGTGCTGCTCAAGATATACTTGAAGCTTTCATCTTCAAGAAGAGGATTACTTTTAACTGATATTTTCATTCTCCCTTTCTGAGTCCTGCTTCAAACCCCTAAGTATTTTATTCAAGTTTTCTGCTCCCCTTACACCATTTAATGAAGGCATTTTACTAGTTTTGCAACAGCATCCTCCAAAAATAGCAACACTCCTTTCCCTTATGGATGTGAAGAAACAAATTAAGAACACATCAAGACCACATTAATTGACATCCATGATCTTAACATCTTTTATTAGTGTAGCATTTGTGATTGCATAGTTTGCAAAAGAAAATTGTAACAACTAATTAATTGCAGTCTCCTCTCTGAGACACTGGAACTTGTTCTGTTCTAAGCCACAGCCATATGCAGTGATGCGAGTCTGGCCTCACTCTAACAAGATGAAAATGTCCTTTTCCAGGGCAAGATAAAGTCTAACAAACAAAAATTCTTATTAAGTTCAGGTGGCAAGTTGTTAACTGCTCCTTTGTAATGGAGCATAGACAGTCCCCAGCATCAAATTCAGGTTTTTTTCCAACTCAAGAAAAGAGATCTAAGTGACAGAAGAAAAGTGATCAAACTGCTCACCGCAACTTAAATTCTTCTATTTTGAATCATTAAATCAGATCGTTACGGATTTCACTTCAGCTTGTGTTTGCTTCCCAACTCTCACCCCAAGCTGAACATTAACAGTGCCTGAGGAAAGGTAGACTGGGGAGCCGGGGGGAGAGAAGGGATGGAGATGGTGGGATGGCACTGATTCCTGGTCATCGCAAACACCTTCCGAACCGGACCTGTCCTACCATGATACACGACCGCAGGTCAGCACCTGCAGTCAGCACTTACAATCGCTTTGCAGCAGCTGTAGAGATGACACTTCCAACCTCCTCCCCACCACGACCCTCCCGTCGTTCTGACCTGCAACTCATGAGGGACGTTTTGTTTATTGAAGCGCCGTCAAACAAGAGCCGTATGTCCATCTCCTTTATTGCAGCTCTGCGTTATAATGATTACAGGTTGACTGTCATGAACTGTACAAGCAGTAGAAGGCGGCCAACTATGCTTTACATCATTTCACACAAAGCAAATACAGAAAGATCCAATCGCCTAGTTGTCTATTTAAAAAAATGTCTATAGGCACAAAGCAGAAGAATGTTGGAAAAGAGAATCAAGGAAAGAGGTATGCATAAATAAAGAAGTACTTCTTACATCAAAAATGTCCCAAGAATCACAAAGTCTGCAGAAGCTTAGTTAATCAAATACTGCAGTACTGATCTCATCAGTATAAAAGTGAAAGAGCTTTAGTTCTGTAATAAAAATTCAATTTATTTTACTTTATTTTGGAGAGAGGAGGGAAAAAGGGTGGAAGGAAGGTGTAAGAGAAGAAAGGGCAAACTTTAAAACAGCAGCCAGTATTGGGAAGGGCGGTGGGAACAGGTGAACAGGCACATTGGAACCGTGGGAACATGTAAATTGACCACTGTCAAACCAGTGTAAATTTCTTGGTTTCTCATGGAAAACATTTTATCCACATATTTTCCTCCCAAACACATATCCAACACTGTCTTCAGTATACGACTTTGTTGGTAACTTTCAAAACGGGAATAGCAAGTCTATTCCTGCCTCCCATGGCTGTAAAAAGTTATCTAGATGATTTCAAACACCTTCTTCAGCTCCACTATGAGCTGCCAGTCAGACTTCTGCATTTCGTCCCTGAACCAGTCCTTCAGAGCATCGATGGACTGACGGCTGATCTGTAACACACAAGACAAGCCCATCAGAAACAGATGTGCACGGTGACAAAGGCAGCTCTTCACACACCGGGAACAGCAGCCTACAGAAAAGGCACCCACCTACAGAACAGGAAGGAGTGAGCTGTGGGCACCAACTACAGACAACGGTACACAAATAGCTCACTTACTAGATTCCCCCTCTGGCGCACTGAGCTTCCAAGTGCTTTTAGCTACAGTACCTCATTCCTTTGGCTCTCCTGAGCAGCATTGCTACAGAAGTCATAATAAGGCTACGGAAGAACAGAACAAAGCCCTGCACGAGGAATTTCAAGTGGCTCTCTGTCTCCAATGAGGGTCACCAGTATCAGTTTTTCAGGCTTCACACGACTGTTTCACTTTGTTACCCCTGTCATACACCACAAATGCAGCTGGCTTTTACCTTACTGACAAGGATGTCTGTGGCTTCAAAATGCCGTCCATACATTTTCGGTGATTCACCAGGAATAGGTTCTATTTTAACACACACTTCTTGGCCTTTTTTTGCCACTTCCACTGGCTTGTGGTTTATTTCAATACTTGTAACTATTCCAATGTCAACAAACTGTAACGCAAGGAAGAAACTGTGTAAGACAGATCAGCAAAACCCATGCACGGGTGCTCTCTAAATTCCAGCTAGTTGCTCACACGAAGCTATCAGAGCCACTACCTCAGAACTTGCAAATGAGCACAGCGGTGCCAACCCCTCTGTAGCTCATCTGCCTTATTTGTTATCCTTCAGAACACCAAGACTTGAGTTCTCCCCTTATTAGTGACCAGCAGTGGAAGTTTTGCTTATTACTCTGCATCACAACATCAACACTGCACAAAGGAGAGAGGCTGCCTGCCACAGCCGTGCTATGCTTCCTGGCAGGGCACTCTTTGCTGCAGGATGTGACTCTTCCAGCAGAGTAGCACGATGGCTGATCATTGCAATAACCGATCTAAAACTCTGCATCTCATCTCCTCTGCCAAAATTCTGCACAACGATGAAATGCATGCAAACATTTCCTGGTGCATCATTCCAGCAACTACCAGCTAGATCGAGCATCCTTGGGAAGAGGCTCTTACTCACGTTTTTGCTGGGTACACACATGGGAGTCCCCTGCTTCACCTGGCCTGCCTCCACCACCACACCCATCACTATTGGGTCACGGGAGTTGAAAATAAACTGAGGGAGTATTTTCATCTTGCAAGGAAATACTGCTATATGCCTGGAAGACAACAAAGAAAAGGTGTTTTGAAATAGATGCTGCAACAGCAACCAGAGCACACAGTTCTGCCCGCTATCACACAGCCTAGACATTTATTCTAACAGTGTCACTTGACAAAACATCAGGCAGGAAAATTCTCTGCTGATCCTATTCAATGCTCCATCTTAAAGAACTGTAGGTGACAATGACAGTGACAGGCAGGGATGTCGTGGATTTTATTGTGACTGGCTCGGGCACTGGCCAAGACTGTGACCAAAGGAACAGTAACTGCAGTGCAATTATAACCTCAGAGGAGCACGAGAAGTGTTGCCACAATCCATCAGCAACTGAAGAAATTCAAAACTTTTGTTTGTGAACAAGTATTTCAAAATGTTGAGCTACACAATCTCAAATTTGGATTAAAAATAAATGGTTTACTGTCTTTACTGAGGACCAGATTCCAAAAATTAAGTTTTGGATCCCCATAAATTCTTAAATGATAATTCATGCTACTGCAGTCAGAACTGAGCCCTGTTCACTGCAACTACATAAACATGAAACAATAGAACCCAAGCCCTTCTGCTTGCTTTCTCAACTCTGCAGCTCCCATCTGTCAGAAAAGTATATGAGGGAAACCTCATTAAGAACACTCCATGTTGCATGAGCTAAGTCTTGCAATGACTTCACAACTCCCACCCTACTAAACCTAATCCTGGATGTAAACATTTAGACTGGACTGTATTCCTGAAAACTAACAGTTTATTGTCCCATCTTCTTCCTCTCTTCCTTCCTTCACTACTTCTAAGCAATAACTTGCAATCAACGAGCTAAATGCGATTTCATTTAGTAATAAAAGGATTAAGAGACTCTGTTACTTACGAAGCATGCAGAATAGGACTGCTTTTACTTACTTGAATTCTTCTTGTTTCTGTTTTTTGTAGTCTTGTCTGTATTTTGTGAAGGCATCAAATAAGTGATAAATTATTTCAGCACTAAAAATTCGCACTCCTAAACTATCAGCCATTTCCTGCGCATCACGTTCGATCCTCACATCAAATGCCAGGATGACTGCATATCTGCAACAGAAAGAAGTCAAGCAGTTCAGCAGGCAGATCCCAGAACTGCAGCTGAGAAGGGAGGCTTCCCGAAACACCGCTATGCATTTGCCAACACAGTAAAGCAAAGAGCTCATCTTACTGGGGGTCGTGTTCCAACATAACGGATGCCTTCATAACATCTTTTTTATGGACAGGACCTATGTTAATTCCGGCATACTGTTGAAGGGAAAAGGCACACAAATCAGTCACTGACCTTTCTGAGTTGAAAGGAAACAGTCATCAACTCAAACACCACCACACAGCAATAGAAGCAACATCAGACGCAGCACAGAGAGCACTTACTGGCACTTCTGACGTTTTAAGAAATTCAAGTAATGCTTCCAAAGACCCTAAAGTAGAAGCCTGGACATAAACACCCTTCTCTTCTAACTTGATTGCATTCAGTGTTTGCTTCAGTTCGTGTATCAGTTCATCCTTTAGAAAGAAAAGCAAGGTTTAGTTCTTTCGCTGTTCTTGGTATGCAGTCTTCCTGTTCCTGACAGCCGTACCGACAGGTACCAGCGTGGAGCCCCACAGTACAGGTCACACACAGCCCTGTGATACACTGTGGCTTGGTGAGAAGAGCCTGTACCAAATCGTATTTGAGGGTTTTGAAAGAAGGTGACCACAAACACAAAGCAGACAGCCATCTTGAGAGCCAGTAACACTTCTCTGCAACCTACGCTGTTCCACCAAGCACAGTAGGCTTCTTCCAGCAAGATGAAACAACACACAAAACAGCATGTGCCGGTGTCTTCAGTTGCTCAACTGAACATTAACAAAGAGAGATCCCTAAAACCATTGGCTAAAAAGGATTCTGAATGCCTCATGAGCAGCAAGGCCTAGGTACACCATGGAGGATGTCAGAGCAGAAGGGCCACCTTGTTGCTCTGAGATGTTACAATCCTGTTGTCAAGAGCCTGTGCCTCTCAAGCCTGAACACTCTTTTCATCTAACAGATCAATAGTTGTTACCTTTTACTTTTAAGTTCTCACACATCTACAACAAGTAGATTTTACATACATACTCTGATCTATCCAGAAACAGCCTGTAACTGGAGGATCTGAAGGACTAACCTTCCTTAACAAGCAAAGGTAAGTAAACAGTAGACTGAAGGAAAACTGAGGATAAACAAACTATCAGCACAGTGGGTCTTCTTTTTAAACTACTTCTTCACTTTGGAAGGGCAGGAGCATCTCATCTGAATTTCAGTTTTTGAGATAGATGTGTTCTTTCTTTGGCCTCTTTGAAAGTTACAAAAGAAAGTTTATTACGCAAGTCTTTCCAATCCTGATGATAGTTTGAGAAACTCCACCAGCAGTATGATTTCACTGAAATATACGTATGAATCACTACAGATGCTGAATCAGTAGTTAATAATGCAGTCAAACTGTGCTACGATGTGTTTTCAGTCCTTATTCCATAAGTAGAGGCAACCCAGCAAAATACCAAGGAAAACTAAGAATCAAGATAGCAAAAACATCAATGCAGTAACACTTAAGATGCTGCAGAGCCTTGTGTCCAGATGATTGTAACAGTTTCTCACACATAACCAAAAAAAATAAGCGTAACAAGTTACTTGAACGCTGAGCTCTCAATCTTGGGATGAACTTCACCACCAGAGAGCTCAGTCACCCCCAGATTAAGTGTCTCATTTCAACATCAGCCATCTCACCTTGAGGACTGGGACTTCATCCTCTTTATGAGCTACAAGCAATGGCAAACCAGCCAATGTTTTTTCCAAATCTTTCCCAAGAATCTTCACACCTTGAGCAGCAACCACCTCTTTGTGCTTTTCGTATTGGTTCTGAAAAGGAGAACACACAGTAGGAAAGAATTCACATAGATGCTACTCAGCAATACAAAGTAGTAGTAAAGAGATGCTGAAGAGCTCACCACCAGCAAGTGCAGCAGACAGGACGACAGTGAAATCCAGCTCTTCCTATCTATCAGTTACTTTCTCTACTTCACAGTGCTGACATCCTGTTTATCTGAATACTCTTCTCCCATTAAATTTTTTTTGTTATTATTGTTGGGATTCAGGAATGGGAGACAAGGCATGCAGCAGCAGGGGAACTGTCCAAGGCACAGAAGAGGACCAACAACTTGGGCACACTAGGAAACTGCAAGCAGTGATAGGAAGTTGCTCACCAAAAATACATCTGCCATCAAATCACCAAAATCCACCTTGTTGGTGGAAATCCATCTTGTTGACCTGGGAAACTTATAATGTTAACACTGCTGTTTAACCCCACACAAGACATAAGTCTCATAACAGTTTCACACACCGGTTTATCTTCTGCTTTGAATAAAGAGAAGCAATGGCCAGAAATGCTTTTTACATATTGTGCTGCCTTCCCTTTCAAATCATCCTTCCATACTGCTACTGAATTCTACTACATTCTCTATTGTATCAAAACTTGATTTTACTCTGGTTCTGAACGCTCTCTTAATGCCAGTACACCAACCAGTTTCCATACCTTAACTCGTAGCTCCTTCATAGGAGGAGGTAGCAGAAGACCTCTAATCTGAGTCACTATGGGACCTTCTACACCAGGAACAATAATGGTGTCTCCCTCCCTCAGGCGTCCATTAATTAAAATAACATCTATGGTAGTGCCCATGCCTGGCAGTGCTTTAACCTGAACAAAAGAGGGAAAGAAAGTTACTCTCTGCTTTAATAATTATTTCTTCTTTTTAATTGTAAGCCAAGTAGAAGGGAGCGAGGGGGTGAGGGCAGAAATTTCTGGGTGAGTTTCAAAGAATAGCTGCTGAATTACCTCCATGACTTGAGCTCTCAGTTCTTGACACTCAGCCAATCTCTTGGTCAGCATAGTTTGCGTTAGCTCAACGAGAAGAGCTATCAGACTTCCCATGCCATCCCCTGTGTGAGCAGAGGTAGGTACAAGAGAAACAAAAGTGCGGGGATCCTTATTCTCATAAAACAAGGCAGCATTCAAACCCTGCAATCAGGATTAATAGTTACTTGAGGAAAACAGATACGTACACACACACACACACACACACCATATACACACAGTTAACACTAACATACAATTCCAGCCAACCACTGCGATTCTCTACTTTAATTTAAAATAAAACCAACACAGTTACTGGCAGCTCACTACAGAATATGCAGCTTCAACCTGTACTTGGATGCAGCATGGGATAACTCTACAAAGCCTATTACCACATGAAGCTTCTAGATACTACTGTATGCCACCAACAGCTATTCCCACAGTTGATACGACTCGCACCCCTCTGGTGTCCAAGGGAACAAGGGACAGATGGGATTCTCTGGTGTGATTCCCAAAGAGGGTAAGAACAGGGACAGAGAACTTGATTTGCTCTTCGTGTCTTCACTGACCACGCACAGCAATTTGCTGTTACTTTCCTCCAGTCTAGCACTCCAAAGATGGAGCAGTTCAAAGAGCTGTTACTTGACAACAAAACTTGGCTTACGGACAGTAAACACCAATGTGTCCGAAGCGCTCAAAACCACCACACCCACAGCACCATCCTTACTACCACTTCTATTAACAGAAAAGACTTGCACATTCCAACCTACCTGTTTTGCAAATTCCACTATGATAGCTTTTGCACGTTCTTCAAACTCATCTTTTGTATTCTTTTTCTGCTTCTTTAAAGTCACAGCTACATCTGTATCAGGACTTTTTTTCCAGTCGTATAACCTGTCGATCTTAAAAACACAGTAATACATCATCTTCCGCAACATGAAGGACAACTTTATGCTTACTCCACACGATTTGAGATAAATACTTCATCAGCTAGCAATACTGGATGGCTAGCAGTCAAATCTACTTGCTTCCAAGGCATTATTTCTCTATGTATCTACCCGATGCCAGAGCGAATGTCAGGAAAGCAATACTACTTCATATTTTAATCATTTAAACCATAATAGTCTGTGTTCATATGGAAGAAGTTTACATACATCATTTACGTCAGGTTTAAGATAAAACACTCAGACAAAAGAGACTCATGTACAGCTTTACATACACAAAAACTTGAGGCTGTTTTTGATTCCCTTTGAAAAGTGACTGCACTCATTTTACAAAGATTTTTCTAAATTTACTGGTGAATTTGAACCCTTTCCCACACTGCTACAGAGATGGTTGGGGCTGTGCAAAACATATAACCTGCATGCTTCAGAAGGACTTCCAGAAAACAAACTGATCTTAGGTCCAAAGAACTGGCTTTACATCTCCGAACTGGATCTCAGAAAATGGATTATGACCTAAGTGACAGGACTATAACATAAACCATAAGATCTTTTTGTTAATCTTTTATCACCCCTCCATCCAAGCGTTTTAAAAACATCACAGCTATTTTCAGTAATGAGATAAAGCTGCCTTGGTTCCAGCAACCTTTAATGCTAATATTCAGTTCACTTTCAAAAGTATACTGAAGTTATGTAAGTTTATCAGTAAGAACTGTGAGACAAACTGCCACATTGTTCTGCAAAACTCCCGTAAAGCAGCTGACCAAAATGCAGCAGAAAGGAGCTAAGAACCACTGCTTCAGTCTTTGCACAGGCAATTCCAGATCATGAAAGACAACAGAAAACTAGAATCAAAATACCTTCTTACAATATAAAAAAATACCATCATAGAGAAAAGCTTTCTTACCTTGTTGAGAGCTACAATAAAGGGGCATTTCTTAGATTTCAACAGGTTTATGGATTCAATTGTCTGTGGTTCCAAACCATGCATAATGTCAACTACGAGAATGGCAATGTCACAAAGTGAGCTTCCTCTATTTCTTAAATTGCTGTGGCATTAAAAGAGAAAAAAGATCATGTTGCCACAGAACTTTAAGAAAATCACCAAATACAGTGTCAAACTTACACTACTGAATAAGAAGTGAAAGCTGATCAAAAATTCATCTTTCCCCCATCAGAAATTGTCCTTCATTATGCATCCATGAAACACTGAAATAATACTGTGAAGTCCATTTAACAGTGTATATTTGAATACACATAAGCAAAAGTAAGAAGAAACTACAATTCTGCCTATAGCTTTCCTGCTGTTATAGACTTCTTACAAGTTATGATTCATCAAATTGCTTTGAGTGGAAACTGAGAGGGTTACAGTGAAGTATAGGAGGAAAATCTGAATGAGACAGATGACTCCATGTTATGACAAACACCAGTATGAGACACCTGAAGTGCTGAATAAAACCTGGCTAGAAAAAGGGCTGTAAGTGACAGGATGCCAAGAAACAGGTCAGAATATCATCATGTACCTAAGGCCTGGCATGTCAATCCTTTTAGAGGCTACCATTTAAGAACATCACAACAAAGTCTTAATCCTGTCCAGGGATTTCATCTGAACACCACCTCAATGAGAACAGTTGTGCACAGTGTGCTTTTAACTTAAAAGATGATCTAGCATCTTTAGTCTGTATGCCACCTGTATCCCTGGACTGTACAAGAACTCTGCTAGGAATCGGCTTATTTGTGCAACTGGTGTCTCACTGTCCTGAACTCAGTTATATCAGCTGGACGCAGAACTGGAGACGAGGAGAAGAGCTTGATTTTTTCATGCCAGCATACCTAGGTCACCCGTTCTTCTACAGCTACCTTCCTTCCTGCCTCTATCTTCCCTCTTACAATAATTATATTAACAAAAATTATTTACGTGTTTTTACAGATACTCTTGTCTCAACTGGCATGAAGACAAGACATTAACCAGATATTAAATGCCAGATATTAACCAGATATAAAAAGCAGCTGTAAAGTAAGCAAACCTCTACTTCAGTTTTCATAAAGGAAGAAGAAACACAACAGACTAGAGAAAGACTGAATACTTAGTTAAAAATACATGCAGATGCTTCAGGCATCTTCTGGGAAATACAACACTGTGTGAACAAACGTTACCTGAAAGACTCATGTCCTGGAGTGTCAATTATCAGCATTCCTGGAATTTTTATGTTCTCTCTGTCAAACTAACATTGCAAAATATTAGTCACCTTGGCAAGGTGGTGCAAGAAGAAACCTGAGCTGGCAACTTACAGATAGCACTTGCTTCAGAAAATCCATAGACATTTTCAAGCCAGCACCTCCACAAAATAAATCAAAGCTAATTGCCATACAAAAAATACGATGCAGTACATCTCCTAGATGCCAAATAGCCATAAGCTCAGGTAAGATTTGTTAAGACAAAGTAGCCTATAGGAGGGGAACAAGAAAAAAGAAAAATCCCAGAAAATACATTCAAGCTAGCAAGATTTATCACCCTTGTTGTGAATGTTTTCTCGTCCCCAAGGATTTCACATTTTTAAAAGACTGTAAAATTAAAATAAAAATTCTGTAAAATTAAATAAGTTTAAAACATATATATGGAATTAAGAGAGACTTTTCTGTTAGGATTTTACAGGAGCTAATGATGCAAGCTCATCGTTATTTTCAGTAGCAGCCAAATGTTTTGTGAGGAAAGTTTGTCCAGAACGCTTCCTCAGCACTTAGCTGAATAGTTTTAGGATTACTCAACTAAAATTACAAGTAATATTTCCATCCCTTAGAAACAGGCATCACTGCCAAAGTTTTTCAGTCAGCTGCTACAGGCAGCATATAGTATCCAAAACCAGCAATACACAACAGTTGCTATTTCTCTAACAATAATATTCATCACCTGTGAACTGGACCAATTTCAGCAGAGGAGGTAAGAAGTGAAGCTTTGTTAACAATAAAATACTCAGTAAGCTTCAAAAGTCAGAGCTTACAAAGTTATTGCCTATAGGAATTAAATCAACACCAACGTTGGCAGGAAAAGGGTATCTGACTTTGTGGAGATATCTCACAAGGCCTAAGTAGTAACTAGTTTACAATTTATATATATGTATTTTAAGTCTTTGAAGTGCTATAACTTACATTTTTCACCATCTTAGTTTGTTCATTAATAGCTTCAAGGGGCACATTAGTTGCACCTATCTGCTGGGTGATCCCCCCAGCTTCACTGTCCTGCACATGAGTATGGCGGAGCTGAAGGCAAAAACAAGAAAAAAAGACCATTAATATTCACACGTCAGATCCCATTTAAAGTAACCCCTTTGAGAACAATTTAATCTTTTCTATTTTTAACCCCCAAAAACACACACACAAGGAGAGGTACCTTCACATTCTGCATCTTACCTTATCTAAAATTTTGGTCTTGCCTGTGTCTACATGCCCCAGGACACAAATAACTGGTGCTCTCAGCTTTTCAGTGTTGGCATTTTTGCTGTTTTCAGCTCGACGCTTCTATACAGAAGATGCAGGAAAATTGTTACGTATAAATCAAGAAACACAGCTCACCCCTTGAACTGACCACATATCTACACTAAACAAAGCTAACAGCAGGACTTAAATTTTCAAGGCAATTCAAGGCCTGCCATCCCTCTTTTCCCAAGTCCAAATGCCTACAGCAAATACTTAATGTGTTTTATGCTTGTTGTTGCTGTTATTGTTACAGGCTCGCAGGCTAACTGATCAGCTTTCTCAGCGGTTCATTTTGAAGAAGGAACTTGGGTAAGGAAACAGAGGGCATTAAAGTAGTCACAAAAATGCCGTACAATTTAGAAATACAGCTTTTAACACTAAAATCTTTCTCTGTAAAGGATAAAAGCTTCTTTGTCCAGAAGAAGGAGAGGCAGACGAGTGACACTGACACGTACATTCTTCATGATCAAGCTGTGGTAGATTGGCTTCAGGCAATAACAGGCATTGCCTTCATTAGCCCAATGTATGGACCTGCCTAAACAGCGTCATGACACAGCCATCATTTTGGCAACTATAGTTCAAAGGCCTTCCTGTGAACTGAAAATTCGTTGTTCCTTGCACATCATGAGAACTCCCCCAAACAAAGCTGCATCCCAATACCTCAATTCTCCGTTTAGCTTTGTCATAAGCGCGCTCTTCCTTAGTGCGGTCATCATCTGAGTCATACTCAGAATCAGAGCTGATTTCCTTGCTGGGCTTTCTTTCCCCAGATTGTTTCCCAGTAGCTTGGGAATCTGCATCCCTCTCATCTGAAGTCTTCTCATCCTCATCTTCACTCCCTTCGCTTTCCGCATCCTCAGATTCTTCGCTCTCCTCTTCTTCTTCCTCTTCGTCCTCTTCCTCCTCCTCTTCTTCCTCATCTACTTCATTTTGTTCTTTGACTTCAATGTGAACAGGTTTGCTCTCTATCAAAAAATAAAATCTAAAGTAAGAACTTCCTTAAATTCACGTTCCCAGGGGAGAGATCAACATAAAGAAATGAAGAAGTCTACTGAATCTGCTGCCAAAGAGAGAGGACTGAGATTAGGTTCCACCCCAGAAATGCAATGCAAGATCATCTCTCAACTGCAAATATGAAATGTGTTTCATGTTCAGAGCTGCTGATTTAAAGTGTTTAGAACCTGCGAAGTAAGTTTGGGGCTGGAGGGAGGAATGATATCAGCAGCACACTTCCATTTGAAATCATTTGCAAAAATTCTGAGAAGTGACATTTTCTAAAGCTCTGTGCACTTCAACAAGGAATGGATGCACTCCCACTTCTAAACAAAACCATCCTCCAAATTCAACACAATATGGATTCAGTGATCAGGAAGGTATCTTGAAGCAACAGAAATAATGAGAACAACTGAGCTTTTCTACTACTTTTCATATCTCATTCTAAATTTCCCTAGACCTAATTAATTCCTAATTAAGAAACAATACTTTTCAAAGGGATTCTTCAATAAACAAGAACTATCTGCAAGTAATCTTCTTTCTTTGAAAGCTCCCTGGTTACCACACCTGTAAAATCACAAAGGACAAGATAACAAACACTCTTTAAAGCTATATCTTGTTCTCTTTACAAAGATGCTAGTAGGCTCACTGCTCTTTGAGATTAGTAATGTTTCCTTGCTACATTGAAAGTCCATGAGCTTATTAGTAGACTAGATCTAATTCCCAGGAAGGCTTTTTTCTCCACATCACATTGGCAGTTCCTTCAAATACAAGTAGCAAGAAGTGGAATAGAGGCATTCTCCTCAATGTAGTAGCAACAGATTTTAAAGGTTAGCAGCCATTAGTACTCTGAGGTAGAACAGCCTAAGACCATAGGAGCACACACTAGCAATGAAATACGATGTGTCCACAGCTGAGCAAATAAAAAAAAGACTTGGATAGTTCTTGATCTCAACAACAAAGGCAGATCGTGGAAGCACTAACTACAGTAATTAACTGCTGTTCTGGAAGATCCACAGCAATGTATCTTTCCTCCAACAGAAGAGGAAAATATCTGAGAAATTACCCCTACATTTTTGCTCAGCTCTTAACAAGCCCAACAGAAGCTGCCATTGACCAGACAGAATAGAGGCTTTGGCATACATGCTTAGGAATATCAATGTTCTGTTAACTCTTCTATGCTTGCCTCTCAAAGGAGAGGAGAGAAGGTACTTAGAACTTACTGTAATGCATGCATGCTAACCTTCAGGCCACCTCAGTCTCTCACCTCTTTGAGAACCTGTGTTGAAGGTATTCTCCTAGATGTTGCCAGATTTCTGTAGTAAAATCATTAGGGGTTTGGAATAGCTACTAGAGAAATACAGTATCAAGTAGAAAGTTTCTCTTGGCTCCCAAATGAGGTTGAAAACATACATTAAGAGGAGGGCATTTTATTACTTTTTTACTGCCAATAACATAAAAATATCCAACTGATATATTTTAGGTGATAAGTGCACGTATATTTCCAAAGGGGAGCATTGAACCATGTCTGTTCAGTCAGTGAAAGCTCTGCCTTTGATGAACAGACAATCTTATGTCTATTTTCTATCACGCTTGCCTTGCAAATTATTTAACAGTGGGAGAAGGGGAGTCTAAGCACACTCCTGGTTCCATACAAACTAAAAATGAAGCCCTGAGAACAACTGTTAATCAGAAAAAAATACATCCGTTCAGTATTTACATGCTCACCTTTTTCTCCATCTTCATCACTAACCATGGCTTCCCAGTCATCTAAGCCTGCATCTTCTTCTTCTTCTTCCTCCTTTTCTTCTGAAAAGGAAGAAATCCAACATTAGAGGAAAAGAAACAGCACACCAACATAGGAAATTTAAGATGACCTTTCCTTTGACACATGGACTGCTGAAACTTACAAGTTTGCTACCATAATTATAACAAATTATCTCCATATTCCCTAAGTAGAAAAATGCTGCACGCTTAAGAAACACGTAAACTTCAGTCCTCTCCACGTAAATTTTACAGTTCTATCACCTTTGCCTAGCACAGCTTATTTTTGGAAGCCAGATAAAGTACTGATGCAGTTGCTCCCTGCACATCATGCAAGTGCCTGCCTCATATACACCTCACAAACTTCTACCAAAATCACGTTCCTGACAGAAGCTGCACAATTAACCATTAGCCATGCGTAGCAAAGTGACAGAGAAACAAATTAACGCTGCAACCACCACACTTGTAGTCTTCAATTAGTATGAAACGTCTACAGAAAGTGCTATTTTAAGACTCCAGGTGCCTTGACACAATTATGCAACATCAGGAATTCCAAATTAAATTAATTCATTCCAGCAGGAGCTCGATCAGATAAAAGCTGCTGTCTCTTCTTATAACAGACAAATGGAAAAATGCAGATTCTTAATACTCTCCAAAAGGGGCATAGAACAACACACAGTCATGAAATTTAACATAAAGAAAGAATTAATTCCAGACTGCTGTAACATTAGCTAGGAACTGCTTTCCTGCCAGATAGCTTTTTATTATGGCACTAAAATTGCTCTTTCAAGAGATACATTAAGCCAGAATTAGAGTACACATTCAGTTTGATTTTTACGAAGTTGGAAACTTTGCCACTACTTGCCTGACTTAAGAATAAGGGTAAAAATTGAAACTGTCTCCTCACTGAGAATGAAGTCCAGTATTAAGCTATTCTGCCAAAGTAAATATTGTGCACAGGGAAAAATGACAGCAACAATCCCTCAGTAGGCTGATTCCACCTCAGTTTTGCAAGCTAATCCATATTCACTGCATTCAGCACTTGGGAAAACAGAACACTTCATGGTGATTGTATTCTCAGTTTGAAGATTGCGGGGCTGTCACGAGAAGCAACATATTTCCCTCTGACTCCCACATCACACCTGAAAAAACACCTTTCAGAAAACAAATGAAAAGTCAAGGGAGCTAATCATAGGGCCCTGAATGTACCTATATGACACAGTTGCCTACATAATTGAACATGGAGTTCACCGAGAATAAGGGACCCTTACAATCTCATTCTGACTCTTCATGCCTTTTTATTCCACAAAATTCCATCCGTTCATCCCTTTGAAAGGAAGGCAGCTGCCTCAAGAATGGATGGCCACTCAGCTCCTACCCAACAAGGTATAGAGGAAGAGTGTTGAAAACAGCAAATATCTGCCGTGTGGTACTGCCCCTGCATGCTTTGAGTTTATTAGCATTACTACTAACCTGGCTCTGCTGGAAGAGGAGACTCTTCTTTTACCAGTGTTTCTAGTTCTACTGCATCTTCAGCTGGGGAAGTCACCTCCAAGCTTTCTGAAACTGCAAGAAGCAAATTAGTTTCCAGGTTCTTTCAGAAGGCCAAACTTCAAAGCAGAATCAGACGTTCAGCTTCACATCTAAGTTTCATTTCAAGTTGAGCTATTAAAGTAAATAAGATTTCTATTTGATAGCAAACTAACTGAAGTCCCATATACTCAGTTAAAACAAAGTCAAAGTGTGCAGCTCATCTGAGAAACATCTGGCCTTCCATGCATTCATGTGAAAGTTCAGTTACAAGCTATGACAACCACCGCTGATTTGAACATTACAACAAAAAGCCTCTTTCTTACAAACACAAGAGAGAATGAACCGGTACTAAGGAACAAACCACCCATTCTTGCTATACTGTTCTATTAAAGAAACCAAACTTCTGCAATTCTGATGGGCAGCCAGTTCAGCTCTTTATTTTGAAGTGGTAGGTAGCCATATTACTTATGTTGGAGACTAAAAAACAACAACAAAAAAAGCATAGCTACAGAACGACATAAGAAACCTGCAGGCACTCTGAAGTGCAATTAATACAGCTTTAGCTGATTTATTCCACAAACATTTCCTGAAGCATGACTAATTTATCAAGTATTCCTAGATGCAAACCACACCTTCTTTATTTTCTGGCTGCTGCTGCTTCTTTTTCTTTTTGTCTTCATATATTGGCCTCTTCTTTGGCACAGAGTCTTTGGATGGCACTTCAACACCTGTAAAAACATTGTTAGGAAAAAATAAAATACTGCAGAAAAATAAATCAGGTGACTGCTTCCTTTAGTTTAAACGAAAACAAGTTTTCAAGAGTTGCCAGATGACAGAGGAGAAGAGCAGAAAGTAGGATCATTGCAGATTTTAACTCTCAAAAAGCAGTCTCATTTTTAAAAGCAGTAGAATTTGAGCACTGTTAAATGCAGTTCTTCAGATACTCTGACCATTCCTAAAGAAGTTACATCACTAACAGAAAAAAAACACACTGATCAATCAAATTTCCATAGGATTTGATGAACACACACACCTCAAGTTTAACTAACATACATCAGCGCAAATTCTGCTAGGCTCAAATGCATTTAAAATGAGTGTCTGAAAATGACACGCAAACTGGAACAGTTAAGATGCACATCTCTTCTTAAGAGCTTAAGGTTGTTCAGGACAGAATTTAGTCTTTTGCTCTTTTTTTCATTTGCTTTTTATTTCTGAGGATAGTTTGATGGCGTTTTTGTTTGTTTTTCTCCACTTAAAGGAGAAAGAAAAAAGCTCTAAGTATTAAAATAATGGCAATTTCAAGTCATCACCTTACCTTCCAATACTGTAACACTGGAAAGGATTCAATTATAAACAAAAGTCTGGTGCAAAAATAAACTCCTTTAATTATCGCTACACCTCCTGAAATCTCAAAATTCCTTCAGGTGCCCACCTAATTAACTGTGCTGCTTTGAGAAAAATCTGGTTGTGGCAGCAAAGAGATAGAAGAATTCTAGTAATTACAACAGTGGCTGAAGAAAAACCACCACTTACCGTGTGTTTAAAGATTCATTTCACCAGTTACAGACATTTCTACACCTTTACGCTCCCTAACAGCAAAAAGTCAGACACTGGTTCTTCACAAATATAACAGGAATACTCCTCAGCCTCTGGAATTCTCTTCTCTCACAGAATCACAGAATGGCCAGGGCTGGAAGGGATCTCAAGGATCATGAATCTCCAACCCCCCTGCCACAGGCAGGGCCACCAACCTCCCCATTCAATACTAGACCAGGCTGCCCAGGGCCCCATCCAACCTGGCCTTGAACACCTCCAGGCACGGGGCATCCACAGCCTCTCTGGGCAGCCTGTTCCAGCACCTCACCACTCTCTCTGTACAGAACTTCCCCCTGACATCCAACCTAAATCTTCCCTCCCTCAACTTAAAACCATTTCCCCTTGTCCTGCTGTTATCTACCCTTTCAAAGAGTTGATTCCCCTCCGGTTTGTAGACTCCCTTTAGGTATTGAAAGGCTGCAATGAAGTCACCCCGCAGCCTTCTTTTCTCCAGGCTGAACGCGCCCAGCTCCCTCAGCCTGTCTTCATAGGGGAGGTGCTCCAGCCCCCTGATCATCTTTGTGGCTCTCCTCTGGACCCTCTCCAACAGCTCCCTGTCTTTCTTGTACTGGGGCTCCAGACCTGGATGCAGTACTCCAGGTGGGGCCTCACAAGAGCAGAGTAGAGGGTTTTCCTTAGCCACAGGAACAAGTCAGCAGGGACAATGCAGGATTACAACACATTTACTTCATTGCAAGGGAGATGTAGATTCTGCCTAACTGATAAGTAGGAAAGCTTCCATATATCCCTTTCCTAAAGCAAACGTAAGGAGATAATGTTGTTCCTCTGACTTCAAGCAAAATAATGCATGTGCTTAAGCGAGTACACAAATTAACACAAGAGGATCCAGACCAGCTTTACAAAGATTTACTCAGTATACAATCAAATATAGATAAAAAATACAAAGAGGAGTAAGGGGTGTGAAAAGTAGATTTTTTTTAATTTTTTTTTAAAAACAGCAGTATAACTTACCCTGAGCTTGGAGTAGTTTAAGAGTAGCCTCTGCCCTGGCTCTGGCTTCTCGTTGAGCTTTTGTTAAAAGTTTTCCCTCCTTCTTCAGACGCTCCTTCCTCTCTTTTTCTTTCTGTTTCTTTCTTTCTTTCCTTTCTTGTTCCAATCGTTCCTAGAGAAAGGTTAAAAAACATGCAGAGATTTTAAAGCACGCTTCACACAAAAGCTGTGTGTTTATTCCATTGATGAGAAAACATATTAAGGACGGATACAGAAGCTGCATACCAGCAAGAGTTCAGGTTAAGTCGACCCTTACTCTGTCCTCAGAGTAAGAAATGCCATACCTCTTCTTTGCGCTTAGCTTCTAATTCCTCCAGTCGTCGTATGCGTTCTTCCTCTTCTCTTTTTGCCCTCTCCTCCTCTTCTTTCATTTTAGCCAAGGCTTCTTGCATAGCTTTAACTGTAGCTTTACTGGGCCCCTTTTTCTTCTCTTTTTCCTTTTCCTCTTTCTCACCTTTCTTTTTTTTCTTGTCTTTTTTCTTTTTGTCCCCTTCATTGTCATCAGCTACAGAAAGAAGAGAGAGGATCAAAGACCCCAGAAATTGTAAAGACTCTAAATGCAATTAGTATTTCCAACACTGTAACTAACTCCAAACAAGGAACATTTTCAGAGGCTACTATACAAGCACTTCATAATAAAAAAAAATGGAACTGTCTCTTATGTTACAAAGACAGGGCCTGAAGACTTAATGTAACAGATGTCTAACAATAATTAAGCAGAAAAATTATGTTTACATTACAGAACTGCTACATACATGTGGTAATGAGAATTCACCATCTGGCTTTTGTTTACACCCGTACCTGAATAAACTACAGGCCAGAAAAAATAGCCACATGTCAGCCAACAAAGAGGAAGACAAGGCTACCAAATGATTACTACTCCAGATTTAGAATAAAGCAACAAATCACCTGCACAGCCTGTCAATACTCTGGTCTCCTGATAAAAACTACCATGTTTAAATTACAGTTTTAGAAACCACGTTACAAACCCTCTGCTCCTGCAGGAATTTCTCCTTTTTCCCCAGGGCCAGGGGCTGCTGCGACATCAGGAGAAGCCTTCTCTTCAGCTTTTTTTGGAGCTTCCTTTGGCTTTGCTGGTTCTTTACCACCTTCTAATTCTTCCTTTTCTTTCAGTTTCCTCAGTTTGGCTTTTTCTTCCTCACGTTTTTTCCTTTCACGTTCTTTTTTTTCTGCCTTCTTTTGAGCTACCGTTTTTACTTTGAACGATGACTCTTCTTCCTCATCCCCACTTCCAATAGCAGCAGTGGACTTTGGTTTTTGGTTTTTCTTTTGTCCTTTTCTAGGCTGGGAGAACTCATCCGATTCATCACCGCTCTCACCTGTAGACAACGTCCCCACACGCTCCTTGCTTTTCTTAACGTTAGCTTCATCCTCTGACAGTTCATGCTTTTTGTTTGATTTCTGAGTTTTCCCTTTGTTTTTCTTAGGCTGAATCTCAAGATCATCATCATCACTGCCAGAAAGTACGTCTTGTCTTGCTTTCTGAGTTTTTTTAGGTTTTCTATCTTTATCTTCCATTTCCTCACTGTCGTAGTCATTCTCAAGATTGGCTTTTTTGCTCTTTCCTTTCCTTTTTTTGTCCTGTTTTGATAAGCTATCTTCGTTGTCATTTTCAGCCTGGTAATTAAATGATAAAATCAGCCATGGGAAATAACATGCTTTTGAGAGTTAGCATTCACAGACGTCAAGAAAAACTTCTCTTACTGAAGACAAAGTTTGAAAAGCAGTAACTATGACTGCTGACTGTACTACACTCAGCCCACAGTTAAAATTTATTCTGATTGAGTTCGAATGATGATCATCACACAAAGACACTGCTTAGGGTAAAATATTTCACAATTGACATTTACTATTACAAGTATAAGAAGAAATATCCACTAACTTCCTTAGGAGTTCCAACCAGAACACAAACTAACTCTTCCAGGATGGAAGTGTCTCGTATCCCAACTACTTCCTATTACATAGTCTCCCCTTGACCCACAGTGTTCACCTTTCCTGCAGAAGGTTCCCTCTCAGCTCTCCCTCCTTGTGCCTCTAGTGACAGTTCTTCCAGCTCCTTCAGGATATCATCTTCACTAAAACAGGAAAAGTTATGGTACTTAAGTAAATGAAGTTTTGCAAGGTTAAATAAAATAACGTGGATAGGAAAAAAATCTTACTCAAAATCTTGTTTCTTCTTCTCTTTTTTCTTTTTGCCTTTGGATTTCTGAGGCTCTTGTTCTTTTGCAGCGCCTGCACCTTCTATCTCAGCAGCAAGGGCATCAATATCAATATCATCTTTTGCACTAAAATGCAAAAGGAAAATAGGGTTATTTAAAAGTTCATCTAAATAGAAGTCATTCAAATCATTACACTTAATTGACCCTGTAGGAAAAAAGGAAAAATCTGCATATGTATTGTCTGCTTGAAGGTAAAAAGAATGGTAAAACATATTCAGATCTTCCAGAACTGACTTTTAAAATTCAGATGTGAGATTTGATAAAACCTTCTTGGAAGAATACAACTAGACTTTGCTCCTCCAAAAGCCAAATCGCTTATCCCTCCACATCACAGCAGGCATCATGGATGGAAAAGCAATCCCTAAACTGAAAAATGTAAAAAATGATGCAGAAGGAATTTCCTAATTCAGTAGGAGCAATCTGCTGATTGAGAAGCAGAATATCACCCCTACTGGACTAAACATCTGGAAAATTAAAATAGTAATGCAGTTGACAAGCAATTATTTCCACCATTTGCATACTTAGTAGCACCCCTCTCAGGCCTAAAGACGGCTAAAAGAAGTTTCACTAGGCATCTGAAATAATACAATGAGATCTAATGAGAAGGAGAATGCAGGCTTCTGTTTCAAAAGTATCTTCCTTTCTTGTTACAAGTAACCTCATCTGCAACCAAGAAACAAAAGCTCTTCTACTCTCTTTTATCAATCGCAGTAAATCAAATGCACTTTTTTGCTTCTCTTGTACCAGCAGAAGGGAGCAAAGATGAAGTCTAGTGCCCAGAGGTTTGTCATGTGATTGTACTCACAGTGCAGCTGTGAGAAAGGTGACTTGCCTATTCCCCGCTTCACACTTAAAACTTAGGTTTTTAGACCCACTGAAGTAGTAAGCATTAGGATACCACTCATATCGCAGCTTGCAGCTTCTATAAAATATATTTATTAATCATTTAATCTGCTACTGATATCTCAACTAACTCCCTCTTAGGTACACAGGCAGAAAACTACTCACTGACTCAAAGTTTCACTGTCTTGATCACTGCTACCCACTTTCACCAGCCAGACCTCCAAGATCACCCAGTCCGCCTATCACCAAGACTTCCCACTAAACCACGTCCCTCAGTACAACATCTGAATGTTTCTTGAACACATCTGAGGTCGGTGACTCCAACACCTCCCAGGGCAGCCCATTCCAGCACCTGACCACCCTTTTGGACCTTTCTTAACGTCCAACCTGAACATCCCTTGGTGCAACTCGGGGCCATTCCCTCTCATCCTACAGCTGTTACCTGGGAGAAGAGGCTGACCTCTACCTCACCACAATCTCCTTTCAGGTTACTGTAGAGAGCAATAAGGTCCCCCCGAGCCTCCTCTTCTCCAGACTGAACAATCCCAGTTCCATCAGCCATTCCCCATAAGACCTGTGCTCCAGGACCCCTCACAACTCCAGGGCCTCAATGATTCCTTGTAGTGAGGGGCTCGAAACTATTATATATGGATTACATTTTTCAGAATCTTTGGAGAAATGCTTAAGTCTCTGTGCAAAAAGTGAGGGCTCAGAGAATCATTTTTACATGCTGACATTCGCAAACCCAATTTATCCCCAAATCTCTGCATTAACAAGTCACCAGAACGGTCTGCCTGTGACAACAGCACAAGATCAGCTATTATTTGTTTTCAAGATCATAACTTTTCTTCTATACCGACAGAACACATCTAATAAAAAGCAATACAACAAAGCAGCTCACCATCCAGCACGTTGCCAGGGATACGTGCTCTTAGTCAAAACAAGAAAAGCAAATCTCCATTATACCCACTGATATATTTCTCACAGAAACATAACTCTCCAGTAGTTAATGCTGATTTCTAAACCAATCCCCCATGTACCCCAAGGGGAAAAAGAATAAACTTTGGGGTCATTAGCACCTTAGAAACAGCTGACTTGATGTTGAAGGGCTGTTTTTATACGCAGTTTAACTGGCTGTGGTCCTGGGGTAGCACAGAGCTGAAATAAAAACGTCAGCAATCATCCCTACACCTCAAGCTAGCTATGCTACACGCAGGCCCACGCACAGGTCCTTTCTTTTTACGCCCGGTGTAGCCCGTAAATTTATTAAGTACACTCACTTACCTCCTTCTACCTTGAATCAAAGGAGGAGATTGAGCCTAACGTGAGCTGGAAGTAATTAGAAGAGACTGCTGCTACTGCTTCCAGTGGCTGCACAGCTCACACCAACTGTTACAGGACCTTACCCAGATGGCTGCACGGACATGAAAGAGGCAAACTTTTAAGCAGGCTGTAATCCACACGGATATTCTCATGACTTTGCAACTTCGCAGGAAGCACGTTCAAACATAACCACCTGTTTTTAGGCTACTAGCAAAGAGAGCTTATGGCACTTCATGCCTTCCAGGATGCAAGCTTTAAGGAGGGGAAACAGGGCATGTGTATTATGGGTGGGTTTCCTTTTTTGTTTGGGGTTTGTTTTGCCTTTAAATCTGCACGCTTCAACTCCATCTTGAAAAGGGAAACTTCTTGGGGAAAAAGATCCGAAATCAAACACCAAAAAAACTCATTCACAGACATTAAGCTTGAACACCCACCAGCGAGCACAATTTAGAAATAATAATGAGGACCATTCAGCTGTCACAACAGTGGCATAAATACAGCACAAGACTCTTTCTAACATTGGCTTCTACAGCTTACGAGTCAAAGGTTTCCAAGAAATCTACGCTTTTCACTACATTTCCATTTACAGAGACAAGACAGGGCAGACTTCAAACATTTGTGCCTGGATGAAGTAAAAAGTAAAATTAAAACACATTCACTGGTGATATATAAAGTTATGATTCTTCTTCATAACTGTAAAGCAAGAGCATCACTGGAAAGCCAAGGAGTTCAAATATTGGCTTCCATGACTAAGAGTTTATTTCCATATTGCCCTTGAATCTCCTTATCTTCAAATCGTCATTCATGACTTTCAGCCAACGGAATGCTGCAGTAAAGATTTTGGAATATATTCCACTGTCAGCAATCTAATTATTTCATTATTTAGAATTAGAATGCTGAATTCTAATGACTCCAATCTTGGCTCAGTGTTATTCTTCTAGAATTCCATAGTAAAGTGGAAAAGCAGATTGAGAAAGGGCCCTCCTCCTTTTCCTGGGAGATACTTATGTCATTTTTTACGGCATAAGGAACACAAAGTATTTAGATCCAAAAATGTGGAGTTTCTTTTCTACTGGCATTGGAAGATGTACCTAGGAAACTTCTTCCCACAAACTTGGGGAAATTTGGAAATCCCCAAATGCAATTTTCAGAAACCCAAGCTCTCTTGCAGGAACCTCCTCCTCCAAGTCCTGCAGAAGGTCTCACCCATCCCCCCTGCGCCCCACGTTCAGCCTTTGCAAGGGTCCTACCCCAACCCCGTGAGCACCGGACACAGGGTTGCTGTAGACAGGTTCCCACACAAATATTCCCATATTCCCTCAGCACACACACCTCAACGAGGCCCAGAAAACATGAAGCGGAGAGCCAACCACTGCTGCACTGCTGAGCATTTGCCTTGTCCTGTTGCTGCTTCAGAAGCAAAGCCAGAGCCATCTTTCTTATTCATATACTTTTGATTCCAGCCTCTATTTCTGCTGCCAGATAAGACATTCCCTACTTCTGGCATTGCTAAAAAAGTGAGCTGTAAGTAAGCTGGAACAAGAGTTAAGTGTGTGCACACCACATACAAATGTCAACAAACCATCTGCCAAACACTAAATGGCTGCAGACATTTCTCCAAGGGCATCTGTGCCTAACACAGGGCAAAACTACGCACTGGGAGAAGACACAGCAGTTGGGCTAATTAAAGAAGATAGCAGTAATCCATAACAGAGACACAGCAATCACTAGAATTCAGATATCAAATAAAACTATTGAAAACTTGCATTGCATAGGAAAAAGCAAGGCTGCTAACAGATATTCAGTGGGCCAACAGCTGAATACTGTGCTAGTACACCTAATCAGGATCAAATCTTCCCAGACCATCCTCAATACTCGGAGATGCTTAAGAAAGGCAGGAGCAAGAAAGGAAATTCAGTAACACCCCTCACGCAATCACATGTGGTCAAGCCAGTGACAAAGCGACACTCCAAAAATCCACATCGTGTTCCACATTGAACACGGTGACAAATAAAGCTACAGCCTCAAAGCCTGCCTATAGGAGAAAGCGTGAAAAGATTACAGAAGAGCTGGGAACGAACAAAAAGCTGCCACCTACCTCGGCTCAGTTGCACGTAAGAGGATTGCCAGCAGCTCTCCTACTTATCAGATCCCCAACAGTTGCAAGCTATTGAGTCAGAAAAGTGGGAAGTCCCCCATGACTGACATGCGTATGGTCTGAAAGAGACCAACCCAGTGCTTCTCTTGCTCCTGCAACAAGGAATTGACATTCAAGGCTAACACTCCAATCAAAAAAAAAAAAAAAAAAAAGCACAAGCTCAGTTATTACTTAACATCTGGTGAAAAATACTAAAATAGCTCATTTGTAAAGGTGTTGACTGCCTTGTTTGTTGTCTTCTTTTGGCTGCTGTTGTTAAAAACATTATCTGATTTTGGAGCAAGTTCCCTTTCTGATGCAATGGCCTGCAACAGTGAGATCCTATAAAGTCCCTTTCTTAGCTCTCAGTCTATTATGGCTTTAAGTACACTGACAGTAGTACCTGCAATACAGATCCTCAAACACTGAGCAGAACTTTGTTATCAACGGGCACCGTGTGCCTATGCAACAAGGGATGGCAGTGGTAGAGAGAAAACTATCACTCCACACATGAACTGAAAGAGTGGAGCAACAGGATTAATCAGCAGAATGCAAAGGAGCTGAGTTGTCCTCATTAGTATCAACTTGACTCTATTGAAATTAGTTAAACGAAACTTTTAAAAAAAACAACCTTTTAACATCTAGCAATCCAACACTGAGCTCTGCAAACAAAGCTAAGGAGGTAACACTCTCCTGCCAAAGTAAAAGCATACACAGACACTCAAAGTGCTTGTCCAAGTGCTTTTGGAGCCACTGCACTGATGAACACAAACATAACTACTAAAGATCTCCTGCACTTTCAAAACTGAGATAGTAAATAAAAATATGCTATAAGATATCTCTGTAAAGTTCAAATGCCAGAAAACACAGTCAGATTTAAAAAGGCCAAAAGTATAAATAAAGCATTTGTGTGCACGGGGCAGAAGAGACAAAAATCGACGCAGCAAGAAAGTTGCATCACTGCTGCAAGCTCACTCCTACATTCCTGCATAACCACGAGGCTCATTTTTGCTGAGGCAACTTTGGAGATGTTTCATCATTTACACGGCACCAGCTCTTCCAGCCAACCTCAAAGAGCATCACTGTCATTAAGTGATCTTCTTTTGCTTAGAAAGAAAACAACCTGAGCTTCAAAAAGACTGAAAGAAGCTGAACCATCTGTTTCCATGCATTTGCATGGAATAATAAAGCATTTTATACCCACATCTCTGAAGATATGAGTTCTGAGCCCAATAATGGAGACACATTTCTAAACACAAGCTTATTCCAAAATCCGTGAGTTACAAAGGCTGAATGGCAGACTTGTAGCTGTTTTACTCACAGGTGTTCAGGTATTCTCTCTACAAAAAACATTTCTCAGAGCAACGGGTTGAAAACCCTGCACTACACAGAATGCTTTGGAAGTGATTATTTAATTGTTCAAAACCACGCACCTCACGTAAGTGGGTTATGAAACTGAAAATACAAGGATTTGCTGGCTCAGCAATGTTACTGAAAGCAAGAAAACAAAGTTACTGCTGCTTTCTTCTCCTTACCCATTGCTGAATGGATGAATACCACCAACTTTTCAGATTTTAAGAAGCTGTCTTGTTTTTCCTGCTGAAAACATGTGGGCTATGTATGCCTACAACTGTTAGAAAGCTGGGACACAACAAGCTGCACCTCCCCACCCCCAGTAAGTGAGGGGCACCCACACAAGGACCAGAGACACGAGCCAACGCTGCAGCACCAGACCCAATATGATGGGAAATGACTGCAGGGTGCAGCTGGGGACAGACACCAAGAGCAAACCCAAGTCAAGTCAGCCAAACTATACGTGATGCAAACTGCACCTTCCCCATTTCCCTGGTAAGATGAAGGAAGCTGGTGACGCTCCCTAATTACATGAGACAGCGGGAAGCAAAGCCTGACCAAGAGGGCAGTTGTTATTCGGTCAGGCTCTGAAGATAATGATTCTATTTCATAACATTAAAGGCTCATGCCTCCTCTCTCAGGTTTAGCCGTGGAAAAAGAGGAGCGGAATAACTATCAGCTAAACTAATCCTTCTGAAAAAGGCATAGAAAATAGAAGGCATAGGAAACTCTTAATGGCAACAGGTGATAGGAAACAGAAAGCCACAACAGAAAGGCTCTTTCAACAGGACAAAACAAAAAAGCTAACCACAACTTAGAATTCCACTTAAAGTAAAACTTCAAGATAAAATGTTTCTTCAAGATATCATGTACTTAGCAGTTTACAGCACAGAGCTTCTGGGAGAAGACAGTGCTTCGAGGTTCAGTTTAAGTGCTTAGCTCCCAGAAGAGGATGGTTAAAAGCACAGAATATGAAACGCTAAGTGAAGAAGTAACATTTGGTCTTCCCTGAATTACATCTCTGGGGCTTTGCTGGTTTACAAAAGTACACAGGCTACAAGGATTACCTCTAAGCCCACTGCTTCATAGCTTCTGTATCCTAGGTATTTCTCATCAGTAGAAAAAAAAAACAAAAATACCACTTAGAGCACATTCTGAAATACACTTCAGAGAGTTTATAATTCTGAGGAACAAAGGACACCTGCCTGCATTACCTTTAACTCAACACTTCATCTAATCATGTGTATCTGAAGGAACATACTTCAGAGTTAAGATAGCACACTCATTCACATCTCCAGACTACTGTAAAACGTGGAATCACAGAACAGAGTTAGATGGTTAGATTTGGAAGGGACCTTTAAAGGTCATCCAGTCCAACATCCCTGCAATGAACAAGGACACCACAGCTACACCAGGTTGCCCAGGGCCTGATCCAGCCTCAATCTGAAAGTGTCCAGGGACGGGGCATCCATCACATCACTGGGCAACCTGAGCCAGTGCCTCACCACCCTCATTGTAAAAGACATATAGAAATACATATAGATAAATATTTGATGTGTGGGGAGAATAAGTAACCAGTAACCTACAAGCAGCAGGATCATCAAAACACACATCTTTGTGAGATACCAGTTGCTTCCAGAGCAGAACCCCCACCAGGCTGCACAGTACTTACTTTCTGAAATAAGTCAAACTTAGTGACTGGATTAACTGCATGCATACACAGCCTGTGTGCAGAAGAATTATTTCCAGCAGGTTCTAGGGCCTATTTTTATTATTATTATTTTCAGCAAGAGGAAGAAAAGGAATATTATGTAAGTATTAAAAGTAACTAACTGAACTAGAGGTTTTATCCAGAACTGCAACACTGAAAAGGAAAACAGTACTGCAAACATTTGCAGATCCTTATGGTCTTCCTAGAGGCCCAGATGTGATGCTCTGCTTTACAGAAATCCAATAACGTGTATAAAATCAGCTTTCTTAAAAACGTGAAATGCTTGTGTTACAAAACATGGCCTTTTTGGTAGCATACATATATTTGCACAGAATTATACTTCATTTGCCAGTACAAAAGCCTAGCAGCTTCTAGATGAGATTTGCGACAACAAATTCAAGTGTTTCTCAGCTGCTCTCCTTGCTGGAACTGCATAAAGCTTCATTGTGGGACCATTCCTGAGAAGCAGATAGAGACAGAGATTGTCCACGTTCTACAGCGCACAACATTTCTAAACGCCAGGTGTCTGTGGGCTGCGCAGCCTTCACTGAGCTTCCCAAGGCTACACTTAGGGGATTTCATTTAAAGGACCAAACCGATTAGCAGACAGTACCAGCAACTGAATTTGTAGAACAGGAAACAATACATAGCATAGGCAGCCACACTGTAAGTCTTATTTTAGCAGCAGTGCTCATTCTTGGCTGCAGAATCACTGCTGGCACCTGCACACTCTAAAGCAATACGCATGAATGATCAGAGAGGTATGCCCCAGCAGCAGCACACAATATCAAAGGGTACAAGGACAAACACACCTAAAGATTACATACTGGAAGCTAAAGGAGACTACTTAGAGGAGGAGAAAAGAGGACTAAGCAGGGAGAAGATTGGGGGGAAAAAAAAAAAAAAACCCACAAGAAAAGCTAAGAACGTAAAGATTCAGATTTCAGGCAGGAAATTATTCGTAACTTACTGCATACAGCACTTACACTTGGAAATCTACAGCAGTCTGAGGTTTGAATTCAAAGCACAGAGTTCTGTAGCTTTCAACAGCCTTTCTTCCCACACATTTAAAAAGCCTCCTGTACGAAACTCACAGAAACAGCAGGGGAGAGCCTTCTGCCATTACAGCTCTACCCAAGAACCAACTCATCCATAGCACACCACTCCTAGGAGCCAAATTACACATCAGAACACCCACTCTTCCACTAGGAACGTCTGGAAGTTATGAAGTCTTATATTTTTATTGACAGCCTTGCTATGAAGTTTTCTTTGAAAATGAGCAATCAACATAATCATAAGAGGAATCCATCAAAGCAACTTCCATTTAGCTTAGGTACTAATTACAACCCACGATGCTCCTCACCTTAACAGAGCACCTCTCAAACACGCCATCTGACCACCCACATATGTTCTTCATGGACATATGCACCAAAATCAGAAGGCAGGAGTCAGTAAATTTCCTAGGAGCACAACAGAGGTGCTGGCAGAGTAGAAACAGATTTGAAGGTATATTTGGTTCAGATAGCAATGAGTAAATACAGCAGACAGTGACCCCACGTTCTCATTCCTTCCCTACTCACCACAGGTATTGCAACCCTCAGGGTCTCAGCCTTGTGTACTTTGAGCCTGCTCCTATGCCAAAGTTCTTAGTCAGCCTCATTTACCTGGATGTACATTACTACTGATCAGCATGACCTCTACTATGCTCCGCAGTAACATGCTAAGGGAAAACTACGTAACGAAGTCAAAACGAAAGGGTGAGAGGAGAGAAGAGAAAAGCAGAGTAAAGATGACTTATACCTTCTGTAGCTTGTCTCAGCAAGTCAGCAGAAAAGGAGAAAAATCTCCTTTTTGTTACATCAATGCTCAAAGCAATATTCACAACACCAACATACTGCCCACATCTTCCCATTTGCTCCCTCTGCACTGCAAGTTGTGCCCTTGAGCTGCAGCACACTTTCAGAGAGGCAGCCAAAAAGGATGTAAGGAACATCTAAAATGCAGTTACTGAGGAAAGAAGAGGGGAAAAGAAAGAAATTAATAACTTGGCATAGCACAAAACTGAATCACAGAAACACCAAGGTTGGAAAAGACCTACAAGACCATCCAGTCCAATCTATCACCAATAGTTCTCACTAAATCATGTCCCTCAACACAAAATCCAAGCGTTCCTGAACACCTCCAAGGTCAGTGACTCCACCACCTCCCTGGGCAGCCCATTCCAGTGCCTGACCACTCTTTCAGAAAAGTAAGCATGTGGGAAACAAAAGTGAGCCTTTGGTTCCAGGGAGCCAGTCCTCCCTCATTTCATTGGAACAGAACACAGATTGATCAGGGGTGCTGAAGTCTATCTTGAAGCTACAGATGCAAATACACGATCCCTCCCTGGAGGGAACTCGTGGCTTACAGAGTATCAGCCAGAACCAGCCCCATCAGATGAAGGGGTACTTCTGCAGATAGAGCCCACCTAAAAACACCGCTGGCTTTCCAGGTCCTACCTCATTCCCATCCCCTCAAACTCCTGGCAGTAAGATATACCCCCCCTCAACTGTCCTGTCTTTCTCAAATACACATCTGTTTAAACTCATCCTCCAGCTTAACCCTCTGCCACAACATAGCTGTAGCCCAATAATAACTTTTGCCCCTGCTAACAGAAGTTCAGAAGCTTTTGTGCTGCATCTGCAAAGTCTTAGGACTGAAGTTTGTCAGGCTTACTTTGGCTGAGCTTCTCTTGGCCTGCCTTTAACTGTTACTTGATTTAGCTGTGACAGCAATTTCTCTAAGTGACCAGGTATCTATTCGTAACTGGGCTTCACTTCTGTTTACCCTGGCACACTGCAATCACGGTTTCATGTAGACAGCAGTAACAAGCAGTTAAAGAATGAGGGATTTACAGCTCTAACACAGTGTTGCAGAGCAGAAAAATATAGGCCTGGTATGAAAGAAGAGGCACTGGGAAGCGGAGATGCAGGATGCTGCAGAGAAAAGGACAGTCATGGGATGGACACTAACAGATGGCACATACAGAGCATCTCAAGTCAATCCTAAAAAAAAAAAATAATAATAAATATGAAACCATCAACACCAATGATTACACTACTCCTCACAAAGAATTTCTAATGCTGACTACTCACTATAAAAGCTCACTATCCTCAGGATGAAACCACTAACTTGCAGCAGCAGTGAGATAGTAAGCCCGCTCACTTACAATCAGATCTGGATAAACAGTCATTAGGTTTAAGATTTCAACTATTCTAACAATAAAGTTCTGGCTTCTCACTGAAGGTACGCTTCGTTCCTTCAGCCTCAAATGAGAACAAGACACCTGATAGGCACTATGACTCTCCAGTTCCCCTCCAGAACCTCCCACCACCACCATCACCATGGCTAAAAGGACTCAGGACAGCAGCACCTCAGCACCCAAAGATTTCTGCATGATTCTGACATCTAACACACCAGGTACAGAGAGCACTGGATCTGCCTTCCTGAAGAGCATAAATCTCCAACCCCTCCTTCTTCCTCCTCAAGTGACACTTGACTCATTCTCTTGCCAGAGCTGCTCCTGGGACACACCTGTGAAATACAGCCCAAGAAACAAGCTGTAATAGCAGACAGTACAAACCAGCATGCATAATATGGCAAAAGACACAAGAGAAAAATAGTTAGCCAAGATCAATCTTTGCTAACAAAACACTTATTATCCAAAAAGTACCAGAAAACATAAAGTGATTTAAGACCTAGATTAATAAATCATAGAATAGTGGAATTAAAGAAAAAGGAGATAAGAGTACAGATTATTAACGTAAAAACCAAGCACACATATTAGAACCAGAAAAAATGACAGTCTGTGAGATAGTTTTCATGGTGGTACTTCCACGAAAAGGCGCATTTAATGGCTCAAGAAGAATATACGAAATGGTCAGCCTGGGTAAGGAAAAGACCTGCACAGTTTCAAGTTCACGCACACTTTAAGGTTTACAGAATAGGTTGAAAAGGACCACAATGATCATTCAGTTTCAACCCCCCTGCTATGTGCAGGGTGGCCAACCACCAGACCAGGCTGCCCAGAGCCACATCCAGTCTGGCCTTGAATGCCACCAAGGATGGGGCATCCACAGCCTCCTTGGGCAACCTGTTCCAGTGTGTCATCACTCTCTGAGTGAAAAACTTCCTCCTAATATCTAACCTAAACCTCCCCTGTCTCAGTTTAAAACCATTCCCCCTTGTCCTATCGCTACCCATCTGTGTATAGAAAATAGCTTTCATTTAACTCAGTCAGCATTAACAACCAGAAGCACACTGCGAGCCAACTGTAAACGTTTTTATTACTACTTTATAGTGACAAGTAACAGCACACGCTCTCTCCTGCTGAAACACACATATTTGACGTTATTCACTCAGCGCTCCATACGGTTCACGATAACCGCCCTTGCGAGAGCCCCTCAGGGCCGGAGCCCACAGCCGGGGCAATCTCCGCACTGTCCCACACACGGCAGTACCGCACTGAGCCCACTGAGTCCCGCAGCCGGGCCCAGGCGCTATTTTTAGCCGGCGACCGCGAGCCGGCCCGCCGCCACGCGGGGCCGAGAACGGGCCGAAGGAGGCGGCAAGCAGCGCGCCTAGCGCTCCTCAGCGCGGCCCGCCCTGCCTCCGCCGCCCGGGCCCAGCGAGGCCTCGAGCCCCGGCAGGGCCTGACTCAGCGCCGCCGCACCGGCGCTCGCTACTGCTGTCACGCTCCCGGGGAGAGACAGCGCGGCCCGGCCGCCGTTCCCCTACCTGTCCTCGTTCTTGTTCTTCTGCTTCTTGCCCATGGCGGCGACCCCTCGGCTCGTCGCCCGTCTCAGCGCCGTTGAGCCACCCGCACCCGCGCGCAGCCCCGTGCATACGGCGAGCCGCCCGCCCCGCCCCCGCCGCGCCGTCCCGGCCTGCTCCGCGCCGGCACGCCGAGAGCTGCGGCGAGCCCCCCGCCGAGAGCGCCCCCTGCCGGCCGGAGGTCAGAGCGCGGCGGCCTCGCTCCTCCCGCCGTCGGCCCCGTACCGCGGGCGCTCCGAGCGTTATCTCCCCAACCCAGCTGCAGCAGAGCCACGGTCGGAGTTCCAAGAAACAAAAAGAGCACAACGCTTTTTCTTTTTTTTTTTTTAAGGCACACTTTAATATCCCATCAACCGCACCCGCGGATCTTCTCGCGCGCTGTTCACGCGCGGTCTCCTGAGCGGGGCTGCCAAAGCCACGCCTCACGCTCCCGGAGCGCGGAGGCACCGCCTGGGGCCGCCCTCACCTCACGGCAACGGTCGCGCGGGCCAAAACAAGCGGCTCCCGGTCGTGACGCTCCCGCCGCGCTCCACACGCCTCGCCCCGTGCGGGAGACCCCCGGAAGGCGCACGGCCGGTCCCTCAGCTCCCCCCGCAGCCATTACACCGCCCAGTAACGGCCACCGCGGGGATCGCGCCAACTACCCCCCACCGCCGCCGCCGCCACCCTCGCAGGCACGGCGCACGCGCGTTGGTCGCCGTCGCTTCCGTGTCCGCCTTCCTGACCAATGAGCGTGCGAAAAGGCAGTTTGCCCCGCCCCCACCGTGACCCGTTCTGGCTCTCGCGAGACTTTGCCAGAGCGTGACGAGGTGGGGTGGGAGCGAGGTGAGGGGAGTGGCGTCGGCGGAACGGGTGAGTGTCGGTGGTGTTATTTGCGGGCTGTGGGGATGTGGCGGCTCCGGGGCGGGTGAGGTCGCTCTCGGGGCGGTCACTGAGCTCATCGGGAGCTAGGGTGGCTGTGCGGGCAGCCCCTGTTTGTGACGGCGGCCGCGCCCCTAGGCAGGTGGGTGGGCAGTAGCTGTTGGTAGCGGCTACGCCGGTGCCAGCGGCTCCCGGCCCTGCGGAGCTGTAGCTTTATCTGGGCGGTCTTCTGCGGTGCTGCTTCTGCCGCGGGAACGCTCGTTGGGGGCTGGTAGGGAGCGGAAGGGCTGACTAACTGCCTTCCTGTTTCTTCGGAGGCCGAAGCAGTGGCGTTCCAACGGCACGGGGCTCGGCTCCGCCCATATCCTGAAGATCTCTCTCTCTTTGACCTGTGTCGGTGAGCTCCTTACCACCCCTCGAGGTGCATACGGGAGATAAAGAATAAACGCTCTGCCCGTGCTGTGTTTACATCGTGGCAGTCGTGCAACAGTGCTGATGGTGCATCAAACTTGGAGTACTGCCACGATGTTGGTGCTTTGCCCATCGCTGCTTCAAATGCGTTCTTGCTTCTATGTGCAAAGTGTTCTGGAAGCCGATGGCGCTGGTACGCTGGCTGTGGGAAATCATAGAATGGCCTGTGGTTAAAAAGGACCACAGTGATCATCTAGTTTCAACTCCCCTGCTATGTGCATGGTCTCCAACCACCAAACCATGGAATGTACACTTAGCACCAAATCATCTCTTGCACTTAAAGAATCCAATTTCAGTGACTTTGTTTTGTCCTTCTGTTTCTCTTTTAAAACTGCCAGTCGTTACGCAACAAAAAACTGTTGCTGTAAGGTGGAAGTTTTTCAAGGAGAACAATCAGTTGGATTCCCCCACCTCTTGATGTAGTCTGGTCTCAATTCTTTCTGCTTTTTGAAATGTTAGGAAAGGAGAAATCTTATAGAAGATAATTTTAGCTGTGTTTCTTCATTGCAACAATTAAGTAGTGAATGCTGAGGTTTCTTAAATCCTTTCCCTCTCTGCCAGAAGGTGATGCTTGCAATAATAGTTAATCTGTATTAATTGAAGCAGTGCACTGACCTAAAGCAATTGCAGTTGAGTGCTTCGCTTTTGGCTGCAAGGGGAGCAATGTTAATTCAGGTTTAAATATGTTAACATGCATCAAGTAGTTAGAGTAATTGTGTTTAGACTACTGAAAGCTTACACAGAGCTCTGCTTAGGTTTATTCTGAGACCTCTGGGCAGCCTGGTCTGGTGGTTGGCGACCCTGTACATAGCAGGGGACTTGAAAATCTATGATCATTGTGGTCCTTCTCAACCCAGGTCATTCTATGATCTTATATGTCCCCCCAGCATTTCTGATTGCATCTTCTAGTTTCAGAATCTTAATTAAAGGCATGTGGATCTGGTTCAGGATGACTGTTCCCTTGGAACTGATTCATTTTACTACTTTATACTGAGTAGTAATTTTGTGTTCCTGTGTACAGTCAAAGGTGCCCGGATCTGTATGCCAATAATAGGACTTGACTGGAATCTTTGTTGCTGTGTTCATTGTTGCTATGTAGAAAATAACTGTGTACAGTACCTTTAAACACAGTAACATTTTGTTTCTGTAGGATGTAAACTGCAAGCCAGAGAGATAAGGCTTTTAATTGGAAGTGCTCACACCAGATATCACTGTTTCCACAGCTCTGAGGAGATCACTTTAAGTATAAAGATGGCTGCTGATACATCTGTTGAAATACTTCAGAAAGTTCTTGAGAATGAAATACTTCAGACTGCCAAGGTAGTGGAAGAACATCTGGATGCTGAAATGCAGAAGCTCGACCAAATGGATGAAGATGAGTTGGAACGCCTGAAACAGAGGAGACTTGAAGCACTGAAAAAGGCCCAGCAGCAGAAACAAGTAATTCTTATACTAACATAGGTTTTGATTCATACGGTGTAACAGGCTTTTTGGAAATCCTAGAAAAATTGTATGGGTGAACTAAATGCATTTTTTTTTTTCTCTCAGTTTCCTGTATTTAGTAATTTTAAATTATGTAGAAAAGCAAGCATCTGTCCACGCATTGTGTGATTTGTGATATTCAAAGTCAGAAAAAAATCTCTGTGATTGTCTTACAGGAAGAGTGGGATAAGGAGTTTAGTACAAAGATCTCAGTGTGTCATTACTCAGTGAATGTTGCTGTATGAAAGCTAAGCCTTGCAGACAACTTAACCACGAGCCTTTGAGGTTCCTTGTGTTTCCAGATGCTGGAGAAGTTTAATTAGGGAATGTGAGTGGTGCTTGCTCTTTTCTAAGGCATTTTGTAGAAGACTGATGTAGAGTCTGTCCTTGTTCTGAGGTGAAATTTGTTGTCATGCTTCTTCTAATCCAATGAAACACTGGCTGTGTATGACTTTTCATTTCTTCTTGCAGGAAGAAATTCTGCTTTGTTTCCTAGCATCTCTTGCTAAACTGTGGTCTTCATGCTCCCCTGGAAGTTCTTCCTGAAAACACAAAGTTTTAGTAATATATGCTCTGAGGTGATCACCTCAAGTGCAGGCATGTTCTGAAGCAGCATGCAGAGTGGGGATTAAGTGTGTGAAGGGGGTCTTGAAATTGAGGAGACCCCAAGGTGAGGAGAGAGATGCCAGGATCCTCTAGCCATCGTTAGAGCAGCTGAGGATGTGTAGGCAGTGTTGGGAACAACACCTTGGTCCCTGATAACTCACAAAAGCAGGGCTCCAGTTCTGTCCCCACCCTTCACAGCCAAAAAGATCTAAAGCTCTTACAGCTATAGACACTATACTGGCAGCCTGCAGTGGGCATCAAAAAGAAACGCAGCCAAACACGTGCAGTCCAGGAGGTTCCTGTAAAGTGTTGCTGGTAGCTTTCTGACACAGGTGGTGGTTAAGCCAACAAGATATGTGTTGCTGGACCTTCTGCTTACAAAGAAGGTTTGGTTGGGGATGTGAAGGCTGGAGATGACCTTAGCTGCAGTGATCGTAAGGTAGTAGAGTTCAGGATCTTGTGTGAAAGAAGCAGGGCAGCGGGTAGAATTGCAACCCTGGACTTCAGTAGTGCCCACTGATAGAACAAGAGGCACAAACTGGAACATTGGAAGTTCCATGTGAACATAAGGAAAAGCACCTTCACTTTGGGGGTGACAGAGCTCTGAAAAAAAGCTGTCCTAAGGGGTTGAGGTGTCTCCTTCTCTGGAGATATTCAAAGGATATCCTGGACACTTTCCTCTGTAGTCAAACCTGCTTTAGTAGAGGGTTGGATTTATGATCTCCAGAGGTATCTTCCAACTCCTATATTTCTGTAACATGTGGTCTGAGACCTGAATTCTAAATAGGTTTCTTAACTTATTCTTAAAGCAAATCTGAAGAAAGAAATAGACTGGAGCAGGATAAGGGTGACTGGGTTGAGAGGAGATCCTTTGGCTGTGGTGGCTCGTGCCATGTTTTGAATTGGAAATGCAGTAAAATGTGGAATGGTTGGGATTCTGGACAAGAGGCAGTGTTAATGGCTTTGATTCTCCACACGTGGAAGCAGAAAAAGTGTTATGCTATTTGCTTATCGTTAACAGTTATATTTTTTTTTCTTCAAAGTCATGACACTTGGGCACTCTTAGATATGGACATATGGAAGTTCACGTGCTCAAATGTACTCCTATCAGTTGATCTTCTGTCACTGTTATCTCTTTTGAAGTGCAATTTTGAAGTAGTTTACTATTGAGTAAAAAGTAAGATGCCTCATGCTATTCTGGAAAAATAAGTCATCGTGATAATTTCTTTATATGACTATACTTGCTGGTTGTTGGCTGTCTGGGTTTTGTTGTTTCAGTTGTTTTTTTGTTATAGAACCATAGAATGGTTTAGGTTGGAAGGAACCTTTGAAGTCCAAGCACCTTGCTATGGGCAGAGACAACTCTCAGTAAATCAGGCTGCCCAAACACCTATCCAGCCTTACCTTGCCCACTTCCCAGAGTGGGCCATCTGGGCAGCCTGTACCACTGCCTCGCCATTCTCACTGTGAAGAGTTTCTTATAAATGCACTATAATTAATTTTCAGAAGCTGGTTGGTTTTTTTGTTTGTTTTTTATTGTGCAAAAGCAGTCTGGAGTGGACCAAGCTGTACACTTACAGTTTTCAATTTGGAGAATTTCTGCTTTGAGCTAGTCTGATCTCACTGAGAGGCTGCCCTGCAGAAATCTCTGCAATTCAGAACAAGACTTCTGTTTACAAATATGTGAGGTATCTTACAGCTCAACCACCTGCCTTCTACCTATTCCTGTATGAAATGGGCTTCCACTGAAGTCCCTTCTATTTTTTTGTTTGTTGTTTTTGGTTCTTAAGAGCCGTCCTGCTGGCACAGCAGATGCAGGGCTAACTAAATCTATACTAATTACTTCCTTTTGTTTTCCCTAAGGAGTGGCTTTCTAAAGGACATGGAGAGTACAGAGAAATCCCAAGTGAGAGAGACTTTTTCCAAGAAGTCAAAGAAAGTAAAAATGTGGTTTGCCACTTCTACAGAGATACAACTTTCAGGTATAGTAAGTAACTGATGTTCAAGAAACCTTCTCTTTGTATTTGTTTATAAAAGCAGTTTTTAAAATCTCATAAGTAAATTCAGATTTTTAGAAGTATGAAAATACTGTGATTTTCCAATTCTTACTTTCTTCCCCAAAATCACGTGTTGTTTTCCAAGTGAGGTGAATGTGATTTGGCATTTATATTGTAATCAATTATGCAAGTTTCTTGAATGATGTGAGACAGCACTGTGGGTCATTGTTGATTTTGTTTGAGGGAGCCAGCTCTCTACATTTAGTGACCACATAAGACTAGCAACTTCTGATAGATCACTATCATTATTCCAGATGGAGATATTCTGGGAAGTTCTGACAGACAAAATCAGAATATAAACATGAACCCCTGTAGGCATCTTTAGAATTTAAGGTTTTGACTTTTGAAAGGGCTCCTGGATACCAGCTACAGCTGCTTTCTCTTTGGGCCTGTACTGTCATGATTATGTCACTTCTTTAGACTGTGAGAGACCTAGATCTGAGTAAATGTCCTGAATCAGAATGGGAACCTAAAATAAGATCTGCCACTGCTGTGGAGGAATTTCAGAAGTTCTGGGTTGTAAGCTGTTCCTAGATGGTTTATCTCAGTGCCTTCTGTTGAAGTGCAATTGCAGATTGCAGTGCTTATTGAAGGAGGAGCCAGTTGTCCTATCTTTTTCCCCAAGTTGCATTCTGTCTGGTTTATGGAACATAAACTGAAACAGCTTCAATGTAAGAAATAGAAAAGAGGTTAAATCTAGATTATGCAGCTAGGTATTTGCATCTTAAGTTTTCTGAGTAAAATAGAGGTAGTAAAATAGAAAGGGCTCTTCTGAGTTTCTCCTATGACCCCAACCTGCACTGCTGTGTTCAGCTCTGGGGTCCCCTGCACAAGAATGACGTGAAGCTGTTGGAGTAGGTCCAGAGAGGGCTGTAAGGAAAATGAGAGGACAGGAGTAGCTCTGCTGTGAAGACAGGCTGTGAGAATTGGGGTTGTTCAGCCTGGAGAAGAGAAGGCTCTGGAGAGACCTTAGAGCAGCCTTCCAGTACTTGAAGGGGGCCTACAGGAAAGATGCCATGGATGTCCCATTCCTGGAGATGTTTCAGGGCAGGTTAGATGTGGCTTTGGGCATCCTGGACTGGTAAGTGTCCATGCTCATAGCAGAAAGGTTGGAACTGGATGGTCTCTGAGGTCCCTTCTGACCAAAACATTGTTAGTGTCTGAAGCTGTTGGATTCAGCTAGCTTTTACTAAGCAAAACAAAGTTGGAAAAACACCTGTGCAAATAAGTAGATTAAAACAGATGTGGATCTCATTGCTGTTGTTTGAACCAATTTAGTGTGTAGGCTCAGACAGGAAGAGAAACTTTCTTTAAAAGTTCTTTGTGAAACATGTAATGCTGGCAACCAGCTTGAACCTACTGTGTCAGATTTACCGTCCACATTATCAAGTTCTTTTCATCCTTGTCCACTCCAGCTTTTTGATCTTCTCAGCCTTCTCCTTTAGTTAAGGACAGTCACATCAGATTTGTGCAGCTGAGCCAAACCACTCCAAGAAGAAAGTACAGTATGTGAAGATTGCAAGTGACAGTTCTATATGTCTCTGCCTTCTGAGAAGTATTTTGGGCAGTTCATGTTACTGTCCCTTAGCTGAGAAACGATAATTATATGTTCATTATTATTACTTTGCCACAGAAAAGTGAAACATTTGCCTTTGGCACTAATGAAGGGCTCTGTACAAATATATTTTTCTGTGTACAGTGACTTACTGTGGCTCAGAGTTGGAGGCTGTGACTTTTATGAAGTTAGAAAGTTGATTACTGAGAAGTTTTCTGAGCACACAGACAATGAAACTAAAGAGGAACATGGAGATCAGGAGGAAGTTTTGTCAATAACTGCAGGTCTTCAGAAGTGAAAGAGGTTTTCCTGGTGCATGGGGGATTTGGAGTATAATTAAGAAACAATAGAAATGGATGATGTAATTATGCAATAAAGGTGCTCCAAGGTATTGTTCTGTTGTTAGGTCTGGCATCCCTTTGAACACAGCTTCTCTTGGAACTAAATTCTTAATTTTAAAGGTGATGTCTAAAGAAGCAACGTGATAGAAATAGCTCTTGTTTCAATAACGTATGTGTTTGTCATCTCATTGACAATAATGTTTCATATGTTTTTTTTCTCACAGGTGCCAAATAATGGACAAGCATTTGACTGTATTGGCAAAAAAACATGTTGAGACAAAATTCTTGAAGTTAAATGCAGAAAAATCTCCTTTCTTGTGTGAGAGACTGCGCATCAAAGTAATTCCAACTCTAGCACTAATAAAAGATGGAAAAACACAAGATTATATTGTTGGCTTCACTGATCTTGGTAACACCGATGACTTCACTACAGAGACCTTAGAATGGAGATTAGGCTGTGCAGACATAATTAATTACAGGTAATTAACAGTTTTGTGATTGCTTTTTCTAGATAAAATGCAAGAACATGCTTTGTAACATGTAACATTGACTGATACGTTGTATGATTAAGGCACAAACGAGTTTAAGGTTGCCCAAGGAGGCTGTGGATGCCCCATCCCTGGAGGCATTGAAGGTCAGGCTGGATGTGGCTTTGGGCAGCCTGGTCTGGTGGTTGGCGACCCTGCACATAGCAGGGGGTTGAAACCAGATGATCATTGTGTTCTTTTCAACCCAGGTCATTCTATGTTCTATGGCATGATTTCATCTGTGTACATTAGCAAGGGAAAGCAAGTGCATATCTTTGGCAATGTGTTGAGATCTTATAATGATCATTATGTATTTTTGGTACAGTAATAGAAACAAACACAGTTCTTGCTGTGAGGTATTGTAACACCCTGGATAGCATGAGAATGTCAGTAAGGCAGCAAGATCCCGGGCTGCAGCAACTGAGGATTCACTCAAATGCAACAGCAGCGGGCACAGAAACAAGGGAAAGAAGCTGCTTAATTTCAGAAGGCCTCAGGTATATAGGGGTCTCCAGTGAGACGGCCTTGCCTCCACTGCCAGCCCTTAAATGAGATCTGGGAAGGAGTGGATCTTGGCTGCGCCCCTTGTGGTCACTCAGGCATTGCATGCACCTGAGCTCCCCTGGGCTGGCCCTGCCTTCCCACCAGGTGCTCAATCACTGTGTCATGCTGTGATGTAGCATTTTCACTGCAGGTATATAGAAGAGTTAACCTGGCTGAGTCCTGTGCCTAATGTCATTCTAAATGAGCTCAGGTGTCACAGTTGTAATGCAGTAAAGTTTGAGCATTTTGATTCACTTCAGTGAAAACTCTACAAGCTACATTAATGCTTTTTCTAATACTTTATTGTCTGCAATTTATTTAAATGCCTAATTCCCAAATTATGACAAGAGGTACTATATCTCAAAGGCAAATAAACTCTTATTCACTTTAGCTTATCAGCTGTTGAACTTTGGATGACCAAAATGAAAATTTGTAATTCATAACAAGTGGTAATATCCACTTGCCTGTTCAGTAACAAGAGAATAAACAGAGGACTTAAAGGCAGTGTGGATGTATGTTGTAGACAGCAGCACCCCTTTATGGGAGAAATAATTGAGTGGAGTTGTATCAAGCTGTGCTGAATTTGCTAAATTTTAGTACACTGGCTCACTGCATAATTTTACTTTCTGCTTGACTCATAGTACAGTGTATTCTGCTTCCAGTAGAACATTTTGTTCTTTTTTTTTTCCACACTCTAAGTTTGGTGCTCTGGCTTTGGAAAGCAAGCCACTATATCTGCACAGCCCAGGAGATAATTCCTGGACGTGTTCATTTATAAATGTTTCCACGTAGCTCTGAATGCAGCTTCCCACTCTCTGGAGTTCCTCGTGAGTCTGAAAACAGGCGTTTGGGTTTTTCGTGGGTTTCTTTTTCCTTCAGTGTATGTTGGATGACAGATGGTGAAAGGATGTGCTGTATTTAGGAGGAAAAATGTTCTGGTCACATTGATTTGAGTAAAATCAGGATTCAGATGTCGTATTGACTAATTACTGACATGCAATTAACTAGCAGTCAGTGAACTTTGTATTTAGAGTCGATAGCTCCAACATGTTATTCACAAAGTGTTAACAATGAATTTTCAATCAGCCTTCTGTAGCTAATTCTAAAAAGTTCTAATTGCTCACTCCCTAACACTGACATGCAAACCTCTTGCGGGTCACATGAATTAAAAGCACCTACAGCCTTCTCTGAATGAAGGGAGAGGATTCCCGTCTGCTGTAGAAAATGCAGGAGCCCCAGCTTTATGTGAACACAGATAATAGCTGGATATAGATTCAAGTAGGGAAGATTTAGGTTGGATGTCAGGAGGAAGTTCTTCACAAAGAGAGTGGTGAGGTGCTGGCACAGGTTGCCCAGAGAGGTTGTGGATGCCCCGTCCCTGGGGGTGTTCAAGGCCAGGTTGGATGGAGCCCTGGGCTGCCTGGTTTACTATTAAATGTGGAGGTTGGTGGCCCTGCCTGTTGTGGCAGGGTTGGAGCTTGATGATCCTTGAGGTTCCTTTCCAATCCAAGCCGTTCTCTGATTCAGCAACCTCTGCAGCCACTCACTAGTGAGAAGACTCCCGCAAGGTCATGTGCAGACTAGGGGTGGGTTCTTGCACAGCCTACTAGGCTGTGCTTAGTGTCAAATAAGGATATGCTCTGCTGGCAATTGCGCTGTGCTACTCAGGGTGGCTTTAGGGAGCAGGGATTGTGTTTGCTTGGTGTTTGTGTTTTTTTCTGGAGGGACAGGTAGCTGGAGATGCTATTTTCTGTCTGCATAAATATGACCTTAATCAACACCTTTTTTTTTATTATTATTATTTTAGTGGAAACTTGATGGAGCCACCTTTTCAAAGCCAAAAGAAATTTGGAACAAGCTTTACAAAGTTGGATAAGAAGACCATCAGAGGGAAGAAATATGATTCAGATTCTGATGATGACTAGAACACTAAATCTATTTATAAATCATGTTTTGTTTATGCTTGGTACATTTTTAAGGATGATTTTTATAAATCTTATTGCTTTTCATTACATCTGTGCATAATGCTCACTTTTTCTATACAGTTTTATACAACTGGGTCATATCAGAAGAGAGCCTAAAATATTTTTTTTCTCTCTTTTGGGAGTCATTTGTAACTCAAAAATCAAAGTCCTGACTAAGTCACGTGTTGCCAACAACGAACTTTGTCTAACTGTACATTTATGAAGTGTTGTGAAGTAACTGTTAGGAACAGCTGTATCAAGTCAGACCAAAGGTCCATCTGGCCCTATATCCAGTCTCAGTGGCCAACAGCAGATGCACAAGAAAGAGTAAAAACAGGGTAAGCAGATAGCGATGCCTCTTCAGGAAATAGTCTGAGCAGTTTATGGCTTGGGGAACTCTGTCTGAAAACATTTGTTGGATAAAAAGAAAAAAATCTTGTTAACCATCGTTACATCTTTATAGCTTTCACATCGTTTGGCAAGGAGTCCACAACTTACCTGCGTTGTGTCAAGGACTACTTCCTATTGTTTTCGTTGAATTTAAGTTTTGTTTTTTAATATTCTTCATTAAAGGAGACAAGAAGCAATTTGATTTTTCTCTATCTGTTCATCTTCCAGTTCTCTTCAAACTTACAACTGTTTATTGTCAGTAAAGCACCACAAGTTATTAGTGCAGGAATTGTACATTTTAACAGAGGATTGCTTACCTCGTGGTGCCATGTCACAACATTGCATAACTTAACTACATTGCCCTGTAAGTTGTAAAAAAGGTTTGTATAGTTACATGGTTTTGAATGTGTGGATTTTTTTTAGCAGATGCTTTGTACAAGAGAGTAGGCTAGAGAAAAGAATTCAGGAGAAACCTTGATCTGTTTAGATATAGCTCAGCATTCTGTGTGCTGTTTTTTCAGTAACAGACTGGATTTTCAAGGGAGAGCATCTTTGGAACATGATATAAATTTTCTGGGTAGGTGAAGAGTTGAATGTTTTTCTTTTATTCTCAAAATCATGGTTTGCTGTGTGCTGCAGGATGCTTTCTAAGATGATACTTTGAATTGGCCCAAAAAAGCCAGTGAAGTGGGTCTTGTTAGTTCTTGCTGCCTTGTGGTGGAGAATGCCATTGGGCCAGCCCAGCAATATAACCCTGCAAGTAAGTCTAAACAATAATTATTATATTTTATTTCAGGTCATGTACATTGAAATAAAATTATTTTAATTCTAATGTTGACTTCTGCATTCTTTCCATTAAGATGGTCTAGCTGCTCTGAGTTACTTTCTTTCAGTGGTCTGTCAGTGTTGCACATGCTCTTGCTGGATTTGTAGCAAGCTACTGTCTGTTCTGACATTGACTTCATTTTGAGAAAGTAATCAATCACCTTAAGATGCAGCTGCCTGTTAGTGCATTAGAAGCAGGCTTGCTTCGAGCTGATCTCTCTTTCAGTGCACCAACTCTCTAACTGCACTAGTGTTTTTTTGCATGGAATTGGATTTAGGAGGCAAATGTTTCACAGCATTGTCAAGAGTGCCTTAGCAGGGCTCATCTCTGAGTCTTAATTATGTTGAAGTAGATGTGGAAATATAAAATCCTGTTTAGAATTCCTGTATGTTCCATGGATGTGCATTTAGGTGGTAGCTTCTGTACTTCTGTACTACGTCTAGTAGTCAGGATTCTGGCAGGTAGCTCTGTTAAAGTTTATTAAGTTCTGTGTGTGAATAACTCCATTATGAACACAATACCAATGCTGTGGTTTCATGTCCCTCTAAGCTGCTGATTTATTTTTTTTTCAAGACTAATCTTCAGTTCTACCTGTTCCTTCATTGGCTTGTAGCATGACCTCACACGCTCCAGTGCTGATGCTAAGGGCTGGCAAGGAATGTGCAGTTTGGACAAAAGAGGAGGTTGAGATTGTATTGATTAGTTTATTTTCAAGTAGCAACCACACAGATCTGCCTGCTTCAGATTTTTGTGTCTGCTTTCTCCATTTTCTGCCCTGAATGAAGATTTAAACTGTCACTGCATGGTTATTCTGGTAAGTTTTCCAGTCTTGATCTGCATACTATTTCAAGCAGTCCAAAACCATTAGTTCTTTTCATCTCAAATGTAGAAATTCTTTAAGTTGTGGAAAATTCTTTGCATTTTGGGGAACACATTCTTCATCTGAGGTGAAGCTCAGTAATTCTGTGGTACAGATTATATGGCCAGATGTCCGTGGCAGTCAGATGTGTTTCAGTAAGCTAGAGAGAGAACAACAAAAGAGCACAGTATAACAAAATGTCAACTGCAGAAATTCAGAAAGCACAAAGCTTGATTTTTGTCATCAGTCAACTGGTGGCAATGAAACTGACAGAGAAGATGAGTATATGCAGTACCCAGAAAGCTTGGGTTGTATGTGATTAGTTGCTTTCGGCTGTGACATGATGTGTATAGAAGGACACGATTAACTGGGGCTCCTGAACCTAGACTAATTACCAAATGGCACCTGGTCTGGCATGTGCCAGCCCTGAAGGGATATTGTGGAATAAATAGATGAGAAATGTTCACGTACAGCATTTGAGGCTGTGGGGCTTGTGCATGAACTGAGCATGTAATATTAATAACGATTAGCGATTAAGTGTGGGCTTGATGCTTCCACAAAGTAATCATTAATGCATAGAGAAAATAATGAGGTTGGTACTGTTCAGCTTAATGCTAGATTATTTGGGCTTGACTGTGCACCGATGGCTGATTGATGCCACTGGAAGCTTGGGATGCCCTGGTTGAGAAATCTGCCTACATAAAGTGCTGCTTTGGGATTTGGGAAGTGTGAGGAAGTTCAGTCCTTGAAAGAGATGAGACAAACTCTGAAGTGCATAACAAATCAGCAGCTGCAGTAGGACCCCATTAGTAGCTTGAGTCCCCTGCAGTTGTAATAGGGACTGTTCATGAAGGCAGACACTAAAGATGAACAGATGTTTTCCAGCCCTGTGCTCCAAGTCATCCATTTTGTGTCGTTTTCCTTCTAGAAATTCTAAAATGAAAGCTTCCCTACAGAAATGTCTATAGAAAATGAGCTCTGAATAACAGGTGTATTGAGGACGCTGTTATTTTCTTCCTATGTATACACACTCACCAAATTGATGCAGGAATCATCTGCCTTCTGGGCTCATTGCATACTCATTAGCTGTGTTTCAAACTGTTTCAAAGGGAAGTTGTCAGTGATTGGTTGACCTGCCTGTCTTTTTAGATCAACCGTGTCCAGCAGCCTGAGAGTGGGGGTTATGCTCCCAGGTTTAAGACCCCTGCAAGTCAGAATTGGAGGGTATTTGATGTTATACAGTTATGTTAAATGTTCCGAGGAAGATGTTGCCCTTTGCCCCTTTGTAAAGGATAAATAGGTTCCCACACATCTGAGCAAGTTACTGCTCTGAAGATCTTAAGTTGGATATCAGGAAACGCTTCTGTACAGAAAGGGTTGTGAAGCACTGGAATTGGCTCCCCAGGGAGGTGGGTGAGTCACCATCCCTGGATGTGTTTAAAAACTGGATGTGGTGCTCAGGGACATGATTTAGTGGAGGGTTGTTGGAGTCAGGGTAGTATGGTGAGGTTGTGGTTGGACTTGATGATCTTCAAGGTCTTTTCCAACCTGAGTGATTCTATGATTCTAAAATATATCTAGTTCAAATGTGGTGAATTAATTTCAAATGTATGTACGCTGAGAGATATTAGATGTTTTTTAGATGAAAAGGGGGTGCTGAGAATTGCTTTTAGAGATCCCATGAAACACACTCTGTGGCTACAGTTTCTGGACTAGCTGTTACACTGTTACAGCCCTGGGTTGAGCTGCCTGAAATAAACCCGGACCTGCTGGTTCAAGAGCTATGTAACTGTATAACTCAGCACTGGATTTGTGTTGCTATACTTTGCCTTTCTAAACACAACCTGTACAAACCCTGTGGTAGATTATAACATACAATTCCTTTTAAATATGCTTGCAGATAATTATCTACTTTACAAACAATGTATTGCTAAACATTGGCTTTTCCCAGGATGACACTGTATGAAAATCAGGTGATTGTAACGTATGAAAGCTAATTAATTCCTTTCCTGTTCTTCCTTGCTAATTATTTCTTTTGTTAGTGTGCTGCCCTACAAAAAAGCCTGGAACTCTTTCCTGTTTGGTTTCCAAAATGTTGATGGTCCTCAGTGCTTTGTACCATGAATTCCAGGCACACAGAAAAGCTCTTAATAGTTACCATGATTAATGGGTAAAGTTAATTATTCATAGATGTTAGCCTGACATCCCTGTGAGTCACAAATGTGCAATCTTCCTTTTATATGTGGGAAACTAAAACAAGATTAGCTCTGCTGGAAGACCTGGGAACACCAAGAACTGGGTGCTCCAGTATCTAATGTCAGCCTTTTCCTGGAACTCGTATTTTGAGAGTAGGCTTCTCAGCTTTCTTTTTGGTGTGAGGTGGCCCAGGATAGGATCAGAGGCATCCAGAATGCTGATGAGTGCTGTGAAGTGAGCGACTATGAAACATTCTGCCCAGGTACAACACTTCTCTCTACCCTCACTTCTGAAGCTTTGTGCAAGATAGCATAAGGACTGTGGGACTGGGAAGAAGAAGCAGAAGACAGAAGTGACTTAGGAGATTACGGAATTGGAAGAAGTTTGCATTCTCTTCCCTATTCCCAGTCCAATATTCCCAGTATTTTCCACTGGTTTGTTGGTGTGTGTGTGTATGGTGTTTGTTTTATTTTTTTCCACATATGTAATATAAAACACCAGTGCAGTCTCAGGAACAAGGAGCTGATATGACTATGCCACCTTGGTACTGAAAGACCTTGCTGACAGGCTATAGAGCTGTTCCCCTGTCTTCTCCTTGGCTTCCTCTGCAGCTCTGTTGTGCTCCACCACACAGTAATGCAAGCTTGACAGGCTAAAAAACAAACACACACACATCTTATTGGTGTGGCATTTAAGTGCTTTATGCAAAAGGGAGTCTAATGTGGGTTTTTGCCTTCATGAGGTTATCCTCTAACTAACCTACTCTGGTTTAAACAGAATAGGCATCACAGCCACCTTCTGTGAGTAAATACATGAGTTCAGGTTACAGACTCCCATTTGCCCAGAGATTTTGACACTGGGAGGCAAAGACCAGAGCCCAGTCTTTAGAAGGTAAGGACCAAGCTGCTCTGGCTGGGCTGTTTTAGACTTGTGCAAGAACTGAAGTACAACTCAGTCAAGTAAGTGGAACACAGTTCTGGAACCCGTCAGTGCCAGGCTTTATGAGTTTACACCCTCTCCTGACTTGAACTCTAAATGACCTGTTTTAAGTGATGTGTCTGTGTTTAAGCTGAGATATGAAGTCTCAGCACAGTGAGTTACTTGTTCAACTACCTTTCCTACAGTAATGTTCAAAGTATTTCAGAAAACAGAAGAAAAATACTTGATTTCTTTTCACAATGGCTAGAGAGAAGCTTTGTGCATATTGGGATGTTGTTTCAGTGCTCACCTGCATTTTTCATAAAGGCAATATAAGGGAGGAAACTGTGGCCCTCAACAGCTGTTTGGTTCAGAGCACGGTGAAAATGGAGAGCCTCACATCTAACAGATTTGAAGTCCCTCTCAGCACACTTTAGCTGTTGTTATTTAGAGATGCACTGGACATAGAAAAGAAATTCTACTCTTAAGGTGGCTATACCCCTTCAGAAGTTAAGAGACACAGCTCTACAGTGTTTGCATGAGATGAAAGGTTTGGGACTAAACAAGCCCATGAGGGGAAGTTACAGATGCATCTTTATTTGGTCAATTAGTTCTAGGCATCCCTGTGCATCAGCATGGGCAGTTTCTCTATAAAGCTGTCAGAAAGCTTGTAAATACCCGGTGTTACTTGTAATTACGTCTCAGACAAAAGGAATAGCCTGAGAAATGCATCTGACTGGTGATGTTATGAAACGAGGGCTGAAGTGCGCCAAAGAGACAGTAATTAGTATGGGTATTGTTCCAGGTAGTTTTAGAGAGTGTTCTCACCATCCCATGGAACATGATGATAGAACCCTCAGCTGAAGCAGAGTGGCATGAAAGAGGTAATGTGTTCAAAATGGAGCATCGTTCTGAAAATCACCTCCATTAAATGGGAGGGGGAAAAAAATACAAAAAAAAAAAAGAATTGGTAGATCATATATGGCACAGGAAAGCAAACAGGAAAGTGTAAATCTGTGAGTGGAGAAGAACTAGTGGTATTGAGTCTTGTGCTCTTACGTATGTTGTACGCTTTAGATCTCGGGTGCATCCCTTTCTAAACTAAGTGTAAAGCTGTAGGGTAGCATGTTTGACCACTCTATATTCTCTGTATCTCAGTGTAACTGCAGCTTATTGCTGGAGGCTGGCTGTGAGTGCCAGGAAGCTTACCTGCTTCTTAAACTTAGGTAGATGGAGATACCATACGATAAGTGAACTCCTTCCTTGGCTTTCCATCCTCTCCTATTAATCGCATGCTGGGCTGACTGAAATCCAGCAGAAAGCAAATGCATGCTGACATTTTTTATATCTAAAAACTACAGATCAGCAAAATGCATTTCAAATTATGTGTTTGGGTTGTTGTTATATTTAATGATAATCTTTGTGTTCTTTTTCTTACATATTCATTTAATAATTAATGCATTGCCATGGTTTCATATCCTTTCCTTACCAGTGACAACAAGGGCAAGCAAATCGCTGCCTTTCTAAATAAGTCTCACATTATCATATACATCTAAAAACTTGTGCTTCTAAATAAAATAGCAAGAACAATAAAAATATAAAAGGAGGTACGGTAATGTTGTGAGGGAATGAATACGGTGTTCAGGGGCCTGAGCTCAGTGCATTCCTGTAGACATCTTTATTTAATTCCAACCATTTCTGAAGAACATTTTGGTCACAGGAGAGTTTGGTTGGAGGGCCCTTGAGGACCACCTAGTTTCAACCATTGAATCAGACATGAGATCAGGCTGCCCAGGGCCCTATCTAACCTGGCCTTGAGCATCTCCAGGCTGTTCGCTTTTCTGGGCAATACATGAAGATGCCTTCCAGCTCATCCTCTCTTCAGTATATCAGTAGTGGCATCATAACACAGCTGTGTCCATCCCTTTGGTCAGTCAGAGGTTGAGTTCAGGCTGTTGACATCATTTTCCAAATTACATCTAGTGCTGAGATTCAAAATGGTGCTGTGCTAGTGACAGGTGCAGCTCACTTTCATTAAGCAGTTCACCTGAATTTAACGCTCTGAGAGTACACAGAGCAGGCAAAAAAATCTTGCTACCTAGCATCCTGCAGGTCCTACAGCATAGTGGTGCCCTGGATGAACGTGCTGGCTTAGAGCCCTGCTCCATTCAGCAATGTTAGCATGACCTCATTTCTACAAAGGCTGTTTGCTTTCTGCATTCCACTCTAAGAGAGAGAAGCCAGCAAATTTTGAGAAGATAGAGAAATGTTTAGCAGGAAAAATATCATTCATAATGCTGCTGAGAAAATGACCTCTTATTTGGCCTTATGCAGGAAATCGTGTGAAGATGAAGAGGGATCTAAGCATACAGCAGGAAAGATAGAAATAACTGTGCTTTAAAAAATAGCATCCGCAATTCAATGAGTAAATAAAAAGCAATGCAATGCAATGCAAAGCAGGCATTAATAATTCATGTGACAGTACGTACAATGGGCAGAAAGTCTGTGATTGTGTGGGTAATAAACGAGAGAAAATGCATAACAAAGAGAATCAGTATTTGAAATGAAAATGACCTTAAGGACCATCAGAGAATGACCAACCTATTAAGAAAGAAATCTCTCTCACAGTCAGAGGCTACTTTCCAAAAAAAAAAAGAAATTTCTGAGTCATCAAAATGACTTGAGAGGAACAGTGGTTTATGATCACAAATATGACAGTGTCTTTATAAAGGGCAACTTCATAATAATATACAATTACTTCCACCCATTTGGAAGAACACATCTCTTTCTACTATAGATCATCTTGTTCTACAAAAGACAAATGAATATATCCACCAGTTTTGCTGTCATCAAGCTGTGTGCTCAGGCCATTTCCCAGCTCATTTCTTTGGGCTTTCCCTACCCCCAGCATTTCTTTGGTCACAATTTGCTTCTGAGATCCTTAAAGCCATGCTGTATGTATGATGGCTCCATTTTCTACCTGTTTTTTCCAAAGATAGCACATAGATTAGTGCCTTACGTTATGTCAAACGCTTTAATGATATTAAGTTCTTAATATCTTACTTGAGCTGTAGTAAAAGATTTACAATTTAGTCTAGTCCAAGACTCCATGATAAGACATGGGGTTTGCAGAGGAAGGATGCATGCCTTGCTGTTTTGTTGTCTGTGGAAAGGTTCCTGTTATTTCAATGTTTCACCCCCCAAAAATGAGTGGCTTAGGACTCACCACAACCCAACACAACTTTGTGTAACAGCAGGGCTAGATGTCCCTCTCCTCACTGACACATGGTCTAGGTTTGTGATAGTTGTATTCATAGGTTTTAGGGGGACACGGCCCACTTGATATCCTGAGCTGTAAAGACTCGTAACATCATTTGTTTTTGAACTTAAAAAGTAATATCTGACCGAAATAGTATTTCATACTCAGTCTCAAGCACAAAGGGAACCAATAAATAAATAAACAAATAAATAAACGAATAAATGGATTTGTTGTTTATTAAATGGCGAAAAGAAAGCTGCCTGGAGAAAACCTTGCTTTGTTAGCCTCCACTCCTGCTAGGCAGTCAGGTGAAGAGAAAAAGGAGGGAAAGGAGAGAGACTCCGGCCTCACAGACCCGCATTTTTCAGTCTCCACATGACTCAGTCAGTTTTAGTAGCTTCTACACACAGAAAGTGCCTCAGACACATGGTGCAAATACCCTTCTTTCTCAGCTGCAGCATCCATCTTCCCCAAGTAGAGAAGTCAAACCCTGCCTCTGCTCTCAAAGTCTATTAGCTGCCTGCTCAAATTAGGCTTGCAGTAAGCAATGCAGCAGAGAGATGGTTTTCTTTAATTGTCCTTTATGGAATTCCGATGAAGGCATGACAATCACTAATCTGAAGTCCTTGAGGAAATAAGACAAAAACCCTTGCAGAAATGTGCCCAGGCTGATCTGAGATATAAAGCAAGGAGAACATTATGAGGGATCTGATTTTTGCCTGTCCCCACCACTGATTCATTGAAATGCTTTCTGCAAGTCATTTATGGAGCATCAGTGTAGTCACTGATGGAGGAAAAACAATATTTATTTCCTTTCACAGAAATGTCCCGAGTCTTAGTAACCACTGCTTGTGCAAATCTTTGGATGAAAGGAAACATAAGGGTTCAAAGCTCTTATTATATACTGCTTGTTACACTTTATAACAAATGTCATCACAGTAGGTAGGAATTAACATTCCAAAGCCCAGAGGGTGGATACCTCTTCATTCCCATATATATAAAACTCATTGAGCGACCTTTCTCAAAGCAAGGCCAACTGAAGACGGGTGAGTCTGAATCCACTCAGAGTAGATATTCAGGGGAAGAAGCCTTGATTTTTGCTTTGATTTACTGTTTTGTTATTATTGCAGTTGTTGTGCTGTTTCTACTTAAGGCTTGTGATGATTTCTGTGGTGGGACAGAAAACAAAATGGTTGATAACTTGAAATTTTATATGGCAATTTTCTGCATGTAGGAGCAGCTTCAAATCATAGTGCTAGCTGGGGCCCCATACGGACTTGCCATTGAATTAAGAGTTATTGGGTCAAGCTGTGCTGATCCAATATTCTGTTCTTGCAAAAAGAATCACAGAATCATAGAGCTGTTTGAGTTGGAAGGGACTCTGAGGGGTGATCTAGCCCAGGATTAATAATGAACAGGGACACCTACAGCTAGATCTGGTTGCTCAGAGAAATACTCAGTGTTAGGGCTCAACCTGAGCTCAGGCAGTGGTTTGGCTACCCGAATAAGCTCTCTCAGGGCACTGGAATCTTTCAGATGACGTGGATGGACTGTTTGTGTTCAAACATCCATGCAGTGTAGTTTACAGTAGAAAGAACTATTAGGCTGGAGAAAAGGTCAAGCCTTATTAAAATCAATAAGGCATTTTCAGGTGTTAATAGCATGGCAGGAGAATTGCCTGCAAGGGCTGTGGCATTGTTTTGTACTCAAAACCCTCTCGGGGAAAAAAAAAGCATTTGTAATTTGTAAGACTGCATGGTTTTAACGTGCTCTGCAGCAAGGCAAGTGCAATCGATGCTTTTTTTTTTCCAGTCAATAGCTATTATCTGATGATATTTTGGAATTTTATTGATAAACACAAGAGGCATTTATTACTGAAGTGATTATCTGCCATTATCACACACCTGAATATATGCAGAGGTTTTACTGTATCAGCAGATGACAGGCCAAAACATCCCTGCTGACAATGGCCACCAGCTTAGTGCTTCCCTCTCAATCTGATAATGATGGCATGGTGGTACAAGTGATAGAGGAGATGTCCTTCCAAACCATCTGAATAGGTAGGAAATAAGCAAGTGGGGCTCCCATCTCCTCCCATCACCACACTCTAAAGCCAATGGGTGATGGGAAGGAGCGGGGGAGCTTTTGCCATGCATGCTTTCTTCCAGGGCTGCTGAATATCAGCTCCAACTTCTTCATCCTGTGTTTTCAGGTGTCCTGGGGCAGCTGAGGAGAGCCATCACCATGGTCACTGCACTGCTCTTGCTGGGCCTTTTGGCCCTGTTTGGTGAGCCTGGGCTTGCGTTTGGTGTGCTGTGGAGAGCACCCTGCCACACAGAGTCACAGAAACACCCATCCAGCCTTATCTGACCTCTCTGCCTGCTCAGAATGATCTCACAAACATCACAGGCTGCTTGTTAGATGGAACCTATGAATTTCATGGGTTTTGAGGAAATATATAGGGCGGTTTTCCCAGATTGAGGCATGCACTCTCCTCAGTTAATTCTCCACTGAGCTGCAGAGGGACAGAGGAGGTCTTCTCAGCCAGAGTGCTCAGGTGCCAGCAGCCATCATCTGAGGTGGCCTGGACACTAGGGGACATCGATAAGTAAATACAGAGGCTGTGGTTCCTTTCCCCACAGCAACCTTTACATCTAACAGGGATGACACCTGTCTGTGTAAAATGATATTTAATTTATTTCAATCTGTTTGACCAGAAAGTAACAAATTCCTATTCTTTAGCTGTGATTGATAACATCACTGATAGGCAGCAGTGGCAACAGTCTAAGCACAGTGATAATAAAGTGGTTTGGATCACGGGTCTGGATGAACACCTCATGCCTGTATTCACCTGCAGTAAGCTGTATGATACTGCTGTGAGGTCTAATGTTTCCAAACGCCTCCATTTAATTTTTCAGCTCCATCCATGAGCTACAGTTGCTATGGTGATATCAGTGCTCTTCAAGCACCCACAGTTTCCTGCACAGCCGTAAGAGCCCAGGACTGTGGTAGGTATCAGACACGGCTTGGCTTGTTGGCCTACAGAGAGATGCTGTGTCTCCTGTTGGCATCCTCAGCATCCTCACCAGGCTTCACTTTTGAGGGAGCTGTTGGGTAAGGCTGTCTCTGCCCTGGCTGCAGGCCCTGCTGCTCTGAGGAGGACGGTGGAAGCGGACGTCATCCGCTTGAGGAAATATGAGGTGCCCATTAAGAGAGTGGCCAGAAGGCTTTGCTTGGACCCAGCTCTCATTGCTGCCATCATCTCTCAGGAGAGCCGCGCTGGCCTCCTGTTGAACAACGGCTGGGACCAGGGCCAGCAGCGGTACGGCCTGATGCAGGTACAGCCAGGTGACGTGGGAAGATAATCCTGAGTGGCAGCATGGCAGTGTGCTGGGTGCCTCAGGGCTTCACCTCAGTTAGCAAGCATCCTGCCTTTAGCACTGGGATATGAGGTCCCTATGAATCGCAGCCTGCAGGTGCTGAGAGCATGGTGAAGCTATGAGTGGTGGCTGTGTTCCGAGAAAAACTGGTCTTCTTCTTGACTTTTCCAGATTGACAGGAGGTATTATCAGCCCTTTGGGACGTGGGACAGTGAGGATCACATAAACCAATGTTCGAGCATGCTGGTGGCAGGAATCAACGAAATGAGGGCAAGGCACCCTGCCTGGAGCTGGGACCAGCAGCTGCGAGGTACAGCGTGCGGGAGTGCATGCGGGGGTGATGTGTAGGAACATGTAGAAACAAAGAGGGGAAGTCGTGTTACTGGCACCACCAGTATGTGAACATTCACCAGGGATGTGAACAGTTGAAATCCTTAAACCAGAAATAATTGACAAACAGAACTCTTAGTTTTCCCTGTCAGCAATTTGGTTTGCAATCCATACTGGGATATGTACATCAAGGCAGTTTGTGGTTGTAGGTTTGTGGTTGTTGGTTTTTTTTTCGATTTAAATAACACAAGAAGCTTTCTAACAACACTTAATTAACACCAGGCGAAGAATTTTCATTTGCATGAGGCAGAGGCCTCTAAATGATGAAAGTGCAGCGTGTTTGCTGCTATCACCTCTGAAAGAATAAAAGCATCAGCCTGGCAGACTGTACAGCATTTCAGCATCTCTTGAAAAAATACATAAATAAAAGATCTTCCTCATTTGAAGGAGGCAATCACAAAACAGCAGACCAGCAACAGTACTGTTGGGATAGGCTATAACATTCAGTCAAGGAAGCTTTAGAATCCATGTTTGCATGCCATTTTTTCACTCTATGCCATTTCTTGCTCTCCCATCCTTACTCTCCCGCTGCCACGTTAGACTGCCTTCATAGGATCACTGTGCTGTTCCCACCCTCATTTGGAGAGAACCATGGGTTCCTTAACTACAGAAATAGGGCTTTTGCTAAATGAGTCACTTTTCAGTATTAATGACACAAGTAGCAATTTCCAGTGGTGCTGTATAAGTTCAATGAGACGCGTTGCCTTTCAGGCTAGGAAGTTTTATTTTAAAACCTATATTTCTGATTGATCAGCCCACAACTTCCTCTTGACTGTTTCCAGGGGGAATTTGCACCTACCATGCAAGAGCCGGCAACCTCCAGACGTACGATGAAGACCCCTGCAGCAGAGATAACAACTATGTCAACAGCGTGATCAGGAGGGCCCAATACTTCAAGAGAAATGGGTTCTAGCTCAGTGACCCCCTGCCACCGAGCCTCCACTACATGTAGACTAGCCCAGTAGTGACAGTAGTACCCAGAGCCTCCCAGGGACCTGGCAGGACTGATGTGCCTCACAGGGACAACAGAGCACAATCTGGAGGCCTTTAGAAGTCAGATAGTGACATCCAAGTGATGCTAAAATGTTGGGTGAGGACGCTCCTTGTATCAGGAGCTGAACCTGGGGCTGTTCATGCATCTCCAGGTGGGGATGCAAACAGCTCTCACTCAGCATGGGCTGTGCTGCCCATGTTCTCTCTTACAAACAGGAGGGATAACCCCTTGAGTTTTCTCCCCTTTGATAGTGCTGGCCACTTCCCAATGAAGAGGCTCCTCTCTGAGTCTTCCATCACTCCATACACACCTGTCCCAGGAGCTATGCCACAGCATCAGTGCTGGTAACAACCTCAACATCTTCTCTGCTTTGCCTTTGGAGCATTTGTGCTGGAACCTGCCAAGTTTAAAAGCATTCCAGCTTCTGTCCCTCTGTCCTGCCAGTTTGCCTGACTTCTAATTAGGAGTGGGTAAGCTCTGGGTTTGTAAACTGTTTGAGAGTACTTTTTAATGTGGATGGTTCTGGGTGCAAATTTAGGCTTTCTGGCAATCAAAATAAAGATAAATGTTGAATTCCATTTTTTTATTTGTTTGGCAATGTATTCATCTTTGCTGTTTCACAAGGCATGGTCTGTGGCAACCTGTGACTTAGGTAATTAACCCAATTTGGGACTTTCTGAGAACAGAAAGAGGAAAACGGAGCAGCAGAGCAGCAGTAGGAAGAGCTGGGCTGTGAGACATCAGTCACTCACCTGCTTACCATCCCAGCAAGGACTGTGTGTAAGTGGAATACTTGCAGGCAGTTTTATGTTTACAGTTTCTGGAGGCTATAGGGTTTCTAGAGTTTCTAGAGGGAGCTATAGGACATCTCTAACATTACTGTGTTTTGTTTTGTTTTGCTTTAAGACTCCAGGAAACAGCTCAGTGTTGAGCTATCAGAGGTATTCAACTAGATACAATTTGTCTGTGGTGAACTCTGTGCTGAACTCAGATAATTTTAGTAAAACACCATGTTATAATACAGGCTCGTAAGGCATCACACACAGTTTGATTATCTCTGCTTGAAACAGCTTATGTAAAATGCATAGGTTGAAGTCTTTGCTGTAAACTTCTATCTTATGCAGTCCTCCTACATTATGCACAATGTATGTTAACACTTTTGGTAGAAGACTATAAGCTTTATATGGGCTGGGGGCAGGGAATCTTGTTTCCACATCTGTAGAGTTTTTGAGTTTGGAAGCTTTGCAAACGCAGAGATTTCTTTGGTTCCCTTCACAATGCCCTTCTCTGCTGCCACTAGGATGTGCTGCTATTCCTGTGGATCTCTGAATGCATTGGGAGTCCCATTTCTGCATGTGTTACCTGTAAGGCTGCTGCTCCACATCTTGCTCCCATCAAGGAAATTTTTAGAAGTCCATTTAAAGGTCTCGATTGCAGCAATTCTGTGTTTTATCACAAACGTTATTTTATGGTATCAGCACTTTGTACCGACTACAGAAAATCTCCATGGGAAGTGAATTGAAATACAACTGCCTGATAAGTTGGCAGGAAGGAGTTAAGGAGAATTCAACAGCAGCATATTGCTACCAGGTCTGAGCAGAAGTTTTCTGCCAGTGAGCTGGCACTGTTTTTGACCTCTGATCTTTCCTTGCGTGTTCACATACATTGTATTTGGAATAAACTGTTCAGCTGGCGGGTACAGGGAGCTGTGGGAGCAAATTTGGACACTCCAAATGATTAGAAAAAGCAGGCAGCTTGTAAAGCGAGTTAATAGCATGGAATTTATCATGGAAAGCAGAAGGACAAATCAGGAAAGAGAAAAGATGACCAAGATGGGAAAGAACATCATAGAATCATAGAATCATTTGGGTTGGAAGCAACCCATGAAGGCCATCTAGACCAATTGAATGATGAGCAGTGATATCTACAGCTAGATCAGGTTGCTCAGAGCCCCATCCAGCCTGACCTTGAGTGTGTCCAGGGATGGGCACCCATCATATCTCTGGGCAACCTGTGCTGGTGCTTCACTACCCTTATTGTAAAAAACTTCTTCTATATATCCAATGTAAATCTCTCCTAATTTAGTTTGAAACTATTTCCCCTTGTCCTACCCCAAAAGACCTCGCTAAAGAGTTTGTCTCCTTCTTTCTTATACCCCCCGTTTAGAATTCAGAGACCAAACAGCCTAGTTGCAATGCCTGGAAAGACACCTATTGAACAACCACTGTTCAAGAACCTGGGGGACAACAGTGCATCAAAAAAACAGCCAGGAGGGCTCTGGCAATGTTGTTCTGTAGGGATAAAATGCCTCAAACCAGCCACAACTCTTATCTCACCGGATAGATGGCCAACATAGAATCTGTGGTAGTGCTACACTGCAAGCTTGATAAGGTTTTTATCAGCAATCTCTGAAGTAGTCTCATGTGAAGGCCCTTAAGATAGGAAGAAAAAGTACTGTTTGGAGCAGTTCTTGGCAGCTTATGGTCAAACCAACATGATGCCTCCCATGGAACCACTCCAGACTGTCCTACAGTGCTTTCTATATTGTTCATGGTCATGATGTGAATGGGACCAGAGCTAGGTGACTGCCACAGTGAGAAGGAACATCAACACTTCCACTAACGGTCAAAACCTGCTAGGAATCAAGGAACTGAAATTGAGTAAACACAGTTTACTCAAACAGTTGCAAAACACTGAAGCAATTCAAGTATGAGTAGAAGCATTGGAGAAGCGGGTAGGCAGCTATCTCATGAGGAGGGCTGGGGTTCCCATAAAAACCCAACAAGCTGATGCCAAGGGAAGGAGGAAGGAAAGAAAAAGGGAAAATCCCTTTGACAGATTATCTTTGATTCTGCAGTCAGCAAATAGAAATAGGAATAACAAGACGAGGAAATAAAATCTTCTATGTTAGCATTTGTTACAACTGATGTCAGTTTTGGGAAGTGTATTTAAATGCGGATGAGCAGGGTCCTCTGGTAGATGACTCTAAATGCCAGTTTTGGCTGGGTCTCAGCTGCAGCTCATGACTCTTTCTCTGACAGACACAAAACAAAGGGGAATTCCACCACAGCAGTGTTGTGCTGAGAAAGAGTTTGTTCTGCTTTATTACCTGTTGAAAAACTGGTCTGGGATTTCCAGCTAGGAACCAGTTCCCAGGTCTGAGCATCTCTTGCGGTTGGTATGTGCAGCCCTCTTTGCTGCAGAGCTGGTCTTTGTGTTTGTAGCTAAATATGTGATATTTTAAGAAGGCTGTTTTGGGTCACGGCACTCCAGAGGGAATAAACTGTAGAGGCAGAGCAGGTCAGAGTGGCTGGGATGGCACTGCTGACCACCACAGCACTCCTACTGTGAGACCTGAGGGAAAGATGTACTCGTGGGCCTTGAGAGTGGCCTTGGAGAAGGCAGAGAAGGGTTTAGCTAGTCCCATGACCACAGCAACTGGCTATTAGCCAGCTTATTTCCAATGTTCTTTCCAACTCGAAGGGAGTGGAAATCCCCAATCCTTTGTTTATTATCAGCTTCCCCATCCGTAAGATTTCCGAGAAGTAATGTTAAAATAACAATGTTCTTGGGCAAATTTTCCATACACAGGTAACATATCTCAGCTGCTAAACAAATGAACAATGAAAGCAAACCCAGGGGAGCAGCTCGCTGCTCCTTTAACCATTGCTAGGACCGTGCAGTGGCTCCAAGCCACAGTCGCACTGCCAGAGGCAGAATGACACCCAGGGCACGTACACCAGCAAGGGCAATCTGTGAAGAACGGGATGGGCAGAACTCATCAGTCCAGCCACAAAGAATATTGTGCACTGCTATCCCCAAATGTCCTCAGTGCACTTCTTAAGCATCCTTTGGACACTGACAGCAGCCAAAGACAAAAAGCAGAAGTGACAGAAGCTGATATGCTTTTCCCCCACAGCATTCCTTAAAGGAGGCTATGGGAAAAATAGGCTGGGAAACTGTATCAGTGCATGTACTGATAGAATGAGGGGTAGTGGTTTTAAACTAAAACAGGAGAGATTTAGATTAGATGTCAGGAATACATTTTCCACCAAGGGCAGTGAGGCACTGGCACAGCTGCCCACAGAAGCTGTGGTGCCCCATCCCTGGAGGCACTCAAGGCCAGGCTGGATGTGGTCCTGGGCAGCTGAGCTGGTGGGGGGCAGCCCTGCCCATGGCAGGGGGTAGGGCTGGGTAAGCTGTGAGGTCCTTCCAACCCAAATCACTCTGTGATTCTATGATTTTATGATTTTTGGCATTGTTCTGAGAAGGTCCCCATCACTGCCCAAACCTCACCTTTGGACACCATCATTTATGGCACCCTTTTTCTTCCTCTGAGGGTTGCACCTCCCCCACAGTGGCTCAGGGCAGAGGTAGGCAAGAGAAGAGGTAGGTTTTAGAGAGCACTTGAAGTAGTGGGGAAAACAGAGAAGCAGCTGAGGAATGGTGGGAGGGGCAGGCAAGAAGCTTGTCCTACAGAGGTCCAGCACACAGAAAACAGCCCCAACCCTCTGCCTTTGGGCAGTATGGACACAGCGCAGGATGCTGGGATAAGTCCCAACAAACACCTGAAGCTGAGTCTTCAGCTTAGCCCTCACCTGAGTACAAAATACAAGAAGCACATAGAGAAAAATAAGGATTTTTTTTCCTTTTTGAAATGTAGGAAATGCCACTCCCAAAAGCAAACTTACCACCATGCCAATGTCAGTAGTGCAACAGGTTCTGTTTACGTTAGAAAATTGCTCCCAAAACCACAGCCCAGTACATTTCGACACAGTGTTGGATTGCCACTGAACAGAAGGTAGCTCACCCTATAAATTAAGCTCCCCAAAACCTCAGCGACGTGGCAGAAGCTGGGCTGACGACAAGTAGGTAAGATGCTCCTCAGGGTGGGGGGTCTTCTCATCCCTTTCAGCAATGCCACCCTCCTCAGAAGATTTCTGCTGAGATATTTGAGATTAGTGCTTGCATAAGGACACAAAAATTTGTCTTTTAGTTTTGGACTCAGCTCACCTGAGTTTAGATAGCTCAGATCTCTGTGTGAGCCCATCTCCCCTGGCTTCCTTAACAGCTGACCAGAGTATGGTTCACCCTGAAGCAGCCATCCACAATAACTAAGACAAAGTGCAGTTTGCAAGTGCCTGTTTTCTGAGTATAAAGCCTTAGATTCAGGCAAAGCTACCTCAGTGTGGTGAAGGTGCTTGTATAGAGACTATGGGCACAGGATGAGGGCATTTGGAGTGGAAGCACAACAGCAAAGAGCACTGAGCATCATTCATTTTATTCTTTATTTGATTTTTCATCAACTAAATATTGGAGCTGGAGGTTGGTTACTAAGATGTTGCTGAAGATGTGGGCTGGAAGCATTGCAGCTTGGTTTGTGCCAGAAGAGAGACGTGACTGCACTTCTATATCACTTTGTGTATCCAACCGAGAGACATAAGCCATCAATTCAGAAATGATTTATTTGTGTTAAATCAGCGAGCACTGAGACAGGATCATTCCTTCACGTTTGCTGATTGATTTTCCAGATTGTTTTGCGTGCTCGGAAGAACGACCCCATGCACCTGGTGCTCACGCTGCTGGGCTTCACCGCCCTCCTGGGTAAGTCAGCATCCTGCTGCCCCTGTGCGTTCATCCCTTGAGCAGCCCCAGATTAACGTGCCTCCCCATCTCCCCTTCCCAAATCTCGATTGTTATCAAATTGTGTTGGGACATAAAGTGCTCACTTCTCCTGCAAGTCTTGCTGAAGAAGAGGTTACCTCTGAGGGGTGGGTGGGTGCAGGACACAAGGCGCAGGGTGCAAGTTGCAAAGTGCAGGATGCAGAGTGCAGGACGCTTACGTCTTTTCATACAACATTTTCAGGTATGTGCCAGGCCCGCACGGATTGCTATGGCAATGTAAACAGAATCGATACCACGGGTGCTTCATGCAAAACCGCAAAACCGGAGGGCTTAAACTACTGTGGTGAGTCTTACACTTCAGTTGGATTGCTCTCTTCCACAGAAGCACAATAATCTCAAGTCCTTTGTATTTTCAAAATGCATAACCCTATAGGCAAGGTCTACCTCCTTTCTGAGATGAGACATCTTTTTGTTTTCGTTACAGGAGTTCAAGCTTCGAGAAAGATTGCTGAACGGGACCTAGGAAATATGAATAGATACAAAATACTCATTAAGAGAGTTGGTGAAGCATTATGTATTGAGCCTGCTGTGATTGCTGGCATCATCTCTCGGGAATCTCATGCTGGCACAATACTGAAGAATGGCTGGGGTGACAATGGAAATGGATTTGGTTTAATGCAGGTATTTGCTGATGCTCCAATAAAACCTAATGAAGTAATGTCATACAAATAAAAGTAAGCCCCAATTACATATCTCCCATTACTGCAGTGAAATGCCTTTTTTTTTTTTTCTTTTCTTTTTAATATTTCCAGGTTGACAAAAGACACCATAAAATTGAGGGAACGTGGAATGGAGAAACCCATATCAGGCAGGGCACAAGAATACTTATTGACATGATAAAGAAAATACAGAGAAAATTCCCTCGTTGGACAAGGGATCAACAGCTAAAAGGTAATGTACAGACCACAGATTTTGTCCAGGAGAGAAGAAAAACTTCAGGACAAGTACATAGTGAATGATTTTATAGAATCATGATTTGGGCAGGAAGGTACCTTAACAACCACCTACCTTTATCCACCTGCCATGGGCAGGGATCTTCCACTAGATCAGAATGCTCAGAGCCCCATCCATACATCTTGGCCTCATCATCCTCTGAGTAAAGAACTTCCCCTTAACATCTAATCCAGCTATTTTAGTTGAAAACTATTCGCCCTTGTCCTGTTATTATCAGACTATGTAAAAAGTCAGTCTCCCTCCTGTTTGCAAGTTTCCTTTCAAATACTGGAAGGCCACAATGAGGTCTCCCCAGAACCTTCTCTTCTCCAAGCTACACAAGCCCAGTTCCCCCAGTCTTTCTTAGTAGGAAAGGTGCTCCAGCCCTTCAGCCATCCTCATGGCCTTCCTGTGGACCACTTCAACAGCTCCGCATCACTCTTGTGTTGGGGGCCTGAGACCTGGACACAATGCTCTAGATGGGGCCTCACGAGGGCAGAACAGAAGGGGACAATCACCTTCCTCTCTGCTGCTACCCCTCTTCTGATGTAGCTCAGGATACTGTTGGCCTTCCAGGCTGAAAGAGCACATTGCTGAATCACGCCCAGCTTTTTGTTCACCATGACCTCCAAGTTCTCTTCCTCAGGGCTGTTTTCAGTGGGTTTTTCTTGGCCTTTTTGAACATCATTAGGTTCATGTGGGCCCACTCCTCAAGTCTGTCTATGTCGCTTACGATGGCATCCCTTCCTTCTACTGTATCACTCATTTTGGCATCATCCCCACACTTGCTGAGGGTGCACTCTCTCAAACTGTCAGGCTGGAATTTTAAATCTGCATTACTCCCTTGTGTGTTTCATTTTAGGTGGCATTTCTGCCTACAATGCTGGCACTGGAAATGTCCGAAGCTATGACAGAATGGACATCGGCACTCTCCATGATGACTACGGCAATGACGTGGTTGCTCGAGCCCAGTATTTCAAGAAGCATGGATACTAGGCTGAGGCAACCATACCAAGTGATTTACCTACCATCACCTAAACAGCCACCAAAACACAAGAGAAGCTACATACTGCAAATCCATAGAGATGCACATGTTACAGGAACAAAAAAAACGCAGGCTAAAACTCACATCTTTAAAAACAATATTCAGTAGGACCCTGGTCATGCGGTTTTTCTTTAAAAGCAACAGGCATTTTTCAAAGATGCCTGATACTTACTTAATATAATTATGTAGTCACTTTTTCTGAATTCCAACTTTTCATAAAGATACATAGACCACAGTTGGATTTTTCTGTCACTTCTCAGTCATACAGAAATAAGCAAACAGAAAATTAATAAACATGTTATTAGCAAAAGAAACCAGACTCCAAGATATTTGTATTTTCATCTGTGATAACAAAGTTTGGACAAGTAATGTTAATATTAGCAGATAATGAAGCTGAGAAGAGAATGGGAAAACGACCTGCTGGCACTAGTAGACAGCCAGCTGAACATGAGCCAGTAGTGTGCCCAGGTGGCCAAGAAGGTCAGCTTGTATCAGAAATAGTGCAGCTGGCAGGAGCAGAAAGGTTATTATCCCACTGTACTCAGCTCTGGTGAGGCCACAACACAAGTGCTGTGTTCAGTTTTGGGCCCCTCATGACAAGAAAGACATTGAAGCCCTGGAGCACGACCAGAGAAGGGCAACAAAGCTGTGAGGGGTTTGAAGCACAAATCTGATGGGAAGTGAATGAGGGAACTGGGATTGTTCAGTGGAGAAGAGGAGGCTCAGGGGAGACCTCCTCATTCCTACAGTCACCTGACAGGAGGTTGTGGAGTGGTAGATGTCAGCCTCTTCTCCCAGGTAACAACGAGAGGATGAGAGCAAATGGCCCCAAGCTGTGCCAGGGGAGGTTCAGGAAAATTAGGAATATTAGGATATTAGGAAAAATTCTTTCTTAGAAAGAGTGCTGATGCAGTGGCACAGTCTGCACAGGGAGGTGGTGCAGTTACCATCCCTGGAGGTGTTCCAGAACCGTGTGGATGTGGCACTGAGGGACGTGGTCAGCGGGCATGGTGGGAATGGACTGATGGTTGGACTAGATGATCTGAGAGGTCCTTTCCATCCTTAATGACTCTAAGATCCTATAAGTTGACTTAATATACCAATGAGATGGCTGCAGGCCTCACAGCAGACATTCACAGCAGACATCCCTACATATGGGCAGGTAATGACTTCCCAATCTCCTCATCCATGCCACTGAAGTGGGTTTGATTCCCACACCTGTGGATAGAATCAAAACTCCAGCGTTCATCACCTCCTGCCCTGTGGTACAAAGGCAACTGCCACATTAGGAGAGATTACAGAGTATCATCTACAAAATGTGATGTTTTCAGGCTCACCAACACCAGAAAGGCCTCAGATAAGGATTGTGCTTAGCTCAGCAAACATGGGGACCAACTGAAAAGCAGCCAAAGCAGAGCAACCATCATGATCAGAAGAGAGGAAACTGTGACCTGAAAAGATGAAAGAACTGGGGTGGGTTAAGTGGGAGAACATGTACTAAGGACAGGTGTATGTGTAACTATGCAACAGATGACCTGGAAGAGGAAAGCAGGAAATGGTTTGTCACGCCTGAGCGGACAGAGGGAAAGCAAATACACATCCATAAATGTGGAAATGTTTAGTATATCCCACTATTTGCTTTCATTTTTAATCAGCAATGAATATAAAATATTAAGTATTGCTCTTTAGTATTTATTTTATAAGAATGGCCTTCGCTACACTTAGCTAAGGCCATGAACAAGACTTCCAAGATACCTAAAAACTTATTTAAAACCTCAGCACAATTTGCAAGACACAAACTTGCAGAAATTAACTTACTACAAAAGACGCTGATATTTGTGCTGACTGTGTAAGTCTCACTTTTAAGTCCTGTTGCACTCTCCAGCTCAGGGCTTCTTTGTTGCAGATGTGACATGGAGAATTTCTGCAGAAACCACAGGGGACTTTGAAACAAAACAATAAATGAAACCAGGAGGGTTATGAAATGACTGGTGCTACTTGTTTCCTTTAACAGAACTCCTTTGGGAGTTCTCATTCTCAGCATCTGTGTCTCAACATCTTTTTGATTACGTAAATGTTGCACTATAAAATTGAGTTTTGCTACACCAGTGTCTGAAGTTCATTTCTTAAATACGAATGGTTATCACAGAAAGAAAAAGAAATTACTAAAGCAGTGGCTAAGAATCACGTGTCATGAATGGCACGAGGGGAATGGCATGCATCATGGGTGGTTAACTGAGGGGACTACACTATCTAGAAATTACATTGCAAATAGTAAAAATGTTCCACTAGATCCAAACCACCCCATCTCCACATTCAGTACTGAGAAGCATAGGATTCTGCCATGCATACATTTAAAACAACAAGGAGGACAAAAAACCAACAGAATTGTCTGCAGCAATAAAATATTTTCAGGACAGCCTACTCAGAAATTTTATTCCAAAAAAGCTATAGCAATTTTGTGATTCTTGTATGATTCTTGATGAAATACAGAAAAGGCCTACAGGTATATTCTTAATTTGCTTTGTGCTGCTTAATCATTAGTTTGTATTAGTTTGTATAAGAAGTCAAACAGGAAGGGCCCAGTTTGACTTCTTTGGGTCCCTCCTTTACAAGGAGCTCTTCTATTAAGTGTATTCTAAATCTCCTAACTACTCAAGAAAAAAGACTTGAACATTTTAAATGGATGAGTTCCTCCCTGCTGAAGATGAACAAGAGCTACAAATGATATAAACGACAGCTGCCTTCACTTGTGGCTGAAACCTGCCCAGGGTTACCCAACCTTTGCTGTCTGACTCGGGATGTCTTACTCTGTCTGCAGCTGTCTAAACTCTGCAAAGGTGGACAGAATGCACCCAATGACAGCCTGAGCAAAAGTGAATCCAGTAGAAATAAGTTAAGCCATGGTCTTACAGTTAAAAAAAACCGAACTTCTAACTACAGTAAAGAAGCAGGTAAATACAGGCATTCATCTCAGCAGCATGATGTCAAAATAAATCACACTACTCATTGCCTCTTCCCGCTCAGCTTTGTCATTAGTTGACAGATGGATGCAGCCCCCTTTGTCCAGCAGATGGATGCAGCACGCCCTTTTGAAGCTTTGGCAGGGAGGGGTGAAATGGTGAATTTTATCAGGTGAAATGTTGCAGGTGAGCCATAAATCCCTTCTATGCTGGGAACCTGTTCTAGGAATTGTCTTTAACTGCCATAAAATTTGCTTCTGAAAAATGCTGGGGGAGGCCTGACTCTGCAGTCATCACTGCAGCTTTTCAGAAATTAGTTTCTGCAAAAGGCCCTGGCTTAATAAATCACAGAATCACAGGGTTCGAAGGGGCCTCAAGAATCACGAATCTCCAACCCCTCTGCCACATGCTGGGCCACCAAACTTCACATTTTATACTAGACCAGGCTGCCCAGGGCCCCATCCAACCTGGCCTTGAACACCTCCAGGGACGGGGCATCCACAACCTCTCTGAGCAGCCTGTTCCAGCACCTCACCACTCTCTCTGTAAAGAATTTCCCCTGACATCCAAATGTTTTGTTTGTGGAAATCAAATGCAGCTCACTTCGCTTTCTCCCCTCTTCCTGCTTTCCTTTGGGCTTTTCCACTTCCAATAGATGATCAGCAAAATGAAATGAGTCCTTGGGTCATGTCTCCTTGCATTCCCCTAGCCTTCAGATTGTCCCTGGCAATGCCAGCATCAGCTCTGGCCATTAGCATGGCTGCACGTTTATGACAGGCGTAACCCAGAGATGCTGGGAGGGGAAGAAGTCTCCTGGCCGGCTGTGTTTGCCAGTGCTGCTCAGCGGTGAAGCCATCTCCATAGCAGGAAGCTTTCACTTATCACCAGTTTCAAGGCAGAAACCAGTTTTAAGGAAGAGCAGCCAGAATTAAGAAGAACAGTATCTGAAACTGGAAGTTACTGAATGCCTCAAGCAACAGCAAGCAAAAGGGGAATCCGGGACACAAACCACATATGAATGGCTGCCCAAAGCCACCCCTGTACTGCTGATATATCAGCACAGAGCACAACATCAAAGAGCCACATCCTTGGTGACAAGCAAGCCATGGATGCCTGCCTGGGCAGCCTGTGCCACTGCCTCACCACTCCTGAGAAGAAATCTTTTCCTGATATCCAACCTGAACCTCACCTGGTGCAACTTGAGGCCATTATCTCTGCACTGTCACTGTTACCTGGGAGAAGAAGTGAATCTTCCACCTCACTACAGCTTCCTTTCAGGCTGTTGTAGAGAGCACTGAGGTCTTTTCTGAGCCTCCCTTTCTCCAGACTAAACAATTCTATTTCCTTCAGCTGCTCCACACGCTTTGTTTTCTAGAGCCTTTACCAGCTTCATTGCTCTTCTCTGAACATATTCCAGAAACTCAATGCCTTTCTTGTAGTAAGAAGTCCAAAAATGAGCACAGTATTAGAGATGTTACATGTGAGATTCTGTGGATCCCCCCTGCCTCAATTACTATGACGCAGAAGTAATGCAGTACATCTTTTTCTATTTTCCCCCATCAATAACAGAATAGCAGCACAAGCCATTCAGAGTTTACACTAAATCATCTTTAGTGAGATTCTCAATTTTCAGTGTTTGTCATTTCTGTATGAGTATATGTGCTCTATATTGCTGCCTGTCTAAAATATTTCAGTGTGTTTCAGCTTCCTTCAACTTTCCTCATAACCATAAACATGACAAGCTCCATGTAGGGACTGTGGAATTTTTCCATCTGGTTCTTGACTTACAGTAGAATCATAGAATCTTTAAGATTGGAAAAGACTACTAAAATAAGTCCAATGATCAATCATCTAGTCCAAGTATCAACTTGAGGTATCAGTAACAGTATATGCAAAGGTTACAGAATCAAATCTTTCAAGACAATGACACAGAATCAGTTCCCTAGCTTACATTGTGAAGAGCTGATCAAAGGGTGGAACAGCATTTCAGCCCCACGAAATGAACATGGGCAGAGGTGCATTAGCAGATGAAGAGGGATGGGGAGATCTGCCATCCAGTGGTTTCTTTCTTACTCCCAAACAGTTGCCATGGTTCTGCTGCATGCTACCTGGTTACCTGGGTCTGTGTTTGAGAGGGAATAAAGCCAGGAAACTCACTCACTCTGCACACCCACATTTTCAGCAGTGGCAGCTCTGTTATGTGGTAGTGCTGCTGGGTCTTTGCCTACAATAACTTCACAAATCCAAAAGCTCAGATTCCTCCTTCTGCGCTTGTCATCATTCCAGAAACTGGAATTGTTTTCAGATAAGGCTCCTCCTACTTCCAGTCAGCATCCAGCTTTTGAACTCAATTATGTGTTATTTCCTTTTTCAAATGGTAGCTGAAACAGAAACCCTGCTGCATTTGGGTGGAGGCTGCTGGATACTGCCCTTCTCCCATAAAAGCCCTGCCATGAAGGAAGTCCTGAGGCAGCTGTGCCCACAACTATAACATACACACAGCTCAAGCAAATGCCCAGAGACGGTGGGGAGTCATCCTGCAGCAAACATGTCAGGTCGGTGGCATTTCTCTGATACTCTTCTAAATAATTCATTGTATGAAAGCTTCTTTTCTACTGACTACTCAACTCAGGCTGGCATTGCTCCTCTCCTTCACTGTTTGCATTTTACCTTACACAACAGCACGTTTAGGCAACAGATAAATGTAGATACGTTGCACATAAGGTATTCACAGGATGCTCTCCATGATTTTTCTTGTTGATGAGAAAGCAAACTGTAACTAAGTTGTGCAGGCTTTCTTTTGAGTCTCAGAGATTTTTTATTTTGGAATGGAAAACACCCTTTGGAGATGCCAACTGAGTTTCAGACAAGCTAAAATGATCTAAAACTAGAGGAAATGAATTGTGCACAAATACAATACCACAAGAGCACCTCCTCCAATAAAAGCCCAGGCTAGTATCTAAATTATACCTATCAGTTTCAGCTGTGGATCTGAAAATATGCCATACGCTGCTCTGATGTGACATCTCACTGTATATGTTGCCCTTTAGGCTGTTCTAATTTCTATGGGAACATAGCAAATGTTGAAACAACTGGCGCATCAGAGAGAACTGCGAAGCCGGAAGGTCTGGACTATGCAGGTGAGTGCTATCTCAGTCCTTCTCCTACCTCACACCCACACATGGGCTCAGGGCAAACCCGAGCCCTTGGCTGTTGGTCAGAGCTAAGTGAGTGGTATTTGCATTGCTGTCAGAGATCTTATTTGGGTGCACAAATTATGTTGAGATTGGAGTCACCTTTGAGATGCTGCCAAGAATATTCAAGACTACCACAGAGAAAACGCAAGGTTTGCTGAGCATGTTCATCAAGCCCATTTTTCTCTCTCTCTCCCTTAGAAGGGCTTCCCTCGTGACCTAAAGTTCTGAAAGCTTCCCTAGCATAGTCTTAAATTAAAATAAGTAAATCTTCTGGAACTAATCCAACCAAAGGCTTGGACTTAAAGCAGACCCACTGTTTAGTTTGCACACTAGAGAAATGCACTGTTTTTGAAAAAATATCTTTATATCAGCCATCTGTTGACAACTAGGCTACTTCACTGAAATTAGTCAATTTCGTCACTGTTTCCCTCTTAAGAGATTCAGAGGGATTCAGAACGTTGGCTCAGTCAGAAGAGCCATTAGAAAATTTTGTTTCTGATTGTAAAAATGAAAATAAAAATGATATATGTTGTGCTGTAGGAGTTGCTGCTTCAGAGAAGATTGCTGAAAGAGATTTGAAGAATATGGACAAATATAAAGAAACTATTACAAAAGTGGCCAACAGCAAGTGCATTTCACCATCTGTGGTTGCTGCTGTTATCTCTCGAGAATCACATGCTGGGACAGCACTGAAGGATGGCTGGGGTGACCATGGAAATGCATTTGGTTTAATGCAGGTATGGCCAACCCTTTCAAAACTCAGTGGCCCAAACTGGGTGCAGCGTCAACCAGAAGGTTTTCTTTCCTTTCACTGCTATTTTCAGACAACTTTTCAGTCAGAATAAAGCAGCGCTGATCCATTTTCCAGCTGCCAGCATCAGGGGAGAGATGCTGGAAAATATCAGGGCAAGAACAGCCTGAATCTACACAGTGAAACTGCCGCTTGCTTCCCAGAGCTCTTTGGGAACAAGGAGATTGTTTCTATTTCATATGTTAGATAATTAATCTTGTTTCAAAAAGCACTTTTTAAACTAAGTGCAGAGACCCAGAGGCTGTAGCTACATGCAGTCAGGTTAATTACTCTTTATGTACCATGGGACTCAACTAGTAGGGGTCTTGCTTCATTATTCATGCCTCACTAGTTTGCCAACTTGCACACTTATCTGTACAACCATAACCATGTGCTTCATGTGTTCAGATACACTGTCATAAAAGCTCCGGCCCTCTCAGGGCTGCACTGTGTTGTGGGTAAGATGCAATGCTGCTCCTGCTGCCCTGGGAAGAGAACAGGGATGGAGCCAGGAGTCACCCCCAGGGAAACAACATTTTGGGCACCCTTGGTGCAGATGGGGAGGACAGGAGCAGTTGTCTTGCACCTGAAAAAGCTTATGCAGCAGTAACATGGCTTTTGGCACCTTTGCAGCAAGTTACCTCAGTTTTATAAGGCTCTGATAGACAGAGGTGGGAAAGACACTCCTGTCCACTGCCCCCATAGTTTGCTGTTCATATGTATCTGCTGGCTTTGCCCCTGCCTTGGGCTGAGCTCACTTGCTCTTTCTTACCAGAACAGGTAAAGATCAAAACAAGTACAGGCAGCCTAAAAGTGCTGAAGAACTCTGAACAAATAGCATTTATCTTGTGTGTTGATATTCCTGTCTTCAGGTTGACAAACGGTACCATCAGATTCATGGGGCATGGAACAGTGAAGAGCATATAAAACAAGGCAGAGACATTTTGTGTCACTCAATAAATGATATTCAGAAAAAATTCCCAACATGGAGTAAGGAGCAGCAGCTCAAAGGTAGGTCTTTATCAGCTTTAAAATGTCAACTTTATAACAATCCATACGCATAAAAGTCAAGAATGGTAATGCTGTCAAACCAAGCACTTAGAAAACTAAACACATCCTGGTTACCCTGTTAGTTTTATTAGTGTGTGGAATAATATTTCATGATACTCACTAAAAGGAAAAATGCCATTATCTTTCTAGCAAGCTTTTGGAAAACTTGACAAATATCATTATGTTTTCAGCTGCAAGAAGTAAGGTGTTTTTTTCTTCCCCATCTGCCTGTTTGCTTTTTTTTGTATTTCTATATCTACTTATAAAAAGCTGTCATTTCACAACTCCAAAGAGAGACTATCAATTTCTGAACAGTATGGTTCTCACTGAAGGAAACATGGTTCATTCCCAGACACTGATCACGGCTGAAGCCATCATTATGGTTGGCCCCTTCCTATCCAGCTATGATACAAACGTACCTGATGTTATCAACATCACAAAAGGAAGCAATACTACAAAAGAAGATGTTAGATTTGCAAAATACAGCAAAGAAACAATGATCACTAAGCCTGGATGTAAACCATAATTCCTTAACAATGCTAAAATGCAAATGAAACACGTCGGTGATGAAAACAGCTGAAAATGGTAACATTGCAGCCAAAAAATACTGGTAAAAAGACACCAACAAACTCAAGCGATACACTCAGGTTGTGACTTTTATTTGTTTACTGAGGAAATACTACCTTTGCTTGAGTGTTTCTTTCTCATTTCAGGTGGGATTTCAGCCTATAATGCAGGAACGAGAAATGTCCAGACCTATGAAGGAATGGATGTTGGCACAACACACAACGACTATGCCAACGATGTGGTTGCAAGAGCCAAGTTCTTTCAGAGACATGGATACTGAGAAAGATATCTGAGTCATTATACAATACTTATGGCAAATGCTTTTACATTACCAAAATTGCAAATTGTTAGTCAGTAGGTGATTTTGTTGCCTATTTTGTACTGCTGTTAGACACGCATATTGATCAATAAAATCCAAAGCTGCTCCTGTTAAACAGCATTATGACTCCTTCCTGCAGCATTAATTTGCTACCTGAGAAATTACAAGAGATGAAGACTGCTTGAATCTTTTTTGAAGTGAAAAAAAAAAAACAATGGCAAAAGATAGGTTACAGTTTGGTTCATTAGCTACCTTTTATTCTTTTTCACCTTAGCAGAGCAAATCATTGAAGGCAAACACCAGTCCTTGCAATATACTGTATACTTACATGTATACAAAAGTACTGTATACTTTTAATCTGCTACAAGAGTGTATCTCAGTGTGTCACTCCCTCTTAGATTTATTGCTCTGTTATCAAACACATACTAAAGCATTTGGAGAACCTTAGCTTCAGAGCTGTTGGTTTGCATCAGCTATTTCAAGACAAAGGGGAGAAAAGAAGGAAGTTTAGAATAGCTAAAAGAACAGCAGCAAGTGTATCACTAGGAGCTACAAAAGATAATGAATACTGTGGGGGTTTTTCAACCATGCATTTTTATAGTTCTATTACAGATCTTTCATATTTGTCATTTAAAATATCCTCAGCAAAAGAATTTTCAAAAATCTTCTTAAAATAGTGCATTTCTACATATGTATGTTTCTATATTGGTACCAGACATTGCACCAAAGATTTGTTTGATTCATTTTAATATATTTCAAGTTCTATGGCAAGCAGACATAGCGAATCAATCCTGTCCAACAAGCAAGCCTAACACAAGCTAGCAATGTGCCCAAGTAGCCAAGGAGGCTGAAGACACCCTGGACTGTATGAACAAAAGCGCAGCTCCGCTGAAGGAAGAGATTACTTGCATCTGCTGAGCACTCTCCAGTTCATTTCTAGAACAGAGCTGTTTTGGGCAAAGGGAAGACAAATGAAGTAGAGTGAGGTTGGCAGCAGAGAGCCCCCAGGGTGCGTGGGGCTGGAGGACTTGTCTCATGAGGCAGGACAGCTTTGGGAGGGAATGCCTCGTATCTGGGAGGGATAATGGAGGGGATGGAGCCAAGCTCCTCACAGCGGTGGAAGGTGGGAGGATAAATGACAACAGGCATGAGCTGAAAGAGAAGCTCACACAGGGTAAGACTGTATTCTGCATCTGCATCTTTCCCCCATGAGCATAGCTGAGCTGTAGAGCAGGATATTGGACCAAAGACCTGCAAGGTACCTTCCAACCTGAATTATTCTCCCATCTTATGTCAGCTTCTTTGTTCCCTATGCAAAAAGCCTGTATCTCTTACCTGTGCTTCAGGAGGATTTACATGGGGACTATGTTAACACACAGTAGCTTTTTGCACTTTGTTCGGCTCAAGTTTTACACCTGAGGATAAATCTTTAGAGAACTTATGTTTACACACAGAAAATCTGAGAAATTCTCACTGCAAGCTGTTGCGACCTTAGAGCAGATAGTATTTCAGAAACAACCAAACTGACACATATGTTAAAAATGTTAAGAAAATGTAATTTCTTTTCTCATGAAAACTGACAGTCTGTCAATGGCATACATTTCTTGTAGCTAATCCTTACCCATAAAGAATAGGAACTGTCCCAAATGTTTTCCATTTTCTGCACTTGGGAAGCAGGGACTAGCTCTGCTCTATCACAGGCAGTTTATCAAATACATAAGCTGTGCACAGTACTAAGCTAGCCTGGTCATTAATACATCTTTTTCAGTTTACATTTCAGTACTTCTGAAGGTTGCAGTGTCTGTACAGTGAATTGAGAGATCTGTATAGTAACAGAGAGAGATCCTGTATTTGTATATGTTGTGTAAAACAAAACTGGCAGTGCACCCTCTGTTGGAGATTCACCAGGCTGCACTGCTGCAGACACATCCCAAACACACTTGCTAAGACTTTAGAATCCCTGGCTTTGTCAGTTTAGGCTACTATTCCTAGAGCAGGCCTTGTATCTGCTGTCCCTCAGCAACAAGGCAGATGAACAACATGTCCTTCATAAGGGCTGAAACTTCACCTTTACCAAGCACCTCCCTGTGGGAATGCAGAAACCACCATACAAACTGCAGTTACACTACAGCACAAGATGTTGTGCAGACACTGAAATGAAGGACAGAGAACAAAAAAAAACAACACACAATTTATCTGTCTCATTTTTTCCCTTGCTACTCTATATCCTTCAGTCTTTTCTGTGTCCTGATTGCAGCCTGTAGTTTTTTGAGAAACTGAGGTTTTTCAACTCAACCCACATCTGTCTTTGGCCTGTCTTCAGGGGCCATCTCACCCTTTAATGTACTACTATATCCTATCCTTTGCCTTTTTTCTGCACACAGCATATCTAGCTGTTATGTCCTTCTACTGATAATGTATACTCCTTAGAACTTCTACAGGCTTTTACTCTTCCTTGCAAGCATGCAGAAAGGATAAACATTCATTTTCAGCCACTGTATCCCTCTGATCTTTCCACAACATACAGTAATTAAGATTAGCTCCTCTACAATGTCTCTAGTGTGGGAGAGGCTCACAGCACAATAAACGATGGAATTTATGCTTGCTGGAATGAAAACTACTTTATCACTTGATATAGCAGCAGCTTCCTAATTTTAGCCACAATTCTTAAATAGTAAATAAAAGCAGTCTTTAAATCATTGCACACAGTACTATCCAAGACACTCCAGTGAAAGGTCTTATTTTTTATGCTTGGAGCTCTTAACTGCTAACTTGCATCAAACAAATACGCTTCAGGGTTTCCAGATCTCTGTTAGCAGGTGAAAAGCATTAACCTTCATAAAGACTACAAAAAAAAAAAAGTGAAAAAAGTGAAATCAAAAGAAAGCTGGCCATCAGGGTGAGGAGGTGACTGTTCCCCTCTGCTCTCCAATCATGAGCCCCTTCTTCTACCCCCAGTCTGGGGCCTCTAGCACAAGAAGGATGCGGAAGTGTTAGAGCAGGTCCAGAGGAGGGACACAAAGATGATTGTAGGGCTGGAGCACATCTCCTATGAAGAAAGGTTGAGGAAGTCGGGCTTGTTTAGCTTGGAGAAGAAAAAGCTCTGGAGCACCCTCATTGTGGCCTTCCAATACTTAAAAGGCGAGAGACTTACTTTTTACGTGGTCTAATAGTGATAGGAGAAGGGGGAATGGTTTTAAACTAAAAGAGGGGAGGTTTAAGTGGATGTTAGGAAGTAATTTCTTACTCAGACTGATTAGGTCCTGGCACAGCTGCTCAGAGAAGCTGTGGTGCCCCATCCCTAGAGGGGCTCAAGGCCAGGTTGGATGGGACTCTGGGCAGTCTGAGCTGGTGGGAGGCAGCCTAGCACATGGCGGAGGTGGGGCTAGGTGGGCTGTGAGGTCCCTTCCAGCCCAAGCCATTCTGTGATTCTACAATTCTATTTTAAGATACAGGGCAGGCCAGATGACACTGCCTGCTAAGAAACAAACATGAGATTTGAATAACAGAGGTAAGTCACTCAAATGCCTGCATCAATAAATTGAGCTCTGAACGGACAGTCAGTCAGCGCTCAGGTAACCCATGATCAAAAAAGCTTTTCAATTCCTGCTCTTTTTTTAGTGTAGGAAAGGTGAAGTCATGCACCCTCATTGCAAACCTTTGCTGTTAGCTGCCAAATACACTATCATTAGTTAGATCTGTTCTATGTACATACCAGCTTCCATTTCACACACAAGCTCTTAACTCAGGACTTAAATTATTTATTTTAGAAAACATAATTCCAACCAGCACACCTCATGACTTAATTTCTTCCTGCTCCACGGGTTTCAGACGCTGTTTAATGATAAGCTCTCCCTTGCTTGTAAGAAAGGTGTCTGCCATTTCCTCTTCTGTTGGCAACCCATATGGTAGTTTCAACGGCTGTATTCTACAGATAGAAGAGTGTGTTTAGTAAGGCTCTAGGACTAGAATGGAATTGTATCAGTATTCCAAATTAAACACATAGCTAACAAACCTTATCAGATGTTTAACAACTTTCAGTCTGGAATTCACAGAAGGGATATTTTTGTGCAGTCTTGGTTGATGTGCCTATATAAAGGATAGTACTGGTTTTAAAAACATAGTTCCAAAGTACAAATCTCTGTTCACCAAACTTTTCAGTAACATATAAACCACATTTGCAAATTTAGATTTGGAGAAATAATACTGATGTACTGTGACCAAGATGTGATGATGTAGTATGATGTACTATACATGAAAATATGAAACCAAAGCTTGATCAAACTCATGATTCCAGTAAAATGCCAATTTCAGCTTTATTCCCACTACGTTATCAATATATTCAGATTTCGTCCAAATGTTAGAAATGCCTACACATAAATACAGTGTGAGACTTGCTTCAGTTAGGCCTTAAACTTATCACTTTTTTCCCCTCCAAAATATAATATCAACTAGATGAATTTTTGCACAAAGTGCAATTCTACCTTAAAAAAAAAATTGAATAAATCTGACACGAACTCTTAAATCTGTTTGAGCACTCATCACACCTTTTAGATTCAGAAAACTTTTCATTAATAAAAGAGGTCTATTTGCAATATCTGCTTAATATCACTTAGCGAGAAAACTGAATTTGAAGTATTTGCAAATCTGTTGTTATTATTTTAGCAGAATTCTGAAGATAAAGTTCTCCTCGGGCACTACAGCAATACCACGTATTCATAATCTGAATTCCTACTAACAGCAATTTTCGTTACTGTTCCTATCCGCTCTTACACACATGACCCAGTTCTCAATTATGCTTCATAGTAGCTGTAAAACAATCCAAGTTTTGTGACTGCATAAAAAGCACACAACAGCAACAAGAAAAATCAAGAACAAAACAACATCTGAATTCTACCCTGTGTTTCTGCATCCTGAATGCACATTGTGAGTAAGAATAATCACAACTTCCTTACCTTATCCAGTCCAAGATCATGTATGATCTTCTTCTCCCAATATGGGCGGCCGATTACACTTTTGATCCTAGTAACAATATGAACTTTGTGGGGCTGCTCGGGGTCACCTCCATACTTCTCATGATCTCCAGGCCGTGGCTGAAACACCTAGAGCAAAAAGTTCATAGTTTTCAACCCTCCGAATCACACTTCAGCCTTGGTAAAAATCTAACATCTCCAATTAAATTTCTTTTCATAAGGTCAACTTTCCAAGCGATAGAATCACAGAATCATAGGGGTAGGAAGAGCCCTCTGGAGATCACTGAGTCCACCGCCCTGCTGAAGCAGTTCCCTACTGCAGGTCGCAGGAAAGCGTACAGGTGGGTCTCAAATATCTCCATAGCAGGAGACTCTACAACCTCTTTGCAGCCCGTTCCACTGCTCTGTCACCCCCACAGTAAAGAAGCTCAAATGCAGCTTTTATAGCACTGTGAAAATTATAATGGTTTGCTAATCAATACATTAACTCTGAAGTTAGGCCACATGACAGCACGGACACACGGCGTTCTGTAATAGCACAGCGCTTATGACACGTGCACCTCACAGGACAACCTCTGCTTAGCTTACGAGTCAAAAGTTTTGTCACAGGACTAAGAAACTTTAAGAAGATTTAGGAAAAGTCGAATGCAACTTGGCTTCTGAACCGTTGTGAATAAAGCCGCCACATCAGAGAAGGCCCAGAACGAGCAGGCTGGTATCTCTCTGCCGTAATTCCACGGCTTTCAGCCTCCTCTAGGAGGCCAGAACGTACCGACTCGGGAATTCTCGATTTGGTGAACTTGTGCCGAGCCCATGGCGCGGGCACGATGCCTTCCGGTCTTCTCGCCAGCACCTACCAACAACAAAGCGGTCCCCATTAACTACATCTCACGGCGGCTGTAGAAGAGCCCCCCAGCCGCAGGTCTTCCCATCGCCCACGTCTCCCCGTAAGCAAAAGCCCCGACCGGACCCTCTCCATGCCAGCATACGGTCGCCCCCGCCACCCCCTCACCGCCTTCCAGGCAGCGCCGAGCCGCAACCCGCCCCGGCCCGCCGCCATGTCGGTGTGCAGCCTTCCGGCCGGGCACCGCCACCGCAGCGCTTGGGTTCCGAGGGAGGAAGGGCAGCGGTGAAGAGCAGCCCGCCTCACCGGCCCGGTTTCGATTTCCCCGCGGCTCCTCCTCCGTCCCCACTGCCCGTCGCCGTGCCCATGTCCCGGGCGGGGGGCGATGGCACCGGCGCGCTGGAGCGGGCCGGAGCGGAGACGTTGAAGCGGGCGGTGGAATTGGACCTGGCGTCTCGCTTCCAGGAGTCCCTGGTGTGCTACCAGGAGGGCATCGACCTGCTGCTGCAGGTGGTGAAAGGTACCGGGCTGCGAGCGGGAGCGGGGGACCGTGCGGCCATTAACACCGCGCTGTGTGCCGGTGTTGGACCGCGGCCATCTCGGGGCTCGCCGGGAGACCGCCGGCTGCGATGAGACACGAGTCGGGAGGCTGCGTCGTCCCGCTCCCCTCTCGCCTCTGAGGGACCTGGGGCCTGGCTCTGGGAGAACTCATCTCTGCGGTTCTGGTTGGCAGGAACGAAGGATGAGGCAAAGAAGCAGCGGTACCGGCAGAAAATATCCGAGTACATGACCAGGGCTGAAGACATAAAAAAGTATATTGAGAAGGAGAAGCAAGGTGTGCAGGCACCACTGTCTTGCTCACATTTAAATGTTTGAGGTTACCTGGGGATTATGGCATGATTTTACTGACAAAGGTGCTTTTTTTCTTTTTTTTTTTTTTTTTCTTCAGATGGCAAATACCATAAGCAAATCAGGATAGAGGAAAATGCAACAGGTTTTGGCTATGAGAAGCTTTTCCAGGAGTATCTGACTGAGATTGTTTCTGAAGTATGGGTGGAGGACCCCTACATTAGGCACGTCCATCAGGCAAGTAGATATTCAGAGTTGCATATCACAGAATCAGTACGGTTGGAAAAGACCTCTCAGATCATCCAGTCCAACCTCCAGCCCATCCCCTCCATGCCCACTGACCAGGCCCCTCAGTGCCACATCTATGTGTTTCTTGAATACCTCCAGGGACAGTGACTGCACCACCTTCCTGGGCAGCCTGTGCCACTGCCTCACTGCTCTTTCTCAGAAAGGATTTTTCCTAATATCCAACCTGAACCTCTCCTGACACAACTTGAGGCCATTCCTTCTCATCCTGTTACTCTTACCTGGAAGATGAGGCCAACCCCCATCTCATCACAACCTCTTGTCAGGTTGTAGAGAGCGATAAAGTCAGAAACATCTGAAGCTGTGCTACCATTTCAATCCCTATGTCCTCTTTTATAAGCAGCCTATGTATTTCCTTGAATTCCTGCATTCCAGTCCTGACTGCTGTTCTGCTGTGTTTTAATTGATGTAGCAGCTAAAATAATCCAAGTTACTGAATTACACAAAATTGTTACAGTTGTATAATTTCCTGCGATTCTGTGAGATGCTGGTTAAGGGGCCGTGCAAAGTGAAAACAATCCACCTCCTCACTTCCTATGATGAAGTAAGTGTCCAGGTTTCAATTTCCATTTCTCTGTGTCCAGGTAACACCACACAAACACACCCAGCATGCCTACATGTATACATGAATGTTTATATTTAAATACGAATTTATTCATATTTACAAGTACTTGTTTGAGAGTGGCTTCAATGCCTTCAGTAGAAATCACAGATTAAGAGGAAAAACTGTGATAGCTGAACATTAATAATTTCATAAACTCAGAGTTTTTTCATAACAAATTCTTGGTAATGGGATTTTAAATGGAAAAGTTATTTTGGTGAAAGTTTTTTTTTTTTTTTTTTTTTGTGGAAAATGTTATAAAAAAAAATAATCTCTGTTGAGATACTTATTTTTTCCAACTGCTTGTATAGCTCTCATTTAAGAGCTTTCGGTGAGCTAAAGCTTTCAAACTACCCCTGCATTTATGCTGGCTCAAATAGTAATCTGTGTCTAGCTTTAAGGGGTTGAGTGAGATCTTCCTCCACATACCTTAGCAAGTGTACCTGTAATCTGCCTGCTTCTTATCCTGTCCCATGAAAATGCAAATCTGCCCTCACTCAGATGGCTTTCTTTGGGTTTAAATTATTACTAAAAAGGTTTTGTAGGGGATTTTAGGAAGCGGTGACCAAAAATAGGATATATGTTTTTTTAAAAGAAAGTGTTATCTTTATTTTTAACAGGGCAGTGGGAGGAATCAACAGACAAGTGGCTTGGAAGAAATAAAGCAGTCATTGAGGAATCATGGGATAACACTGAATGTTGCATTTTCATCTTCAATCCATGATCGAGAAATTAGGTGGGTGATATTAAAAAAATTAGTGAATTCCAGTTATTTAAACTAATTAGCCCTAGTTGCTGGGATAATTTCTAATTTTTTTAATTTGGTGTACTCATGGTTTTCAAATTCATTTATTTTTAATAACAGATTCAACAATGGATGGATGATTAAGATTGGAAGGGGTCTTGATTATTTTAAGAGGCCACAGGTAAAAACACTCAAACCTCCTTAATTAATTTCCATGGTAGAATAGCTTATTCTGTGTTACCCATGTCAATTCTCTTAATTTCCATAGGGTCGTTTTAGTATTGGATACTGTGACTTTGACTTGCGACCTTGCCATGAAACAACAGTGGATGTCTTTCATACTAAACATACAAAGAAAATGTAATCAACTGCTTTTATTTTTTTTTTATGAGTGTTTTTATAAGCATAGAAATGTAAATTTGTACCACTTGGGTCCAGCTGTCCATCATCAGAAGCACTCCGGAACAGATACTTGGTCCAGCACTGCTTTTATAATCCATAGATTTAAGGATATTTGTGCCTTTACAGTCTGAGAAAACAGAGCTGTACAATTCTTCCACTCTACTTTTTTATCCTGTGATCTTAGAGAATACAACCCATGTCTAAATACAACCTATGTCTTAAACTTAACATAACTTAAACTTTATGGAGAAGGGGTTTTATACCAGCCTTAGTAATGTTCCTTAAAGGCCTCTTCACTGTTATTTTGCTATTAATTTTGTTTGTCTTGAGCAAATGTTGCGGGTTTTAATTTTAATTGACCACCTCAGAAACATCTGAAGCTGTGCTGCTATTTCAACCCATATGTCCTCTTTTATAAGCAGCCTATGTATTTCCTTGAATTCCTGCATTCTAGTCATGACTGCTGTTCTGCTGTTTTAGTTGATCCCATAATACCTGATTTCACAAACTACAAATAGCCCCATATCTAGCATTCCATTCTCTAAGCTCCTTGCATGCAAAAGTTGTAGTGTTCAGTATGCAGACATATTAGAGTCTTCCTGTACATCTCTCTGAATGATGGATTTGGGGCAGAAAAGATGCAAACAATGTTCTAGCTGTATTCTTTCCAGTATTGCTCATGTATGTTCCTTTATTCCTTGCTGCGTTGTCATATATCTGATTTCTATACTTTGCATTAGGCATGGAAAAGTTGCGTGATCCTCTCCCAGATTTCTCCTGACTTCAGGTTCAGCAAGTTCAGTGTCTGTACTTCTAGTCATGCCAGTCAGAACTGCAATAAGCTATTGCCCTGCTACTGAGCCCTTTAAAAAAAAAAAAAAATAGTAATAATGTTTTTTAAATTACTCCAGAGGTTGCATAACCCAAAACTTTCTTGTTTCTTTTTCCTGTTGTATTTCATTATCCCTCTTTAAGTGTTGCCTCTAACAAAACAGATCTATTCCAAAGCTATCAACAAGAAACTGCTGATCTTTGCCCTGTTTTATGGGTAACAGTTTACCAATGGTCTGGCTTGATGTTTTTGCATAAAGATGTCTCAGTTTTTCAGTGTTGAATCAGACATACTGTGTGCCACAGAAGTTATATGCTACCAGGACCCTCAAAACATTCCATAGAAAGTCCCCGTCTTCCTGCTGAGATAATGGGTGTAGTTACTGTCATTGATTTTATTCAGTTGTACATAACATATGCATATCTTTAATGGGAATAAAGGTTATTTTTTATTATTTGTAATTTAAGTCATCTGTCTAAATTTTTCTACAACTCCAAGAAGCCAGGTAATGTCTCAAAGATCAGCTGTTGATGAGAAGAAGTTCATTGAATGTGAAACTTTGTATGTTTTCACCTAGTCCGGATTTCAGACATACAGGGGCTAAATGAAAAACCACTATCAATATTTCAGATCAACTTTAAATCTTAGTTCTCAGTTAGCAATCGAGATCTTTTAAACTCAGGACTGATGGGTGCCTTATGCTTTCTGCATCCTGTCATACCATATGCTTCTTTATTCCAGTAGTAAGCCCAGTGGTGTGGTCCTGTACTGGTACCACAGGAGGTAACCCTGGTCTTCTCTCTCTTCATTTGTAGACCTTCCTGTGCTTCTGACTGCAAAATATCTAAGGCTACTGATTTCTTCCCATATCTTTTGAATATGCACTATCTGTGTATATCTATACTGCTAGACCCTCAGTGACATACCTGTTACAGTGCAGTGCAGGTTTTCTAAGTTCTTTATCTTTACATAGTTCCCTTAATTGTCAGTAGGAACGCTGTATGAAGAGAAATGGACATAAATGAATAGAAAGTTACCTTCTTCAGCATTTATTTTATCAGAGCAATGTAGGAGCACAGGGTTTGCAATCATTTTACTGATTTCTGGTCATATTCTATGCTGCCACTCATGTATGTAGTTAGGTCAACACCTGGATTGTTCAGGCAAGGCTATGCCTCCTGGTACCAGCTAAAGAGGGAAAAGTGATTGGAATTCTGGTAAAAGAAAAGGGAGAAAGGTAATTGTATTTCTGGTAAAATCAAGGAGTGGTAGGTTAGGAAAGTCTCGTTTGCTTATGATTACGTTGTGAGTGTGGATGACACTGAAGTGGTATGCTGCCACCCTGAGCTGAGCTGCTCCAGAAGGTTATGGAATAGTCAGTCCTTCCTGGGCCAATTAGCCCCTTCTCTGCCTCTGGTAATAGCATGAGCCTCTGTATTTTGTAAACAGTTAAAACCAACATGGTGAGGTTTGGACTAGACACTCAGCTAGAGGATCACTGGTGTCTTTGTTTAGTCTCTGGCTTTTGTCAGGCTGGATAGTCACTTTGGCAGTGGTGACTGTGAGCTGATAGCCTTTCTCTCCCTGAATGAGTGAATTGGGAACTAGACAATCAGAAGTCCCAGCATCCACAAAAGAAATTCCAGTATTTGTAAATTCATTACTCTCCTAAAACACGTAGATGTTTAGGTAAAAAGAGCTTCTGAATTATAGAATCACAGAATGGCTTGGATTGGAAGGGACCCCAAGGGTCATCAAATTCAAACCCCCTACCACAGGCAGGGTTGCCAACCTCCAAACCTGGCACTAGACCAGGTTGTCCAGAGCCCCATCCAACCTGGTCTTGAACACCTCCAGGGATGGGGCATCCACAGCTTCTCTGGACAGCCTGTGCCAGCACCTCACCACTCTCTCTGTGAAGAACTTCCCCCTGACATCCAATCTCAACCTTTCATCCTTAAGCTTAAAACCATTCCCCCTTGTCCTATCACTGTCTACCAAGTAAAAAGCCGATTCCCCTCCTGTTATTATAAATCCCCTTCTAAATACAGAAAGGCTGCAGTGAGATCTCCTTGCAGCCTTCTCTTCTCCAGGCTGAACAAGACCAGCTTCCTCAGTCTTTGTAGGGGATGTGGACCAAGGATAATACCTTTGAGCAGTGTCCTATTGAATTTACCTTTAACTTAGATAAAACAGTGTACTTGTGGAGCACCAGAGGGCCTAATGTACCCTCTTTTCAGGGGCATACATTTTTTTGGCTGGCACGAGGAGGCATCCGAAAGAAAAATAGAATCCTAAACCAGAAATTTGAGAGACTCTCAGGGAAAATGGAAAGATTAAGCATTTTAAGGGATGGTTAGAAAAGCACCCCTTGCCTCCCCCTATCCCCTGTAATATCAGCAGAGCCATAAGCATCATCAGACTATCAGAACACACCAAGAATTTCTGTAGTTGCTGGTAGAACCTGCTCAGGTCAGTTGGACCTGAGATACAAGCACCCTTAAAACAAGCACTGGGGCCCAGAGGTGTGGTTACTGCTCACACCCTGTGCACTCCTGAAAGTATAAGACAGCAAAAGGATTTCCATACCTGAGAAGAAACTCAGAAATCTAGAGAACTGTGGACTGTTATCAGTTGGTATAATCCAAGTTGGGCTGATAGAAAGCAGCTCTTGTGAGCTGTTAAGCCTTGTGCAATCAGGCAGTGATTAACAGAAAAGGCTAGCTTTCCAGGGTGACAGTGAACTTGGGTTAACTGGAGATCATCTTCAGATGACCCACCTGAAGAAAAATGAGGCAAAATACAAAACAGATTAAGGGGGAATACCTTCTAGCCTGCATGGACTACCTCAAGTTAGTTTTTAACTGGCATTCTGGCATAGGCAATGCTGCTAAAAAACCTCCAGCAGTTGTAGCAACTGCCTGTGTTGCAGACTTACAGCTAGAAATTCAAGAGCAATTACAATCTATTGCTGTCTGGTGGCAGACTAAGCCTCTTACTGAATTAGTTAGCAATGCTTATGTTTGCATTGCATGTCGGGAGAAAGACAGTGAGAGTAAACTCATGGCATTGCAAATTCAATATCTTGCTCCTGGAAACACTAGCAGAAGTAGAGGAGCTGTAAGAGACTATAGCAGGAGAAGAGGAGGAATGGAAGAGTCTCTTCCTCCATGCCACAATCTGAGAAATGTAATTAGGACAGCCTGAAGGACATAAATATCATTGTTCCTTTACTTTCTTGTTTGTGCCAGTCCTTTTTTTCCTCCAGTTCTCTTCAGAAGTGGTGAATTGTTGGTGTTTCAGTACCTCATCCAGGAAAAAGCCCAGCACTCCATTTCTGAACTTGGTGCTTTCGAGTCCTACAGCCCCTGTTAACCTCCTGGAAAAGATCTCTACATAAATTGAGTTGTGCTACATATCGTGCCCCAGGTGGAATTTACTAAGATGTGCTTGCACCTCTACAGGGTGAATTTATGTCTCCTTTGCTTGGTGAATGCACCACTTAAATTTTAAGTACTATTCAAAGACAGTTTGGAGAAAGTGTTGTATAGCCTAAAAGTAAGCTCTCTAACAGACTCATCTGGGCAGAGCTCCTATCACCAAAGCCCATCACTTAGGTGTGCTGTGTTCTCTCCTACAGCTGTAACAATAAACTGCTTCTATTCTGACCTGGTCAAAATTGCATTCTGGTTACTCTGCAACAATAGGGAAATAAATCTCAAGCCTTTCTTCAGGAATAGTACTTCTATATTGAGTTATTACTGTGATTTAACCTGAAAACTGCCACTTTCAGTTCACTACTGCCTTCCACTAGCAAGTTTTCTGTTAGGTGGTAGTAGGAGGAAGCTGTTTTCTCTAAGGTTTGTGTTTACATATGCATATTGTAATGTAGAATAGGTCTTCCCACTTGTGGCTTACACACCAGTTCACAGAATCATAGAATCATTCGAGTTGGAAGGGACCTTTAAAAGACATTTTGTCCAACTCTCCTGTAATGAACAGGGACACCTACAGCTACATCAGTGTGGTCAGAGCCCCATCCAACCTGACCATGAGTGTCTTCAGGGATGGGGCATCCCCCACCTCTGGCAATCTGTTCCAGTGCCTCACCATTTTTTATTTTTTTTTTAAATAAAATTTCTTGATCTAGTCTATATCTTCTTTTAGTTTGAAACCATTTCCCCTTGTCCTATCACAGCAGACCTTACCAGAGAGTCTGTCCTCTTCTTTCTTATAGCTCCTTTTTAGATACTGAAAGGCCACTATCAGGTCTCCCCAGAGCCTTCCTGTCACCAGGCTGAACAGACCCTACGTGACAAAGGTAGAAACCTTTGATCAAGTACTGCTTATCCTACAGCAGAATGTCTTAGCCATTGATATTACCCAATTAATCAATGCCAATTGTTCCCCTTGGAAAACTGGCAAGAGATCTGTTCAGCTTGTTCTAATGTGATGATAAAAAGATAAAAAGGGTAAGGGAAGCATTCCCCATATGACCAATGAGGGTCATGTAAGACCCCTCAACAACCCTGTGCAAGTACAGATGGCCAGGAAAGTAGCCAGAAGGGGATGGAGCACCATGATTGCTTAAGCTTATGAATATGTAGGTAGTAGGTGGCTCTTCTGGCAGAATACTTAGGAATTTAATGTATAAATACAGTGAAGAAACTTGTATTATTGTTCTTGATTTGCGGAAACTCCCACCAGCACCATAGCCTGAATAAAAAGCAGTATCTCTCCTGTCCGTGGGAGTGTGGCTCATGGCACATGGGGTAATGAATCCACTCTTTGTACAACACCATCACTGTCCTGGGTACAAAGGAGGCACATGTGGTCCATCTCAGCCTCTTCTACATCACATAATCCTCCGCACTGCAACTTCTAATCCCTCCTGCCTCTTCTGCACGTGCATATGTGCAAACCCCTAATCCAGTGTGAAACTGTGGGACAGCTGTGAGCGCAGCTTACTAACACCCTTGTAAATATAAGAGGGTCACCAGCACTGCAGGACAGGATTTCCAACCAGAAACAAGGGGAACATCCCCTTCCACACAGCTCAGGGGCTGAGGCATGGTCTTTGAGTTTCTATCTGCAGGGAATTAGATACAGGCTAAGAATCAAATGCAGCAGCACAGCAGCAGTTTTCCATCTATCCCATCTAATCTCCATCTGCCATTTGGTACCTTGTTTCCTACAGAGACAAGGGGGGAGGCCTGCAGCATATTCTGTTTTAAGCAGTGATGATGTCTGTCAGCATGGAGTAATGAAGGGCTGCTACTTGTTACAGGGGCTTACATTCTGCAGCTTGACCTCAGGTGCAGGCAGAGTGAAATCTAGCTGCTAGCAGGTAATACTAAACAAAAGCACAACATTAAAAAGCTTAATGGCTAACAGATAGGAAAAAAAGCTTATAGAAATCAATCTTTCAATCTTGTTTTTAATAAATAACATAAAAAAGCAGAAGTCTATCTGACAATTTCACAACACAAATCACATTAACAGTGTCATATTCTCACATAACAGATTCCACTTGCTGTGCAACTCATAATCTTGTGGACATGTTCTCAGCAATGTGCTTGACAGTGCAGTGGTTTCGTTTGGGCAAAACTTACTGCCTGTAAGGCTCTTCACCAGCTCACGGCACAGTGCTGGCGGAAGCCACTGCTGCGGCAGATCAATGTCACAGGCTTCAATTCTTCCATGCTTTACATCCATGTCCACTTTAACATCAAGAACAGAATCTTTATAGATCATGTTAAAACACGTGCTAACACTGAACTTCGGTGTCTTTCCATACACCCATTCCCAGGTTTGTAGTTCTTTAGATTTATCATTGATTCCAGGAAGCACAGTCTCATCAGTTGGATTTATTAAGGTGATGTGATGATCTATTCTGTGCTGCGTGGCATATTCTTCAGCAATGGCATCCAGCAGCATCTCACAAGTTAAGCTAGGATCCTCTTCAAAGAGGTTTTTCACTGAGGCAGGCACACTGGGAGTGGCGTTGCTTTTCAGTCCTTTATAAGGACTCTTCAGTACAGAAGATAAAACAAATTTATTGGCATTACAGAGTAAGGTACAATGGTGATAAGCAGTTGTCCGCCCCAGCTTTGCAGCAGTACCTGAGATTTTGTACTGCCCATCTAGCAAGATGTCATACCTGTCGGTGACATGGATATCTAACTGTGGCCGCAAGGCTTTCAGTGCCTTCACAACTAGTTTCAAGTTTTCCATTCGCTCATATTTTTTCCTGGCTGTGAAGAAAGTCAGATTGATATTGCCTAAGTCATGGTATACCGTCCCACCCCCGCTCCTCCTTCGGGCTAGCTTTATGTTCTTTTGCCTCATCAGCTGAAGGTTGCACTCCTGCCAGGGATTCTGGTGTCTTCCTATTACCACAGCTGGGGAATTTCTCCACAGGAAAAGGACCTGCCGGTTCTCCAAATTCATGTGGTCATGGATCCAGTCTTCCACTGCTAGATTTTGGTAAACATCGTTAGACAGAGACTGGATGATGAGTCCCCCACTAGCTGTGCCTCCAAAGCCAGCTCTGGGAGTCCTGAGAAGGCACGACAGCGGCAGGCAGCTTTTGAATGAGGACTGCAGCACCATGGTCTTAACAACGGAACGGTGGGCAAAAGGCCTGTTTGTGCTGGTAGAGCTGAATGTGGCACATGCGCAGCCCGCAGTTGTGACAGGGAGGAACTACTGGTTGCAGTCATGATGCAGTCATGCTCTTTCCAAAGTAGCAACGTTCTTAAAGCGCCGCGAGTAGAAATGTTTTCCTCTGGAGGCTCCTGATGCTGTCCCACCCCGACGTGAGCTCAGTATAGAAGCTGGGGCTGTCGGAGGTGCTCCTTGCAGCCGGCTATCCTCGGTGCCTGGAAGGCCAAGGGAACAAATGGGACCGATTCTCCCCCTCACTCAACCCACGCATCTCGGTGCATATCGCTCGGTGCATATCGCACCAGCAGCCAGCAGCTCCCTACAGACGCGTCAGCCGAGCCCTCCGTGCCCGCCGAGTGCAGCCCGCCCGGGCCGCCATTGCTCAACGAACACAACAGCTCCCTCACCGTTCTCCCGTACGGCGGCAAGCCTCGTAGCGAGGCACCGAAGCGACGCACCCCCAGCCACCATCGCGTCTCCTCCCCCCATTTCCTACTCACCGCGGGGAGGGACGACGGTGCGCGGGCACGGCCACCAGGCGCGGCACGACACCTCGGCGGGCTCCTCAGCCCCTTCCGCTTCCCGGGTTAGAGGTGCGGGAGGCGGGCGCTTCTCCAAGTCTGCCATAAGCCTCCCGGAGCTGAGGTTTTACCTTCAGAGGAGTCCGTATCTCTTGCTGGTGTACCATAAAGGATGCGTTGCATGCTTTTATCTTGCATTTTTCCTCAATATGGGAGTCTCAAGACCTGAAGGAATTGTACGTTAAAACGTTGGGAGAGTGGCTCATATGCATTCTCACAGATTATTCCTCTGCAACAGTGACAGATGGGAAGTAATTTTTCTTCCTAGTTCTAAAAACAGGTGATTTAGGAAGAAACAGCAGGCTGGTATCATTCCAACGAAACAGCAAAATCATTTGCAGGAGCAGTTTGGGAATATAACCCCAGAATTTTTGTATGTTTGTGCTCCAAAAGTAATGCCTCCTATTTATTTGCATGGAAACTGCAACAAAGCGCATAACAACACTGTTTGATAGAGCAAATTCCCAGCTACAAAACACTGTGCTTCAACATAGCCACCACCATTTGCTATGCGTTTTTGCAGTGATGAACAAGTGCCTACCTGTCATGCCTGTAACAAAATGCAGCAGTGGACGTGGCCCACTGTCACTGTCACCACTGCTGAAATGCACCACCTCATTGTGCTCACATCCACTGTTTGGTCTCCATTAACATTCAGCAAGTGTCAGTGAATTTCAATGAGTACCATTTTTTTCTGCATGGAGGAATTCAGCGATCCACCTTTGCTTCATCCACTTCATCCATGTCAGACACCATTGTGTCAGACTGCCTCTCTGCTGCCATCTGTCACATGGCAACAAAATGTAATGAGATGTTGGTGGAAAGGTTCAACCTCTACTGCCATCCCACCAACATCCGCCTCTGATGTCATAGGTCAACATCACAAAACGGCAGGCATTACTTTCAGAGCATCCCTTGTGTGTTCATTTTACCAACAGAACTGATAATAATGGAGCTTGAATTGCCTTTATCGCTGATTAAATAGATAGTTGTACAATAACTATATTCCCTGCAAAGTGAAAGAAAAAAATGCAGACAAAAGACAAGAGGCTACCAAGATTAACAATGTGAGCTTGAGGTTGTTTCATACTGCAGAAATAGATCATTCAGAGCAAGAACATTTCTTAACCAAGGTCTTAAATAGGTGTAGTAGTAGTTGTAGTAGTGCAAGCAAAGCGTAAGAAACACTTACATGGGAGTGCTGGTGGTGGTTGTTGAGTGACTCTAAAAGGAGCATGACTTGATGTGTGTCCTAGCACTTAGCATGTTGTTTTATTGCATTTAAGGTAAATTAGTTTTGTGATAGCAGCTTTCTGCTAGGGCAAAGTGTTCTGAAATGCACTGGATAAAAAGCATGTGGATTTTGTCCATAAAAATGTGTTGATGCTCCACGAATTAGTCAGTGTTTGAGGTAGTTGGTAGAATGCAAAAGTGAATGCTGCTCAGAGGAAATGCAGTGCATCCTCTGGGACTGCTGACGTTACTAAAAAACAAACCATACTCTGGAGTATTTGTTTCCCGTTTACCATTTGGCTCATGGAAATTTGCTGTGTATTTCTACAGTTTGCCACCGGGTGTCAGTAAAAACGTACTGTGAGCTGTTAGGTGTTTTTCAAGCTGAAAGCCTGACCAAAGCAATTCTCCTTTCCTTAATTAGAAGCAGAATGTGCTAGAAAAGTAAAATGTGCAGAACACTAAGGTGGACAGTTAAAAATGTCTTGGCTCTGTTTCTTATATGCTGATAGATAAAATGCATATTCAGCTGCAAGTACCTTTCCTGAAAAGTGGCTATTTTTAAAGACAAACCCACTGAGATCATTAGACATATTCTAGTAATATACAATAAGTACAGATTTATGAACTGGATTATACTGCATTGTAATCCAGCAGAAGATCCCAATAAGTGAATAAAATCTCAGAATATAGATTCACTCTGTGGTAGGATCCAGCACAAACTGCTTAGTGACATGATTCCCAAATTCCTGTCAGGAGTGCAGCTCTGGAATTAACCTTTGGGTGCAGAAATCCCAAACCCAATGTGCACTCTGCTGTGTGAGGCAAATAGCCAACTGTATAACTGATGTTAATTTTCTCAGAGCCGAGAGTGACAACCCAAAGAGGATGTAGTTCTTTCTTCATATGCTCTAGCAGAAGTTGAATTATGCATAAAAATGTGCTTGAGGCATGAGCAGGAAGAAGGCTTGCATTAGTAGAAGAGAGGTTGAGCAAAGCAGCAGTAATGCCATCTTCCCTGTGGGCTCCACTAACACCTTTCAAGACTTGACTTTAAATGTCCAATTGGCCAGTTGTGCCACAGGAAGTGGCACTCCAGATACTCTGACTCTGCTGCACAGTCTTGAATCACAGGCTTTGAAAAGTTTCCAGAAATGTGACACATCCAACTCCAGAGATTTTTGCATTTTCTGTGACATCTTAACAGTGTAACTACTAGGGGTCGTTGTTTTTTTCATGGAAAGTAAATAAGTCACACTCAGGCTGTTGCTGCTGTGGCTTCAAGTCCTGTGGCCCTGATATCAACATATGAGAGGCCACTTTATATAACTTAAAGAAAACCATACACGTACAAGAACAAAATCAACATAACTTCATTCCTAAAATGAGTGTTCACGGAAAAGAGTTTTCCTAGAACCTGAAATGCTGTCTTTTCACATCTCTCTTGGAAATAAAAATGAAGAAAGGTTGAGGGAACTGGGCTTGTTTAGCTTGGAAAAGGCTCTGGGGAGACCTCATTTTGGCCTTCCAGTATTTGAAGGGAACTTTTAAATAGGAGGGAGAATGGCTTTTTACGAGGGTGGATAGTGATAGGACAAGGGGGAATGGTTTTAAACTGAGACAGGGGAGGTTCAGGTTAGATATTAGGAGGAAGTTTTTCACACAGAGGGTGGTGACACACTGGAACAGGTTGCCCAAGGAGGCTGTGGATGCCCCATCCCTGGAGGCATTCAAGGCCAGGCTGGATGTGGCTCTGGGCAGCTGGTCTGGTGGTTGGCCACCCTGCACATAGCAGGGGGTTGAAACCAGATGATCATTGTGTTCTTTTCAACCCAGACCATACTGTGATTCTATGAGATACGGTAATGCACAGTCTCCTCTCATGATTTCCAGCGTACCAAAATCAGCAAGACCGAAATCCAGGATTGTTGCCGAGACCGTCTGGCACAGCGCTGAGGGGCGGCTGGGAGCCGGCCGTTGCCGGGCACCAGGGAACGCGGCCGTTGGGGCGCGGCGGCCACCGCCCCGCGGCGGGGAGGGAAGGGGCGCTGCCGGGAGCTCGCCATTGGGCCGCGGGTGAGCGCCCGGGGCTGGGAGCGAGAGTAGCGGGCGCTTCACGCCGCCCGGGCAGCCACCATGAGCACCCGGCGGTCCCCGGGACGCCGGAGGGGGAGGGCGGAGGCTCGCCCCAAGGTAGACACCCGGCGGGGCTCGCTTCAGCGCGAGCCCGGCGCGACCCGGGAGAGGCGTACGTGGGGCGGCCGGGGCGATGGTTGGTGGAGGGCGGAGGGCGGAGGGCAGAGGGCAGAGCAGTGCCAGAGCCGGTTGGTGGCACCTTGCCGGCTGGAGGGAGCCCTGGAGAGGCTGGGGGTACTCCCTGTTCCTTTAGGGATGCGGTCGGTTTTCTCATGATCGCTTTGAGTTTTGTGGTGTCCGACTGTGTCCCATTGTATTTGCTCTATGCTTATTCCTATGCACTCGGTGCAGTGCAATGAAACGTCCGAGCTCAGTAGTCAAGAGTAAAATCCATGTGCATGCCGCACTGCTTTAATTTTATATGTAAACTCACACGTACTTTTTTTTCTTTTTAAGGAAACATATTTTGCAATACAAAACCAATTTAAGGCTTTGGAAATACTAGTTCTGTTTTTACTCAGTCAGTAATATTCACCTTCAAGCATTTGTTAAATAATACTTCGTGGAGCAGCCCAGCTTTGGAGGGTTGGCCATTAGGCTGCTCATTGGGCTACTGGAAGAAGCCTCATGTTTGCAGGTCCTGGTGCTCATGGCAGACTGTAACTGCCTTGACGTCTGCTGAAGGAACAGCACAGCAGGCCATGAGCAGTCCTGGAGTTTTCTGAAATGTAGTGATTAAAAATTCCTGATCTAGGAGATAGAGAAGCCCATGCAGAGTGGCTCTCTGCTTACAGGCAAGGAGGAACTGGTACAAGATGTGAAGATTGACTTCAGTGCAGATTTAACTACGGTGACCACAGTCTAGTCTCCTTCTCTGGAGATATTCAGGACTAATCTGGACACTTTCCTGTGCCATCTACTGTAGGGAACCTGCTTTAGAAAGGGGGGTGGACTTGATTTCCAGAGGTCCCTTCCGATTCCTACAGTTCTGTGTCTCTGTGTGACCACAAGATGGTTAACTTTAGGGTTGTGAGAGGCAGGAACTGGGCAAAAAGAAGAATCAAAATCTAAATTTAAAAAGACTTCGACTTATTCCAAGGTCAGATTGGAAAACTCCCCTGGTAACTTGTTCTTCGTATGAGTGGTCCAGGAGAGTTGTTGATTTTCAATTCTTGCCTGTTCCGAGCTCCATGTATATGAACAGGAAATCAGGCAAGGGGGCAGGAGGGCTTATGGATAAGCAGGGAGCTCCTGACAAATCTGAAACGTACATTTAAAAAAAAAAAAAAAGGAAGCATAAAAGAGGTGAAAGAGGGATCTCTGTACACCAGAGAGGTGTATAGAGATGCTCTCTAAGCATTCAAAGATGGAGTTAAGAAAATCAAAGCCCATCTGGTGCTGAATCTGATGAGGGATATGGAGGGCAAGGAGAAGGGCTTTCACAGACTTTCACAGACACATTAGCCTAAGGAAGCTATAGAAAATGTGCTCACTGTTGTATGGCGTGGGTGACTTGGTGACAAAGGACACTAAAAAGTCTGAAGTACTCAATGCCTTCTCTGCCTCTGTCTTTACTGGAAAGACCTTCATTCAGGAATGTCAGGTCTCTGGGACTGACGGAAAATTGTGGAGCGAGGAAGACTTTTCCTTAATGAAAGAAGATCAGATTGGGGAACATTTAAACTATCTGGATAAATGCTAGTTCATGGGACCTAGCTGGATGCATCTCATCTCGTGCTTTCAAAAAGGGTGGACAAGAGGTTCTGGAGAACTGTTACAGGCTGGTCAGTCCCTATCACTAGCAAGATACAGAGCAAATAATCGTGGAAAGCATTTTGAAATATATTAAAGACAAAAGGGTGATGGAGGGTAGCCATGGATTTGTGAAGGAGGACCTTCAAAATGTGAAGAAGGATCTGAGTATGTTCGGGATATTCAGTTGCTCCTGTAGATCTTTCTGAATTAAATAACTGAATGTAAACAGTTGAGATTTGGTTGTGCATGCCTGTGGTTGGGTCCCACAGATTTTGTTGCTGGCTTTCATGAATAAACTTTTACCATCTAATTGCCTACTTCTGGTCATGTTGTAAGGCCTGGTGCAGGTATCGTTTAGTGTTGCATGAAGCTTTGCCACACTTCAGAGGAAGGTGGCAGGATAGTGGTAGTTAAATTGTACTGCTTTATGACAAGCACAAATATCAGTTATTTTAGGAAATAAAAAAATCTTTTTTTTTTCTCCAAAAGGTTCCTTTTCCACAAGTTGAGTAAAAGTAGTATTGTGAGGAACCAAATGCCACACATTCTATCTGTAAAATTGAGTGAGATACTGAGTTACTAAGAACTTGCAAATCACTAATCTTTTCCTCTTCCTTTTCTGGAAAGACTAGCAAAGTTGTTTTTTGTCTTTTAAGGAGAACAGAATATTAGGGTTGGATCCATCTTGTCTAGTTTGACACGTCTGTGGAGATGATGGCTGTTATAGAGATCTCCAAGCTATCCTCACTCCTGGGGAAAAGAAACAGGTATTCCTAGGGCACGATTGATAATAGGATGACCAATTAAAATAGATAGTGAAAATTCCATTTTAGAATTCTCTTTGTAGGTACTCCAGATGAAGTCCGCTGTATCTCACTCTGTAACAAAGCCATCACTTAGATTGTTGCTTAAAACACTTTGAGGCTAATAGTCACACTGATAGTTGGTGACTGACATTTGATTCAGATGAGATTTTAAATGGTAACGAGGTCACACAGCTGCCCATATTCCCTGGAGACTCCTGAACGTAAGTAGGGGCAGAAGCTGTTGTGAACTTTGTGCTGGTGAACAGTTGTTTGTCTTCTGTTGTTAGATCTGTGGGCTTCTTTATACGTTAGAGTTGCAGCAGGATGGCAGGTATTGAATAGCACTGCCAGGCACTGGTGTGCTCGTCACTGTCCCTGTCTCATTAGCTCTTTCATGTCTCACTGACTTGCTCCAGTGACCTTACTTTATCATGGTTATTCTTAGAAAGTTGCCAGAGAGCAGTCTATCTTTCTCTCCCTTCTTTTATTCCAAAGTCTTTGTTGTTTTCTGAGGAATCATAGGCTGCAGCACTAGAGAGCTGATGATAACTAGCTTCATATCCCTGTGTTCTGCACAGTTTGATTACAAATGTTTCTGGCCATGCTCTGTGTTTGAGGAGATGCTGGTAGATGGAGATACATGCCCATGTTTCCTATTAACATGTATTTCTTTTATTTTGTTACATCAAAAATACAGAAAATACGTTTCTCCATCCTTTTGTGGCTAGGAAGTAAATAACTGGTACTGTTCTTCTCCCTGGTTTATGTTGCTGGAACAGGCTGTTGTGAACAGTAGAGTGCGAAGGCATGATAGAAACAACATTACAACATTTTTTTTGTAATTTATGATTTTTGTTGGTGATGCAAATTTGTTAATAGTGTGGTATTGGGTTTTGAGTCTCTAAGGCTTTAAGGGATCATCAGTTTTATCAATATATTTGCATAGCCTTTGAACAGAAGCAGTAAAATGAAAAGCTACAAAATGTCACAGGAGACACCCATCCAGAAAGCTTTATTCCTGTATTTCTTAATTTTCGAACTAATAGTAGTAATTGATCTGCTACATTTCTGTTGGCCTTCACTATGTATGAAGGTTGTGGGTCCATTTCAAAGAGGATGATTGAAGGGCTTTCCTTAAGTCTAGAAGAACCACGGTAAGTCCGGCTGTCGGAAACTTGAGAGCAGGCCTTTTCTGTTGAAATTTTCCCTGCAGATCCCTGAAGACGTAGTAAAATATTTTATTCCTCCTTGTCCTCATAGGCTGAAAATCTGAAGAAAATAAACCAAGACTTAAGGCAACATGTCCTACAACTGCTTAATAAGAAGCAAGTGGTTGAAAGACAAGTGGATAGTTTGACCTGTAAAAATGATCACCTGTGTAAAGAACTTGCTGTAATTGCCAAACTATCTGAGCAGCTGGAAAAGGAAAACGAGTTGTTACTGAACACCACTGATAAGGAGCTAGAAGAAGCAAAGGTATCTTCTTGGGATTGATGTTACATGGTGATATTTTAATGTTATTTTCTACTGTTATGGGGAACTGATATTTTTTTGTTTTTACCCTTTGAGCTGAAATCTTAGCTTTCATCCCTGCTTTCAAGTACATTTGGTAGGATGAGGAAAGAGTAGGTTCTGGCCACTATGATGGCCATTTCTCACTCAAGTGAGAAATGGTTCAAGGATTAAAATCACATTTGCAGTCAGAAAGAATGCGATTTCATTGCAGATTGCAGTTGATTTCATAGAATAGAAGCAAATTGTATTTTATGGACATGCAATTAATAATAAAATAATAGCATTGTTTAATGTAGTGTTCAGATGGCAGAAAGGATATTTGTTTGCCATTAATGTAACTACGCACTTAATTCTTTAGCTGATAAGTATTGTCAGATTGTCCCTGAATTTGAAAGTTTCCTGGTAAAATAATTCTGGGAAAAGGTATTCTATGCTTCCTTTTTCATTTTTTGACCTGGGATTTTTTGACTGTTACTGTTTTTCTGAACCCTGGACTGCACTAAAAGATAAGACTTTTAACTGATTCCCTTCTAGATTAAATGTATTGTTGATACATAACAGCATGTTTTCAGCCTAGTCAAATTAGACAGCGTGTACAAAATGTTCCTTTGGACTAGAAGAGTTGAGATAAAATGTCAGATTTGCACTAGAGAATGTAAAAGATGAATGCATCTCTTTCAAATTTTTATGGTAGACTCAAGTTCGACGCCAGCAGAACAGCATAAAGAAGCTGGAACACACGGTGAAAACACTGAAATCTGTGAGTTAAACATGTATTCTTAATACATACGTAGCTATGAAATTGGTTAATTTCCACATTAAATTAATGCTTCAACAAAGTAATTTCATTTGCTTTGTTTCACTGATAACAGGCAAGTTACAGAATAGAATAGATAAAATTGTCTGTTCTCATTTGTTATGCTGTTGCTGGATGGATGGGAAGCCGTTTCTGTTTTGCAGCTAACCTGCAATGATTTTGCTTTAGAGAATCTTAATGGCTTTTTTTTTTTTAATACAAAACAGCATTGAACTGCTTTCAGTAATTTGCAAATCATTTATGAAACAGAAAGAAGCAATATTTTTCTTTGACGTTTTTACTTTGTTAGTCTGTCTGGCTTAAGATGTTGTGCTGTTGGAACATTTAGAAGTGTCTACCATGTTGTAAAAATATTTGCTAGTAATAGATACAACTTATCAAATTATTACTTGAATATATTAAAAGGATTCATAAGTATGTTTTTATAGAGGGGAGGGTTTTTTGGTTGTCAAAATCGTATTTAATTTATGTAATTTGAAGATTTGTCTCAAATTTTAGTTCTGGCAGTGCTGAAGAGAGTGTAGAGGAAAGGAATTGAATACTACTTTCTTGTACAAAACATTTGAGTTTATACCACAATCCTACAAAAAAACCTCACTCAAACAAACAAACATTCAATAGAAAACAAAACAACCATAACAAAAAAACCCCAAATTGGCCATGCAATCTTGCTGCTCAGTTACCATGGAAGATAGTGAGTCTCCAGCAGAGAAGTTGGAATTTGAGAACAATTTAACCAAAAGAAAAATGCAGACATTCAGAAAGTCACTTTAAAATATTAAATAGATATTTATTTTTAAGTAGATATCTGCTTCCACTTCATTCTGAACAGTATGTTTGTCCATTTCACACTGAGGTGTTTTTCTCTAGAAAAGTTCTGTTTCAATGAGTCCATCATCTTATGTTTGCACATGCAGGCTATTCTGCAAACAGAGAATGAAATAAGGCAAGGGAAATCACCTTCAAGGCTTGATACATTTATTAAGACACTGGAAGAGGACAGAGACTACTATAAAAGCAAGACTGAGAATTTGCTGAGGGTGTTTCGAAACGCATCTTCAAGTCCTAAGCGTGGCTCTACTTGGGACAGCATGTCCAAAAAAAAATCACACGTCCAGGTGAGCTTGGAAAACACTTTGCAACAGGAGGAGTGCCTTCTTTGTAAGGATTGGTTTATCTAATGGCAACTGACCAAAGCTATACTAAAGAAAACTAATTATAAACAAAAGGATGCATATGATGGGAACAAACAAATAACATGAAGTTAACTGGTGCTTCACACACAATGTAAATGTATCGTTTTCAGAGGCTATTTGCAGCTGGTTACATATGGATTATTTCTTCAACTGTATGTCAGTGCCATTTGTGATACACATTTGCTGTTCAAAATAAAATTTATTTTCTAGAACAGTGCTTATATCTGTTCTCTAATACTGAGAATTATGTGAGTATGGTTTTGTTTGTCTACAGGTTCTTGGGTTGAAGGCAAATCTTACCCTTTATGGAAATTTCCAATGCAGACGTAAGAATGCACCTCAAATTTAAATTTTCTGCTTTAATTTTACATGGCATTATTATTTAAAGGATTGAGTTCTGATCCAGATGTTTTGAAAATATTGAGAGAACGTGAAGAACTTGAGTCAACACTGAAAAAATACAAATGCCATGTGGCAGAAATTCAGGGAAATTTCCAAGTTTGAACAGCTGTGATGGTTAAGCAAAATAACTCAGGGTGGCAAAGATGAGGGCCACAAAGGTGATAAAGCACCTGGAGCACCTCTCTTATGAGGAAAGGCTGAGCGATCTGGGTCTGTTCAGCTTTGAGAAAGGAAAACTGAGGGGGATCTGATTGATGTCTATAAAGAAGTAAGGTGCAGGAGGCAAAGGGACTCTTTCCAGTGATACGTGGTGATAGGAAAAGGGCCACAAAGTGAGGCACAGGAAGTTTTGCACAAATGCCTATAAGAACTTATTTGCAATGAGAGTGACAGAGAGCTGGAACAGGCTGCCCAGAGAGGCTGTGGGTCTCCTTCTCTGGAGATATTCAAGACCCACCTGGGTGTCTACCTGTGCAGCTTGATGTAGGAAGCCTGCTTTGGCAGGGGAGTTGGACTCAGTGATCTCTGGAGGGGCTCCCTTCCAGCCCCTCAATTCCGTGATTCCGTGATGTAAAAGAAAATAAAAACGATTTTTCTGTTTAAAATGAAAGAAAAAAACAACTTAAGACTAAAACTATAGAATACTAATTTAAAGAATTTTTTTGAAGTTCTGTCAGTTCTGAATTTGTCATTTAAATACAAGACTGTAAGTGCTGTCCTGAATTAGGAATGCTTTCCTGAGAGGAGGCATATACACATCAGTCATTGTTTCATTTTTGACATTGTGTGGTTTCTGGCATGCTCTGCATTATCAGTAATGCCTTTTTACTAAACATAGTTCACACTAGATTATTATTATTATTTTTTTTTTTGCACGCTGTAGTTTACACTTCTAAAATATCAAACAAATAGTTTTGCTGAAGACTGAAATAGTTTGATTTATAAGTATTACTGAAAAGTCTCATGAGCGTTACTGGTTGAGACCTTTGCTCTTATTCTCTTCAATGAACCTTTTTCATTGCTCAAAACTAAATCTGCTGTGATGTGCTACTGTAATGTGTTGTTATTTGGCCTACTAAAAGATAATGTATATTTCTTTTTCACTGATGATTGCTTTATAGAATGTAAATCTATTCCTTCAATTGAGCAATGCCAACTGAAATTCTCTAACGAGTCCCTGTTTTACATATGCAGGAATACGTTATGTTATTTCCATATTTCTGCTATACTGCTGTTTTTAAAAAACAGGCCCAGGAAGAGATTTCCCAGCTTCGTCAGGAAGTCATCAAATGCACCAGGGCTCCAAGAAGTACTGTGGCAGCTCAAGCAATGCTAAGGCATGTGGAGACGGAAAGGGATACAGCACTGTCACAATTACGAAGGATGACTGCAGAACATGACAGTCTCAGGAAGCAGCTGAAGGTTTAAGTTTTTTTTTTCACTCAAGCTTATTTTAACACAAAGGTTACTTAGTATTGGAGTTAGAGTTGCCAAAGATTTTTATTCTGGTACTGAAAGTTAATTGCATTATCTGTCTGTGGTGAGTTAAGGTTTATTTTATGTGTGATTTTGTTATTTGACACAGATTTCCCAAGAGACTGCATTTAATGAAAAAGCTCATTTGCAGCAGAGAATTGAAGAGCTAGAAACTACTATTCAAAATGTAAGGCGAGTAATTATTTAAATAATTGTAAATGTAATAAGGGTGATACTTAATGGTTTTTATACTGTGGGACCAATCTGAATGCCTTGAAGAAATGAAGGGGAATAGTGGATGTTATTTGCCTAGATCGCCGCAAAACTTCTGATACTGTTACCCAAAGTGTCTTTGTATCCAGGTGAGGGGTTGGGGTCTGGGTGGATGAGCAGTTAGATAGAAAAAATCTGGATGGTCTGGCTCACAGTGGAGGCTGGTAGCATGGATCGTGGATCACAACATGGGACTGTTGTGAGGCCTGTTCTTTTTGAGGTCTTTCTCAGTGACCTGCAAGAGGCAGCATAAAGGTTGCAGATTTCCCCAAATTGGGGAAAATAGTTGATATACCCAAGAGCAGGGCTCTTAGTTGATATACTCAAGGGACAGGGGCAAGGAATGGCCAGCTGTAACCTTGTGCAAAAATTCTCATGAAACAAGGATTGATGCCAAGGCCTGAATTTGGGAAGAAAAATCCCTGGCACTAATACAAGCTGGGGACTAACGGGTTTGGGAGCAACTCTGCTAAAATAACCTTGGAGGTCCTGGATCACAGCAGAGCTATGCATGAGCCAGCAGTGTACAATGACAGCAAAGAAGGCTAAGAGTGTAGTAGGCTTTGTGAAGAGGATACAGCCAGTAGCTTAATGGAAGTGATTGTCCCATCCTACTGAAAGCATGTTAGATCTCACCTGGAATACTGCATCCAGTTTTGCTATCTAATACAAGAAAAAATTGCCAAACTGGTGTGACTTTTCTGAGAGGGCTCCAAAGACAGTCAGGGCTGGAGCACTTGCCCTGTGTGAGGAGGCTGGGGCAGCTGGACTTGCTCAGCCTGGAGCTGAGTGGCTTCAGGAGGGACCAAGTGCTACCTGCCAGTACTCACCATTTAGTCAGAGAAAGACTTCACAGCTGTGCATGGTGGAAGAATGAGAAGCAATGGTCATAAATTGGAACAAGCAGTGTTCAGTCTGAATACCAGGAAGCACTTTTTCCCCATGAGGGCTGTCAGCAGTGAAGCAGTCTTCAGCCTTTGAGATTTTCAAGACCTGATTGAATAAAACCCTGAGCAAGCTGGTCTCAGAGCTACTTTGTCCAGGGCTTTAAACTGGAGACTGCCTTCCAACCTGGATTGTCGTATGGTTGCATGTTACTAAGACTTGATACTCCACAAAAGAAAATGAAATTATACTTTATCTCCAACAGAAATTATTTATATGTACAGTTGTTAGCTATTAGATACAGAAAATGAAAGCATTAATAAAATAAATACAGTTCTCTTGAGTGTATATACAGTCTTAGTAAAACCTGATTTAAAATAGATAAGCATTGATTTATGTAGTGCCTCTTTCTTCTAGATCTTGTGGTTATAGATTTTATTTCACTTTCACTTCTCCCTTTCAGCCTTTTAAATTGTACCAAGCTTGTAAGTACAGTTCTAAGAATTAAAATATTAAATTGAATGTATTTGTAATGAAGAATCCACTGACTGCTCGGAGTGGCAGATCAGCTTTAATCATATGCTCGATGCATGAAGCATTGTGAGTATCAGGAAAGTATTTGTCTCATTTCTTTGGTTATTTGATCCCCTTTGAGGGTGATATACTTCAGTATGAAATTTATGGCACTAATATTGAGAAAGTCACTGTATACCAAGCTCTAATTGACTTGATCTTCAGCAATCTGACCTTTATTGTAGTAACACAGCAACTAGTCCTTAAAGAATTAGTAAATAGGAAGAGGCATGACGTGAGAAATTTTTACCTGAAAAGAACTGTTTCAGATAATTTAGAAAGGAAAGTACTTTGAATGTGAAGTATGAATGTTTTAGTAATCAAATACAGATTTCCTTAAACTAGACATTCCAGACTAACTTTGCAGGAACCTAAGGAAGATTTTCTGTGACAGCTCTGTCATTGTTCTAGGTACAGACTTAAAGGCCTCATGGTGCTCTCTTGGCCATAGGGTGCGTAATGGAAGTGTTCTAGAGTGACTTCTCTGCCCAGTTATCAGCATAGCTTTGTACCTTAACAGAGACCTAAACCCATCATTGGTGTTGTTGCATCTGAAACTGAGGTTTCTCCATTCATAAAGGCACAGAGGCATTTTCTGTGACTGAAAATTTTAAGGATGACCAATACCAAACATTTTTATCCTTCCACCTAATTACCAAGACAACATTTTACATAAATAAATCAAAATACTCCAGGGATCTAAAGACAGATACTGTACTTCAAATTTCAGCTTTTAGTCCTGCGAGGTTCTGAGTAAACTTGGAAATTTCTCCTTCAGTGAAAGATTTGTCTTAAAAATAGAGTAGAATTTGAGTAAATAGGTGAGTATCTATATGTAAATCAGCTTTTTATTCCAGATTTTCCTGTTTAATTAATGTTTAATTATATTTATAGTTAGATAGTGAACGGTTAGAGCAGATGTCCAGAATGGCTCTAATGAAAGAACACATCGATTCTCTGGAAACAGAGGTAAAAATAATGTCAAGAAGATGCCAGGACTCTGAGAATGAGCTAAGCCACCAGAAGGATGAATGTATTTCACTGAGGTCAGTGGAAGTATATAACTGCATCAGTTCAAGTAATGTCAGCCTTGGCTTTTGGGTTACATTTAGCTCAAAGGGAAGAGAACTTATGACAGTTGTGCTCGTGAGACATCTTTCTGTTTTGGAATTAAATGTTTTTCCTCATTGCTTATTTATATGTAAAATGTTGATTTGCTGTTACTATGATGTAAAGAAAACCATTTTCAGTGGGAAAGCAAAGTGGCTTGGGTTAGGAACTTGCTATTAGAAACTGTAGTGACTGATGTATTTTGAAGAATTATGTTTTAATTACAAATACATAAAAATCATTTTCCTTTGATGCTGTTGTTCTTAAAAAGGCAAGCAAATAAACACAAACTAATGAGTGTCATGTGTTCAGTTAGTTTCAAACATCCATTTCTTAGTCCTGCAGTTTTTTCAGGAGCAGAAATAAAACTGAAGCCTTGCATGGAGGTTTTGAACTCCACTGCTGCTCGACTGGAGTTCCTAACAGCATTCAGAAACATACAGTGGGACTAGACTTGAGTAAAGCTGTAGGGAAGAAAGCATAGGTCATTGAGTTCATGATGAAAAGGACTACTTACTGACTGGAGAGGGAGGTTAAGCACATGAGAAATTTGAGCAGAGATAAGAAGGTATAGGTCATATGCTGAAGTACGTTACAGGATGAACAGACTGCAGCAGAAGATACTGTGACTTTTCTACTTCTACACCTGTGAATGTTCCAACAGTGTAACAACTACATGATGTTACAATGTGGAATACTGAAAAATCATAAAACCACGACAATTTGTAAGCTGTAATTCAGTCAGGCAAATGCTCTCCTAAACCCACGTGTCATTAACAGTGGCTGGTGCAGGTGATGAATAGCTGATGTAATTTTTTTCTTTTGTTTGATTTTAATTGGTGGGAATGATGTGCTGTTCCACAATACCTTTCCAAGAATACTGCAGTTTCTGAAGTAACACAAACTCCTTTGTCAAAACGTGTCCGGCATTGCTGCTGTTTTTTACAAGTTGTCAGATTTATGAACACTATAAAAGCTGAGTTCTTGAAGATTAGTTGCTACTGGTAAGGTATAACTTAAAATAGGTCAAGCATTCCAGTGTGTATTTTAAGTAAAGATTTTTCTTATAATTATTTCTAACAATTTTTTGGTCTCTCTGTTGTAAAAAATTCTTATTTTCCTGTGATTCTTTATAGTAGTATTCAGACCTTAATATCTAGAGATTAAGGCTAACATTGATAAAATATCTTCAATAGTCTAAGATAAACAGAAGTATCTTGCTTTTACTTCACTTGTGGCATTTCAAAAAGGAATTAAGTCCTCTAATATCTGAATTCTCTTTTTTAGTCTAATGAAGGAAAAGACAGAGCAGATTCTTTCAGAGGCACAGCGAAGTCTTACTAAGAAAAAATATGAAATTCAACTTAATGAAGAGAAAATTAAGCTTCTGGATGAAAAAATTGGTGAGTGATAGATATGATTTTTCTAATAAAATTCCATTGGATAATAATGTTTCAGCTTTTTCTTTTGTTTCTATCATGTAGAAAGAACAAAATTCTTGAAAATAAATAGACATCTGGTAGTTTTAATGCTTCATGCACAAAGTCCATTTTCTTTCATTGTTGGAAGGTTTTTGCATTTTAAAATTATATAAATAAAGCTGTTGCAACTAAATTTTGATTGCTATGCATATTGTTGTCCCAACGATGGATGTTGGTATTAACATGCTGGGTCTGAGCCCATCAGTTGCATTTATGATCCACTAAGCTGGTGACTGTATCCCTCAGCATCAGCAGATGATGACGTAATGAGGAAAGCATCTTCTGTAGATTACGTTCTATATGAAATGTTGTAACTTTTTTCTGTTAAGGGATTGAAGGAAGTGGATACAGAAATTATTTCTAGTGTGCCAATTAATGAGTTACCGCTTCCAGAAATACAAATGCGTTGTGTCTGAAGTCTTATTTTGTTCTGTAGATACAGTTGACATGATGTACTGTTAAATGAAGTGGTGAATTTGTGAATGGAAAATACAGCTATTAAAATATCTTCTCCTTCATTACTTACAACTTTGAAACTCCAGTTACTCAGCTCTAAGCCTCTAAAACTTGAATAAGCATCTCATTCAAAGCAAATTTAAATTTTTGAATGCTTTGGCTAAAGTGTTTAAGCCACTGCTGAGAAACCTAGGAAAAAAGATATTTTGTCCACATTAAAATCTATATATCATGTTAAAAAGTTTAGCTCCCTGATGTAGTGAAGTACTGGCTTAATAGGGGCATCTGCCTATGTATTATTGCATGTTTAAATCATTCCCAGGAAATGTGTCCAAACTAAGCATATGTTAAGCCTTTTAGTTCTGAAAGCTGAAAGGAGACTTTTCAGAATCTCACATCTAAGACCTCCAACCATCTGACCGAAGCATGTTGCAGTCTAGACTCATAAGGATGTGGAAATCCGAGTGTCTGCCATCTCATGTATTACAATAGGGAGAGTTTGTGGAAAAAGACTGGAAGGTGGATATATGGGAACGATGTCTTTAAAAGACTGGGCCACATATGATTTTACTTTGAATGGTTTATCTCCTGGAAGTAGTTAATAAGCATCATTGGGAGCCTCCAGTTACACTGACGTTTGTGAAGCAATTTGCAACCTGCATATTCTTTATGAGATGTAAATTTCACTGTAACAAGAATTCCTGTAGTTTTCCCCTGAGAATGCAGTGTATGCACCTCAAATAAGGATTGATTATCTGACCACTTAAAGGTAAATGCAGTGCATAGCATTTTGTTAGCTCAATGAAGACAGGCAGGGAAAGAGATCTTTTCAAATTTCACTTTCTAATAAGTAGATAACTACTTTTTTTCATTAATAGCTTTGAACTTCTTAGGTGACCTTGGATTTTGTAAATGAGGTTTTTTAAACCTCTTGTACACAAAGTTCATGTAAATAAAGCACTGTTTCTGAAAACTGTCTAATATTGGGATATTTATCTCTTATTTCATGGGAGCCTTTCCAGGTTGTAGCCTTCATGTGCCTTCTGTCTACTGTAATTCTATTTAAGCCATTTATTTTTACAATGCCCACTAAAATTATTTGAATTATCTATACATTAGCCATTTAAGGATAGATATATATATATTTTTTGAGCCAAGTAAGTCCTTGAAAGAAGAATGCAGTTCTACAAGTATCACTGGGATTACCTGTGTTTCTGAAAACACACTTGCCTCAGTATTTTCTTGAAGGAAAACTTCTGTAATGTTCTTTTATGCTTCAGAAGTGTATCAAAATAGTTTTTATCTTGAATGATTTGAATTTATAAAAACAAGACCTTTCTGATTGCGTTCAGATGACTTTTCAAAACAAAGTTCTGCACAAGAAGAGAAGATCTGTGCATTGAAAGATACAATTGTGCAACTTGATAAAGAGAAGGAAACTTTGCAAGAATGCCTGGAAGAAGAAAGAGAGAAGATCGTCACTTTTGAGGAAAACCTGAAGATTAAAGTATGTTTTAACATGGAAAAATCAGAATAAATTATGGAATCATGAGAGATTAAATAGAGGATTTGTTGGGTCATCATAACACTCTTATAATGCTATCTGCAGTGCAGAGCTCAGTGCTGACCTGTTTCAGTTTCAAGACAGTAGAATTCATGTTAACATCAATAGCAGTGGGTCTGAGCCATGTTGGACCCCTCATGTTTGGCTTTTGCATAGCTTATACTTATCAAGAGAGGAAACTTTAATTACTTTCCTTAGGTGAAGAAAAGTAAATTGGCTAACAAAGTATTTTATTATGAAATCTAGCCTGAATTCTTCCCCAGTGCCCATTAATGTTAAAGATACAGTGCCAAGTAGTACTGCTTTTCTTATCATTGATGTTGCATTTGAATGGCATCATTTTCATCTTAAGGTATTAGTTTAGCTAGGCAAAATGCATCAGGGTTTGGTTTTTTTGTTTTTTTTTGTTTTTTGCATAGTGTGATTTCAATCTCTGTAATGAAGCTGCTTAGGTCTGAAGCATTGTTTTTCTCTTCAGCCTAAGTTATCTTGATATTGATTTAGGACACACTAAATGAGGTATTTCACAAATACAGTGATTGTTAACTTGAAGTTGCAGTACCTTCAACATAACATTGAAAATAGGATATTGCAAGACAGGCCATAATCATATTGCTATAAACAATAACTCCACATATTAAAGACTGTAAATTGTAAATGGTGCCTATTTTGCAGAAGCAATGGCTATATCTCATATATCTTGGGTTTTCAGTAGAAGACATTTGCTTAGCCTATCTATACTTATAATATCTGTATGCAGAGACAGTGGAACAAACTGATACAGTTTGTGCTAGTTTTTTGTTTTGTTTTTTTGACGGAAATACAGTGACAGAGTTTTTGTTTTATCAGTTAAAAACTACCAAACTCTGGTAGTCTGTTAATTGTAGAAGAACTGTGATAACTTATCTAGCAGACAGAAGACATATTTACTTTTGAGAGTGTGTGTGACAAATGCCACCATTCAAACCACAAAGGATTAAAAAATTTAATTAAAAGTGTTACATTCTGCAGAAGATAATATTTGTTGCTTTATTTGCCGAAGTAGGTTATCAGGATTTTGAGCTCTAAACAGTACACGATGAAACTTTGAAAATCAGAATCTGTTTTGCATTAATCAGCTAACTGAGTAAAAGGAAATTAGAGGTGTGAGGAATTTATCTTAATTTTGTATTTCTTTTTAAGGAGAAAACTATTTCAGATTTGAAGATTCTGATTTCCGATTTGGAGCGTTCGATACAGTAAGGATAAAAGTTCAAGATCGTTATTAAGTTTTGATTAATGCATAGCATTAATGCAAAAAAAAAAAAAAAAAAAAAAAAGGGATCCTAAGATGTGCTAATGTAGAATTGTTTTTTTCTACTCTGTTACATATTAAAATGCTACAGCTTTGTTTCGCAATCTGCAAACTTAACCACAGGAAAGCTATCATTTTGCTATGTTGAACAGCATTGTCATACCTGAAGTATTTATTATTTGCTACATAGAAAATCTGCTGAAGCGCTGTGTACCTGTGAGAAAGATATCACCAGTTTGCAACAACAGCTGCAAGAAGCCAACAAAGAACTTGCACAAGCTAACAACAACAGAGAAATGTTAGCTCAGGAGAAGGACAGGTTACAAGAGCATCTTTCTAATGCTAAACAAGAAAATCAGGTATATGCGTATAGAGAAATCTTGACTAAAAAAGAAAATTGTTTTTCTGGTAGTGCATAGAATTGGTGCGCTCATTTTTCAAACTGATTTTGTCACTTCCTGTTTAGGTCACCTGTATAAAGAAGCTCAGTTGCTCTTGTGTTATGGTTTGGATGTTTATCTCCTGGAACAGCTGCTTAACTCTTGTTTCTGGTCTTTTTGTGAAAATAATTGTGGTGGTTATAACCGCTACTTCCATTGAAAAATACTGTAAAGGAGACAGCAGCTATTTATTGTACAGTGCTGCGACTGGCTCAGAGCATATACAAGTTTACATATTTGAACACAGGACACATTTATTAAGGTCCATAGCTTTATTAACAGGACTGTATATACCATTCTTTAAAGGGGCTCTTGGGTAAAAGATAATAGCAATGGTAGTCAGCTCTTAAATGGGTCTAGGAGACATGGAGTCAGGCTCCACCCCTTCCAGCAGCACAGGTGAATTGCCTTACCTGTGCTCCCGTGGCTGACTCAGTGCTTGCCTAAGGTGATCAATCAGAGGTTCCCATACACGTCTGGACTACAATCTCATCTCATGCACACGTTTGATGTTCACACATCAATATGTTTTCTAAGCAGCCAGAAATTAGACTTAGTACTTGCAGTAGGTCATCATTGTATAATGTTCTATTTTTTCTTCTTTTTGTTAAAACCTCTGCCTCAATTCAGCTTTTCTCATGCTTGTTTTTTCTCTTCTACACTTGTTCAACTGCTTAGAATGTCTTCTTCTTTGAATATACTTTTCTATTTCCTGATTTTCTCCTCTTCTTCAAATGCTATAATCACTAAAGACAGATAGTGAGTGTCAGTAGAAACATGGATTACTGAAAGGCATCTCTCTATTCATCTATATCTCTCCTCTATTCAGAATCTTTTATAATCCCCATTGTTTCTGATGTGGTCAGCTGGTATAAATAAAGCTACCTGTTGCTTGTAGCTACTTTCAAAAACTTCATGGTTTCTTTGAAATGTGTCTGTAGTCTTATAGAAGCAGTTAGAAGCAAAAGAATCTTAGCCTCATGTGAGCAACTGATTTTTAATAGATGTGTCTTTATAATATGTATTTTTTACTTGTGGCTTTTCCATTAATTTAGGTGAAAGTCCAAGCATCTCAATTAGTATTCCTCTTTCTTCAGTAGGGCTGAAAAAGTTCACAGAATTCCAGAGCACCTTTCTCAGCACCTCATGGACATTTCACAACAGGAACAAGTGTTTCTCCATAGTCTACATCTGTTTTTCCTTACATACTGCTTCTTGCAGTGGAGTGTTCTCACAGTAGTTTGCAAGAAAGGGAGATAATAATTGACTTGTCCAGAAACCTTTCTGCAATCCTATTCATGTTTTTCTTCATTTTAAGATTTAGTATTATTTTAAAGTCAAAGAAGGTAAATCTTTTTGATATGTGCCAAATTTCATTTGTAGAAATCCACATACCTTATATTTTGTATATACTTAATAAAGGCATATGCTCTAGATATGTACAAATTCTATTTATTTTTGTCAAGGTACAAACAATATACTTCAGCCTTATTAAACAAATCTTTCTTCATAGGTACTACATATGAAAATAACTAAGTATAAGAATGAGCTTGATGAGATGAAGTTGAAAGCCCAGGATTCAAACACGGATATTGCCAGACTAAAGGGAGTACTGAAGTTTAAAGTGAGTATGTGGATTAAAGCTGTTCTAACTAAAATTGAAATTGCAACCATCTTTCCATAGAAGATCTTTCCAAATATGTGTTCAGCTACTACAGTTTTAATAGTTTGAAAGTATTTTCTTAGCTGATTTTCCAGTAGACAAGTAACAAAGTATATATTCACCATTTTATGCATGTGTGTGTGTGTGCTCATTGAATTTAAAACTTCAGTGCATAATATAAGAACTTGGGACTCTTTTGTCTCTGCTACTGTATGGGATTAACAGAAAAAAGTTTGCAATACATTCCTATACTTCACATTTTTGGTGTTAATTCAGCCATTTTTAACAGAAGTCTCTTGTGCATCACAACGTGGCCATATGGAACAAAACGCTTGTTCTGAGAAGTCTCTCAATGTTTTTGCTAAATGCAAGACTCTCAATAAAAAGAGAACATCCACTGCTATGTCATACCTGCACAACTGTAAATATCCCTATTTTGAGAAGCATACTGTAAAATATTAAACAAGTTTTATGTGTTAGGAGAGAGAGAACTGTGAGCTTTTGGAGAATTACCACAAAGCCCGTGAACAAGGAGAAAGTTGGGAAGCAAAGTGCCATCAAGCAGAAGAAGACTGTAACTCTGTCAGATTGGCATTAATCAGTGCGGAGTCTGAGAACCGCAGGTTGAAAGAGAAAATGAAGACTCTTGAGACAGAGATGGAGCAAGTAAGTTGAAATCTTAGTTTCTGTAGTTCACATTTGAAATTTTCTGGTAATATTTTAGGCTTATGGCTGTTTAAAATTATAGTTTATACCACTTCTATTTGAATTTTAGAGATAGTTGCTACACTGAAGAATATGGGGTTTATTTCGTAACGTAATGAGCAGTCATATGAATGTCATACTTGGGGGAAAACAAATTAAAAATAGTACATAAAATAAAAATAATACAGTTCAAAGAAAAAAGTTAAACAGCATGTTTGAAATGAGGGAGGGCATAACCTCGCACAGAACTCCACAGCATACCTGAAACATACCGAGTGCTTTGTCCCCTGGTACATTCCAGTCCTTGCTTTTCTTGCTTCCAACTTTTCAACCTTCTTTCCAGTGGTTTAGGTGTCCCAAACATCTATTTATTTCCTATTTGAAAATGTGAAGGACTTAACATTTAAACTGAACATTTAAATTGTGTTCTGGTTTGGGGTTGCTGTTTTTGCCACGGATCATCTCTGCTTCCTAAATATTGCAGAGGCTATTGAGGGCTTCTCACGCACATTAGATAGCCAATAGAAGCTGATCTGCAGCTGTTCATAAAGAAGGATGAGAACATAGTAGAACAGAGTACAGGACAACTGTGTGGCAGATTTTTAATATAATGAAACTGGCTTGTGGTCCTAGTTTGTCTAACCAGCCTCAAATGGGTAGAGGTTTTATCTTTCTACCTCCTTCCCAGGTCTAATATTAATTACAGGAATAAACAGGCCTCTTCATGTGTCAACAAATGCAGTCAGAATTGCAGATGGATATCATGTTCAGGTTCGCAGCAGTTACATTAAGGCATGTATCTTAAACACACTAATTTTAGTTCAGAAATTTTAATGTATGTAATTTAATGTAGCCCTTTTCCTTTTTTTTTTTTTTTTTTTTTTTTTTTTAAATTAATTTATTTATTTTAGCCAAGTAAGAGCTAGAATTACGTAACGTATTCCCCCTACAACCATCTTTTTCCATCTCAGTTATAAGAAATCTTTCAGGGAAGTTGTTGCTTTGTCTCTTTGCTCTCATTGCCTTTGTCAAATTTCCATGCTCAGCCACATTGACAATTAAACGGTTAAAAGTGGTTGGAAATACAAGACAGGTATGACTGGTTAAGGTACAGGCATTTTCAAAAGGGAAAAATCTAGGTTATATTGTTGTAAAATACACAACATTCAGAGTGCTTTTAGTCAAAACTGCTGCTGTTGGCTTTGTAAACTTCATTTTAGAGTGGCTTCTGTCAGCTTTTCATCATGCCTGAGTTTCAGGGTGACAGCAACATGAACATGGCTGACAGCATTTGAGCATTCAGTGCTCTTCTACATGCAGGAATACATTTTATTTTAAAAATAAGAGGTTCTATCTGGGAATGAAATAAGGCCCACGGCAGAATTTTGAATCTTAATAGTTCAGAAGAAAGAGTAGAATCCTAAGAAGTTTAAAATGTTGGTAGCTGAATTTGCTATCAGAAGCAAGAATCTTTTTTCTACTTATTTTATATACAGAAGTTATTTAAAGAGATAACTTTAAAATTTATTCCAGAATAAACTACTGCCACCTCTTAAAAATCATCACAACAATATTTTTGTAGGATGTTTCTGTAGGAATTTGGAAGCAGTCTTATAATTTCTTTGCAATACACTTTTGATTATCTGATATTGCTTTATTATAGCATTTAACAACAGAAGAAGCATACCAGTCTCAGCTTTCTACCTTACACAAGTCTATTGTGAAAATGGAAGGAGAGCTTCAAAACATACATCAGGAGAGAGTCTCTATACTTGCAAATCTCGTATCTACGCAAGAACTTTGCATTAAATTAGATGCAGGCAAAGAACTGTTAAGTCAGCAGTTAACTTCTACATCAGAGAAGGTAGAAAGGGTATGTGAAATAAATTTAAAAAATAATTTTATGTTAATGTTATACTTTAAGGGATCTCAAACTACTTTCAGATCTAGAATGATCAAAGAAATCTCTACTGATGATCAGCGGCTCTTTCTTTTTTTTTATGTTTAATGTAGCATACCTCAGAAACATACTCCCTGGAGAATGGATGTTGTACTGTCTATACCACCACTGCTTTACAAAGTTTTACTTCGAGTACTGAAATTCAGGATGTAATATTACTAATTGTTTTCTTGACAGATGGCTTGGATTTCACATTCAGCCACTTAATAGACAGAATAGCTGGAGTAGTTTATTAGCAAAGAAACTTGATATGGACATTAGAATGCTTGACAGGTTTAGGAAGCAACAGAAGTGATTATTTTATGAAATTGTCAATGAAGAGGCTTGCTGGGATTGTAAAGGGAAGCAAGAGTTTCAGGATGGGAAAATACAGAAATGCAGCTGGAGAGTTTAGTGAAGATTCTGAATGCTGATGCTAAAATAATATTGTTCTTTCAGTGTTTTAATACTGTTTATTTTAACAAAGCTTATATGATTTTTAGTATTGTTTTGTTCTGAAATACAGAAATAGAATATCAGAACTGTTTATAGGCAAGAAAACTATAGTTTTGATTGACAGTGGAAAATTGGCTTTTCAGAATAAGGAAAACTCATTTTAATTCATTAAGACCAAATAATTTGGATTTTGCTTTGTAAAGTAAAAAAGTGCTCTGTTCTGTGCTGAGGTCTCACCTCAAGCACTGGGTGCAGGTTTAAGTGCCACAATATAGGAAGGAGATAAAACTGTTAGAAAGTACCCAAAAAAGGGCTTATAAAGGTGGTAAGGGGTCTTGAAGGCAAGGCATAGAAGGAACAGTTGAAATCTCTTCCAACTCAGGATGTTCTGTGATTATATGATTCTATTTCATAGAGTTTCTTATTTGTATCAAGTATGCCTAAGTTCATAGATATGCACTGAGTAAGTTTATAAATCCAAAACAGGATTTTAATTGAGGTCAAATATGACAGTAATCAACCATGTTGAACCATCTGGGAGTAAGAACAAATTTGGGTCATCAATACTAAACTTCTTTTATTTTTAAAGATTACTCTAACTGCTGACCACTGAACACAGCAAGCATACATCTGAAATGTTACAAACCTTGTTTAGCTGCAGAGTGAATGTGATTCATCCCATTCTGAAATAGAGCTGCTGAGAAGACAACTGGAAAATGAAAGAGCATCTCTGAAAAATCTGGAATCTTTGCTTGCGTCCAATCGTGAGAGAGAATTTCAGTCACAGATAGCAGAGCAAGAGAAAGACTCCGAAATTCTGCTTCTCAAGGAGCAACTTTTTTTAGCAGAGAATAAACTGTGAGTAAATGACCAGGAGGACATTGTAGTTGAGTTTTGTTTTGTTTTTAAATTCTTTCCATATATGCATACGTAAACATAGATATGCATGTGTACACATGTCTATTTAGCTGCATTTTCAAATGATCAAAGTACCTTGGATACCTTAATAGCAGAAGATAACATAAGCCTGCTTCTAATTCCTCAGCTATAACCTAAAGTACTCTTCTGTGCACGTTTTACTCCAGAAGGGAATCAGTTGCATGGTATAGCTGCCCTTTTCATTTTGCATAATTCTATTTGGTAACATACTTGAGGATTATAGCTGCTATCTAATTAAAACGTATGAACTTTACAGCACTGTGAAGAGTCGAGATTTCACTCAGCTCAAAAATACAGCAGCTCAGCTAGAGTCAGAATTGGATATCACTAGAAGACAGCTGGCAACTGAGAGGTTTGAAAGGCAAGTACATATTTTTGTATTATGTTTTCTCCATCTAAATGGGATGAAATACAATGCAGTACTAAGACTTAGTCTGATTAAAAGGATAAACAGCAAAGTTTGGCTTTGCTCTGTTCTTCGTCTACTATGTGTTCAGAGGCTACTCATGCCATGGTGTGTGAAACTGTTACGTGTTCTGTCTACATTAGTTGCCTGCCAACACAATGAGACACCGAAATAAACTTGCTTCTCAAACGGCCTGCTTTAGGATGGGATGGACATTTTCCTGAACATGCACTTACTTCAAGTGAAGGTCTAGGTATCTTGTTGCATACTTGTCTCTAATTAGTCTGTACTGACACAATGAAACAATTTGAGCCTGTACAGTCTGCACTCTCCCAAGTGCTGTGTGGGGCAATATGAAGAAAATCACCTTTTTAGGTTTTTATTTAATGGGCAGGATGAGAAAGTTTAACAGTAGGTACAAATTGTTTCATGTGGTTTAGCCATAGTACAAGGAACAGTCCTAGGCCTGTCTTACTAGTTGCCTTATCTATTTAGTCTTGGTATCTTGAACAGTTTCTTTATGAAACAAAAATAACAATATTTTTCTACTTCACGGATGTAGTGAGGTTAAAAATGTTAAAAACTGCCAAGTATTATTTTAGGTACTCAAAAGAAATTGGTAGAAGAAGTAGTGATGTGATTATAGCATGCTTGAGAATCAGGTATTTTGTTTAATTGTAGCAAATTAGTTTGTTAATACTCTATTCACTCATAAGGATGAGAGTTTTGAGGGGGAAACATCTACACTTGAGGTTAGGTCTTTTAAAGATACATTTCTCAAATGTCACAGTATGTGTTTCAATTTCAAATTGTTTTCTCCTTTACCCTGAAGTTACGGCAAAAACTGCAGAACTTTGGGGTTAGATGTGTGAGTGAATTAAAAAGGTAGCATCATGTGTACTTCTTCAGCTGCACAAAATAAGCCACATAGTATGCTAATGTAGCAGTACGTTTGTTTTAGAATAGTCTCGCTCTTCTCTAAGCAGTTGTTTCCCTACTTCTCCAGTGTGAGTGCATCCATTCTGTGCTTTTTGGTTGTTCCCTGATACTTCTTGGGGCGTTCATGGTCAAAAAGCAGAATCAGCCTCCATACTTAAGCTCTTCTCCTAATTAAAGATAATTTGTTACTCACAGAGTTGTTTACAGTTGCAGTAATACCAAGATTTAATTTATAGTTTATTCGCCTGATAAATATTAGAGTGTGTCTATACATCAGTGTTGCCTCACTATGGATCAGAGATCCTCCATTGTCGTTCTTGAAAACAATTTCTCTTCTACTTCAAGATAATTCAAACACAGTTGCCTGAATTGTTTTGGAAAGAGCAAAGTTACATCTTGTTGTGCAGCCTGTAAGTTAGCGGTAAGAACAGTATACAGAAAGAGTTACCTGCCTTTTAGAGAAGTGTGTGACAAGCACCACATCTCCATATAAAATAAAATTTAAGGAAAAAAAAAAAGTTAAAAGAACAAAGAAAAAGTTAATGACTGTGTGATAACTTTGATTTTTAGAAGTGCTTAATCTGACCATGAAATAATGTTTATATAGGGAACGAGCTGTACAGGAACTTCGATGCCAGAATCGTACAGTCACGTATCAGTTAAGCTCTACATTAAGAACATCATCACCTGAACGTGCTCATCATCCACTTCCTGACTGGTCTCTGGACAGTTCCCTGGAAGGGTAAGTAGTTCAACAATGTTTAAGTTCCCAACACTGAAAACAAATTAAATAAAAGGATGAACTCTGATATTTCTTGTTGAAATATTGGCTCAATTACACAACTTGGCACCATATTTAAATGCATTCTATGAGTTTTCAAACACTTGTAATCTTGTGGTAGGAAAAAAAAAAACAACAGTTTTCCTTCCAGCAGTCACTGAAATGGAGCCTCCACCACTTACTTCTACTCCCCTGTCAGTTTTAGTCTTTTAGATTAATTTTATGTTTGGTAGCTGTCTGCTTGTTGCCTCACAATTCATACTGATGGCAGCATGCAATAAAAATATTTGCCAATTGAGTGGGAAAAATTCTCATTTCATTACTTTCAGGAAATGGTCTGCTTTTGAATCGGTTACATACTTCTGAGATGAATCTGGTAAATATTAGCACAGCAGTGTCAGACTGTAATTTGGTAGCTGTTGTCTGTCTTTTGTATCAAGTGCAGTCCCTTCGTCCTCTGAAAGAACCGTGTCTACTCCTTCCTAACCTGAGTGTAGTGTAGCTCTTACATTTGTTGAAATAAGCTCTGTGTCGCTTGGGACTGATCAAATGACTTTTTATAACCACAACATTTTCTTTTATTTTTGATATCATCTAAAGAAAAGAGAATTCAATCAATTCAGTCTATGTTGTCATCTATACTGATACTACATAATTATGATGCTGTTCCTATTTGTTCAACTCCTTATCAGACTGATATTAGAAAAGTGTTCCTTTCTAATTAGTAAAGTGCTAGTTAAATATCAAATCCAAAGAATCACAGAATCGTAGAATCATAGGATTCCTCGGGTTGGAAAAGACATAAAGATCATCGAGTCCAACCACAACCTCACCATACTGCCCTGACTCCAACAACCCTCCGCTAAATCACGTCCCTGAGCACCACATCCAAACGGATTTTAAACACATCCAGGGATGGTGACTCACCCACCTCCCTGGGGAGCCAATTCCAGTGCTTCACAACCCTTTCTGTACAGAAGTGTTTCCTGATATCCAACCTAAACTTATCCTGGTGCAACTTGAGGCCATTTCCCCTCATCCTGTCACCAGTGAGAAGAGACCAGCTCTACTCCTGCTGTAAGCACCTTTCAGATATTGGAAGAGAGCAATAAGGTCTCCCCTCAGCCTTCTTTTCCCCAGACTAAACAGCCCCAATTCCTTCAGTCTCTCCTCGTAGGCCATACTCTCCAAGCCCTTCACAAGCCCTATTGCCCTTCTTTGGACCTGCTCCAGCACCTCAATGTCCTTTCCGTACTGAGGAGCCCAAAACTGAACACAGTACTTGAGGTGAGGCCTCACCAATGCCGAGTACAGGGCAGGATTAATCCCCTAGTCCTGCTCACACCATTCCTGATACAAGCCAGGATGCCATTGGTCTTCTTGGTTGAATCCTAATCCAGATTAATCTTCTACAAACTAGATTACGAGTTCAACTCATTTCTTGTTTGCATCAATACAGAATAGTTGAAATTACTAAAAAAGTCCTCCAAGAGCTGAAATTTCATTCTTAGATGCTTGAAGATGACTTACTTGAGGAGTCAGAAAGATACGGTAGTAACAATAATTTCTTGGTGTAGAGGAATCTTCTGCAACCAGTATCTGAACATGCAGTAAAAAACCCTGAGACAGCAGTGCTGGAATTACCATTGACACTCTTCTTACACTACATATTTTGTGCACTATTTTAGCACACATCCTAAGATAGGAGATGGGTCAGGCAATCACTTTTTCATTAAATTCAGAATGTGGTATCATAAAAAAATTGGATGGTAACTTTTTCCTATTCTCCCATTTTTCTCTGACTTGACTTCCTGTATGAGTAAAATGAAAAGAATGCACCATGTAGCATGTCTTGCAGACCTGGTGGGAAAGACCTTTGTACATTTTCTTTGGTAGGAGTCCAAAACTTGCCCTTCCCTTCAAAAACCATTGTAGCATATTTGCACAATAAAGTCTAATGCTTCAAATCATTTACCTGGATTGATTTCAGAAGAGACAGGAAGCCTGCTCGTAGTATTTTCAGAATCAAAACCTTAAATTGTGTTCATGGAAACCTCAGAATCTATTTCTATGTTCACTACAAAATTAGACTATGTTTTGTTTTATTTTCTAGGAATTCTTCATTCAAGGACTTCTAATATTATATTCACAATGGCCTGTGAAGACTGCACACTATTTGGAGAGTTCAAGTTTAATTTGCATTCAGTTATCATTTTTGCCTGCTGAATGCTTTATTTCATTAAATCTATTTCAAAAATACTTGCATGATTTATATACACTCTTTGTTGTTCATTGGGAAGAAATTGGTATGGATAGCTTCCTTTCCTTCCCCTCCCCGCTCATGTATTTTTGTGTTACATGGCACATCCATCACTGTAAACATAAAAAAAGTTCAGGTTACATTGATTGTACTCACATTGTACTGTAATTTTAACATTGTGCATTATTTTAAAAGGTCAGTGATATAATTAAAAAACAGGATAGCAAATAACAATATGAAACTTTATTGGAGGAAAAAGGTGTCTATGTTCAGGTGTCATGATTTGAAAGTGTGAGGGCTACGCTGAAAGTAATGCCTCCTATTTTGTGGTGTTGGCCCATGATGACAGAGGCAGATGTTGGTGGGATGGCAGTGGAGGTTGAACCTTCCCACCAATATTCCATTACATGCTTTGCTGTGTGACAGATGGCAGCAGAGGGGCAGTCTGACACAGCAGTGGCTGACATGAAAGTGCGACTGAAGAGAAGGCACGTCATTGAATTCTGGAAAAATAGCACCCACTGACATTCATAGATGCTTGCTGAATGTTTATGGAGACCAAGCAGTGGATGTGAGCACGGTGAGGTGGTGTGTGGTGCATTTTAGCAGTGGCAGCAGCTGGTACAGATTGTTACTAGAGCAATACACAGAGTCTTCTTCATTGCTGGTGAAAACACCTAGCTGTTGATTGTGACTATGTTGAAAAATAAGGTTTTGTAGCTGAGAATTTGCTCTATCAGATAGTGTTGTTGTGCTCCTTGTATCTACTGTAGTTTCCATGGAAATAAAAAGGAGGCATTACTTTCAGAGCAACTGATCTGTTTTTGATGGACTATGTGAAGAATGCATTTAAAAGAGTGCTATGCCATTTCAAGATAGGCAGTTTTTTTGTTGTTGGCTTTTTTTCCTCTCTTAAAACCTAAACTACTTCTTAATTTGTCTGAAATAGAATAGTAATGCTAGGAGTTACAACAGTGTTGTGATAACTATGAAGATGTGCATTTTTTTATGTTTCTCATATACATATATACTTGGAGCGTGTTCAGTTTCTGACAATTTTACTACAATTGCACTAACTTTCTAATTAAAGAGCTTTTTTAATATGAATGAGAACTTCTTGGTGATATTTACTGGCACTTGCTCAGAATTTCAGCTACCATGCCATAATATTTGTCAGTGTTACACATTCTCCACCATCAAATGCAAGAGAGAATGTAGAACTCTCCCCTACAAATCAGCTGAAAAATCCCTACCTCTGACTTCAGAAATAGATAAGTAATTCCTATTTAAAATAGAAAATAACTCACTTCTTGGTTTCACTTTTTTTTTTCTTCAATAGATTATTCATCTTTTTTGTTTTCTTTGTCAAAGTATTTTAAAATGGTCTCCAGCTTATTTTCAAAAGCAAAATCAAGTTGGTAATGGTTTGAACATGTATCTCGTTTGTGCTTCACATGTGTTTGGTTTGTGACAATCTGACTCCTAAGCATTAAAATTCATATGTTAAGTAATGGTTAGAGACAGCATAATCCATATAAATGCTCCTAAGTACTTTTAAAAACATGTTAACATGAGCTATAGATATGACCCTATGTTGCTTTTTAGGAACAGGTTTCTTTAAAGATCCTGTGAAAGCATTTTGATGAATAATGTATTAAAAAAATAAATTAAAATGAATCTGTAATGTAAATTCTAGGATTACCTTCCTCAAGGTAACAATAATTTACTCTTCAATATAGGTGGTCTGGTTTTAGTTTGCAGGATTCTTCATTCTTTGGGGGACTCTTACTCAGCCACAGAAGTCATTTCAGCAGTCACCAGTGTTAAGAGGGTGGCTTGAAGTAATAGAGACAGCAGAATCAGATGTAATGACATTATACATTTCCTTACTATGCACTTACTAAAAGGTACAAGAGAAAGTGATCATCTCAGAAGATGAGAAAAAGTCATTTGTTTTGCAGTCATCTTACCGTACTGATTTTTTAGAAGATGGTTACAAAGAAGTTTGAGAAATGTGATCTTAGTCAATAAGTCTGTAACAAACAGGAGGGGAATCAACTCTTTGAAAGGGTAGATAACTGCAGGACAAGGGGAAATGGTTTTAAGTTGAGGGAGGGGAGATTTAGGTTGGATGTCGGGGGGAAGTTCTTTACAGACAGTGGTGAGGTGCTGGAACAGGCTGCCCAGAGAGGCTGTGGATGCCCCGTGCCTGGAGGTGTCCAAGGCCAGGTTGGATGGGGCCCTGGGCAGCCTGGTCTGGTATTGAATGGGGAGGTTGGTGGTCCTGCCTGTGGCAGGGGGGTTGGAGATTCATGATCTTTGAGGTCTCTTCTGACCCTGGCCATTCTGTGATTCTGTGATTCTATAAAATGAATAATCTATAACATAAAAGATGAGAAGGCAAAGTTAGATGAATGTGAAATAGATAAAATTGAGTTCTTCTTGGGAGTGGATGAGCTGTGCAGAGAGACATATCCTAAGACATAAATACTCCATAACAAAAATGATAACTTTTCTCTTTAAGATCATAAAAAGTCAGTACCTGTGTGCTCCCTAGCCAAATGTTACAGAAGGTAAAAGCTCAAAATTCTTCAGCAATTAAGGGAATATGAGGTTAAAAATATCAAGATGTAATAAAGTGCTTTTTGTCAAGTCATAGCCTTTGTTACCAGGGTTACATTAAGGAAATTAGGAATTTGTGTTTCTGCATATTGCATCAGGAAAGAGATGGGACCAAAGAAAGCTTTGTCAGTCACAATGGTACATAACGTTCCAGTGACTTCTGACAGCACTTAGTTCCTGTTTGATTATTCAAGGTTAACAAAAATAATTCAGGTGGGGATATTCAGAGAGCACTGTAGAGGCAAGATCTCTGAAAAGTCAGAAACTGAAAGATAAAAGAAGAGTTAATTGAGCTTTGTTAAATTTGTGGTGATCGTGACTGTTTCCTTATTGCTTTATTGCTGTTTCTTTATTATACCATGTTGTTTGGAAATAAATACATACCAAAATGTATTTATCATTTGTTTACATTTGTGACTCTTATTTACAACTGTCAGCAATGCCATACTTATAAACTTCACTTTCTTAAATTTTTTTTAAATTTACCATTTACCACAATATTTTTATGTAAGCAAACCTGAAGATGCTATTTGTGTTTTTTATGAAATAAGAGCATGCTAAAATCGATCTCAGATACTATGTGATGGTTCAAAGTTATCTGTTTGCGTAACAGAGGACCCTACAGTATTTTTAAGATGTTCAGGCTTTCCTGCAGCACTGTTTTTGTAATTTCTAGCCACTGGTTTTGGATCTGTTTCAATTGATTTTGCTCAGCTATGGCAGTGGAATCTCTTACCATTTACCAACAGCAGTTATTTACTTGAGTGCAAATAGCTGTCAGGATTTGAAGAGAAAAATCACAGTGGATCTTGCATCCCCCATCCGTATACTCCTTTATCCTAGAAGAAATGGAAGCTACTAATTATGCAGGACAGCATCACTGCCAGCAGTATCATTCTGTGTAAGAGGAGGAATTCACTGTTTTGCTGGGTAGAAGTATTTCAGTGCTTTTCCTAAAATCCATGGAGACAATTTATGCTGCTGTTTCTACTGAAAGTAAACCAGATTTATTCAGTTATTTTTGCATTCGGTCACTAATGAAGCTTTGTCTTTAGCAACTTGCAATCTGAGTTAAGACTGTATTGGCAGTGTTAAAACAGTGTTTTTAGCCCCTGGCTGGAAGAGCGCTCCTCGTGTAGGGCAGAATGGGAAGTACTAGCTGTGACACATGGTTTCACTTTCTTCCTTGTCCTCTGAGGCCCATTAATCAGTCAGTCTGCAGCCACTACAGGCCGTGGAGTGTGTGATCTTTTAATGAAAGATGCTCTTTTATTATTATTATTTTTAATGTATCTTGCACTCAATCTCTCCTTCCGATCCTCTGGCCTTTCACATTCATTTCCAGCAGAGGGAGTATGTGGAATGAAGATGAGTGAATCACGGCTGTTGTGGCATTCACATACAGTTACCTAAACACGTGGAAAAATATGCCAGAGTTGATTTTACGCATTGGATGCTTTCCACACAGAAGAAAAACAGCTTGATGAGGTGGATTTGGTTTGACTGTGCTGAAACATACATTCTCATTTCACGACAAGGGTCAGCTGTTTTGTTCATAAACTCTGAGGAAATAAAGTTTATTATAATTAAAGCATTATGTATAAGACATGGCCTGAAAGGATGTCTCCAGCCAACAGATTTTTTCACCTGGTTCTCTAGTAAATTATAATTTAACTTTTCTCTAGGCTCTCCCACATTTATTTTTATTTTATTTTATTTCCTGATGGGGAAGAACAAACATTTTTATCTTGAATGGAGCCTACACCCAAGCAATTACAGAGTACACAAAGCAAAAAGCATTGTTGTCAGAGCTGTGGTACAGCCTTGCAGGTGAACAAGGTGCTGCACAGGTTTGCTTTAGACAGATATGCCTTCCTGCACACAGTAATATTGAAAATCACTGTTGACAGGATGGCTTGCAAGTTTTGAAAGTAGTACAACTCAACAGAAGTAAAATGGATAATTGAATTTCTCTCTAGGCCTGCGGTGGCTGCTCTAGAAGTAATTCTGAAATGATATTAGGTTGGATATTAGGAAAATCTTTTTCCTCATGAAGAGCAGTGAGGCAGTGGCACAGGCTGCCCAGGGAGGTGGTGCAGTCACTGTTCCTGGAGGTGTTCCAGAGCCGTGTGGATGTGGCACTGAGGGATGTGGGCAGTGGGCATGGTGGGGGTGGGCTGCTGGTTGAACTTCATGACCTGAGAGGTCTTTTCCAACCTTAACGATTCCATGTCTCATTGACACTGAGCCTATGCCAGCTTTCCATGTTCATTTCAGCTTCCCTTACCAGCGTCATACAAAAGCAAAGCACCACAGCACTGCTCATTCCAACGCTTTCACCTCAAACAGCAAAGCAATGCAGTGTGCTACTTGTTCTCTGTTTGCAGGCAATCCTTGTGTTTCCTATGCAAAACCACAGTCCCCAGACTTACACCGGAGGGACAAAAAGGTGCTTGTACTGAAACTGAAGCCCGAAAGTCAGAGAGAAAATACTGAAACAGATTCAGTCCAAGGCGGGAAACTATCCCCACAGGTGCTACTTCTGTCCGTTCTTCCGACCGGATCGGACTCGGCCCAGAAGCTGTCCTCCAGCCCCGGCCTGCCCCGCCACCGCCCTTCACCTCAGCGCCGCGCCCAACGCCGCCTCCGCCTGCGGCGCTGCCGCCCGTGCCTCACCCTCAGCCCCGGGCGTGGCCGGGCCCGGTGGGGAGGAGCGGGGCGGGCGGCCCGCAGGTGCCCGCAGCTTGGCTCCGCGAATGGGCTGCTACCGCCCGGGTCGCTCTCCGTCACCTCTCGGTCGCTGCCGTCCTGCCGCCGCCGGAGGGCTGCGGCCTCGCTGCTCGCACGGGGCCCAGGTGAGCTAAGGCGGCTCCGCCCGGCCCGGCGCCTTCCGTGACTGTGTGGGGAGGCCCGGGTAGAGGAGCGGCTCCAAGCGGACCCCCTATCCCGGCCGCACCGCCGCCATTTCGAGGCATGTCGTGGGGCGAGGGGAGCTGCGGGCGCTGTGGGCAGGTTCACTCGCGGGCGTTTGCGTGCGGACGGGCTGCCGCTTTCCCCCTCGCTTCTCAAACTTCTCGTACAGCGCCGGCTGCTCCGGCCTAAAGGGGTCTTTAAGGCACGCGAGTTCCCTTTTGACGTCTGTCGGACATGAGGGCTGTAGTGCCGCTAGCCGGTTTTCTCACGGTTGTGTTCGTGGCTTCTGTTAACAAATTTCCAGGCTACTGCGTTGAGTTCGGATCGCCGCTGATAAACGCGAAGCCCCTCTGAGATCAATTTGAGGTGGGAGGGCAGCACCCTGCTGGGTTTGCCCCACACAATGAATTGAAAACGCACGTGTATGTTGAACACCGAGTATACTGAACACCGATCTAAGCGCTAATTGTTGGCATTCTTTCACGCCGGCTTCAAATCTGTGTTTTCCCTGTAACTAATTTGATTCTATTTAACTTCCACAGACTCGTGCACGCCTCAGGCTTTTCCCACATGTCAGTGTGTAAGACATAAAAAGGCCACCTGGGAGCGTGCATTGAGCTGCTGTTACATTTGTCTGAAGGGAAACGGTTGTTCCCAGGTGACACAAGGAAGTTCTTCCCCAAGTTTTTCCTCTTTCTGCTTTTCCACCATAAATCTGATATACCGTAATTAGCTCCCATAAATCTTCCTCCTGCGGGAAGCCACGTTCACCCATCAGCTCTGCGTGTCCTCCTCTATTTATCATCATTAAAATGCTCATTTGCTTTATCACTTGCATGTTATTTGCCTCCAAAAATAGTAAGCGTGCATCAAAGCCTGTTCGCTGCCGATGTGGGGCTGTGTATCATTTCTGCACTGGAGTAATTCCATGTCTCTTGTGGCAGTAACACCTGACGCCTCACCAGTCCTTTTCCACGCAGCAGGATATGGGTTGGTTTTTATGTACATTTTAAGTGGGGGCAAGTTCTCATCAGCACTTTCTAAGGGGCAAAGATTACATTGCAGAAGGGAAAAATGTACCATTATTACTGGCACTCGCCTTGGAGCTCTTTAATCATTGAAAGGAGGAAGGTCAGGACAGGAGCTGGCTGATCATTAAAGGCAAGGGAGCAGGTGTGCTTGGCTCCCTGGTTGATGAGGTAGGGACTTCCTGTGGTTGGAATGGTGGTAATTGTCTGCTAACACCAGAGTTTATAGGCAGCATACGGTTTTGTTGCTTGTTTTCAAAAGAACTTTGTAAACTTCACTTTCACTGTGTTTTTAATTGGTGGTTTCCCTTGATGGGAGCTGAACTACACTGCAGCCACACTCAGTCCCCATTTTTAAGGGAAGAGAGGGGAAAATATGATGGAAAAGGGCTCAAAGGCTGAGATAAGGACAGGGAAATCACTCACCAGTTATTGCCACAGGCAAAACAGACCTGATAGAGGGAGATTAATGCAATTTATTGCTGCTGATAAAAGACCAGAGCAGCAAGAACCAAAAGCAAACTAAAACCACCTTCTCCCTTTCCACCCCCTGCTACCTCCTGTCTTCGGGTGGTGGCAGCTCCCTCAGCCCTCCTGTCCCACCACAGACCTCTCTGCATGGGCTGCAGCTCTGGCCCAGGCTGCTCCTGCAGGGGTACCCACAGGCTGTGTCTCCTCCAGGCCTCATCCACTGCTGCCCTGTGGCCTCCTCTGTGGCTGCATGTGGGGATCTGCTCTGTGCTGTGCTTGTGGGCTGCAAGGGAATGGCCTGCTCCTCCACGGGCCTCTTCTTGGCTGCAGGGAGCTGCTGCTCCAGCCTGGAGCACTTCCTACAGGAACATTGATGCTGTGGGCAGGACTGAGCGTGCCTTGTACGGGCTCCTGAGCTCCCCAGGGATGATAACCCTGCTGGCACCTTAAGCTGTCCTGTCTTGCAGGCTGTCAACAACTCGGTGTTATAAGTTACATGGCTGCTGATTCATTCAGTATCCACCGTCATGGCAGGAGGTTATCAAAGGACAGAAAAGAAGGAGCTTTGTAACAACAGACTGGGCAATGAGCTATTACTGAGGAGCTAAAAATGTGATTGAATTATGGAAATGCCTCACAAAAATATTTATTGAAGTAGCAAGGCTACATTTCAGACTCAGCAGGACTGAACTGAACTCATCGATGCCCAATAGCAGACAATCTCTCTGTTCGTGTCAATATTTAATGAATGGCTGCTGCCTCACCAAACATCCACTCACTCCAGTCCTGGTTGCAGATGTGCAGTTTGATGCCAGCACAGCCAGTACCCAACTGGAGCTGTGCAAGCAACTGTGCTGCAGGCTGAAACCCTGCCAAGTACCCACTGTGCAGAATGCAAAGGTGCTGTAGGTAGATCTGTTTTCACTTGTGTAGCACGTCCTGCATAGCTGCAGCGTGTAGCTCCTCCTGAGACCTTGCTTCTTAGAAGCCAATACTGCAATGCACAGGTGATTTATCTTACATTTTCATGCATCTAGAAGTGCCTTCCTGGAACTGTAGGTGTTGATGAACCAAAATGTGTTCATTTTGTATCAACCCAAAACACTGAATTGACATTGACTTAGGTGTGCAAATCCACGCTGGGAGAAGGTAGAAGGATGGCTGAGCATGCCAGGATTGTAATTCGCTTGTGTAGAAAAGTTACCTAATTTCCCAGCTTTGCATACTCTGAAATAGATTTAGTAATCACAGGAGAGAGAGAAATTCAATCATAAACTAATCAAATGTAATGTGCTTGTGCTATTAAACATACAGTCTTCTCCTACCGAGAGATGTAAGGTTCTCTGTTATTAAAGAGCAGAGAGGCTATGCAGAAGTGGAAGGAAATCATTCAGTTCTCCATTTTGTTACAGTGAAATAAATATTCATAGTAATAATTGTCCCTTAAGGAAGATGGCATTACCTGTATCCTGACATTTCCTACAGTCAGCAGAACTCTCTTGGAATTCTCCTTGTCCTTGCCATTCCACTTCTGCTCCATTGTGTGATGGTGATGGGCTGAGGGTTGTAGCTGATGATCTTAGCAGTCTTTCCCAACCTTAATGAGTCTCTGATTACCTACGAGATGAGAGCTGAACTGGGGTCTGCTTGTGCAGTCACTTGCAAAATCTTGGCCATTTGATCAGCATTTTGCAGGTGGATTTTGTGGCTTCTCCCTAAGCGCAGTGCAGGAGGTACGGCTGTATTTGGCTGTTCTGAAATGTGTTTAAAATAGAAGGTTCTAAAAACATGTGTGAAAGGAAACGTTGCGAGCAGTGCAGTAATTCTGGGGTAACTTGATTTTCGGTGTCTGTAAAGTGTGAACACAGTACTGCAAAATTTGAGTGCAAAAAGGCCTACATCTGTTTGATGATTTGCAGCATGGGAGGAATTAGAATCCTTGGCAGTTCAGAAAGAGGCAAACGGGTCTGCCAGCACCTGGGGAAATACAGACAGCAGCTTGGAGAGTAGCATAAATGTATTAGTAAACGTTTCTGCAAAACATGAGTAGGTGTTTCTGCAAAAGCAATCAGCAGTGTTGTTTCTCATACTGTTGAGGTTTGAGGAGTCATTCCCGTGGTTTCCAGGTTTACACGTCCAGCAGTGCCTGGTGCAGCCCCAGCTGGAGCCAGCTGGACTCCTCTTGCAACTCAGAGCTTCCCCTGCTGCATCTGTAGGAAACAGATCTACAGCAATGTGTCGGGGTGCCCTTCAGGATGCAGGAGGTTATCAGCATTCGGAGAACATACTCAAGCAAGCTTCGCTGTACTCATTAGAGATGTCTTAAATTCTGTCAGCTTTTGAAATAATTGAAGAGGAAAATGAAATTGATGAGTCGGGAAATGTTTGTGTCAAAACAGAGATAAGAGGCACTGTGGGATTTCTTTAGCTGTTTGTCAGCGTTTCCTCTTGGTGTCCCTGAAAGAGCCTCATAGAGTGTATTTACTTAAGGCATACCAGTTTTTAGCCTGTTGATGCTCAAAGAGCGTGTGATAAAACTAGACACAGATTGCCTTGGTACTTTTCTCAACAGTCTCATTGGTGTCAACTGGTTTGAGGCAGAATTTATCAGTCAGCTGAGGCAGTATGTGAAGAGAAGGAGCAGAAACCCCCATGTGTACGAGACGGTAAGGGTTTGTGATGTAGCTCTACAAACTGATGGAGCTATCACGAAACCAAGATGGAAGCACTTTAAAAAGACTACGGAAAATAGCCTGACAGGGCTCAAGTGCAACTTTGTCTTTTATGGTTACCCCTATGATTTCAGGTACAATGTGCAGGTCTGAATTTCCAAGGGGAAAACACACTCTGGAGAGTACACAGAGTTATTAAAAAGTGCTTCAGCTCTGTGCTGCAAAGCAAGTCTCCATCAACAGTTTATTATATTCCATGGATAAAAAATACACTTTAACTCCACTTTTTTAAACAGCAAGGGAGGTTTTTTTTCCCTTTTTTTTTTGTGAGTCTATTTGTTTTGAACGACGCTGAGTTTCCAGCTTTTCAGGGAGGTAATATTAAATGGGGTGCTTTGTTTTTCCATCTGAAGGCACCGGGCAGGGAGAAGTACTGCAGTTTTACACTTTTGTGCCTGCAAGTGATAAAGCAAGATGGAAGGATTACCCAGTTTGTCCTTCTAAGTCTTTTCTTATCATAGCAGCTTCAGCAACTCTGCGATTTAAAGAAAAATAGAATAACAAAAGAACAGTTTCATCTTTTAACTCGCTAATACAATGCTATCAGCTGCTGGTATTTTTTGAATTATGGGTTTTATGGATCCTGCACTTGATCAGATTTTTTTCTTTCTTAAAATGGAAAACATTCTAGAACTGAAGGACGAAGGTATAAATACAAAATGACATGTAGCTTAAAGAAGGCCTTGGATGTGTAGATAACGGGCCCTTGCATGCCATGAAAATTAGGAATCATAGAATCATAGAATGGCCTGGATTGAAAAGGACCACAACGATCATCCAGTTTCAACCCCCCTGCTATGTGCAGGGTCACCAACCAGCAGACCAGGCTGCCCAGAGCCACATCCAGCCTGGCCTTGAATGCCTCCAGGGATGGGGCATCCACAGCCTCCTTGGGCAACCTGTTCCAGTGCTTCACCACCTTCTGAAAAACTTCCTCCTAATATCTAACCTAAACCTTCCCTGTCTCAGTTTAAAACCATTCTCTCTTCAGGAACTCCTGAATTCTTACAGCTGTGATATTCTTTCCTTAAATTGGTGTCTCAAAGCTATTTGCAAGGTCTTGGGGCAAAAGCGTGGAGACATCAGCATCTGGGTGCTAGGTGTTAAAGAGGGGCAGATGCTGTCCATCCTTCTCACTGCCTTTGCTTGCAGCAGGAGGACACAGTGCTGGCTGCTGTAGCTGTGGATGTTCTTACTTGGTGCAGTCGTTAATGCATCGCTAATGAGCGATCATTTTGCTAGCTAACAGCCCTGCAAAGCATCCAAGTGGCCTGGGTCTGTGCTTGTTGGGCTACAGAATGCAAGGATTCTGATTTCCATCAGTTTGCCTGCTGCTCTGCAACAAGAAGGCATGCGGTTTTCATCTCACTGAGATCTGCCATTTCCTTACTGGTGTGTTAGCTGAGAGAACTTACTATACAGGGAAACACTGGGACAGGAAGAGAATTAATATGTCTGCTGACTGGTTGTAATCAGTGCACAGAAATAGGGCACTAAAGAAGTATAAGAGGACACTGAGATTTGTTTTCTGTCCCTGTCTGTTGCATCACAGTGTGAAGGTGCTGACTGAGCAGAGTGTTGCAGCATGTCTTCTGTTATTTGGAATAGATTGGGTAAGCTTTCACCTCAAAGTCTTCATCAGAGAATGTCAGAGCTGGCAAAGCTGGGAAGATCTTTGGGGCAGAAATGAGAGATAACAAGAGATTGTTCCCAGGACATTTCTCTTGGGGCCAGGTGGAACTGAGGATAAAATGCTCAAAGGATAAACAGTGTCATTTTTGTAAATGTAAATCAGAATCAAAACTCATCAGGGATGGCGCGATCTTCAGAAAAGCTATAGGTGGCAGCATCATAATAAAATAGTTTCTTTGGTGTCTGTGGCTAAACAGAGACTGTGTGTTGGGAACAGATGCACAAAAGAGCGCGAATGAAAAAGAGCAGATGAGAAAATTGTTGGAGCTGATCAGCAGTTAAGCCAACCGGTTAAAAAGGTCAGTCAGTCCTCTCAATCTGCGTGTCCTCCGCTCTGTGAGCACAAATGAACATGCAGATGAGCAGAGTTCCCTCCTTCTGGCTGCCTTGCTCACTCGTTCAGGGCAGCAGTGGCAGCTGGGTTTTGCCGGCGCTGGCACATCCTCCACGCATGCAGAAGGAAACGCTGCCCTTATCAGCAGTACTCTTCTGGCATCTGGAAAGGGAGCTTTTAAAGAAAGGCAAGTGCACTTGAACGAGGAGAACAGGACTGTTGTGAATCCTCACAAGTGGCTGGTGACCACTGACTTTTGGAGAGGAGTGCTCACGCTTTATGACAGCAGGGCCTGTTCAAGTATCTTAACCTTGGCTTCCAAAAATCAACGCACCTGAGTTACCTTTGAAAAAAACCGTGACTGGGCTTGCTACAAAAAGAAAAAGCATTTTTTATTTCAATCCCTCCTGCTTTCTATTAAGGCTTCTGGGAACAGTGAATGTGCCATATTAACTTGTATCAGTACATACTACCATTTTTCTTTCCAGTGTGCTAATTGTTTTAAACAGAAATGAGGCATTCTTATTTTCACAGCCCAGAGAGGGCATTAAGCTCCTCTGGCAGGGTAAACATTCATTTTCTGTCTCATACAGATGTATCCCTCCAAAATTGCTTAGTCCCAAATTATGTCAGTAATATACAATGTGTGATTCATGGATTTCTTGTTTCTTGCAAGCTTGCTTTGCAAGGAGATACTGTCCCATATACTGCTCTCCAGCATTCACATCACATGTGTACTTACCTCAGAGGTTATTTGATTCAAAATAATGGGAATTCTGGTAGACAATACATGTGAAATTTTTATCTTCAAGCTCCTTTTTACATCTTTCTTTAAGTGAGATGAAAGAAGGAAGAAAGGATGCTGCAGCTCACTGTGAAGTCGGCTTATCTATCTGAAGAAATTGATGAAGAGTGTTGTGATTCTTTACTAGTTTAGTTTCTTTATTAAAAAAAAAAGTGAGGTGTTAAATATCTATTGATGTTTTAAATTAACATAGATTAGAGTTCTACATAACACACATCTGTGAGAGGATGCTGGTGAAGAAGTGAAATAACTGTGAAAATTATTTGTGCTTTCTTTTGACTGCTTCTCTTTTGCTTCCTCAGAAGCCCTTTCACAGCCAGGTTAATACTTTGCTGTTTCTGCCTGTCCTCCATCTGATGCTATCAGGCACTGCTGCAGCTTACCATTACAGCTCCTATGGAAGTTTCACTTCTTTGCTCACAGATAGATTTAAGCCAGATCTCAAAGCAGAACATACAGGTATTATTTAATTGGGAGAAGGAGGAAAAGGCTGATAGTATTTTGTATTTTTCTTTCTGAAGCCAGCAAAATGGGTTAGAGACGTTGTATTTGGGTGTCTAGAGATTAATAGAGTCATGTCTCTTATACAGAAGCTTTTAACATCTTTTAACATCATATGACTCCTGTCAGCTGCAATGGAAGGGGGGCACTCAACCTTCTGGAGATCTCACTGTACTTTTTAATGGTCAGTGATTCCTATTCAGTGCTGACTGCCATCTCTATCTTTAAGTGTTTAACATCTCTGAAAACTTGACTCTCCAGAACTACATCTGAACACTGAAAGGTCAGAGGACTTCTACATTTCTGAGCAGTGGATGTGCTGCAGCAGTACTATAGCTCTGTCTGGGTAGTATCTGTGTGTGTGTTATTTTCACTTTATTTTCCTATTTAGTTTTCAGGGAGAGGAAGCTGCGTACGTGCCCCACATCTGAATGGTCTGAGGAATAGGATATGGATGATAAACCTATGTTCCCAACAGGAGCATCTCTGCACTGGAGTCTGCGTTCAGATTGGTGTGCAGCCGTTCAGGATCTCAGGTTGCTGCAGCAGTCGTGGCCAAGGTCCTGGAGTTAGATGAGCTGCTGGTGGTTTGCAGCAAGCACTTGGGATGTGGTCACCCTCTTCCAAGGACCGAGAGAGCAGAACAGTCCAGTTTGAAGCCATTGGCTTCAGCATCATCATGCAGCTTGATAGCATTTGCTTTACAAGAGCAGACAGCCTGAGGCACGCCACGCAGAGTACTTGATATGGGCTGGAGTGTATCAGTTGTATCAAACACAGTGATTTTGATGTTGCCCCGAGAGACTGTAAATGAGAATTTAGTTATATTAGAGGGGAGGGGAAATCACTTTGCCTGTTTCAGTTTTTTATATAGCACAGTTCTAGTTTCTGTGCCAGGCTGTAATATATTTTTGTAGTACTGTATGAATGATTTGTGTTTGATCCCACAATGAGAGAGAGCACTTGCAGTCAGCAGGGCAGGAGAGGTCATTTATATGTTACTATGAAAGGCAGTGGAAGCAAATGCCAAGCTTCCCACTGCCAGGATGACACTTCTCCTGACACGTCTGAGTCAGAGGTAAGGTCAATGGGCAGCAGGGTGCTAGTAAGGGTAGGGCTTCCCAGGAACACATTATTTGCCCTAGGAATGCTTATTGCTGTGTTCTTTTTTTCCGCATTAGATTTTAGCCCCTAAGGTAAAGATGATCTCACACAATGCTGCTCCAACAGCTGCTGTAAGCAGAAGACATTCTGGGTTTAACCAGGCTCTGATGATAGATCATACGAATCTGATAAATTCTTATGACAGGATTTGTGGCTTTGAGGTTCATTGCAGGAACCAGATTGTGCTTTATTTGCTGCTAAGGCGTAATAGAATGGCCCATTGATTTCTCTGCAGCCAGGTCCCCCAAGGGATTTATTCATTCAGGGATTAAAATTGTTCCACGGTTGTCTGATTTGTTTAAAACTTATGTGTTGCTCTTAATTGGAGATAGTGACCTCAAAAATAACTGAAGCTTTCCATTATCCTTATGTGGATGAAAAGATGTGAAAAAAAATATAGCTATTGAAGTATTTTACACCTCCAGTTTTATATATCCCTTGTTTCTGTTTGTGTTGAGTAAAAAAATGAGTTGAAGTATCTGTCTGATGAACTGTGGAAGGAAGCCAAGAATTATTTTAACAAATGTTTAGCTAGCGAAAAGTGAATAACTATGCAGTTTCTCTGGGGCTTTCATAGGGTGTGGGTCATCTTCAGTGTCAGCTCCAATCTGTCTTATATGTAGAAGAGCGTATAGTGTGAGTGAATTGACACGGTCTCCTCACAAGTGTCATGTTTCTCAGAAACAGCTGATTAATGTTGAGAAATCGTGGCACCTATTGCAATCAGCTGACAAGGATAAGGAGATTCAGAAAATCTGATCTTCTCTTTGCTGGACAGAACTTCATAGATACCTGCTTCCCCTGTCTACATATCTGAGGGAGTGCGTTGGGTCCCATGACAGTAACATGTCTGGTAAGCGGGGCTGCAGAACACAGTGGTAAGCACTACTGGCTCCTATGGAAGACTGAATGGGCCCAAGAAAGGAGAGGGGACCTGATACCACAGCTCCTATGAATGTTGGGTCTTGTTGATGGGCTACACAGTTGTCTTCTTTCTGTGGCCTCGTGGTTGTGGTTCTCGAGATTCTTTGGACAGGTGTGCCATCATGAATTCTTTCTGTAGAGAGGAATCAACAAAACTCAACCTAAGGAGGGTCTGCTGCTTCCACTTTTGCACAGGCATTTGAGAACATGGAGTAATGTGCGTAAATAAACCATGCTTGGGCAAGTCAGAACGAGGAACTGCTGCAAGATCAGAAGCTGGGTTGTGAACCAGGATTCACTCAAGGTCAGACTCTCAAAAGTTAAGTTAAAAATGGGCAATTTTTAGTATGTTTTAGCTAATGGTTATTTCTAGTGATGAAGCAGAACCACTCCTGATTTTTTAAAATATGGATATCTGCACTGGAAAAGGCTCCCCAGGGAGGTGGTTGAGTCACCACCCCTGGATGTGTCTAAAAGCCGTTTGGATGTGGTGCTCAGGGACATGAGTTAGTGGAGGGTTGTTAGAGTCAGGGTAGTATGGTGAGGTTGTGGTTGGACTCGATGATCTTGAAGGTCTTTTCCAACCTGAGTGATTCTATGATTTGCAATAGCAATCTTAAGGAACATCTCATTTGGCCAGTAGCATCAGCTGCTTCTGTGGACATGTCATTCTGTTGTTCTTGTTATCTTCTTGGATAAAGAGGCTGTGTTGAATTTTACACTTGCTCTGAATTACAGCCATTACTTCAGTAAAACTGAACTCAATTGCAATGATAACTTGGGTTATTAATTCTCCCCAGTTGTTTTTTTTTTTTTTAGCCTGAAATTTAACAATGGAAATATGATAAGGGAAGAAGACAGACATTGCTTTCCCAGGCACAAGCTGAAATCATGAGGATGTAATAATATAATGCTGTGTGTCTGATCTTCCAGGATCTCAAGTGAGCTTCAACCTTTGGGTAGGTGAAGTTGAAAGTTTCCATGGGACTGAAGATGGGTGTTTTTTAGAGATACCAGAACCAAGGAAATAGTCTGGTTCCTCTATCACAAGAGTGTGAACATGGTATAGATAAGGATAATGCCAGATGACCTGCTACTTTGAGAAAATTCTACTCTTTGAGCTGGTTACCATCACTTGTACAATTCAGCACTGTTCACATAAGCATATGGAGCTTTCAGTTAGGCCTTTGCTGAAGTGCTTTACTGAAATGAAGTTCTCTGTGCTGGTGAGAAGAGAGGTTGTTTCCACAAGCTTTCTCACGTGGTAGCAAAAGCTGGTCCCCTGGCCCTGCTCCCAAATGACTGTGATAGCAAAGAAAGCTGGACGTTTTGTCGTGTACACAAAGGGCTTCCAATCAATTTTCTTCAAACTTTCTAGAAATGTCCTTGCAGTGAACCAGATGTACCAAGCTTATTAGTCAAAGCAAAATAAATAAAGGGGCTTACTGGCAATTAGACCATAACATTTAAGTCTAATTCTATACTTTTTATTCATGCTGCTTCAACTGTCTGGTTTAATAACCAGCTTAGCTGCACTGCATGCTTGTTCTGAATGAAAGCCACTGACTAATCGCAGCACTACTTTGGGTTACATCAGAAGGCCATGTGTACAGATAAGTACATCTCAGTGTGAATCTTCATGTCAGATTCAGGAGTACTTTGGACCTGCGCAGTGGTGTTCAGGCTTCAGCCCTGTAGCTGGAACGTTGTTGGCAGTAGGGCTGAGGCCTCGAAGCCTGGGGAGAACAGTATGACCATGGAGGTGGCAGCTTCTCCTGGGGGCTTCCCAGCTCCATCTCCGCTAAAAGAACTGCAAATTCTAATGAGAAGTATCTCACTGGTTTTCCAACCACACCTGCCTCTACTTACAGGAATAAATTTTGTCAGCTCTACGTCCACAGTACAAAGCCTCATTTCCTGTTAGCTTTTATTACCTGATTAGCTGTTATTTTGGTAGCCCATATTTAAAACATGATGCAAAATACAAGTGACCAACATATAGATTAGTCAGTTCTCATCATAATATTCATAAATGACTGCATGATAATTTTTTTCTCCATCCACCCTTTAGGAATGAGTTAGGTTGGAATTTACAAATCAACTGCAACACTATTAACTGTTTGCTTTGGTATCAAATTTGGACTAAAGCTAAGAGCTCCTATCAGCTCAACCCAAGAGTTTGCTGCGATGTCGTTACAATACTTTATGTTCCATAGTGAGTCAGTACAGCAATCTGGGGACAATGATTTAATAGGTTACGGTAAGGGAGAATAAACTATTTGCTGTTGTAGGTGGGATAGGAATGTGCAAATTTTCTACTTACTTCAAAGATTCTTCCTTAAAACAAGCTTCAAATTTTAACTTGTCTTCCCGGTGTTTCTTTTTGCATAGGAATAACAGATTGTCAGGTACTAGGAGAAAGCAACTTCAGTTCATAACTGTTGTAATCCATTGTGTTGTATGGGGGTGGTCAGATAGTGTGTTGAGTATTAAATCAGAATGCCCTGACCACCTTGTGCAAACTGCTTGAAGAGTGCACTATTTACTTTGCTGAGTCAAAGCTTGGATCTGAGTGTGCCAGCATCGAGGTTCGCTGTGAAGCCATAACCTGCCTCTGGCATGTGGAGGCAGCTTCTCTGAGGTTACGAGGAGCTGAGTGTAATGGAGGAAAAGAATACAGCTACTGCAAACTGTAAGAAGATATCAGTGAAAACGGTGGCTTTACAGTGAAAGCCAGAATGGAAGTTAATTGAGAAATGAAGACGTTGAGTGCTGCATAAATCAATGCTGATTTCAGATAGCTGTAAAAGTGAGGTTGTAAATGGTTCACATTCAGCTGTCAATTTCAAGGCTTTCAGAACCAATTAAGAGAGCAAACTGGACTTAAATGTCATTGGAGAAATAAAAACTGTGCAAGTCCCATTTTCTTAAAGGCGCTGTAAAATTTAAAGATTAGTTCCAGATTAACAAGCTGTTTTGCTCTGCTGTGTGGTTTTCAAGTCATTTGGCTAAAAGAACATGCCCATCTAATTTTATCCTGCAGATAGCATTAGAAACAAAAGATACTGAAAAAGGAGAAGGAGCTTTTCTTTTTCTATTTTGCTGCGTTTAGGTGGCATTTTGGGTATCTTAAGGTTTTATTGCCTGTTTTCTCTCACTCCCCTTTTCTTCCCGATGTCTCTGTTTCTTGACTCCAGCAAAAGCCAGTGAGAGCCTGCACCAGGATCAAACCAGAGGAACAGACCATAGGCAAAATGTTCTGTCAGACTCATGGAAGAGACTGAAATCAGTGGCAAGTGCATGAGAACAAGGAAAGGAGATGGTTAACAATAGTCTTATTTGCACTAATTTTTCATCCTGCTTCTTCAGAGGGCACATGCAGCAATAGGGCAGACAGTGCCCATTTCTTTCTTTCTGGCTGGCAGCTCATTACACAGGTAGCCAGCTGCCAGACCACTCTGTGTCAGTCCCAGAATCACCTCTTGCTGTGATGCCAGCTGGAAGGAAATGGAGAGAAACGGTGCTTCTGCCCAGCTCCTTTAAGGTGTGCAGCAGGAGGAGGAACTCAAGGAGGTGTCCTCTGGATGACTGGAGCAGCGCAGCTGGCAGATGCAGCTGGTATTGCTGTGCATTGTAAGGAGATGCCAGTCATTTCATCATTTGTGCAATAACAGCTCGTCCTTTCACTGGACGTTGTCCTTAGCCAGTAAAATAACTTTGATGAGTAATTATAACTCAGTAAAGATTGAGGTTTAACAGTCTCGAATGGATGCAATGGCATCGTCATAAATGCATTCAGGACGTACTTATATACACAAGGGGAAATGAGCCATAGTGGTACTTCGTACCTAACTACTCTGTACTGATAGCTGCATAGCAGACCATTGTTCTTTTTTTAAGCTTGCACGCCCCAACCAACAGGCATCTGGCTTGTGCACTGTACCGTACTGTGCATATTATAATGGGTTATCTGTTGTGTGACTGGGTGTGTTTGCATCAGCTTTAGCCGAGGTGGAACTGTAGCTGTAGGCAGGCAGAGACATGGACCACAGTGCAGACTCGCCTTGCCCTCTGGGGACTGAGGAACCTGATGAATCCATATTGTTCTTTTTCTGCATTGCTTTTGTTACGCTGGGGTGGGCCCAGCCCCAACCTAAATAATCTCACTATATAATGTGAAAGCTATTTAGCCCTAATGAAAAGGAGAAAAGAAATAAAGCTCCTTTGTTCCCCATCTCGCCTCTCCTTTCCCCTGGAGATCCTCTCGTGGTTTCCATGGATATGCAGACTGGTGGTGTGGTCTTGTCCTTTATTGAGTGCACCTATTAACATCTGTACCAGTGCAGCTCTCAAACACAGGCCTGGCTTGTGCTATCTCTGGTGCTGTTTTATGTTTTCCTGTGACACATTATTTTTGGCTGCTTGTTCCACCTTTTTGAAGCAGCATAATTTGTCAGTGAATGTTCAGGCTTTCATTCACGATGATGACAATCAGAAATCTGCTTAGCATGAGCCACTAACATGAAGTACATAAAGCAGCTTGGGAATTTCAAGAAATGTGTTTCTCAGCACCACTCCCTTGAACACGAAGTACGTGAAGCATCAGGTTATATTAAGACCTGGAGCAGGTGGTGCAGTGCATTACAGTTCAGTAGTGAAGGAATTTGCATTGAAAAAGAATTTGTGCATCTTATTCTTCAGTTGTGATCCGGTCTAATTGTGCTTGATTTGACATTGAGTAATTAGGGAATCTTCCTTTTGGCTTCAAGGAGCATTGGACACCAAGCAGGTGAGGTAGGTTTGTTATTTCGTAACTGAGGTTGCAAGCCATAGTAAACTAAAACATACCAGCTCTATAGTGTCATCTCTTACTGAATGCAATGAGATCTAGCCACTGCAACCTTCATACTTCACTGTGCGATGCAAAGCTGAGGGCCAGCAGGTTGTTTGGATGTCATCTGTGTCATCAAAAGCTCAGGAGAAGTAGCAAAGGACAAGTATGTATGCAGATTAAATAGTACAGTGAAACAATGAACTATAGGAGCTCTTAAGCATTCATTCACTTAGACTGTTGGGATAAACAATTGGTCTTTTGTGGCATTCAAGAGTGAAATGAATATTGTTGTCATGAAATAAGTGTCTTGACTGTCCTAAAATACCTTTAAGAGTGAGCAACAGTAATAACAAGAGGATTAGAAAATGTTTTTCTTTCATGCATTGCTTTGGCTCTGATTTGTCCACAGCCATTCAAGATCTTCTCAAGTATGAACAGCACCAAGCTTTATACTGCTCTTATTATTTAATTGTATTCTTGTAGCATTCAAAGGACTCAGCCAACACAAAAAGCTGTTGTGTTTGGAAATGTGCAAGCAGTCCAGAGAGTATTCTCTGGAAAATTCTGAGTTTCAATTGAGAGGTTGGGTAAAATGTGCATGTTCAGGCAGCTCAGTACCATCCTATGTTAGGCATGAGAAGGGGTGATGGCCACTTGGCATCTTTTCTTTCCTCCTCCCTCGGCTGGGTGCTGTGTAAGGTGGGTGCACAGGACACATATCCACATAATTTTTTTCCCCTAGTTCTTTCTACCTCCTCACTAAAAGCGAGAGACAGTTCCCAGAGTTTCTGAAAAAATAATGCAGAGGATCTAAGTCTTTTTTTTTTTTTTTTGGTTCAGCATTTGTTTCTCTTGGAAGTGCACATACAATTCTTTGCTGTTAGCTGCTGCTCAACATGAGAGTTTTTCTTTGTACAAGGCCACGCAGTGCCAATAGCGGGAGCTGCAAATCCTTCTTTTGAGCCACTGCAGTCCCTTTCCATCTTTGAGAACACACGCTTCAGGTCACCTCACTACTTGTCTTTCTTAGCTTTGTGCTTTGTTCCCTCTTAGAACTTTGTAATAGCCCTCAGACACAAGAAAGGAGAAAATTACTATTGGTCAAGTGCAGCCTTGTCCAGACCTGCCTGTCTGCCTGCAATACTATTTTGAATGCCAAGTCAACAGCAAGAGTGAATCAATGCTCTGAGATCAAAAAGCAAGTGCATTGTTTCACTGTTTGGACCAGCAGATGGCAAATATAGAGGAAAAAATCCATCTTAGAGCCAGTCTAGGGAACAGACATTAAATAAAGCCATCTGGCAAATGTATGAGGGGAAAGAAGAAGATGAGACCAAGGTTTGGTTTAAGTACCTGCTTACAACTGAGACGGAGTTGCTGGGAATTCATGTAATAGGGAGCAGACTTTGGCCTCGTAAGAAGTTTTGTGAAGTGTTGAGAGCTTTGGCAGTGCTGAGAACTTAGACATAAGACACCAAAATGCCAAGCAGAGAGCCTAAGAAGCAGCAGCATTTCTGTCTTTGTGAAACTGCCATGGTACTTCATGTAGAAGGGTAAATAGAGCTCTGCTCACTCCACTGCAGGGCTGAGAAGACCACATGTAAGAATCTGTGTCGTAGAAAAGGATTGAGAACAGACGCAGAGAGTAAGCAAGGAGGGCGGGCTGATATATTCCAAATTCTGAAAGGCATCAATACACATGCCTTTGTGCTGCTGCCATCACAGATTGTTACTTTGCCACATTACTTTTATTCCCAGAGAAGGGAGATGTGTGTGGTTTTGCACTTAGGCTATTAAATAAAGTTTCTGAAGAGAAACACAATTCATTGGAAAAGGAAATTATATTTTACAGAAATGCCCAGCCTTTCATTTGGAAACTTGCTTCCAGGGAATGTGATTTCAGAGCCCAGAAATCTAGCAGATGTTATTGCTATTTTCGCTTTACAGGTCAGTGCTTTGGATTTTTTATAATCTGAGAAGTGCACACAGCTGCCAGCCTGCCTTTATGGTACAAAAATTCAGTGCTGAATCTTATTCCTTATACGTCTGCTTTATTTATTTATTTTTTTTCCTGATAAAATGGGAGGAGTGTGGTTCATCATTTGCCCGGGGAGGTGGTGGAGCAGCCATCCCTGGCAGTGTTCAAGAGGCTGGATGAGGAGCTATGAGATATGGTTTGGTAGCTTCTGGTAGCAATGGTAACGGGAGGATGGTTGGACTAGATGACCTTGTAGTTCCTTTCCAACCTTGTGAGTCTATGATTCTGTGACCTTGAAAATCCAGGTTCTCCAGTAACTGGCAGTTTGGTTGGCAGACCAACTCTTTCCATTATTCCCATAAAGAGTGACAGAGGCATCATTTTGCAATGTTTTCATCTTTGTGTCCAGCCCTGTGGCATTAAACAGAAAGAATGATACCAACACTTGAACATAATCTGTAGTAATATGAAAAACATCAGTACTGTAGTGTCAATTTTTATTGCCTCTGTTGATAATGAGGCTCATGTGTATGATGGCATCACACCTATATTTTGTGTGCTATCAATTTCAGACATTTACTTTGAAAATGGTTGCAACTCACTGAAAAAAAGTTTCCTTCCAACTTGTCAGTGTTGCTGCTGATCAGTTATTGCATCTGAGAAAGTCTGGTTGTCTTTATTTTCCCTGAGTATCTCATAGCCAGACTAACAAAAGACAGTATTTCTGTTCCTCTGCTCTGATGAATAATTCATCACCCTGTACTTTTTGTGCTAAGTAAATTTGAACTATTTCTCTTGTAAATGTTATTTACAAGGCTGCCCTGGACATGCGGAAATTTGTTTGCTGCCTTCAGGCACGTCATCCTCTCGTCACTGAGAAGGAAAGTAAGTTTCTTCCTATTAAATATTGGTTGAGGATTTGCCCTGTGCCTCTGTGAATGGTGCAGGGATCCTGCCAGGATGTCAGGGCTGGGGGGAGCAGCAGTGGCATGAAGCTGGCAGCATCGCTCAGCTACACTTCATCTGCCTGAGCCTTAGCTGTTTGGTCCTGCAGTACAGTGTACACCAAGGTGCTCCTGGGTCGCCTTCAGATTACCACAAGTCTAGATGTTGGCAGAGAGGCTTGGAAAGTGTAGTTAGGCTTTCCCTGGTTAAACTCGAGCTGTGTTGAATTGTCTGCTTTGCATTACCTTTAGAACGCAAAGCCGAGTAAAGCAAATTTTGAAAGTTAATTTAGTAAGAGGTGTGTTTGATGAGTTCTGTACTTTAGCATCCTTCTGTGTTCATCAAGGACATCAAACCTTTCATTGAACACCTTCCCCTGGAGAAAACAAGTGGCTTGCTAAAATTGGCCTGCAGGCAAAGTGCAGCAGGTAGGAGGAACTGCTGCCTTCCTCTTACACACTGCGTTTGGTCACATCTTCAGCTGGCATAAAACAAAGCCTGTGGCTGACACAAGAGGAAGATCTAACTGGCTGTTTTTTACAATACTGGAGGGCTTTTCTGCACCCTACCCAGAGCCATTTTGCTGCTTGCCCATTTGTGCTGCTCAGTCTGGAGGGGAGGCAATGTGGCCATTTTGGGCTCACGCTTTGGCCAGCATTTCCAGCAGTGCTGCTCTTGTCTGCAGCCTTTTGCTAGCTCTCAGACGGAAGTGCTCTACTATTTGGCAGTTTTCACTTTTTTATTGCCTGTTATCATTCTGCTTCACTTATCATTCTTTTTCTGACTAGTAGAAATGTAAAGTTTCTCTCAAGTCTTAACAGAATTTTAGTTGTGTTTGAAAACAGCTGAAAAATGAATGGCCTTACAATGATCAGCAACTTTGCTAGTAGGGGCAATGACAAAGCCCTTACGTGAAATGCTGTCTTCATCGCCAGGTCTCTCCCTTGGTTCTACTCACATGGCTGTCCTGATATGCAGAAAAATCCAGGAGTATTTTTTCCTTAATTTTCTATCCTTTCCTTTCTCTGTCTTTCTGCTTCTCTCTTTCTTTCTTTCTCTCTTTTGCTTTCTCACTTGGCACTGTTTTACTCCTGGACCTTTTGCTGCAGTCCACGTCCAGTTGTAAGGTCTATTTCACATCTGAAAACCTTGCCCAGAAAGGCTTTCCTTTACCTGCTTTCTTTCAAGTTCAGCAGTTCTCTATTTCTTATGCAATCTTCTGTACTTGTATCTAGAAGTTTCTATATGCTTTTATTGACAGCCTCATTATTGAAAGCTTATATTTACTGTACCCTTCAGTTTGCCGAGCTTCCTCTATTTCCTCTGATTTCTGTTGTTTAGCATCACTGTGTTGTGTTACTGAATTTAAAGACAATTTGGAAAAATTTGTAAGAAAAAAGTGCAGTGAAATCCTCTCCATTTGGTCTGTAAAAGAAGAACCTAGTAAAAAAAAACTGAACCTAGTGCTATCTAATACACAGTTGTTCCTGTGGGTAGGTTTTCTGCATCGTTCTGCCTTCTGATGATGGTATTTTTGGATGGCCTTTCATAAATAAAATTGTTTCAGAGCACTTGTACTAGTTAAAATACAGTTGCACTGCACAGATCCATAATTTCTGGCTTACCCTCAGTACTCTGTTCAGCTTTTCATTAACAGCAGGCAAGCTTATATTTAATATCTTGAATTTTCAGTTTACTCCTTCCAAACGCTGGTTGGTTATCTGCAATGATTTTGTTATTGTGGCTCTTTAAAATCTAGATTAATTCAGCTTTGCTGCTGCCTGGGTTGTGACATTCGTAACTATGGTGTTTGGAAATTGCTGTGCTTTCCTGACGAGACTAAACACCGAGCTCTTCCTACTTCTGCAAAAAAGATGAGCGAAAGGAAGTGAACAAAAAAAGTGTAATTTTCCTATCAAAGTGAATGGCTTTGGCTCTTTTTCAGAAAAGTGTTTGAAGCATCATAATACTCATCTGCTTTTGGGCTGCTGCAATTACTGCAGGAATGGGCTGATTCTCTGGGTAGTGCTCTCAGACACAGGGTCTGGATTTTGGGTGGTGCTGGACTCAATGAATCCTTGTGGGTCCTTTCCCTCTTGGGCTTTTGCATGATTCTGTGATTCTTGCGTGCAGTGCACATACCTTACTAAAGAGGAAACCACTACTGTAGGGCAATATACTCAAGTGTGAAGGGGAAGTATTTGGCTGGAATTGGAGAAACTACTTTCACAGTGATACTCCTTGTCTTCCTCACTTCCCCTGGTTGCCTCCAGCCATCAGTGGAAATCTGGCATGCTTAGCATTACTTTTCACCCTTGCTGCCCAGAGCACGGTTTCAGCAAAAAGCGAGCAGGCTTTTTTTCTGATAATCTGCTCTGCACAAGGCATCTCATACTGCATCTGAGGACTCATTATTTTCTTTCCCCATAAAGGGTAACTGGGGTCAGCCATTTCCAATTCAAGGGACCTGAAGGTCCTTTAGCTCTTCAGGTCTATTTCAGCTCCTTTTATCTTTTAGAAAATGCATTCTGAGGAGGCTGCAAGCTAAGTAGAGTAATTAATGCACTGGCATGGCAGTAACTTAAAATATTTAAAGGGTCAGAAAAGGCAGATTTCTTGTGTCATCTTCACCACTTCTGACATACTTCTCTTCCCTGATCTCAGCTATGGGTTTGTCTGTACTGTATACTTCGTAGCACAGGTGTCTGGGATAACCTTAATTTCTTGGTTTTCCACATCCAATATTCTGTTGTTGCATTTGTTAATGCTGAGGCCATGTGCACAGTGGGTGTTTTTTCCCACTTTCTCTAAATGACAAGAGTTGAGATACAAGGATCTTATTTCTGTATTAAAAACTTTTAAGCTTAATTGCCACAGAAGATAGAAAATGCATCCTCAGTTTTTACTTGTGCACTCCCCATTTTCACAAGTGCCTTTGTGTGGTAGAAGCAGCTCAGCTGCCTTCCCATTGCCCTGTGTGGTGCTGCCCAGCAGACTCTGCAAACCTGGGAGCAACCTGTCAGCACGTCCCTGCCTTTCCAGGAAAGGACCCAGCAAAGCTCCCGGAGCAACATCAGCCTGCGCTAGGAATTCAGGTCAGGATCTCCCCGCTTGTTCCCTAGCAACTGGGGGATACTGGTGCTTTTTCCTGCCACTGACTCATTCGGCACCAGATGCAGGGATCGCATGGTGAAGGGACCAGGGCGGTGTTGATCATTCGTGCTTTGGGAAGGCAGAGCAGAGCCCAGTGGCAGATAACTGATGAGATGTAGCTTGCACTTCCTAAATTGAACTGGATCGAGGCTTTGCAGGATCCTCCATGCAAACTTTAGAGTACCTCTGTTGTGTTTGCTACCACTTGGCAAGGTGACAGACCCCTCTTGAAGCAACTGTAGCCCTTTGTGTTACGTTGACTTTGACAAAACACGAACGGATGCAGGTAAGCAGCTAAAGTTCATGTTTGAGTTGCCTTAAAGGTTGGTTTTGTACAGGTGCAGTGTGTTTCTTGGTTACACAGATGCACAACATTCAGTCGTGCAAGTGTTGACCTGTCTTTGTACTTATTAAAGTTTCAGCAGATGGTACGTAAAAAAGTTAATTGGAAAGATGAACTGCCTTCCCTAGTTCCTTGTGGCATCTGCTTGTAAAGTGCTGCAAACAGCCTTTAAATTTCTCGGGACATTTCTAAAATGAGCTAGTAAAAATGTGTAAGCGGTCAAGAGTTATCAGCTGCCATGCTTTTGTTGGAACTGGCTCCTTGTTGCACTTTTAGGTATAGAAAGCAGCAATTTCTTCTAACTGTATTGTTTGCAGAAGCTGGCAGTTGTTGCCTGTGGTTGTTAGCACAGTGGGATTTGTTCCTCATTTTTTACTTTGTTTCATAGTTTACAAGTAGAAACCCTTTGACAAGTGCAGAAATAGAAGTGATGTGCCGTTCTAAATAATTTTTGGACCAAAAGAAATTCTCTTCTGTGTGCTGTTGGCTCCCTTCTTTACTCATAAACACTGGCGATTCCCCAGTTTACACTGGGGAATATTTATATCGAGTGCTGGTGAAGGGGTGGCATGAGAGTTGTCTGAAGGACCATTTCTCACAAGAAACACAGTTTTCATATTCAAAAACAAATGTGGAAATAAATGTCTCCAGGTGCACAGAAGCTATTCAACTTGCCTTTTTCAGCAGTCTGTAAACAGTATGCTCAAACCCTTCAGCAGTGGGTTTGGCACGGCCCCAGTTAATGTGAGCAGAGGCCTGCCAGGTGGCATCAGCCTCAGATCTGCTGCACATGTCTTGGGCAGACACACTGTAAGCAGGTTTGTGGATTTTTTTAGTGGCCATTTTGAAAAGGGATCTGAAAAAAATGGAAGCTGTATTTTTAAATTATCTCTAATATGAAGTTATTTAGTTTGAGTGCTGGCTATAGGGCACTCAGGACCTGATTTCCTCACAGGGACAGAGTGAGCACAGTTTCAATTGATATTTTCCATGCTTAGTATTCGTAAAAACAATTGCCAGTCTCACATTGCGTACTGATACAGCGGCTGCTTTGTGATGTGTGAATGTCTGATTTGGTATCTCAAGCTTTTTGTCCATGTCAAACATATGGGAAAGGTTATACATGCATCCCTAGGACTAGCACTGCATGTGCATTCAAGAAGAGAGAAGAAACCCATACCAGTGCAGGATCTTTCTGCAGTTCAGGATGTTCTTGATTACAAAAGAATCTCCTAAGTGTGTAACTTCACACTACTGTGTGTTCAGGTGATATAGGATAGAGAGGGGAAATATCTGCTTGAGCTTCACATTTCAATTAATTGTGCCTTTCTCAATATCAACAACTTTCAGGAGACAACAGCAGAAGCCTCGTCAATCGCTTTGATCTGGCTGTGCAGTAAAGCAACACCCTCAGAGGACGGTGTGGGACCAGAGAGGTTAACTTATCCAGCACTCCCTGCTTTCTTTTGTTCACAGAGCTTTCCAGCATCCTCTTAGTAACACTCTTCTGTCAGAGCTGGGAACAGAGCTGCTAGACACCCCGTTCCCTGACTCACAACTATTTTTAAAATGTCTGAAGGAAAAAAAAGTTTAAAGGAAGGAGGCCCCTACGTAAACAGGGTCAGATTTTCCTTGAGCTTGAGCTAGTGTGGTTGCCAGCTGGATGTAAAAGGCTAAATATTTTCCTTCTACACCTACACTGGCGGCCTTCGGCAGATACACAGACGGCCAGGACTTGAGAGTCCACCCAAGGGAGCAAGTGTCAGCACTTTAGGGCTTAACATGAATCTGAATTGGGTCCTGTAGTTTGGCAGCAGCAGCCAGCCGCAGAAATCTGGGTGCCTGCACATATGGAAGAGCCAGGTCTGGGAATGTTACTGGGACACTGCCCTTACACTAGACAGTATTTCTTGATAGTAAACATAGGAGACATGTTGGGCTCTGCAGTAGAGAGCAGGCCAGAGGTGGAAGGTCAATGTTTTCCTCACTGATACCTGTCCACCACCTTGTGCAAGGCTTGCTGGCAAATGGAGAACTGAAAGGGAAGACATCTTCTCTAAATACCTTTGGCAAGAGACAAAAGCTGCCTCAAACTGAGGGTAGTTCTGTCACAACAGTAAATAGCTACAGACTGGTCATTTAATCTGGAAGTTTCTAATTATCAGCTACTAATTTCCAGAATACCATTTCAGTCAAAGGAACAGGGAAAACTGAATTGCTTTTAAAGGAGGCTTTAATCAGCCTGTGAAAGGATTACATGAAGTGTTTGCCAGCAACAACAGAGGACTGAATGCTCAGGAGGTCCCCTCTGAGACTGTGTGCCTGAGTTTTATCCTGACACACCTGTGTAGAGCTCAGAGATTTCAGTGTATCTGAACATGCTGTTGCTCAGGAGGCTATGTGAGAACTGAAAGAGGCAAGAAGATCCATGGAGCCCCTGGAGTAGAATGGAGCTCACAGGCAGAATGCATCTGGTAGTTACAGGTCTTGCAGAAGCAGCAGTAAAGACCCTTTGTGGATAAAACAATTTAGGACTAACATGTGTAAGTCACTGGATAGGAGAAAGGCTGCTCTGTTGAATGCTTATTTCTCCATCATGGCTGTGCCAACCTTTTCCTCTCTGACTTTGGACCTGTCCAAGGGATCAGTGCCGGGATTCTTCAGAGAACTTCTGAAGGGAGGTTGTGTGCCTCTCTGCTCCCATTCCTGTGTCAGGAAGAGCATACTGTGAAGTTAGGTTTTCTGACATCTGGATGCTAATGCTTTTTATTTTGTGAATGCTGCAGTATGTTCTGTTGAGCACATTTAAATCAGGCGGAGCTCAAGTATTGGACAGTCACATGTAAAAGTGCTGGTGGAAGAGAGCTCTTTATGTGATGATGGGTTTCTGCAGCTCACTTAGGCTTATATCTGCTGAATCACAAGCAGGAAATGTTTGAATTAATGACAAATATTTTCCAACTTCAGTTAGTTAAGTGCCTGCACATGTTAAATTAACCATAATAATCTTGTCATAGTTGTAAGTTAATAACCTGCATCTCACTGTGCTTTGAATATTGAAGTAAAACATTTGAGGGGCGTTCAGGGAAAGGAGCTTGCTGACAAATGGGACGAGTTCCCATGTTTTTGTTTTGTTTTGCCCATTGTAAACAGCATTTTCAGGTTCTTGTGTGGTTTTTGGTTCTCCACTGACACGTGAATAGGGCAGTGGGAATGGGAACCCTAGGTTCCCACTGTCCTCAACAGAGAACATTTCTTCCCAGGGAGGAGATACAGATCTGTTAATTTCTGAAGTGTCTTTTCTCCATTGCCTAGAGGGAGAGGCAGTCAAGAGCAAATGTGGATATGGGAGTTTTGTGGCAAAGGGATGTTTTAACTCAACAAAAGTGAGAAAAGACTGAGGACAAATTGGTGACGTGGAAAAAGAGAGATGTTTCTCCCAGTGCATTTCCCAACAGTGGTGCTTGGGGCCCCCTCCAAGGGTGCTTGGGATAGTAATGCTCTCTTGCTGCAGTGCTCATCCACCTGTGCTCTTTCCACAAGGCCTTCATTTGTCAGTCCCCTTCCTTCTTCCTGCTCTGTTGCACACAAAGTGCCCCTGGCCTTCTGCTGCCTGCCCAGCTGTAAAGGACCAGTGGCTTCAGGAGTAGTGAGGAAAGAGGGAGAGAAAGGGAGCAAGATAGCCAGTACAGTCACGTAAGCTTTGTTTTCTTAGGAAATTAAATCTAAGGAGTAGAAGCATTGCATACTGATGTTTATCACCCGTCCTCCAGTACTGAGTTAAGATGAAAGCGCTGTCAGGGCTGCATCCATCTGTCTTGCAGATGAGAGAGGACACACAATCAGCATGACACTGTGACTGGTAGCATATTTTTCTGCTGCTCTGGATAGATAAGAAGCAGGAGCCCTCCTAGTGAATGTATCTCTGGCTTGTTATAAACGCTGTTGGGGAAGGTTTGTGCTCTTTATTGCCCTCCTTTCTCGTGTTTTCTCCAATCTCCTCATCTCATTCTGCATTTAAAATTTCTGCATGTACTCTTAGGAGTGTCCTGCACGTGTACTCCCTGTCACTTGTCCTGGACAAATTGACATGTGCAAGTGCTTCTATTTCTCAGTGCAAGGACCGGTGCATGTGGTGTAGAACACCAGAGACTCAGCTCTGGATTTCCAACACGGTAGCAGTAAACCTATTAAGCTCCATCAGGGTACTGACTTCCAAAAGCCTGCAAGTCTGAAGTGGCAGAGAGAGGTGAAATGTGCAGAGTGACTGGCAAGATCTCTTGCTTTCATGGACGTTATTGCTGCAGGGAAGGAGCAAATGGGAAAATGAGAATATGAGCAAGTCACTCTAATTTCCATTTGCTCATATCCTTGTTTTGAAGCATAGAGCATAGACCTGCAAGGACGTATAGACAGGAGAACTGCAGGAAAATAGCTCCTCTGTTTCAAACACAAAACAAACGTGACCTGAATGGATAATAGGAATGAAAAGTTGGCAAGTACACGTAGTGAGAGAATAAATGGTAAAATTAGGACTATTCTATTTATGAAATTCTGATTGTGGCTTTTTTTTTAAACTGTGAAGAAGAGTTCTGATGAAAGATGAAAGGACTCAGTATTGTGATGGGGTCAGAAAGCAGTCATCCAGCCTGCTCACCTGAAAACTACTTTGGTTAGGAAGACTTCCTGACTTAAACAGACTCGTACCTGAACTCCCAGGGTTCTCACATATCACTGTGACTGTGCATTAAAATTTCTTGCTCCTTTTTTCCTAAAAATGGTTTAAAGGTTGCTCAGGATGGAGGAGAGAAGAGTTGACTATGGTTCTTGTCTTTCCCATCTGGGCTCAGGAAAATGATTATCAACTTGAAAGCCAGGCAGGACTAAATTAGAAGGAGACAAAGAGACTCAAATAGGTCATCCCCAGTTACAGCTTGCCGCATGTATCTCTTCAGAAAGAGCCTCATGCAGCGTGTTAGCTTTGCATTTGGCCTGTGGGGTTTGGCAGAACAGGAATGTGGAATGTGTTTACAAGGTAGCAGTTATTGCTGAAATATGTCAGCACCGTTGCCTGGGGAAGTTTCAGAGGATCGAGGTCACGCGGACAGTGGCCATCCCCCTTGGACAGCTGGTGTGAACCCTGGGGAGGAAACTGGCCTCAGAGCCTGCAACCAGGGACCTGTGGAATGGCAAAGAAGAGGAGGATGCTCCCCTTCCCAACCACCTCGCAGCACCCTCCCATCGGACCCAGCTCCATCCCCGCTGCTCCTTTGTGCTAGGATGACCCAGGACAGGGGCTGTTCGTTGACTTGGAGACATGGCTGCTTTCTACCACTGCATCCGAGGTGACTCCAGGTTAGAACATGACAGAAGCAGCTCAGCAGAGCGGTGCGGGCAGCCACCAAGTGACACTGGGGAATGCTGAGCCTGAGGGTCCCCTGGCACTTCTCACGAGCGGCTTCTAGAAAGCCGTCCGCTTATATTCTGGCTAATCTCAGGTGGTTGGCTGGGGTGTCTCTGCCTGGAAGGGCTAATGCTTCCCTTAGGGTATTCTCTTTACATTCCCTAGTTTCTTTTTTTTTCTCTGCTCTAAATATTCAGTGTTAAAGCTACTCTGTGCACGGTGCATAGATGATTACTGTAGGCATTTAATTTTTCCAGCACATGAATTCTGGAGGAACCCAGTAAAGAACATCTTGTTCTCTTTGTCTCATTCATTTTTCCGTTTTATTTGTGTTTGGCCAAACCAGACTGTTTTTCATTGTATTCATGGCAAAACATTTTCAAGTAGGCTTCGGATATAGTTATATTCTGTGTTCAGGTAAACACATCATTTGAAAAGGCTTGTCCTTAACTCTTAAGGAAACTTAATAGGAGGGTTGGAATAAAACCGTTCACTGCGTCACACTGCACGTAGCCAGGAGTAGACAGTCAACACATTATGGGTGAGTGCAGAATGGATGAAAATTGGGCCACATTCAGATCTGATGTGAGCAGTCGCAGTTGATTTCTTTGTCTGAGTGACTTGGCCCACTGAGTTTTGTTCTGAATAGCCGACGAAGCTGAATAAGAATCTCATTCTGGGTTGCACTAAGGACGTTTAGTATCTGAAGCTCCCATTAACCTTCGCTGTGTACAAGAGCATGCTTACATGAGCCTAATTGATGGGGCTGCGGGTGTGAAAGTGTGGGTTCTTTGGGGCTTGCTGTGCTTCCAGGTGAGTCTTATTCCTTTTCTGCCACATAGTATGCGTTTGTATGTGTATAGTCAATTTATTGCATTTATGGTTCCAAAGAGCACAGGGGAGATCGCTGAAAGCCCTGTTCTGTTTCAAAGAATCTAAACCCATGGAGACCTTATAACAACGTTGATTTTGATACTCAATCTGAATACCAAGTGACTTTGTGTAATTGTTTTCGTGAAATAGCTTCAGGAATGTTCCTAGTGCTGAATTGAAGAATAATTGCAATTGCGACATGTAGAATCAAATGTAATTTTGTTCTAAAGCAAGTCTTTTTAGTTTCTTTTCTATTGCTTTTCAAGGAGAGTCACAGTGAATATTTAATACTTTACCTGGCGTTAACTTTTAGTGACATTAGCCTGTTATTGTGCAAAAAAGATGAAGTTCATCAGAACAATATTAGCCAAAGTGCTCTGCGTGCACACTTACTACTACTGAAATTCAAGATGCAGATTGTGCTTCTATCAGTAAAATAGCTGATACGAGCCCCAGACTCTGGTCGTGTGTTGAGCTGTTTGTTCTCTTAAATGTAGCAGTGGATCTTTGCAGGGAACTGAGTGGGAGAGGTCTCGTGTCTTTGTGAAAAAAAAGAAGAAAAAAAAAAGAAAACTGTGCTTCCATTAGAGAGATTTAGGTTAGATATTAGGAAAAAGTTTTTCATACAGAGAGTGGTGACACACTGGAACAGGTTGCCCAAGGAGGCTGTGGATGCCCCATCCCTGGAGGCATTCAAGGCCAGGCTGGATGTGGCTCTGGGCAACCTGGTCTGGTGGTTGGTGACCCTGCATATAGCAGGGGGGTTGAAACTGGATGATCGTTGTGGTCCTTTTCAACCCAGGACATTCTGTGCTTCTATGATTCCATTATCCTGTACACTGAGAAAGAAGTCAGAGTCTCAGTGTGCTCTTATTTCTCTTACTGCTCTGTTAATAATGCTTTCCGTATTGGTAGAATAGCTTTCCTGGGCTCTCTGTTACATCACAAAAAATATAAAACTTCCATTGAAAGGTGGAAGGAAGACGTTTTACATAGGCCAAATGCATTTCACGTGCTTTTGTTTTATTGCTTTGCCAACATTTTTTTTCTACTTTTAATTATTTTATGGGGATGTTCAGTTTGCTTTTGAGTTTTATATTTTAACATCTGTTTAAAGAAAGCATGCAGGCTAAGGCTTTTGCTGTGAATAAAATATGACCTTTGACAAGATGTTTACCCCTGAGTTATTGAGCTCCCTTAGGGAAGAACTGACTTTTGCCTTGCTGCACCAGGAAATCAGACCAAGCAGAGGTGCTTTCTTGTCATAGGTTGGTGGATTTTGTTACAGCACACTTTTTTAAAAGAGCAAAAAGTTTGTTCTTCAGGAGCTGCTTGGATGGAAAGCTTGTTTTATGTGGTATTTGTCCTGTAGCCTCTTGCCTTCATGTAGAAAATGGAAAGGCAGGTCTATTCATTCTTGAAAAACAAACAGATAGACATAGCAGGGCTTTTCTCCGCATCCTTTGGAAATGCACTGTTTGTAATAGAGAAAGGAATGCGCTGCTGGCAGAAGGCATGGAGGGCTTGGTGAGTACCCTGTATGAGAGACTGCAGGGTCCTTGGAAAATAATAGTGACAAGTGCACCAGAGATGAGTTAGGCTTGGATATGTGTGGGAAACTGCCTACTGCCCTACAGAAGTGAAAGAAGAAGAACAGCATGGAGCTGTCAGGGAAGGGGCAGCTGGGGGTCAGGGAAAGGGGCTGCACCAGAGGGTGGTGGGCATGGAACAGGATGCCCAGGGCTGTGGGCATGGCCTGAGTGCTGGAGTTCAAGGAGTGTATGGACACTGCTGTCAGACATAGGGTTTGGATTTGGGGTGGTGCTATGTGCAGCTGGACTCAATGATCCTTGTGGGTTCCTTCCAGCCCAGGATGTCCTGTGATTCTGTGAACAGAAAGTGTTGGCATGAGGAGTAGCACTGGAAGATTGTGTGTTGGTGTCACTACTTGAAATATAGGTAGTCACTTCTGAGAAAAGGTAAATCACTCAGAGCTCTGTTTGTTTTGACAGTGGCTAGGAGGAGGATGGGAAAATCCCTAGAAGACTGAATTTTTAAGGAGGAAGACATAAATCAAGGTAGGGCTCCCTTTGGACACTGGTGGAGGCAAAGTTCATCAGGTCCAGCCTTGCTCTGGCCATTGGGAATGGCACACAGGCTCTCAGCACATCATCATGATGGGTGCTACACATTTTCTAATAACATGAGAGCATGCTGCGAGAGTAGCAGTAGCTGGAGGAAATGTCAGTCACATGCACAGAAAGTGAGACTTTTATTAGCCGATAGTGCAGATTAAAAAAGGATGGGGAAGGTGTCATTGTGAGATTGATAAAGATGAGTAACAAACTGACAAAGTGTCATTTTTGGGACAGCAAGCCTTATGTGAAAATACCACATTTTTGAAGATGCTGTCCCTGTGGACACTCACTAAACTATTTTAAAAAAAGAAAGCAGAGAACATATGAAGTCAGAGACTTGCGGTGTGATTATTTTTCATTTATTGATGCAAGACCTTTGAGTAAAATGGAAGGAAAATATAACTCAACTCTGAAAATAGAAAGCAAGATTGTACATAAAAAGTGACAGGCTGTTTTTCTTCTTGGTTTGGAATTTAGTTTGTCTTTGGTATTTATGTGGGTATAGAGGAGGAAAACAGCGTGATTTTCTTAAAAAAATTATTCTCTGAGTAAATTATTTTCAGTGCATCACCCATTCAAAAAAATAGGGATGCAGGAGGAATATGAACAGGTGCTGATGTAGTAGAAAGGGAAAGAGGCCTTTCAGTCACAGTGAGAGTGCTTGGGAGACCTGACTAAGCTCTCGGGATGGCCACATGCATGCAAACGTGGTCTCAAATGTATTTGATCATTTGATTTAAAAATAGGAGGCTGAATAGAAAGTGAAATTTGTACCCCTTTGACACTGGAAGGTTTGGAGAAGTAAGACACATGGCTGTTATCAACTTCTCATGTCCCTTTCTGTGCATTTTTTGGATGTTTTTATACAAACTAATTGGATTTCCAGGGACCTGCATCTTGCTTGTGAGGATGCTCCCACTATCTATGCTGGTGTGCATAGTGCTGGATCTGTGCTTCTTACACCTGTTGGAGAGGGACCTGGGGAAGGGAGAAGAGTTTTCTCCTAATAACATCGAGGTGATTGATGACTTCTGCAAATGATTTTGTAATTAGGCATGTGGTGAGAGATTTATTGCAGGGTAGGTGAAAGCCTTACAACTTGGGAGAACTGAAGGTCGTTTTGAGAGCTTGAAGCGAGGGTCATGTTGAGATTCCTATTAGCAGGAAAAGATCTGAACAGACAGGCACTTTGAACATTATTGTGGGCACCTCACCATCACAAGCTCGTTGCCCACTCATTCTCCTGTACCTCATAGTGCAGTATCTTCAAAACACAGCCATTCTGTTTGGCTACTGGCTCAGCTAGGGCAGTCTTTCTGAATGTTTGGGTTTTCTTTATATCCCCTGACTTCTTACATTTTCTTTCTTAAATCCACAAGGCTGCGTAAAACCAGTAAGGATTTTTAGTGCTTATCATGATACTGGAGAGAGAAAAAGGCAGGTTTCCTCCTCATGTGAAATGATAGTCCCTAGTTCAGATTTTTAAAAGAGCTTGGTCTACTAGAAAGCAAATGTTTTTGCAATCACAGGAATAAAAGGTTCAAATTGCTGCCTTTCATTTCAGCTGTGCTTTTCTTTTTTTTCTTCTTCCTTTTTTTTCATTCTTCTGATACTCACCTGGAATGCAGTGACATTTGGGAGGGGTAGGATTGCCGTGCCATATTCCTTATATATTCTTTGCACTCATGTATTCTTAGCTCATGTATTCTTCCTGTGACTTAGCTCATAATAAAAGAGCGCAGGAAGGAAGAAGGAAATGGAAAAACAATATCTGCTGGGAAAAGTCTAATGTAGAAAAAATACTATTATAAGCTTGGGTAATATTTAGCAGTTTATCATCAGACATATTGGCCTCATAAAATCTCATAATAAATTGATAAAGCAGGGTTCTGTTTCCTGAGGGGGAAAAAAAGGAAGAGAGAAAAAGTACAAGTGCCGTTAGTGCGGTAAATCTTGCCCTTGCTAAGACAGAAGAAATAAAGCAACATGCTCCTGAAGGATGTGGATCCCACTGAGTTTTTAGACCAGAATGTGACTTAGTTCTTGAAGCTCAGCAAGGCTTGGGGAAGTTGAAGAGAGGAGGCTGAGAGTTCTCAATACCCTCAGAACAAAGTACTGTTCCCTGGAACAGCCTCAGGATCCGAATGCAAGTGCAGCGTGTGGGTGCTTCTGTCAGCAATTTGTTGAACAGCTATTAAGCTTACATGTCATAGATTTTAAGGAAAGCTTTGAAGATATCATTTAGCTCTCGATTAAGCAAGTCCCTGTTTACGTCAGGGAAGTGACAAGAAGGTATAATCATACTTATGTTGAACTCTGGCATCTTGTTTTTCTTTCTCCTTCTAAGCACCATGTTTTAACCAAATCTTTCATGTGATGAATGAGTTTGTTGTGGACACTGAGGAAAAAGCTTGAAAGGCTGAAAATCTACCTAAAGATGTTAAAATAACTTCTGCTAAAGGTGAAAAAAAAACCAACAAAGGAAGTGTGTGTAGAACAGCTCTCTGAGTTCATGCACTTGGGAAAGAAAGGAAGGGCTTGGAAGGAAAAGCAGCTTTTCCCATGCCAATAAAAATGTCATCATCAATGCTGACTGACTGCCTGGCACTAGGCCGTGTGAGATGCTGAGCTGGGAGTAAACTGTAACTCAGCAAGCACTTAAGCACATGACTAAGTCTCAGCACAAGCATTTACTTGAAATCAAGGTGGACTAAAATGATCTGTCAGCTTTCAAGTGGCGGCTTGGCCATTACGGTCCCACTCCGCCCATATCCAATGATAAATGGTCAGGCAGACAGGCTTGGTGATTGCATGATTGCATCTCTGGCCAGACCACTGTGTCCTTTGCCAAGCATTTTGCCAGTTTATTTCAGTTCCAGTCCCTCTGCGATTTGTTAAGCTCTCCTCCACAGGTTAGCAAAGAGGATACCCTTTCATCTCCTGGTGCAAACAAATCTCTCCTTGGTTACGGCGGCCATAAAACTCCTCCCCAGTCTGACATTCAGTCGTCAGCGTGTGGCCGCACCTCTCCATCTGGGTCTCAGACAGCATGTTTTCACAACATAGCAACGGCCATGAGAGCTCCCAGCCTCCTGCTCTGTGAACATCACACCCCTTTGATGAACCAACATAGGCCTAGTAGAGCTGGATCCAAGTACCAGCTATGGATTCAGACTGTGAACTTCCCTTTGAAACTGCAAACCTGAGCCACAGCCACCAACAGAGCAGCCAGGTCGTCCCCCAGGTAACCTCTGGAAGCAGGTCACGGATGACTCTTGTAGCAGTAGACATGGGACCTGGCCAGGCCTCACTCCTCACACACTGTTGTTCCAGCACTCCCTTGCAAGTGGTGTCTCCAGCACCATGCTACAGCAGTACAGATAAGCTGGGCTGCTTTCTTCAGGCCCAAGACACTTCTTGGAAAAGTACACTGATTACTAAAACAATCTTAAAATTGCAAAAGTATTACAGATTTGAAGACTGGCCATGGGAGGTCAGGAGTAGAGAGAGGAGCTTGCATGTAGACACATGGCTGGCAAAAAGAAAGCTCATCGGGATTCAGTGTCATGCTGTTTTTCCTAAGGAAGGAGAGATGCTTGTTGCACCCCTGTCATATATGACTGTCCTCAAGAGTTTGGTGGATGCAGTGGAAATGCTCTTTGCAATCTTGAATGCCAGAAGTCATTCGCACAGATCTTTACTGACATAGTGGTGGAGTTCACTTTTTAAAATCATTTTTATTCTGTAGAAAATTGTTGCTCAGAGAAGCTGTGGATGCCCCATCCTTGGAGACATTCAAAGCTAGGTTGGTTGGAGCTTTTAGCAACGTGGTCTAATGGCTTTAATTATGCCAGAAGAAACATGCCTCTGCTCAAAGTAGCATTTCCATTACAGGGGCATTTATCACCTGGTGACTTTGCTGCTCAGAACTGATGTGGTGTAATGTGTAAACAGATAACAATAGTAGACCTTCAGCTAGCTGCGCATGGATGCAGTGGGTACAGCTGGGGATATGAATTATGGCATCCAGTATATATATTAAAATATAAAAAATATGATGCGAAATGACATGATGATATGATATGTGAAAGGGCTTTTTTGGTGATAAAGGTGCTCATTCAGCTGCTGGGGAAGTGGAGAAGCACTGGAGCTGGTGGGCAGCAGCAGTGTCTTTGCTGGTGCCATCTCATGTCTGTCCATCACCACCTGGATTGAGAACTCACCAGTGTTTCAGGCAATGTGTCATGGTTTAGGCTCCAGTAATAAATATTTCATTTCCATCTAACTCTCTAAATTTATGAGCCTCATTACGTAAGTCTGCTCTTATTTCAGGGGTTCAGAGTAGCTGTGGTATACTCACACCCCGGTCTAGGTTCTGGCATAAGCATCTGTCACCAGTGCAACCCAAAGAGTTCCTCTGTGGTATTTAGGTCACCTTCCAGTGAATGACATCCATGACTTTATACTGACTCAACCATGAAATCATGGTTTTCCAGATAGAGAAAAGAGAGCACAAACTGATGCACAAACTCTTTTGGAAATTGTTTTGAAATTACAGATATTCTGCCATCATTACATTTTTGCTTCCAAAAAGCAATGAAGAAAAAAATTTATTGTTTTATTTTTACCTTTGTCTGCATGAATAGAAGAGTAAAAAGAATGATTAATTTTTCACAAATTTTCACTTAAAAAAGAATTAAAACTAGAATCTGTAGAATATGCCAAGTTAAATAAAACCTGAATATACGTGCAGTTCTTTACAAAGGTTACTTGCACGTGTTACCCAAATGCTGTGATTGGCACAAAGACATTGTGTCTGTGCTGCTGAATAGGAGCAGAGAGAAAAACTCTGAGGAGCAAACCTCTGATGCAAACATTCAGAAGCATTCAAGAATTTCATTACACTTGATTCTCAGTAAGGAGAAGTGAGCTGATTAACTGGAGTGTAGCGTATCATCACCTTATTAATTGGAAGTAAAAAGCTTCATTGGAATATTTGGAATATTAATGGAATATTTTTGTGTTGTGGATTTATAAATAGATATGTGTATATAGACATGTATTGCGCATGTATTTATCTACAACATCATCTTAAATTGTTATGTCTTTATATTTTTGTACCTTGCCTGTATGTGTCTATTGAAATATTGCTATTTTGTTGATATAAATGACATTTTTTCTCTCTCCTTTAGTGACTGTCACGTGAGTTCCTCAAGGACAATGGACCCCAAGGTGCGAGAGACTGAAGGATATGGAGAAGACAACTCAGGTAGAACTTCTCCCTTCCTCAAAGAACAAAAAGGGCTGTAACTTAAGCTTAGCTCTGTCACAGAAGTGAGTGTATTCATTTAGGGAATGCATTCTGTCTCTCTCTCCTTCTACCTCCAAGACCTGTGTCAGTTTTGACATTTCTCAACTCTTGAAGTCAGATTTTTGTAGTATCTTGTGACAGTTAACTTCTCTACCCAACAGGATCCAGCAATAACTGAAACACTGGTAGGGATGCTTTCCAATGCTGTCATCCCAACCTACAATGCACAGGCACTAGTTGTTGGGCTGTCTTGTGCAAAATACTGAATTCTTTATGGATGTAGGAACTGATGGTGATTCAGGTCTTTCCTCGCTGAGCAAACTATCACTATCTTTGAAGATTACTGCTTGATTTCTGTTTTAGTACTTTGTGATCCACTAAGTCTTATAATTAGCATTCAAAACATTTTCAAATGTGTTGTATAACTGACATTGTAACAGCATTAGCCTCCTGATACTGCACATTTCACCTAAGTAAGCCATTTCTACATTTAAATTGCTTTCAGTAACAACATTGTCCTTATCATCACTGTTTTGCTTGCTGAACAAAGGCAGTATGTTTCCAAGTTGTAATTTTTTCTCTACATACTAGGCTGTTAATACCAAAGTTTTTCTTCACAGTCTAATTATCTCAAGAGGCAAGTAGAAACTCTATTAGGAAAGATCCTACACTGTAGGTTATTTTTATGTCATAAACACTGCAATCCATTCTCTCAGATAATAGTAATTTCATGCTATCAGTATAGTCTTGAAAGGCATTAATGCAAGAGCGGACTGTGTTTCCTCTTCCAGGAGAAAAAAATCCACTTATGAAAAAATTATATGGGAATTATTATTGTTCTGAAAGCCTGCAAATGCCTCTGGTTGCATCTTCTTTATGTTTCTTCACTTAGGAAAGAAAAAATCCAAGTTCAAATCTTTCAAAAAGTTTTTTGTTAAAAAGAAAAGGAAAGAACCTTCTTCAGGGAGCAGCAGTCTGAAGCTATTCCAGTCAACAAGCGATGTGGCGGCCTCACATGACATGCATGCTAGTTTTGATTCTGAAGATGAACACGAGTAAGTCTTTGGACTGTGGCTGGTAAACAAATGCATTGCTGCTATGAGATCTGTAGATTAAAGATATCCTAAATTGCCTCCTCTTCCTGTCCAGAATGCTGCACTCTCAAACAGTTGCCTTTTTCAGGAAAGTACAAATTAAAATGCTTGAGGCATGGCAAATTACAAATGGAAAGGATGGGGTGCAGCAAGAAATAATAATTAATAAAGCTTTTGTGTAAGCATAAGTAATCCTTGGGTTATTGTTTCATCTTCAAAAAAGGGAATTAGGTACTTAGCTTATATTTTATCAGAATTTTCTTATACTCCTAAGACGTATCTCCCAATGATTGTTAAAAAATGTGGACTCAATCATTTATGCCAGTTTTTGAAAGCATGAAAGAGATAAGGGGATGACTACAATTGAAATCAGCAGGAACCGGAGGCTCTAAAGCTTTTCTTTCTTTTGCATAGCTAGGATTCATATGACCAACGGATAAATGCCTGCATCTGAATTAGCCACCAGCTGCCTTTTACAATCAGCAGATAGAAGTCAGCATTTCTAAGAAAAAGTTCATACCTTTCTTGTGTAGACGTATGAAGTTAGTCTGATGAACCATGCTCTAGATGTGCCTGTTTCTCCCCACTGAGTGTAAGCAGGAGCCTGGGATGACTTGCTCTATCTAGCACAGGAGCCTATTAGCGTCTGAAGTTAGACAAGAGGCATCCCAGTCTCTGTATCTTGGTACCTCTTATCTTCATTAAGACTTTTCCAAAAACGTTATCTATTATATTTCATCCAAAATTAACCACGAGAAACGGGATACAAAGTTCAAATGTGTTCCTGAATGGACCGGGGGACCTCCGTCCGTGGATGGAGTGCAGCCGGGAGCTACAGCTGTGCAGGGAGACAGGAAAGCCAACCCATCCTGTCCATTTGAAACGGCATGGTGCGATGCAGCCACTAGGCAGCGCCAAACAACCGAAAAAAATTACTAACAAGTAGTAGTAGTATTGGCAAGGGTAGCAGTAGTCCGGCTTGAAGCCCCAGGAATTCCGGGTTGGCAGCAGCAGATCTAACAGTGGGTAACACCGTTGTTGTTCAACAGTATATTTTTGAGACATAGATGGTGAGATTTTCTGTCCCTCATGCACTGCTCATCAAGGTCATGTCTGAGCGGGTACAGACAGACTTTGGCTGGTTTTGCCGTGTCCCTGTGCATTGCTTGCAGGGTTATAAAATTATTATTTCTTTATACTTGTTTAGATAAAGACCATGAAATACCACGAAAGGAAGGAAGCATAATGAGAGCACTCATAATCTGAGGAGACATCTAGAGTACCTCTACTACACATCTGGGAGTTGTGCATCTGCTAGGAAGAGAAAGCAAGGACAGCATGCAGGGATAAAGGTGCACATGCAGTAATGCTGCTTAGCTGGCAGCTCTTGCAGTCTTTGTAAGATGTCGGTGCATTGAGCAGCCATCGCAGTCCAGACTGACAGTTACTTTGCAAATTGCTGTAGCTCTCTGACCTTGGATGCATTGCGGAGATCACATTTTCACATGGATAAATTGTTCTTCTAATGTCTCTGATGCATTAGGCAGAAACAGCAAGCTTTCCTTCCTTCTGCAGCAGGCATACAGATTAACTTTTTCCTGCAATTGTTTTATCAAATGTATTTATAGCAGACATTGCAAGGAAAATGTTACTTTTTTGCCATGTTTGTTTATGTTTCTGAATGTCTCTATGACAGTACCTAGGATCCAAAAATATACACAATTATTTTCCTAGGGAGTCTGTTCAATTAGCTTGATAGTTACTTGAATCCAAGCAGTTCTGTGTTCTGCTTTGCCATTTCATAGCAATCATATTTTAAAAAATTAAAAGAAGGGATTCCCAGAAGAAATGCCATATGCACACATTTCTGGTCCCTGCTCAGTTGAGTTGTGAACTAAGCTGAAGAAAATGAGTGCAAAAGACCTCCTAGCAGCCAGCTTTCTGCCCATATGTCTCCCCTAACATTCCCATGAAGAAACAAGGTGTTCATCCCCCACATGTAACATTTTTGAGATAAGTTACATGCTGCATCCATTGCAAGTAGGAGTCAGAACATGAGAGAAGCTACCCGCAAAGCTTTCTTTGCTTCTTCTCACCAGGCCACAAATAATGTCCCTGAAAAAACATAGCCACAGGCTCATAAGGGAAAATCCCAAGGATCTTGTTGTAGAGCACAGGGTCTTGTAAGCATAGTGCTTAGATTCACCTGAATATGCTGAATACATTCATCTCAATGACACTTTGAATTTGTGGAGAGGCTTGGAATTGCAGATGTAATGAGTGCTGTGCACATCTGTCTTCCACTGCAAAAGACCACCCGAGTTAAGAGTAAGAGGCAAAAGAAGTCTATGTGTTTTCACTTGTTTATTATGTTATTCTAGGGCCCATAAGGGCATTATGGGAAGCAGAGCTTTGTCTCATGACAGCATTTTCATCCCTGAAATTGGACAAGAGTCTGCAAGGCCAGTAAGAGTATTTTCTCAAGAAAATGTTTCTGATCGAATTAGAGCTCTGCAGGTAATTTGCACAATGCACTTTTTTTGAATGCAAGTGGAATGTCTTTCCAGGCTTCATTTCTTTTATAATGTTAATAATCGAATATTAGATTAGCAAGTAATATATGTTTGCAGCTTAATCAAATGTTGTGCTTATTCATCAGACAGTGCTATCTTACCTCGGTTCTACTGAAAAGGTATTTGTGAAGTGAATAGGCTGTTGGGCTCCTAAAGAGAATCTCTAATGTGAAATGTCCTATTCTCTTGACTATTCAGTTACAAAGATAACTTAAAGGTAACTTGCTGACCTGAACTAGGAAACATACTGGGGAAACTTCCATCATGATCACATGTTCATGTTTATTTTGCCATACCGAAGATGAAACTCCAGCCTACCATGAAACTTGGACCTCCACCTCCGTTTGGGTATCATGCAAAGAGAACAGATGATGCTGGGACCAGTTCTGAGGATGATGGATTACCAAGAAGTCCCCCAGAAATGTCTTTGTTCCAGGAAGTCTTAAGTTCAGGCACAACAATGAGAGTAAGTAGTTCTGATGTTGATAAAAAACAGTGTTTAATTATTTGTTTCACCTATGTGTAGAGGCAGAATGAATTATTTGGCTTGCTATATGTACCTCTACTTTACCTCCAAACAATTCAGAAATACCTCTGTTGTAGGCGAGTGAGAAGAGTGAGAAGAGAGTGAGAGAGAAAGTGTTCTATTTCTATAAACAATTACTTAAAATCTCTGTTCCTGATGAAATGTAAAAATAGTTCCAGAAAATGCAGAACTGGAAAAGAAAGTGTGTTTGTGTGCATGCATGGAGATTCTGTTTTTTTAGGAACTACAGAGAGCTGCCAGTCTTACAAAAATCTGAAAAATTGGTATTCTTCTTTGAACGTGTTGATAAGAGAGCTCTCTTTTTCAGTTTTTATGTTTTTCTAGCCTGTCATAGAAAAAAGGATCATAAAATAATTTGGAACTGTTCTGTCTTTTTAAATGGTAGTTTTGTTATACGTAATTTCATTCTTTATCTGCATGTCTTTGACTTTATGTTTGCAGTATCCTTACTAATCTTTAAGACTACTGAGAAAAACAACTTATGTTGTCAGTATCTGTGTGCTTTGTGTAGATGATTTCTGCTAGTACATCCATCTCATTTGTTGTCTTTTACTGAATCTCTTCCTCATTCCATCCCACAGTTCTCTGACTCTCACAAGCACCCTAGCTCTTTGAGTTTAGCTGGAACAGGCAGTGAAGAAGAAGAACAGGTAACTTCTGCCAAATGTATTATGAGCCAAGCAATTACGTGTAGTAATCTTCTAAGAAATGCAAGGCATAAATATTACTTTTTTGCCTGTCTGCTGCAAAAACAATCTTGTATGTATGTAGGTGCATGTCCATTCATTTTGCCTTTTTAATGCCTGTCCTTCTAGTATAAGGTTATGATTGTTTAATAGCATAATTCTGACATCTAGTAATCTTCTTTTAACACCAATTAAGCCTTCAAAAATAGTTCATATCCTCTAGCAAAATTTACAGACGTGATTTAATCTCCAAATGCAACCAGTCAGATTTAGACACTAAAATAGCATCCTTTTTTAAAGATGGGAAATTGCAGTAAAACTTGGTTAGGTTACATGCATAGGTTAAGGGAGAGTGGTTGTAAAGGAGCCATGAACAATATCTAGATCACAGAATCACAAAATGGTTCGGGTTGGAAGGGACCTCACAGCCCACGCAGTCCCAGATGCTGTCATGTGCAGGGCTGCCCCCTTCCCCCAGATCAGGCTGCCCAGGGTCCTGGCCTTGGAAGCCTCTGATCCTCCGAAATCTGCCCTAACTCTTGGTTTAAGTACAAAATTACCTCACACTGCTATAGAAACAGTTTGATGATAGTGACTGACATTACTGCTCAGGAAACGGAGGTGAAGTCTTTAGTGGGATTGTGGCCACGTGAACCAGCACAAGCTGGGAATTCTGCTGAAGTGATATTTTCAGGACTTGAGTACAAGCAAATAGATGACTTTCTTCAATCAGCAGTCAGATGTTCTGGCTGATTAAAGAGCTGTTTTGAAAGGCTCTGAAGAGTCCCTTTTAGTTGTGTGCAGCTGGAGTCATGGGAGAAAGAACGCGGGGGGTAAAAGAAAGAGTGTTTTCTAGAAATAGTAGGAGGAATGGAGGGGAATTGCAGAGAGGAAATAGAGAAGCTAGTCCTGAACTCACTACTTCTTGCTAATTATGCAAAATGTATTTTAAGGCCAGCTGCAGCAGGGCTCAGCAAAGATTTCTGGCCTTGCTTGTTGGATTGCACATGAAATCGTTTGAAAAGCTGCTTGTATGCAGCAAGGTCATAATATTTTTAAAGACTAAAAAGAACATGTGAAGAAGGTATTTCTTGAAATCTGGTGTAGGCAGACTGTAAATATAGAGTTCAGTCCAGATGTGTGTTGGCTAAGGAAGGATTTATGTCTCCCTTTAGTTCCATTAACTTCACTCTCTGACTCACTCTCTGACTCCTGAGATGCCTATGTGACTCTGTGGTTGCTCAGCTTTTTCCACACATCCCATCATTTAGATCACAGCATTCTTTATCCCAGTCTAATTTCAGAGTACAGCCATAAAGTAGCACCATCAGAACACTTTCCTCTTGAACTGCAAGGTCTGCTCAGCATTTCAGAAATTAGCTGCACTCCTACAAGGCAGAGGAGACTGCTTCACAGGGATGAGAAGTTTTGCACAACATAACACTGAGATTTCGGGTAGCAGTGACACCTTGCTGTGTCTTGGAATCCTTCCTGGCTCAAACAGGAAGGAAGAGATCCCGTCCACTCCTTTGGAACGGAGCTCTTTTGCTTCCCCCTCCCTGTGCTAATCAGCAGTACCAGCTGAGGGGCAGCTGAGCTGCGTGTGCGTGAGGTTTGCAGGATGGGGTCTTCCTGCTGGTACCTCCTCCAGCAGAGTTGGCCAGAGCCAGGCTCCGTGAGACAGGCAGCTTTTGCAGTCAGCTCAGAGCTGGCATTCAGTTGGGCTGCTGAAATGTAAGTGGAAAAACAAAGCAGATTCTCAGTTTTCCAGTGTATTCGCCAATGCTCAGCACTGCCAGAGAGAAGATATGCAAGTTGTCGAGGAAAAGCAGTAGTCAAAAAAAACCCAAAAAAACAACAAACCACAAAAACAAGGCAGGCAAATAGTGATTTGCCTTGAAAGAGAACATGTGCTGTGTCTTTGTCATGGAGCTGAAATGTCAATGTATTCACTGCTAGGTACTAATGTATAATGCAGCCACGTATTGTTTGTTGTACATTAGTCATGTTTGAGTACTACACTGCAGATATTGTAGAGTGGAAATTAATGAGAGCATCCATTATTCAGTGGCTGAGATGCTTTTTTTTTTTTTTTTTTTAACTGAAAGCATGATCGAAAGCTGTGGATCCAGCCTCCCCTAAAATCAATGGGAGTTTTTACCTGGCCATTCAGGAAGCTGTAGCAAACCCTGGGTATATTACAGAATGTCCTTTGTCTGCAGTGCATGATGCAGAACTCTACTTACAGAAAATGCTGATGCTTTTCCCTTACCAAAACATAAAATCAACACTGTTCTCATGTAAATCCATCCTCTGATAAAATACCACTTCCAGAGCCTTCCACCCAGCAGAACAAAGTATGACAAAGGAGGAAAGCTTTTCTGACGAAATGAACTGGAATTTCAAGCCTACAAAGTGAGTCTTACCAAGAGTTGTCAGAGATTGTGTTAATGTTATGACAGATAGGTTAGAAATATCATTTTGCCTATTTGCCAAAACTGAATCAGAGAGAAAGGAAGAACCCTGTTTCAAGCCATTTTTCACAGTTTTTTCAGACTCCTTTTTCTATCAGCTCTGGGACTTGCATAGTTTTTGTGAAGCACAAGGGAAGCTGAATTCCAGCTTTATGAAAGTACTACATCCTTTGGAGGACTCAGGAGTTGTTTTTGGATGCATTATTGTTCAGGTTGGAAGTTCCAGGCCACAAGTAGAAATTGTCCTTCATTTCCTTTCCCAGAATAGTCTATAAATGAGATGTTACATTTCAGGTAAACTCCCTAGTTATTGTGCAAATATAAGTACATGAGGAAAAAAAATGCAAGCTGACTTTGGCATTAATGTCATTGATTTTTTATTCTTTTTTCTTTGGGAGGGTGTTGTGGAGCTGGAAGAGACATATGCAGTTTAGGAAGCTAGAGATGTTCCAACCAGACATAACTGTGGATAGGAGCATAATAGGCACAAAAACTGGAAGATGGACCCAGAAAGGAAACCAGCCCTTTAGGCTTTGTAATGCAGTACTCTCCATAAATCTGTCTGCTAAAACATGTTGACCATGTATTTTTGTGCTTTAGATCTTTTAGTTAAATAAGTATCAGTTGCTCTTCCACATTGGACAGTATACCTTAATAGTCGTGGAGCTAAGAATTCACTATTGCTAATACCAGTGTTCTGTGTGCAACATTAAGAAATACAATGTTTTTTAAAGGACCTCAGAAGGGAAAAGAAGCAGCCTTAAAATGCAAATAAACATGCCCTTTTCTTTATTGTTAGATTCATGTATTGCTTTCTTTGTCTGATTTTATGCTTGGGGATTTTTTTTCAGGTTACATTGGGTCCTCATTCCAGATCTTGCTCTACAGATGGGCAGCTGTACTCTAGGCATGGAAGTGCTAAAATGAAATCTCCCCACGACTCTGACAGTAGCATTTCACCTGCTGCCAATTTTGAAACTCCACCTGAGCTTTCCTCGTGCTTGGATAACTCTGCTGCTAAACATAAGCTTTTAATAAAGCCCCGGAACCAGAGGTCCAGTAAAATGAGAAGATTTTCTCAGGTAATGGTGAAAATAAGCAGTGTCATCACTGACACAAAACCAGGAAGTTCTTTCTGGACTTTGTGTTTCAGATTCAGGTGTGATAAGAAGAGGCATATTGCAGCATGGGCATTTCATTGGTTGTTAATAGCTGTTATTTCATGGGACTAGCAGCAGCCTAAATATTATCAGATCACTTGTCAGCTCTTATGACACAGAAGTTTGTGTCACAATTGAATAAATTTACCATGCAGTACAATTTAGTATCTTGTCTGTGATGTGGAGGTTGGAGCTGAGTGTTTCATTTCTTACTTAAATAAATAAAATTGGGAAGTATTAACTATTAGCTTTTGTACTTTTCCTGGTCTGAAAGATCTTTTGAAATGTTAGTCTCTGATAGACTTGATGGAGGAGCTGCTTTAACTTCCCAAATGTAATTGGACTGATTCTTACAGAAAGTACAGAAATAATAAGTGGTGATCTGTTAGCTGGAGACAAATTCTGTACATTAGGACTCTTGAATTCAGCCTTCTCTCTATCTGCAAAACCTATAGAGCCTTTTTGAGCACTACAGACACTTAAAATAAGTCTCTGCAGAAAAAGAACAGTGCATTGCTGATCTTGTTTTTTAAACCATCATTTTACAACATTGTTTATCTCCTTTGTGGTTTTTTTTTTGTTTGTTTCTTAACTGTGAAGGGCATAGCTTCAGTTTACTTCTTTCTTCTAGGAAGTAAAGTTTACAGTTCTTCCTAAAGTACTTTATTGCTTGTGGTTTCTTTCAACATTTTCAATACATTAAAGTGGCTGAATTGGTTTGCTTAAAAAAGGAGATATTATTCTCTCTGTATTTAAATGTGGCTTAGCTGATATTTTTTCTCCTTTTCAAAATCTCTGTGTGGTCTTTGGGCTTGGTAGAGCACTGCTGTGAACAGCACAGTGATGAGGCCAATTATTTGGAAAATCATGTAAAGCAATAAAAGCCTGATCAAACCTTTCTCCCTTGTAAACTTGTTAGCAAAACACTTATGTTGCTCTAAAAGTAATGCCTCCTATTTTTTTCCAAGGAAACTAAAACTAGTGCACAAAAGCACTATTTGATGAAGCAAAGTCTCAGCTACAAAACATGATTTTCAACAAAGTCACCACCATTAGCTATGCATTTTTACCAGTGATAACAAGAGCCTGCATGTTGCACTTGTAAAAATCTGCAAAATGCACCACCCAGCCCTCACTGTGCTCATGTCCACCGTTTGGTCTCCATAAATATTCAGCATCAATAAATGTCAATGGGTGCCATTCTTTTTTTTGCATGGAGGAATTTAATGACACACCTTTGATTCACACACTTCCATATGAGACACTGTTGTGTCAAACCACCCCTCTGCTGCCATCTGCCACACAGCGACAACCTCTAATGGGATATTGGTGGGAAGGTTCAACCTCCACTGCCATCCCACCAACATCTACACCTGGCATCCTGGGCAAACATCATAACATGGGAGGTGCTACTTTTGGAGCATGTCTCACACAACTGCTTTGTCCATTCTACCTATTAACTGACATTAATTGAGCCCTCCTGGTTTTTTCATGAAGAGTGTTTCAGTGTTTAGATAATGCATTATTAATATTTGCCTGGCCAACCCTGCCTGTGCAGTTTGCTTCTGGCTTATCTATACCTTCTTTTACATTCTTGGGCCCTCACTAGAAGCATAAGAGGCATTGTAGCTTTGTGTTCTTTGCACTGCACTTGTGAAACAAGAAACTGGGAAAATCCTAATATCTTCAGAATGCAAATTTTGTGTTCTTAGAGCAAGGGCCCATATCCAAAATATATATTTAACCAACAAACTACAGTGAATCAGTGAGCTAATGTATGCACTGTGTGAAAATGTGTTTTCAGCAGCTTATTAACATTTTCAAATAATCCTGTATATTTAGCCAGTCCTTAACTGAAATGTAATCACAAGACCTCATTGATAACTACATATGTATTTGTGAACTTTTATGAAATAGTGTAATTCTTGGGGGAAAAAAAAGACTTGTGCACAAAGGAGAAAAGATTATAATGCTGTATTACAGTGTGATAAAACTGCCACATGGGAGTAGATACTCAGCTGGCATAGTGTGTCAGAACCTGACAGGCTTCTTAGTTTTTTGTTCTTCCTTCGATGTAGGTTTACTCTTTAGGAAGAATGGCTTGTTTTATTTTTATTTCTATTGTGGAGTTGCAAAACACAAAGGGACAGATTTTCTCATTCAGATGCTGCTTTTTGCCTAAGAGCAACACAACATATCCAGTATGCTCAGTGGAATCAAGTGCCAAGGACGCTCCAGTGGTCATTGTTTTGATGAACTTCCCATCTATAAAGGCATGAAAGCCTTAGTTGTGCAGAAAAGAATGTCACTGATTGCTTTTATATTGGTTAAATACATTATTCCCAAGTCTTTGTAGATGAAAATGCATCCAGTACGTAGGTTAAGAAAACAGCATGCTCAGTGTTGGAGGCAGGTTTCGCCTTCCTGTCTAAGATCTTGGTTGTAAATGCCGTGTTTAAAAAAACAAAGCAACAGCATACGAATCTGCACATAGTGATGGAGCTTTCTAAATTTCTTCCTTGCAGAGGACCCAGTCTGAATCTCTGACTGATTTGAGCTGCACACCAGAAGAAGAAGAGGATGATGAAAAGGAGATGCGTGCAGACTTGCCAGATGCTGTATTCAAAACCAGCGATCAAGAAGTGCCTTGCAGCACATCTGCAGCACAGGACGTGGCTTCCTGGCAGAAGCCCAGAGTGCCTGAGGACCTTCCTCCTGCTTTGAGACTGGCAGTGACTCAACCCATTTCTGACTCTGCTGTTGCACAGGAAGCTTTGCTTCCAGAGAATGAACCAACGGGCTTCCAACCAATGCTGGATACGTGTGTGAAGTCTGAGTGCTTGCTGCTGTCAGAAGGCAACAGCTCCACAACTTCTCTGAACTCTGCTCCAGACATAGAAGTACAAAAGCCAGAAGATTCCTCAGCAGCACTGGTTCTGTTGTCTGGGGATGCGAGTAGCAATGTGTCAACTAGTACTTTAAATAAAGGAAACAAGGAGCTTCCTTCTGTGTTTTCAGCACATGAAATACCATCTGAAGAAGATATTTCAACTAGTAAGAATAGTAATATTTGCTTGGAAGGGTTAGAAGAAAACATACAGAGCGATGACCAGGTACCTGTGGAAATGTCCTGTAACAAAGAGTCAAAGAAGGTGGTTGCTGTGTCATCAGAGTCTAGCAAGCAGTTTTTCACAGGTTCTTTTCAGCCCACAGATTCATTCCATGTTTCACATCCCTCTTCTTCATCCCAGGTGGGGTCGCATGCTTCCCAGTCCCTAGAGAAAGCAAAGACTGTACAAGAAGCAGCTGCTTCTGATAAAGAGAACAGTCAGTCACTGGTTCACAAAGAAGAGATTTTGGAGAAGAAAAATGAAAAAACTGCCAATGAACTCAATGTCTTGAGAAAGTTTTCTGTCTCCTCTGCACGGGAAAGGCCAAAAACCAGAAGCCTACATTTTCCAGAAGGTTCACTGTATGAAGATCCATTAAATACCAGGTTCTTCCTGTCCAATGTGAATGTCTCTTTGAAAAATGAGAAGTTGAGCAAAGACTTGCAGAAGGGATCAGATCTGGAAGGTAGAAAAAGTAGTGACAGAAACCAAGCTTTGCTGCCAGAATCTGACTCTGAGAACATGGGCCAGTCTACAGAAATTTTGGCTGACTGTAGTTCTCCAGCTGTCGATGCAGTTCCGGTGCAAAGTGATTCTTCTGCAGTATCTCAGAATCAGCAAAGCTGTGAAGATAAAAATCCTTTTCAAGTAAAACTTAGATCTACCTCTCTGTCCTTGAAATATAGAGACCACTTGTCTGAATCAAAAGGAATTAAAAGATACGGCACAGAATTTAATTTAGAAAATCAGGGATTGACTTTATTTCTCAAAGATGATAAAACAGAGATCAAAAAAACAGCCAATACAAATGTTGGTGGTTCTTTAAATGAAAAGATCAAATCCAAAGCACAGTCCTCTGAACAGCTTAGTAGCAAACCTCCATTGCCTAAAAAGCCAGTCATTCAAAACATAACTGTTCCAAATACTAGTGCAAGCAAGGAGAAGCAGGACAAAACTATTCATGCTCCAGAATCCAGAAATGAAGAGAGACACATGGAGAAAAGGCCAAATCCTAGTAAAGTGCCTGGTAAGACACTTGATACTTTGTAAAGTTGTCTTAACTCATGAAGAATGACCTTACCACGTGGGATTCACACATTCTGTTGTGTGAATCTCAAATCATGTGAGCTGGAGCTGAGGGCTCTGCCTTTGGTGATCCCTCATTCTTCCATTTGATTATAAAAAAAAAAAAAACCAGCAGGGAAGAAGTAACAGGCAAAGTAAGGCATTTTTGCCTGAGATTTTTTTTCTGTTTCATAGTATTGTTTGTAGGATGTTCAAAGTGACACTCAACAGATAGAGGGCATTAGCAAGTATTGTAAAAGAGAAATATCAAGCTACTGAATCTCCCCATTTAGAGCTGCTTTCTGAAATTCAAAAGGCAGGAGCACATATTAAGAGCAGTGCCCTATGTGAGGTGAATGACTCAGACCTGTAGACCTTTTCCTGCCATAGTATTCAGACAGAAATACTGCTAACTGCCTGGCATGCATAGCACACTTATTTACATGTTGTCTCATGAGTCACACATGTTCATTTATTCATCTTTACCATTACTCAATCCTTGTTTAAAAACAAGAATTAGCTACCCTGCAGCTTGCTGGACTAAGATCAACTCTACTGCAGATCATTAAATTGCACCCAGTTGTCTGTATTGTAAGCCAAAACATAATTGGGTTAGAGTTAAAAAATTCAGTCCTCTGGAGACCAATATATTGTGTGCCACAGGCAGAGAACAGAAGAGGCAACACTGCCATCTGAGGTCTTTGCAACCACAGCAAACGAGTTAAGTACACTCAAGAAATTATAACTGGAAAAACTCTGCTCTTCTTTTTGAAGAGTGACCGAAAATGGGGGAAAAAAAAATCTTTAGGTCTTCCAGTATGTATGAGGAACTTATTCCCCACCCCAGTCTGTCTGGTCATGAGTCTGATATTAAGATGTGAGGAGATGAGGTTTCTGCATGCCACAGCAGAGCTTGCCCTTCAGGTTGCTGTTTTCCACTGGGGGCCAGGCTCCGAGCCTGGGAGAGAGGAAACACTAAGCTGAAAGAAGACGCTAGAATGTGGCAGGCCATGTGTGCTGTACAAAAGCCTCTTCCTGGCCCCACAGGCAACTTGCTGAGCAAGACTGGGTGCAGCAAAAGTGCACTGAGCACTGACGGATACAGTAGGAGGAAAGGAGGAAAGAAATGGAGCTGAGGAGCACATTTCTCTTGGCTTCTCCTCTGCTCCTGCAGCTCTAGGTACAAAGGAGACTCCTGGCCCTGGCTCAGGGCTGTTCTCTACAAAAATGTGTATGCACAAGAGCCTGGCCTCACTGGCAGGGCTGTGCACACGTGGAGTTTGACCTCGTGCTGCTGGTCCAGTAGCACTGTTTCAGATGCGTTCCTCTCCAACTGGCAGTATTACAGCAGATTGGTATGGCCTGGTATTGTCTGACGTGGAGATTCAGATTAGCCTGTAGCAGTAATTAGTCTTCTTATCTAATTCCTCATTGTTGTTATTATATCATAGTAGTTTTCCAGCTTTGAACAGCTTTGTAATGCATTCTGCTATTTTAGCATGCCAGGAGAGAAAGCTTAATTCTAAATAGAGAACACTCTACTCCAACTTGGCCTGAGGTCTTTCCAGGTCTTTCCTATGCCACTATAGACTTTTCTCCTTAGAAATGGGATCGAGTCACTACCACAGCCTGAGCAGGCTACCAAATGCTGCAGGTGAGTGAAGTACTCACACCTTCTCTAGCCATCTGGGCACAACAGCAGGTTTTGTGGGGGGAAATTAAGCAGCATCACGCGGGAGAACTGCTGTAGTACCTCTGTAGGGCATCTTGAGCCATGGGATGCAATGAGAGAGAAAACAGCTTTATGAAACAGTGCAGTACTCCTGTGCAAATGTCATTTTAAGCTCTTTGAAACTATTGCCTCAGCCCAGTGACTCAGGAGAGTATCCCAGTAAGTGCCAGAAATCTGAAAAGCACTATCAGCATCACTCTTCCAGGGATCAATCGTGTGGCTTAACAACAAATTCTGGCTATCAGGTATTCTAAGCCGCCCACTTTCTTTTTTGTTCAACCTTAAGAGCTGTGGTTGCTACTGAGGAACACTTGACACTGTCAGGGAGTTTCTGCGTGCTGTGTGTTAGGAAATTCCTTTGCTCAACAGGAAGGCAAGCTGTGGAATCATAATGCAAAGGGGTGTAATACCCTTTTCCTATACAATCATCTGCAGAAAGTCAGTTTGCTGTGTCACAGGATGAACAGGAGCAGTTTGGTACGTGGAACTCAATTTTTGGCTTCTCAGCATTCTTGGTACCAAAGGCCCTGTGAGGGCTGCAGGCAGGCTGCTGTTCCACCAAGGAGAAAGCAGAAGTTTGGTAGAAGTTTGGCCAGCATTTCCTGGGGAATGAGGAGGGGTTTGTTTGGTTTCTGTGCAGCTGCAAGGTGACTTTGTAATGGATGTGTGAAATTAGTCACTCTGTCTGTCCAGAAAATAATTTTTTCTAGAGCTAAAAGCACAAGTCTTTGCAAGAATTAAAAAAAAATTAAGCTGTGTTTTTGGGAGTTGATAATCTATAAATCCTGTAAAGGGCAGAAACAACACATGCTAGCAGGTTATTACAAGAGCAAAGCTGTAAGTAATATCCATGTGAATGTGCACAAGAGAATATTTAAAAATCAGTGACTGTAGCAGAGAGATATTCTCTAAAAGAAAAAAAGGAACTTGGAGGGGGACAATGACTGTAATGGCAAAGGAAATTGGTATTCATTGTCTAGAAATTTGAGCTTTGAAGCAACAAAGAAAATGTTTCTCTCTGGATAAAAGACATTGCTCTAGTGCTGCCCTGTCTATAGCTGAAAAAAGACACTTTTTTTTTTTTGCCAAAATACATTTGTTTTTAGGTTGTGTCAGCCTATTTTGTACCATGGCTGCTTTCCAGCAGTGAAATAGACTTCAGTGCAAACATAGCACTTTCTGGTGTAAAAAAAGACTCTCCTGGTATCAGTGGTATAGATCCAACCAGAAGTCAAATCTTCAAAGAGCTTAAAGAAAGAAATGCCAGAAATACATTGCCAGACCTTTTAGAATTCTGTGCTCTGAAATTAAGGAACTGGGTGTGTATCCTGACACAGATGCATGCAGTACATTAATAAATAAGGAGAAATATTTAGGGCAGAGCATGTATACTAAGTGCCATCTGCATTTTTAAAGACTTTTGTGAGATACCTGATGTTTCATGATTGACCAAAGATATAACAATGTGGAAAGAAATATGCACACATGAGTGGTCTTACGAAACAATGATACTTGCATATATGGAGGGGTTATGTCCCTGTGTTTGGATTAGCTAAGAATATGTTTGCTTTTAGAATACACAGGGAGTACACAAGTTAGCTTTGCTGTTACCAGAGGTATGTCCTTTAAGTAGTTGTAATATTCTGCTTGCACAAATGTATGGCAAAAGCACTCACTCTTTGCAGTCCTCCCAGGCATAAGATGCTCATTATCAGGGACAGGATCTAAATGTTGTAAAGAGACTCTGCAATATTTTGTCCACACAAAGGTTTTTAGATTTAAAGGAAACAAGTACAATATCTCAGGCCATACCTAAAACAAATTGATCCCTAAACCTTAGGATTATGTTTCAATATGTCTTTGTTGTGGTTATTCACGTATGCAATGTGCACACACACACAACCTTACACACATTTGAATATACTGGGTATATTCATCTGTCAGTAGGCAGAAAGAGCAATGTATTTCTCTCACTTGTCTGTGTGTGCATACACCAGTGTACAGTAACGAATCAATCACAGATCCTCTTTAGTCCATAAATAGTACTGTATCTTCATCTCGTTGCTCACACAGCCAGTCACATAGACGGGAAAGAATAAATCCAGCCATTGATGGGAAGTGTATGCTTTCATATTCACAATATTTAGGCAGAAGAAATTTCATTTGTAAGAGCAGAGCTGTAATCTCTGAGGAAAAGGAAATCTTTAGTAAAATGGTGAGGGAAATGGATACTTGCATTCAACACCTGCAGCAGGGGAGTTTCACCCTTAGGGAGCATTGGGCCAGCCCTGCTGTTATCAGAGCCAGCTGAGAAGAGCTTGGGTAATTCTTATCTGAGGGAAAGAATTCAGAAGGTGAGAGAGGGCTCTGTTTGGGTTGGGAGTTGTCTGGTGGTGAGACTCAGAGCTGTGGAAGTGGTGAGGGGTATGGGCCTGGCTGCCAGCAGCCTGAGCGATGAGGCCAGTGAAGAGGCCTGCAATGTTGTGTGCTTGGTAGCTGTGGTGGAATGGGTGGAGGAAGCTTTTGAGTGTGGTTTCAAGAGGCAGCAGGCTTCAGCAGCCGACTGAAATGCTAGGTGTTCATAGGCATTAGGCACAGAGCAGACAAGTTCTGACCTGGTGTCCTCCCATTTTCTGTGACTTTTCCCAAGGGGAAGAAGGGGCTCGCTCCTCTTTCCAAAAGCCTCAGGCCAAATCTGTTCCAAGGAAAGAAAGAGAAGGAACTATCATGAGCTTAAACCTACGAGTGAATGAGAGATACATCACTGCCAACAACATCCTTTATTAGTTTATGAAGTGATTAAATAGAGAGTTGAATAGTGTATTGTTTAAACATACTGTAATAAGAACCGAAGAATATAATTCAGAATTCAGCTTTCGGAGTGTGCCATGGAAGCAAGAGACTCACCCCTGCTTCACAGAAGGAGAACTGAAGGACAGAGCATCCATGGCATGTCAGCCTTGCATGGATTCCAGCAGAAGGTGCCTCTGCTTGCATTCAGCACTCTGTGACGGCAGAGCATACACACAGGGAATGCTTGTGCTAGCTGCCTTGCGTGCGACTTCTGTTGGAAATGGGAATTAGGCGGTGCTTTTGAGTTCTTGTGGTTTCACCGTGGCTAGCCAGTTCCTTAAATGCTGAGCTTTGATGCACGGTGAATTATAAAAGCATTCTGACTGCCTCATGACCAGATGAGATAAGACAGGAGGAAGGACTTGTTCATGGGAATCAGACACTCACTGAAATGAGAAAGATGTGCAGACGTCTTTTCTTGTGAATTGTTGCTTCTTGAGAATGTTTTCAGTTTCTTAATACTCTTCAGAACCCCAGAGTTTCCTTGGAGAGACTCACATACCTTAAGCTGTGAGAGTGACACTCTCTACCGTACTTTGTCCTGTGATTACCTTTTATCTTTTGCCAGTACCGTAAAGTTACTAGAAGAGCAATGCAGCTTTATTGCCACAACACCTGCCCTAGTTGGAAGCAGGAGGATGTAAAGGATCTCTGGGCAATGGGAAAGATAGTAGATTGTGAATACAATGCAGTCTCTTCCTCCTCTTACAGTAATTTCAGCTGACTGATAAGGGAGAAGGTAGCAAATTCTGCAGATTGCATCTGACTTTTTTTGCTGAAGAAAACATTTCCTTTGCTTTGCCTGCCTGACATACTTCCTGTAGCAAAGACTCACAGCAGCAAGAGTAAAATGTAATTATTTGATGAAAGAAGAAAGCCCATCCCAGAAGCAGATCAGCTCTTGATCCTGCTCAGAGTAGGTGATGGTACTGTGCTGTCGCAAGTCAGGCCTGCACAGGTACATTATCTTTCAACCTTTAAAGATGTCGATAAAGAGCTTCTTCATTGCTACTATAACAGCAGCATTCTGATACCATCTCTTCCAGGATCATATTTGGCTCTAATTTGGCTGCCTTGTAATTAGTGTTACTTGAATGTCTGGTTTCTCATCATGAAAATTATTTCAAAAGCCCAGGTGCTTGACACCTCCCTGTGTAATATCTGCTTTATGGAAATTGCTGTTGTAATAGCAGCTTCCTGACATATCACTGAGGGATTGGGGACCCTGTTGTGTTAGGAAATGCACATCAAAACAATAGGAGGAGGAATCCTAAATACACAGAAATGGAAGCACAGATAGCAGTAAAACCATTACATGAGGTATGGTAAATAGAATGAGAGCGTTGCAGTCATTGTCAGTATTGATTGTTTGGTGGGAGCTGAGGAAGAGCAATGCACAGTTTAGTCAGTGTTTACAGAAAGCCCCTGTGGTATGACAGGGAAAATGGGACAGAACACAGAGGGTGATTCTGAATCAGGCAGACTAAGAAGTAACATCCCTAGCTGAGCCAAGGCAGAAGCTGCATTCCCACTATCAAGGAAAGGCTGGTGGGTAAGTTGAGAGGGCCTTCAGAGTAAAAACTTTGATATTTGTGAGGACCAACGTATTAAAAACAGTAAAGGACACTACAAAGGCTGTAGTTATCATGGAAAAAATCCTGTGTGGTGGTGTGCCAGTTATACAAGGCTCTGTCTTGAAACTGAGGCCTTGACATGGGGTGAGAAGGAATGTTTGGGGGGATGGAGTTACAGGAAGAGGCTGGCCAGGCTGAGGGAGGCTTCAATGGAGAAACATTTTGATAACATTGATAATACCTTGCTAATATTTGCTGTGCAGATATTCATTAAATGATGCTTCTGAGGAATTCCAGACATCACCGTCACCTTCAATAGTGGCGGTCAGTCCGCTTATCATAGCAGCGTGATCTGAGAACTGATGAAGCACGGAGCCTAGTTTTACTTGGCAGTGTGCTTAATGGGTTTTGCCCAAATTACTTACTGCCTAACTGGATACATGGGCACAACCTACAAAGGAGATAATGTGATTGTGGGTATCTTAGTAGACATCGCATCAATTCAGCTTAGTGGCTTTAGTTATGATGGTCGTGATGAAATTAGCCCTAATATAGTCAGAGAAGGCTGTTTAATAGTCCTTGGGCTGCTAGCGGTTGTCTTGGAGAAATGTGGAAAATAAGGGAAAGTAGCAGATCTTGAAAAGGGAGGTGAGGTGGGGGGGGGAAAGGAGTGTTATATACCATTTAAAATGAAATACCAAAAGGAATGACTGAGCTATTTATGAATGTCCACAAGATAGCATGGATGTAAATTCCAAACAATGTGGTTTGGTGATGAAAAGTCAAATCAAATGATAACTGTTGTGGCAGGGCAAACGAGTGTCATGACATCTCCTCATGACACTCCTATAAGTACAGTATTGGTGAATCTATTCATTGGGTTGATGCAGAGCTATCGAGTGTGCTGGCTATGTTTCACTGTCGTTTTAATGGTGGCCATCCTAGTTCTGGCACTGTTCAGTATATTTAAGGACAGGGGTGACAGATCTAAGTGTATTTTTCTTACATTTGCAAGTACTAGCAAGCTGGAAAGCCTGTAGGCACAGTGGAGAACAAGAATAGAAATCAGAGTTCTCTTGAGAAAGTGGAAACATAGTCTGAAAATAATATTTTTATTATAGAAAAGTACAAAGTGCTGGTCTGTATGTAAAAATAATCAGGTGCACAGATATGAAAAGGGAAGGAGAGAGGGGAAGTAAGATGATCTAAAGCTCAAAAACTAAATTTGAAACAAGAATAAGGTAATCCTGCAAAAAAAGGCTGATGTGTATAGGAGGCAGTCTCCAAGGCATGCGAAGTAGTCCTTCCACTTCACCTGATTCTGGCACCTTGTACCAGAGTGGAGCCAGACTTGGACCAAATTAGGACAGTACCTCCAAAAGCATCTGGAGAATAAAACTAGTCAGAAAAGCTAAAAAAAAAAAAGAGAAAATGTGGTGTAAATCTTCAAATGCGCAGCAGATTGCCACAAGAACAACGTGAGTAATCTGCTCACAACCACAGTATATAGGAAACGAAGTTATAGATTTATATTAGAGCAAAGAAGATTTAGCTTACCCTTTGGGGAAAAAGTTTAGTGGAAAAAGAACAGTGAAGTCTTTGGACAGATTGTTTGGGGAGACTGTGAGTTCTGCCCCATCTGTGGAGGTTTTAAGAACAGACTAGATGAATATTGGTCAGAATACAGTTTCTGTGAATTTTTGCAATTCATCTTGCCTTATATCTGAAGGGATAGACTAGATAACATTGGACATCTTTCCCAGCATTAAATTATCGTCCTCTGAAATGAGAGAAAAATGAAGCAAGGGTAGCCAGCAAAGAGAAGAGAAGGATTATGTGAGGAACAGCTGTTGGCATGGAAAGACAGGGAGGTAGATGGTGTGCAAGAGAATCAGAGTAACTTGCCATGCAGGAAGGAGGGAAGCTTCTTCAGTGTCCTGGGGCCCTTCTTCATCTGTGCTGCATCTCCACAACTGGGCTTCCTGGCTTCTTCTTTTCAGAGGTTTCCCTACAAGATCACTTGAGGTAAATGTGATGGGAAATGCAGTGTCAGCTGGCATTACGTCTTCCTTTGCCCTTAAAGAAAATCTTGTTTACTCCTCTTCTGTTTTTTAGCTGATATAGGCTTTACAATGTTTTCATGCTAACTAACTTCTGGGGTTGGGGCCACATTCTTCTAAATTAGATCACAGCTCTCCAGAAACATGTGCCACCTCCACAGGGTCCTGAGGCAGGGAGGCACAGCTCCATGCCAGCACAGCAGCTGAGCATAGGTCTGAGCAGGATGCTGAATAGATAACAAACATTTCTTAAGGGGCAGAATTATGCATGATGTTGGAATGAGAATGCTTAACTTCAGCTCTGCAACATCCATAGAATATGCAGTATTTCACTTCCCCATACATCTGCATACCACTTGTTCCTTAATTGCAAATGTGAGAGAAACAGAGTAGCACTTTCGACCCTTTTCTCTAGGAATTGCAATTTTTTCTTGTCTTGCTGAAATCTCCATTCTAGTAGAGCATGGTGAGAGTGATTGGCCCAAGTGCAGAACATGGTGAGTGTCAGCAGTGTCAGCAGTATTCCTGTGTGTTCAGGCAACACAGACTGCAGGAACAGGGGGCTGTGCCAGAAAGGCTAAAAAGGTCACGTGAAGGCAGCACTAAGGCACTGGCTGCTGCTGTTTGGGAATGGGAATGGAGGGGCAGAAGGGGAGACCCTGGAAAGTGGGTGATTTCATGAAGTTTCATTGACTTTTCTGAATCTCCCCCATGTGAAGGCAGTGACATTGAACTCTAACTGAACAAGGATAAGAAGTGGTTTTTCACCAGTAGAGTGGTAACTTAGCATGAGGATTGTTGTCTGGAGACCAATCTGAAAAGAGTCCCTGTTTACCCAGGCTTATCACACTTCATGTGACAAACCAGCATACTGAGCAAGCGAGAGCTGAAGTCTCTTTCAAATAACCATGAGTATAAATAATCTGTCAACAGAGAGGAGTGTGTCTTTGGTGATTCCTGGAGACTCCAGAAGGGAGCCTGACAGTCCCACAGAGCCAGCCTGGATCACCATCGCAAGGCAGAAGCAGTGGGGAACGCAGCAGGAGCAGGAGCTTGATGGAGAGAAACCAGTCACTCCGGATACTAAATCAGAGACAGAGAAACAGAATAAAGAGAAGGAAAGAACAGAGGTACTTACACTACAAATTTGCAATGATTTCATATTATTACATTTCTGTAATATTCCTTGAATCCACTGCTATTTTACTACTCAGATGCCATAACAATAACAGATAGTTAATGAGTATAACCAACAACAAAACAAAAACACTGCTCTCATAAATGTGTTACAGACGCAGAATTCCCTGGTTGTTCAGATAAGTAATGTTGTATGTCCAAAAAATCCTGGAACTGTGTGTGATGTGTAAAATTTCTTAGGTGCCCACTGCATACTTAGCAGAGGTAAGGTGTGGACTGTAGGCTAAGATAACCAAACTGCAGTACCATATTGTACAGGCTCTTTCAATGCAATGGGATCAATACAATACTCTCTCCACCATTTCATTCAATCTCCTCTACCTTCTGACTGATCTAACACCGAATGTAGTGCCCAGTCCTAGAAGGATTTAAGAGCAACAGCATTTAAAGCTTTGAGAAGTGAAACAGGATAAAAATAGCATTTGCACTTGCAGACATTGCCAAGATATAACTTCTGGTTCTTTGTATATAACTGAAATGCACAATGTGGTGCCGTAGAATACGGGCTTCAAAGATCCTATGCAAAAAAGGTGATACCAGTAGCAAGTGATCTTCCCAGGTGACAAAGCTGAGCTAGCAGAAGCACTTGGCATTAATACAGAATACTAACAAGGCTTTCCTGTTAGTGGGCTAGCTCATGGAGGCAGCAGCGTGTGAGTGCTGCTGCCTGTGTTGCCTCATGCACAGTAAGAGCCCAGCACTGATGCAGGAACATGAGTGGCTTACACCAGTTTAGCATTCCCAGTGCAAATGACCTACTTTCTTGCTTAAAATGGTACTATAAGAAACCCGATTACTGTATTATATCCTGGAATAGAAAAAGATGTCTAGATGATGAAAAAAATAGCAGTGGTTTAGATTAACAGGAAGTAAAACCTAATAAAATGTCTAGGCAAGATTGTAAACTGCAAAAATACTCAGCACTGTCATAGCAGTTAAAACACAGAGGGTTTGAATGATCCCAAAGCAGAGTTTCTGTGTTAAATAGGAAACTCCAGATTTTAGTTGGCAGCGTTCCCTAAAATTCATGCCATGCGTTTCATTTCCCTGTATCAGCTAGCAGAGAAATATGCCAAGATGCTCCTGACTGCTGTGTGAGGCGTGGTGCCACTGTACTGCTCCTACTCTCACATGGCACCAGGCACTGTCGCTTCAGGGTGGTTTTTGATGCTGGCAAGAGAAATCATGAGAGGATGCGTTTCATTTCCTTTTCATGGAAGTTTACCTTCAATCCTCCAAAAATTCAATGCCCTAAGCCACAGAATTTAGGAGGTAGGAAGAGTGAGGCTGTTTGCAAATCCTGTGTACATTAGTGAAGCTTTCCAAATGGTTTGGAATATATTTTGTCTTTAAACAACCTACTAGGAGCTACTGTTAGAAATAAGAAGATACACAGAGGGATAGTTTCAGTTATTTAAGCTGAGTACTATAGATGCTAATGTGAAACCCATAGAATTCTCTGAATGGGTGTCAGTTCCAGTGAGAGAAGTGAACCAGTATGTGATAAGTCCATGTGATCTTTGGATCACAACAGGCATCAAATCCACTCCTTTTGCTCATATTCTTCCAGGCTGGTCTTACTTATTCACTGTGCATTATTTGGATTTTAACCCTCTATGTACCTAGGGGTCAGTGAAACAGCAATGGAGCAAACCTCCACACCTGGCACCTAAAACCACTTCTGAAGAACAGAAGAAGGAGTCAAAGTCTGAAGCAAAAGAGCCTCTGACAAGAACCAATTCACTGACACATTTTGTCTCTGGTAGGAAAGAAAATGCTTAAAATGTATTGCTCTTACCTTGAAACCTTGTCTGAAGAAATCCTCTTTGAGTGTTCTGGAGAAGGAGTAGGGGTTAGATCCTAATCCCTTCCCTGGTTCCACATCACCAAGGGCAAAATGTTTTCTCAGCACTAATATCTGGAGTTTTATGATGCCACATTCTGCTTTGATTATACTGTAGTCATAACTAGTATTGAAAGAAATGTGAATCAAGAGTGCCAGGCCATTTCACAGGATTGGGTAATTTCACAGAAAGGTGCAGAACTATTTTCAACAGTGTTCAGTTTCCTTGGGGTTTCCTAAGCACACAAGAACGATGTGCTCAGCACCTATCTGCCCATCAGTGAGTTGAAGGCTGGGAGGAAGTCTGAAATGAATGTTCTCGTTTGGCCTGGGCATGAGCACAGGGCATGGCAGAGAATTGAGGTCATCTTACTGTTTTTTATAAGTTTAGGAACCAAAACATATTAGTCCTAAAAAATGTATTCTTTTGCTGCTCGAAGTGGTTATTGCCTCAATAATGTATCATAGAAGTTTTTGATGTGAAATGCAAAGATTTTCTGCTGAAAAGCAAGACTCAGCAAATTGTTAATGAAAGAGTAGAATGTATAGCTGCACAGCAAACTTGTCTGAAATGCACCTGTGTTTTATTCACAGACAAAGATGAAATCAGCCACTTGAAGAAAGCCAGTACTGCTGCTCCAGACCAGCCGTCGTGGATGGAACTTGCCAAAAAGAAATCTCAAGCTTGGAGTGATATGCCCCAGATTATAAAATAGAATTATGCAAATGAATAACATCATTTATAAATAAGTCAGCTACTTAATTGAACTTCTACAGACCAACTAGTCACAGTGAAGAATCTCTGAAACAGGAGAAGGCTCTTAACTCTACAGCTGTGGAAAAAGCGTGCAATAGGTGCAGTCAAAAAGTTTACCTGAAGCAATTGTAGCAATCAGGATTGCAGTGGATTATTTAAATTATGCTGAGAACATTCTTATACTTTGGAAAACAAGATTTCTGCTTTATCTATTTCCTGTGTTTTCTTCCTTTAAGGACGTTTGCGTCAAAAGCGGATCTTCACTAAACTTTGCTGAGTTTCAGTTGTTGCTGTTCTGCTTGATACATTTTTTTCTGTGTTTACGTTTATAAACTGTACACTAACATCCTGGTTCTGTTGATGTGTGTCACTGGAATTGCCTCACGCTTTTTCTGTCAAACTGTAGAAGTTTTCATGAATGGCTTCTAGTGAGTACTCTGCTAAAATGTGCTGCTTGGACTCTGTTTGCTGAGCTGAACCAAGTGGTCCAGTCTCTGATTTTAGGTTACATTTCATGAGGCACGGCAAATTTATGCATGACCATGAATAAAAATTCCTCAGGTTCTTCTGTGAGCAGCCTTGGTTTTGTGATATTTTCTAGAAGGGAAGCAATAAGGAAATTGGACTGAAGTTTGAAGCTCATTGCAGTTACTTTTCGACCTGAATTGATCTGCAACTATCTTCTCTTTGTGTGAAATCATCATTCTCAATTAGGAGCATGGTGTTAGCAGCAATGGACAATTTTGCAAGCTAACAATAAATCCCACTGGGGAATTTCCTGGAAACTTAATGCCCAGGAATTAATGCTAAGGAAACTTAGCAGTGGCTAAGACAAACATTTATCTCTGTGTATGTATGTATGTGTGAAATATTGCCTTTACACTGCACTCCCTAGGTTTATTTATGTATAGATTTGTGATTTTGTTTCTCTTTCAGGAAAATATATATATATATATGGGGAGACCTTAGGAAATGTAGGATTTCCTAAGAAAAACATCTGCAGTTTGGAAGTTTTGTTGTGTTGTCTTCTCTTAGGAGGTGGGGAGTAAAAGCTGGCCTCCCTCAGCAATAATTATTTAATTTTGCAACAAACAGCCCATTGGAACATGTGAATATCCAAGGCATTGTGGTAGATTCACCCTGATGGACAACAGAACTCCACTGTATCCACTTCCTACCACGGGACCCACCTTTCAGGCACTGCTCCACATGGGCCCCCAATGGGCAGCAGCCCTCCTGCCCCACCGTGGCTCCCTCTCCATGGGCTGCAGCTCTGGCTCAGCGCTTCTCTTCCTGTTTTGTTTTTGTATCCAGGTGATACTGTAGGACCAGCAGAAGAAATAGGTACATTTTTCAGGTATTATAAAAAAGATTTCAACTCCTCTGTAATAATTTTTTAGCATTAGTGTTTTTTTAATATATATTGTTACTGTGTTGTAGCAAACTTGAAAAAATGGTTTCTGTATTAAAGGAGTACCCTGTGCAGAGGATGATGTTTTCAGGAAACACAATGAAAAATGTAGTCTGTTAGTCTGTCTCCATGCAGCCCTTAAAATGATTAAATCTGCTGAATTGTGACTGAATTTTTGGAGCATGACCTGTATAGCTGCATGGGGAAGCATGGGAACCCATTGGACCATCTCCCGTTTTGACAGACACTCAAGAATACCAGAGAAGCAAGATGGAGGTCTGCTGGCATGACCTGTGCAATCCCAAGGGAAAAACCACTGGGTGCCTTGCTCCTTGTGTGGTGTTCCGGCTCCAAACAGGAGACTGGAAGCATGAAAGACGTAGATGATTGCACGGTGCAGCTAGATCAACCAGTGAAAGACAAAACCCAACAAGAGTTGATCAGTATGAAAGCCAAGGTCTTGGCCTCAGTGATTGCCTCTGGCCTTGGCCTGTGCTGTTGCCATGGGCCTTCGAAGGCGGCAGCTGGAGGACTCATCTTTGGCACAGCATCCTGCCACAGGCACCAGCCTTTGGAAAGACCCTGGGTTCTCTGGACCTCTCACCTGACAGGCTTTTGTTTTCTCACAGCATTGCTCTGCACACATAGAATCATAGAGTCATAGAAACACAGAATGGCCTGGGTTGAAAAGGATCACAGTGATCATCTGGTTTCAACCCCCTGCTATGTGCAGGGTTGCAACCACCAGACCAGCTGCCCAGAGCCACATCCAGCCTGGCCTTGAATGCCTCCAGGGATGGGGCATCCACAGCCTCCTTGGGCAACCTGTTCCAGTGTGTCACCACTCTCTGTATGAAAAACTTTTTCCTAATATCTAACTTAAATCCCCCTGTATATATTTTTTTCTAAGTCAAAGGGCCCTGATACAGTCCTGATACAGCTGTTGCTGTCAACAGGTAGGCAGAATTTAGGTTTGGAATCTGTGTATTTTGCTTTGGACAGAAGGCTTGTTTGTGACCAAATACAAATCTATTTTTCTTCTCTGCGTGAAAGTGATTTCTGGTTAACAATTCACTGGAAGAGCCTTTCAGGTCTGATCAGCTTTCCTGGGGACATCACTGTGTGTTACCAGCCGAGAAGCAGTATGACTGAGTCAGGCTGATCCGTTTTGTTCAAGTAAGTGCAGTATACATTGTTGGTACAGAACTTCCAACAGTGACATAAAACGTAAAAATTCAGCCTTTGTTCATAACTCACACACAGCAGCTCTCACAATCTGCATTATAGTCAAGTAACACCAGCAAAATGGACTGGAAAACAGAACAGTTTCCTTCCCCAGAAGTGCTCTGTGATGCATCTTTGGCTTTCTGTCCAAGGTGCAAGGTGACACTCTGTAATCAGTTTGTCTCCGGCAGTGAAGTACTGCATGCAGTGCAAATGCAGAGTGAGCCGTGCCTCTTTCTGTGCAAAAACTGTAGAGTTGGTGACTTACCCAATTTACAAGTTGGATTATCAGAATTAGCCACCTGTGGAGCTCAGTAACTTTCAGTAAAAAATTATGACTAAATGATTCTTAATGTACAGCAAACCATAATAAATTTTTAAGGCCAAAATAGCCCTCCGGCCTTTACTTTGATACAGTTTTGTGCTGCGTTGCTTTTGACAGTAAAAATGTTTACTGAATGTATTTCATTTTTTTAAAGATGAAAAGGAACACAAAATCTTGCCAGAAAATATCCAGCAGCAGCATAGCAAGGAGCTCGCTGTAATTTTGCGATGCCGTTAATTCCCTCTTAGTCTAACAGAGTGCAATAAACTTTTGCAAAGCAAAACGTTTGCTTTGTACATGTGATGAGCATTCTGCTGCGGATAACAGAGGTTTAATTACTGGGCTTGATGTTTGTGGTTAGCAGATCGCTTTTGTACTGTTCTGGAGTCAAAGGCAAAGAAACTATTTGTGAGTGCTGGTCAGTGCTTTGTGGCTCGTGAATCAATACCGACTGAAGGGCCTGCTGGAATATCACTCCCAGATAGTTCTCTGCCTTGTGTTACTCTTCAAAGCTTCCTACCAGTGTGACACGTTCCCACATCCATTCAGATCTTCTTTTGTGATACCTTGGAGTGCCTTTGCTTCCCCCGCAGATCCCAGTTCTCTTCTGTGCGCTGGCTGTGTTCCCAGAAGGAAGCCCTCCTTGCTCACCTATCGCAGCTGAAAAAGAGGTCGCTCAGAAAAGCATTGACCTCCCTCCTTCTCTGGGACCCCAGACGTCTCTCAAGAGCTGTTAGGAGCACAGCTCATTCTGCACTAAAGTGTTGAAGCAAAGTGATGGAGAGCCATTTCGCTTCCTTCCGCCTCTCACACCTTTGCAGACTGTGCTTTCAGTGATTTCTTTTTGTTAGCCTGGAAGGCTCCCCTTAATTTACTTGTTGGCATATGAAAGAGCACGTGTTGCAGACTCACAGTCCCACTGAAGCCTGTCCTGCTGTCTTTAAGGATGCTGAACTGTGGTGGCATGTGAGGTCCTCCTCATTCCCCATAGCAACAAATCTCCATTTTTCCCCAAATATAGTTTGACTTCTGAGGTTGAGAATTGACATGTAATTTCCTAACCTTTGGAAGTAAACTTTGTGAACTGATGGTTTCCCAGATGAGCCTTAAAGGTCCCTTCCAGCCCAAGCCATTCAAACCAGTAGTTTCTGAACTGGAGAGCCAAGTTTGTCCCAAGTCAGGCTGCGCTAATGGTGCTTCCCAAAGAGATCCCATCCTCACTTTATTTTACTCTTTTTTTTTTTTTTTAACCCCCTCTGAATTTAATGAAGCTGCCTATAACCACTCCACAAGGCTGCCTACATCAAAGTGCCAACAGGAACATTCTGGAAAGAGCAGACAACGCTCCAAGTCACGACAAGAGGAGAATTAAGGTAAGAGCAGTTCAGGAAAACAGCCATCCTCTCAAAAGAAATAACAGAAAGACCACAATAAGCTGCTGGCTCTTCCTCTTCGCGCTCAGCACAGGAGATGATTTTGACAGGCACTCTCCCTATGGACAGCACAGAAGAACACGGCCCTATGCCCACTGTGCACCATGGCTCTGTCTCCCTCGAGTCCCAAACCTCTTGGCAAATCAGTGCTTACCCCCACGCCTTTGGTGCATCCATGGCTCACTGGCACAGCAAACCAGCACTCCCAAGGGCCAGCACACACCAGGCCCACTGTGAGCACCTGGTTTTGCTATGCGGCGCAGACCCAGGCAGGCAGCCTTCATGACTGCCCAGCTCTTTGCTGCTTCCTCTTCCTCCTCTGTGGCTTTCCTCTTGTTTTCCCGAAGCAGCATGTACCTTGAAGGCTGGCTGCCTTCCTTTTAATTCAACCCAAGCACCGAGCTCCTTCCAGCAGCAGCAAGCAGGACTGGCTGCCCAGGGCAGCAGCTGTGAGTCACTTCTGATGGCGGCTCATGCAGTCAGCTGTTCTCCAGAGAGACACTGAGCTTTGGAATTGCCTCTTCATGCCACACTTTCCTTTTGGATGCCTCGATTACAGCGAGGATATAATTTATCTTACCTTGTGATCATGGAGAGGAGATGTGGGCAGGCTGCTTTTGCCTTGACCTACTTCACTGAAGCAGCAAAGAACGCAGAGCTCTTCTGGGCTGAGAAAAATGGCAGCAGCCCCCACCAGAACTCACTTGTGTGGGCTCACGCTGCCATGTGTGGGGGGGGAGAGGGTGCATATCCCAGGGGATAAACCCACGGTGGCTTTCCCACTTGCTTTTCCCCTCTGCACAATTAGTTCCTCACCTCCTCCCACAAAAGCCAGCCTTACTTGGACACAGCCACTGGCACCATGCTGCAGAGCTGCAGCATGCAGGCTGGGCCTCGGGTGCCGCAACAAGGATACGGGGAGGAGATGAGGTGGTTTCCTTGGCTGCTTTTATGCAGATTGATGGACAAAAAGGAGCCTCTTAACTACATGCCCGCCTCAGGAATCGGTTTGAGCAATTTGGAGTCCTCATTAGAAAGTAACAGATGAGCTTGGGAGAGCATAGGAGGACACACACTTAATTTCCTGCGTAACATTATTGAAATACCACTAAAGAATAAAGTTGTATTTAACGGGAACATAAATCTCCATCTTGCCTCAATAAAATGAACTTTGAATTTTACGCTTCCTCTAAACGCAAGTTGAGAAGTTCCACTTGTTAAAATATTTTATTTTAGAGGAGAATGCACGGCTCCTAGGACATATGAGATTCTTCCTCCCAATTTAATGGGTGATGACGCCTTTAAAAAGAAACAATTTCTGCTTCCAAATTCTGCTTTTCCCTTGAGCGGTTGAGAGCAACTTGGAGGTTGAGCACAGCAACTGTTCTGATCAGCCTGAGTACATGACCTGACAACCAGCAAGCTGCTCTTCTGGCACCAAGTCACACACCGGCCTTCAGCTGACCCCAAAGGTTACCCACAGACACAGGGCTCAGCTCCACGGGCTCAATGTAGTCAAGTGAGTCCATTCAAAACAATGCGTATTGACTAAAGAGTGAATTAAGCCATCGAATTCTGGCTCCCTGATCTCTCCAAGGTATGGTGCCTGATCTGCTGTGCTTTTAATGGTGTTGTACTCAGATGCCTGTAGGAGTTACTGTGGGTGTTTGCCATGCTCGGGGACCTACCTTAGAGCAGCATGTTTTGATTACTGTAGCTTGGTGTCATTACTTGTCTCTTTCTGGCTAATTCATTTTATGAGCCTTCCCTGCTGTTAATAAACATAGTGGTGTTTAATTATTGAGACATTTCATAAAAATGTTTTTGAGACAGAGACAAGTTTTATGTTCTGACTAAATAATTAAACATTATGCAAACGCTAACAACCCCAGCATTCTGGTTATGTAAAACAACTCTTGGATGATGGCCTTGTTTGCACACTGAGTTAGTGTTGTCGGGCTGCAGTGAGTGGCAGACAAGTATAATTCCAATTTAAAAACATAAGCGGGTTTTGATGAAACAGGAGAAACACACGTGTTTCCTGATCTAAATGTGTACGTTTGGTGGCCCTGCTAGGCAGGGGGGTTGGAACTACATGATCCTTGAGGTCCCTTCCAACCCGGGTGATTCTGTGATCTGTGATTCTGTTAGGCTGAGGGCCAGCCTTCTGACATGCTCTGTGTAGGGAAGGTGAGACGTGTCCCCTGGAGGAGCCGTGAGCATCCCAAACCTGGGCTGACCTTGCAGCTGGAAGCCCCTCCTAAATGCACATGGAAGGGGCAAGAAACACAACTTGCATCATGGGACAGAAGGCGATGAAAGCCATTTTGCTTGCCATCAACCTGCTCACCTGAGTCTGCCATGATGCTCTTCACTCTCTCCTTGTGTTTTCCCCCATTCGGCTCTGGCAGTCAGGGACAAAATCCAGCCCCTTGTAATTTTGAGGTTTAATTGCCCGTAAACAGGTTTGCTGTGGGATGAGTCATCCTGCAGCCTGCCTCTGAACATGCTGCTACATATATGCTATAACTCTATAAGCGAGGGTTAAGGCGTAATCACCTGGAAACACAAAGGGCTGTCTCTGTGTCAGCACACTGCTGGTATTCCTGTCCTGAAACAAGGCACTAGTGTATGCATGGCATGGGATATGCTATGACACAGCTATGGTGGTTATCAAACGTGTCATCTCTGACACGTTACAAACTTCAGAAAGAGTCTGGTAATTGCTCACTGGACTCCAGCCGCCAGGAGCACGTCTGGCTGTGATGGGTGCCTGTTCTGACCTTGTCCCATGTGCTCTCATTACCTGTGTGTCTGGTGGGAGGAATTAGCATCTGCCCACACGGTTGTACAGCATGTTGTATTGTGCTGGGAGCCGTCATTCGGAGAAGTACATTTTTGGTATAAAATACAATATCAACAGATTGCTCTTAAACTGCTGCTTTTCCTTTGTGTTCTGGGAGAGTAATTTGCATGTGATTGAGAGAGAGCTGAGCACCTCGTTTGCAGGTGGGGATGGGAAACATGAAGCTTCTTTTGAATCTGCAAGAAAGGAATACATCACTTTACTTAAAAATGTGTATCCTTGATGTCCTTCCTAGGGGATGGAGCTGTCTGGTAGTCCCACAGTTCATCTGCCATTACTGTCACTTCTGTTGCTGGTTATTCCAGAGACTCAGGTAGAGCTCCTGTTTGATTGAGGTTCATTTGTCTCCCTTCTAAAACATTGCTCAAAACAGTCCTCAGAGGCAGGAAATTGCACTCATTATTTCTAAATGCCATGAAGGATGCTCGTGTCCTTTCTATGTTTTCCTTGCCATCCACTGTCTTCCCACTGCTGGTGGGATATCCACCTGTTCACTTGGTGGGGAAGAAATGGAATTCTAAATGGGCAGAAAAATCTCTCTAATGAAAGAAATATCACTAAAGCCTTTAAGACCAGATAGAGTGAGTTAATATAGCCCGGATTCCTGCTGTGATAAGGCAAGGAATGAGATCTTTTCATTGCAGCAGAGCACCAGCTGTGTTTAAGTTGAGAGCAGCTTTGATAATTATTTTCAGTACTCCCGAGTTTACACGCTCACCAGGTTTGCCTTGACAATTGCTGTGTCTCAGGGAGACACAAGTTAAGGTGCCTCATACTTGCTACAGGTAATCTGAGCAAGAGGATCTAAGACATCGTTCTCTTATTCCTCCTGTCTCTCTCCCTGCTCTAAGTCAGCTGCTGACAAAATCACTTTGCAGTGCACTTTGGGTTTGAATGACAGCTCTTATTCTCCCCTGTCTGATCTCAGCCACTCAGTGTGTCCCCTTGTCCACGGCATTACTAGCAGACTACTTGGGGTAAAGCTTAGTGTGGATGGGTTGGTGGGGAGCACGGTAGGGCCTTGCAGAGACTGGGAGGCTGGTGGGCAGCATGCAATGGGAGAGGCAGTCCTGCTTGGTCAGCAGGCAGCAGCTCTTGGACTGTGGCTACAGCAGAGGCCTGTGAGCCCAAGGCTTTGCTCTGGGACCTTCCAAAGACCAAGTGTTTTACTTCTGAGGTTTGCCCTGAAATGAAAGTTAGCATTTCAGAATGCTCTAAAATCCACTTAGGACTTGGTTTTAGAAGTATTGACCAGGAAATTCATGGTCATCAGACAGGAGGCAAAAATCAAAACCTTACCAATTATTTGAGCTTCTTACTCATATCTGATGTGATAAGGCTCGGAAAGTTACATGGTCATGCTTTCTCCAGTCACTTGTCACTTTCTTCCTGTCATTTCAGTGTGAGTTTGTTTAAGATTTTTTGGTTGTTCCTCATGCTTTTTGGTACAGGACTTTGAAGACAAAGTAGTCAGGGAAGCAAGGAGAATCGTATGGGATCAGAGCAGAAGGTGGTGGGGGTAAGAAAAGCTCAAGAGCAAGGGCTGTGCCTCTTTATCCTTTGAGGCAATGCTGACTTGAATGTTGCAAGGCCACAGCTGATGACTGCAGATAGAACAAACGCTCACCCAAACACCGCATTGAACATCAGATTCCACATCCACAGTTATTTCTGAGAATTGGGTTTCCAAGAATGAGTGTCACACAGCTAACATGCTCACAGAGGGGCAGCCTGCTCTGTCCCTGTACACAAGCCCAACTATCAGTTTGCTGCTGGTTTACCAGCATCCCATCCATCTTCTGTTGGGAGAGGGCGTTTTCATCCCCTATCCTACACTTTCTCTAGCAGCAGAAAATATGCAGGCTCATCCTTCACCTAATGGGGTCTGGAACACAGGCCATATGAGGAGAGGCTGAAGGAGCTGGGAATGTTCAGCCTGGAGAAGAGGAGGCTCAGGGGAGACCTCATTGCTCTCTGTAACTTCCTGAAGGGAGGCTGTAGTGAGCTGGGGGTCGGCCTCTTCTCTCGTGTCATCAGTGATAGGACCAGGGGGAATGGCTTCAAGCTACGGCAGGGGAGATTCAGGCTGGACATGAGGAAGTATTACTTTTCAGAAAGGGTGGTCAGGCACTGGAACGGACTGCCCAGGGAGGTGGTGGAGTCACCGACCCTGGGGGTGTTCAAGGAAAGACTGGATGTTGTGTTGAGGGACATGGTTTAGTAGGAGCTATTGGGAATAGGTGAACGGTTGGACTGGATGATCTTTTAGGTCTTTTCCAACCTTGGTGATTCTATGATTCTATAATTCTATGATTCTAATGGTGAGAGCAGGAGAAAGCTCTTTTCCCAGAGATGAATTTGAGCCAATGGTTTGGTGCCAGGTTTTGGGCTCTTAACATCTGGTTCTAACAAAGTGATTTGAGCCATGTCCTGCATAATGTGGCCTTCCAGTTGGAAGGAGGATTGGTGATGAAGAGCGGGGTTGGACCAGGCAACAAGAGACGTGAGACAAAGAAAACAAAGCAAAAACTAAAGCATAGCCAGCCCACACTTTGGCAGGGGAGCCTGTGTCAGAAGCCTAGAGTATATGGTTTTAGTCTGTGCTTCTTGGCAATCAGAAGTTTAGATTTGCACTGTTTTTCCACATTTTAGCTCAGGTTTTACATATCCCTACATCTTTGGAGAATATGCAAGTGCCTTAACCGCGCATCATTCCAATGGCTGTTGGGGTACTTGCGGTGAGGGGAGCTAGAAAATGTTTACAGCTTGTAATAACTGCACCAAATAAAACCAAGAGTCATATCTGAGTCATCCTCTCTCAAAGCTTCATCTGACGATGTGACAATGGACCAGATTTTGAGAGACCCTTCTAAAATACCTTACTTTGCCTATGAAAGACACATTGGATTCTTTCCCAGTGCTGCCTGGACCTGTATTGATTTTTGCTAGGAAAGAGTAACATCAGACATACATCCGTGCTGAGTGCCTGATTCAGGCTTCCCTTTAGCTGTGGTTTCCTTTCTATCAGTGGGCCAAACACCAAGTCACCCCAAGGTAAGTGAGAGGAGACATCTTTTCAGTGCCTTGCTTACAAAGATGATGCCCAACGCACAAAGTCTAACTCTCAAATATTTTCCAGAAATCTTTTCCTTTGTCTTTTAGAAATCTCTCTCATGGTAGTGAGAATACCATGAAGCAGGCAGATGGAAAATGAACTGACAATCAAATTGTTTAATTCTTAACATGATTTCCTCTCAGTTGAACTCTCTCTTCAGGACTAACTGTATCTGACTGCTCTTAACTCAGGCATCAGAGCTCAGTTACTGTCAGCAATACGGGCACAATACGAACTTCAAGGCTTCCAGGTTTATGTTTATGTAATAGCAAGAACACGTTTGAAAGCTTCTACCTTCAGAAGGAGATGAATAAATGTAAATTTTCATCATCTCTAAGCATATGGCAGAAGAATTTGCAGTTTAGAGAATGTTACCATCGCAGTGAGTGAAATGATGCTGTGGGGGTGAGGGAAGAGAAACACAAGTTTGGAGACACAGCTTTGTTTCTACCTCCCCAAGATGATGTGGAAAAGTTATGTGCTCTCTCCCATGTCAGGTCACCCATTGTAAAGGTGGACAAATAATTTACCTAGTGGAGAGGAATCCTGAGGTTTCCACAGGGCACATCTGTCACATCTGACTTCTTAGTGACACAGGTCTGTGAAGAGCAGCAGCATCACAGCCTGTAAGAAAAGATTGTTTCAGAGCGTAGTCACAGAAACGGCAGAGTAAAGGTTAACTAAATAGAGCTTTTTTTTTTCTTTGCTACTGTGCATCTGTCTCTATCATCATTTTAATGTAATTTTCTACATCCGTTTATTTGTTGAGCATTAGCATCACAATAGATAGCACACAAGCTGCCCATTTATAGACGAACTATACATCTAGCAGCTCTGTGTGTATAAAAGAAGTTTACAATACTACAAAATTAAAACACTTTTTGCAAACTAGTTCAGTCAGCAAAGCCCTCGTTCGTTTTGGTTTACGTCTATAAAAATGTACTGAGATCTAAATCTGTATGAGCACCAAAAGCGTGAGGTGGGAAAACCATTCTGCATTGTCACACTCACCCTGTTGCATCAAGTCACCCAGAGGGGCTGCCCCTGCAATCACCGCCAACCCTTCCCCACTACTCATCAGGTATATTTGAGCTCCTTTTTGTTTTCACTGTTGATGTGGCAAAGCACACAGTTGTACAGCTGAGAAAGGCAAAACTGGGGTGAGATGGAGGGAGAAGCGCTGAGAGTCAGAAGGTGTTGGCTCTGTTAAATAAGGTTAGTGCTAGACTGAGAATAAATCCTGTCTCTGAGGCAGGATTCAATTATCAGCCAGTAGACACAGACAATTTCCAGACTGCCATTCCTCAGCCAGGCAACCGTTAAGGCTTCTGCTGCCCACGGTCAAGCACCTTTACCTCAGAGCATCTATCCTAATGGTCAGAGAAAGCCAGAGCATTAATGGTGTGAAATGCAGAAATAATAATGCATTCATACTCCTGAATGATTCAGGAAACGTGACTAGATACAAAGAGCTCAGAATTTGATAAATACTAATAATAGTGCAGCCCTACAAATGCATAATGACCAGGTGTGCTACAAAGAACTACTGCAGCGTACGTGAGACGACCAATTTGTCTTTACTCTGACATTCAGGTAATAACAAAAAATTCACAGCATGAAAGCTTTCCAGTGTCAAAATATAGACCAGAATAGTTTGGTTGGAAGGGACCATCAAACTTCCTGACCACTTCAGGGCCAACCAGAAGTTAAAGCGCGCTGTTGAGTGCATTATCCAAACACCTCTGTGACAGGCATGGGCATCAACCACATATCTAGAGAGCTTGTTCCACTGTCAGGCATTCTCTTGGGAATGAAGCTGTTCCTAATGTCCAGTCCGAAACTCTCATGGCACAGATCCATGCCGTTCCCATGCATCCTGCCATTGGTTTAACAGTGAAGGATGAAAAAACAGCTGAGCAGGAAGAACAAGTTCAGAGATCTGCAGGCATTAAATACTGCTCAGGTATAAAAGTGAGCCATCACCTTCACCAGAACCAGGCAGCATTTCAGCATGTCAGCCAAATAGCTCAGACATCTTTCTTCTGGCAGCTGTAGGATTTTCCTTTGCAATTTTTCTATGCATCCAGCAATGGAATATGCCAAGAGGCATTTGATTATTGTTGTAGTAGGTCAGATGAGAGCATTGCTCATTTTTTTTCCCCTCTCCTGCACCCCACCTTCCTTATTATGAAGCTGGCTCCAGGACCAGATGTCAGATGAACTGAGAAAATAACCACGTTAACACATCTCCATTGTCTGCAGAAGTTAATAGTTAATTGGATACTGTCAAGGTCCAGTTGGTAAACCCTCCTAGTGCAAATGTTCAATCTGAAAAAGCAAAGAGTAGAAAGTATAAGATAGCCCTCCCCAAATAAATGCCATTAAACTCATCTTGTAACACATTCTTTCCTCCAGCAGACTTCTCTCTCCTGACAAAAGCAGTTTCATGAAAAAATGTCTCCAATCAATTTTGTTTTTTTCCAGGCACAGAAATGCAAAAATTCATATCCCCATGCAATACTAATCTATTCAAGTCAAACAGTGGCAGCTCTAATGTTTTCAGCTTGCTGGGATCCCTATAGAAATGCCTGTAGTAGATGTGTGCACTTGTGTATATGCAGTGCCAGCCTTTGTTAGAAAGTTATTGTACTAAATGTGTAAACTATAAAAAGGGGAACTGAAGCACAAACCTAACTTCTCACCACTCAGCATATAACACCACAGGGCAGCCAGCTGTCAAGATCCTGCAAACTGCCCATATGCTCCTCCTGCCCTTCCACACAGTTGCACCAGCCCCTCAGCACAAACACAGAGGGCTACTCTGCAGGTCACCTAAAGGGAAAGAATAGTGCAACGTGTTTAAGCTTTGGTTAAAATATAATAAACTATGGAATCTTGTCCAATGCCACTTTTAAGACAGAATAACTAACAGGATTGATGTATGATTCATCAAGTTCTGATGGGGAACTGTTACCACTACACTCAAGGCAAGAGCCTTAACTCAGAGCAGAGATGTCTGCTAAATGTTTGGTCTCAATCAGGTGGAAGATTAGGAAAAAAGGGGAGGCGGTGAAGGGCTGGGCACCGTTAATCATGAGCACTTACATAAATGCCCAGTATGGCTCTTGCAAGGCAGAGAACTACCATGACCTGAGAGTACTGACTTTAATGGGACCTTGCAAAACCAAAAACACATCACTTGATGCAACTTCTGGAGCCCATGAAAGGAACCATTGAAGAACAAGGTTTGCTTACTGAATGGAAACACTGCAGCACTCAGTAATGAACCACGGGATAGAGCTGCTGCTGACCTTTCCTCACTACTTGCACACCCCAGCAGTAATAGCTCTCAGGAGGAAAGTGGGTTTACTTCCACACCTCCCAGCTGTGCTTGTCACACAGCCTGCGGGGCAGCACATGTACTGCAGCAACACAGACACAGCCCCACTCCTGCAAGCAGCACAAAGGACAGAGGGCCCATTGAGTGGATGTGAGGAACAAGCTGCCCTTTAAGGAGTGCAGCTCTCAACAGACGCTCTGATTAGCACAACGCAAATTCATGGCCATCATCACCAGCCACTGAGCACACCACACAGCACAGGTAAGGGCCAGTCACTTGGCAGCAATGAGCAGTGCAAGGAATACCCTGCTGAGCTCACCTGCCCTTCAGGGGGTATTTATGAACATGTTACCCAGAGAGGTGGTGGACACCGTGTCCCTGGAAACATCTAAGATCAGGCTGGATGGGGCACTGAGCACCTGATGTATCTGGAAGAGTTCCCGTTCATTGCAGAAGAGTTGGACTAGATGGCCTTTAAGGGTCCCTGCCAATTCTAATGGTTCTATGACATACACCCTCACTCAGAAGGCCAAAGGCTTGACCCAGGAATCACCATGTTTATCTCTGCCACCACCAAACTTAGCAATGGATCTCCTCCAGGAGCATACAAGAGGGTAAACAAGAGGTGCTGGAGAGGGTCCAGAGGAGAGCCACAAAGATGATCAGGGGGCTGGAGCACCTCCCCTACAAAGATGCGCTGAAGGAGCTGGGCTTGTTCAGCCTGGAGAAAGGAAGGCTGTGGAGTGACCTCACCGCAGGCTTTCAATACCTAAAGGGAGCCTACAAACAGGAGAAGATGGTTACAAAAAAGTTTGAGAAATGTGATCTCAGTCAATAAGTCTATAACAAACAGGAGGGGAATCAACTCTTTGAAAGGGTAGATAACAGCAGGACAAGGGGAAATGGTTTGAAGTTGAGGGAGAGAAGATTTAGGTTGGATGTCAGGGGGAAATTCTTTACAGAGAGAGTGGTGAGGTGCTGGAACAGGCTGCCCAGAGAGGCTGTGGATGCCCCGTACCTGGAGGTGTCCAAGGCCAGGTTGGATGGGGCCCTGGGCAGCCTGGTCTGGTATTGAATGGGGAGGTTGGTGGCCCTGCCTGTGGCAGGGGGTTGGAGATTCATGAGCCTCGAGGTCCCTTCTGGCCCTGGCCATTCTGCGATTCTGTAAACAGTGAGATATTAAAACAGGTAACGTTTTTTTGACCATGATGGCCAAACTCCAGAGATCGCAGCCCCAAATAAAACGATAATAAGTGATAACTACCAACTCACACCCACCCCGCTCTGACCCCAACGCGCCCACTAAGGGAAGCCTCGCGAGACTCAGCTATTTATACCCACTGCCGAGGAGAGCGGCAGATGATGCAGCCAATGAGCGGCGCTTCTGGGGGAGGGCGGGGCTTCCGCGCCCGGGGGCGGGGCGGAGCTCCCGGCGCGTCGCTGACGAGGGGAGGGCAGGGGAGCGGCAGCTCCGGCGCCGGCCGAGGCAGTCGCTGGTGGCCGCTCTGCCGCCCGCGCCCCGGGGCTCCCCCTGCCGGAGGCAGCGCACAGGTGAGGTCTGCCCGTGACTGACACCCTCTCCCCTTACGTGCCTAGGGCGCCGGTTGCCAGCTCCGCGCTCCCCTCGCAGACCGCCTTTTCCACTCCGTTCGTCATCTGCTCTGCTTTCGCGGGTCTGCGGGCGTCCTTCCCCTCCGCAGCTTCCCGCTCCGGGCTTCCCCGAGGGCAGGAGCTTGGGGCCGTACTCCCTGCTCCGCGTGCACCTGCATACAGCCGGACCTGCCGCTCGCGGCTCCTGGTGCCGCCCCCGCGCTCTGCCCCGCGCCGGGGTCCGGAGCGGCGCTGCTGCCCCCCCCCACCCCGCTGCGCTTCGCTGCTCGGGGAGCGCCGCGTTTCCCTCTCCGTTCGGTGCTCGCCCGCGGCTTGCAGCAGAGTTTGCGGTCCTTTCTCTTCCATTTCCCCTTTCCCCCGCCCCCCTCCTCCCAATCTCCGCAGCCGCAGCTGGCGGCGGCCAGTGCTGTCGTCCGCCGAGTAAACAGCGGCGGAGGAGAGCCCGACTCGCTCGGGACTCGCCGCTCGGAGAGCGAGGTCATCCTGCCACTGCCGCGGCGGGGGAACGGAGCAGTACGAGGGGTAGAAGCGGGTCGGTGCCCGCCGGTTTAGGGAGCGGGGCCGGATCTCGGCTGTAAGCCCGGCTCCCTCAGGATGGCACCCTCTCTCGTCCTCTGCTGAGTCTGGCGTGCACCGCCAGGCACGGCGGAGCCTCTGCCGGGCACTGGTGTCTCTCGGGCTTTTTATGGTCTGCGGTTGGAAACGTGCTTCGCGCTTAGTGCAGGAGCAGCTGGGGACGGGCGGCAACTTCTCAGTTTATTTGAGGTGCGATTCGGCAGTGCCGGGTCCGTCCGGTACCTGTGGCCTGCGGGGCCCCTCCTGCGGTGGAAGAGATTCGAGTCACAGCAGCGCTGGGAAACGGAGAGTGGCTTTAGGTTGGAGGGGACCCGACGGATCGTCTGGCCCCGGTGTCACGGGCTTCGCATATCTGGTTGTGTGCTCCGTCACCTCAGAGAGGATTGTCCCTCGGTTAAATTAGCTTAGTTTGGGCAGTGAATTATTGAGACAGTCTGAAGCGACCACCTATGGGTCAGATTGTTCGTGGGAGTGTGGGGTTTTGCTGGTTTAACGAGACCTCTTTCTGAAGGCTGGGATGGTTGTGGCACATGCGTGGCCTTGATGCGTGCCGTTTGGTTCAGTGAAATGCATGAAGGATGGTCTGAGTGCTGCTGGGCTGCTGCTGAGCTCTTGGAGCCTGCGGGTGAGAGGGCTGAAAGCAGACCAAGCCAACTCCAAACCCATGGGCATTATTCATTTGACACAGTTTTGTGCATACTTATAGCGAATGGAATTGTATTACTGTCAAGAAATTATTTCTCACAGTTGTTTTAGGCTGCATCATCTTGTGGATTCAACTAGTGCAGCGAGAAGCCCTGATTGCAGCCTCTTGATTTTTGTTGCAGCAAATGTAGAAGTGATGCAAAGGCTTTCCAGCAAGGCGCTTCCCTTTTCTTCCATTACCAGAAGGCATTTTTACTCTCCTGGCTGCCCCCTATCTGCACGTTGGACCAGCTGTCTCTCTGGGATGATCCCATCTAGCTTGCAGCCTGCTCTTCTGTGCCCACCTGAGCTGCTTCAGCAATGTGACTGCTGCTAGAACGGTGGTGAAGGCAGATGCCAGCTTGAGCATCCGCATTTCAGGGCTGCTTTACAGTATAAATTGTCAGTGTTGTTACCAGCAGTGTAGCCACTTATTCTGGTGGTCTGGGAATCAATGGAACCCTTCCCGCTCCATAAATCCCTGAAGACAGGCCTCGTGGAACTTTGGGGTTTTGTGGTTTCTTTCTTTCCATTAAAGTTCATCCAGGCTTTTATCTTTGACCTAATTGCTGCTGCCTACCCCCCTAGCTCTGATAACATCCATCTCCTATTCAAGGTGCTGGTGATGCTGATACTTCCTGGCATGCTGTGCTCTCCCTGTTAGCTCTCTATAGGTCTCTCAGCTGTCTTTATCTTTCATTATGTTGAATTCAGGTTTCTGTATTGTAAAGCTTTTCACAGTCCTTTTTATTTCCGCTCATTACTTTGTTTCTTACTGAATTTGACTGGCTGCTTTGTCCTCTTCCCCTGTAAGTGCATGTATTCTCTTCCTTGTATGTACTGTGCGATCTCAAAGTTAATGTTTAAAGCCACAGACCTATCTGTGCATGCAGTTCCTCAAAACAAAGCATGTTACTGGCATGAAGCCTTATTATTATTATGGGGTAATCACAAAATTTATGCTCTTTTTATAACCTGCATGTTGTGGCCAAGGCTTGATTGCAGGGATGTGTAGCTCATGCCTTTGTCTTTCCTTCCTTTTGTATGCTGACCAGGCCTGTTTGTTATGTCCCTATTGGCAAGCTGTTTGGGAAAGGTAGCTGGCCAGATATGACCTCAAGTACCAACATGATAAAGAGTCTTTTTCCCTGTTCTAAACATACCCAGGCGAGAAGGTGACAGAGATTGCTTGTGAGGGAAATTCAAAGCAAGTCTTTATTTATTGCAAGGCAGCAATCACAGGTAGTTTATGGTGGGGGGGGGAAATCAGACAGCCTCTTAAAAGAATATAAAATGCCTGAGCTACTGTAAATGTTACTTTAGCTGTCTGTAAATCAATTCCCCATCCCCAGGTGTAAAGCAGGACACTGCTTAATTTATTTCTATGTTCTCAGTCTGTTAGAACTGTGCGTTTAGGTGCTGTCTGCATTTGGACAGCTGAGAGCTGAGGGTTTTCTTGTCCTGGGCTATGGGCCCTCCACCTGTGGTAAAAGTGACCTGTGGTTGACTGCTATGTTTTGCCCTTGTGCCGATGTGGTGAGGAGACAGGAGCGGTACGGATGCTCTGTGGTGGTGTTGTGGGCTTTCTGGGTTGTTGCCAGCTGTTATGGATTGAACGGTCTCTGCGTGTGTGACAGCAGCCCGTGCTGTCGCTGCAGCTAAATGAGGGGAAAAAAAAAATAAATGATTGTGGCTGGATAAAGTGCTTTGGCACTGAACAGGGAGAGATGAATGATAGATGTTTGTAAATGCTATTTAAAGCTCTGATCTCTCAGATCACTGGGGGCGGTTCTACTGCTGCATTTGCAGCCTCCGCTCACTGATTTCAGAGAGGCTTTGTTAAAGTGAGTGCTTAGGAGTGGGGCTTTGGACTTGCTGGCTTCCTGAAAACCCTCTGGTATCTACTCGTCGCCTGCTGGAGGGATGTGTGCTGTTGCCTTGATCTGCAGCCTGCTGTAGGTAGCCTGCTTTAGCAGGGGCTTGGACTGCGTGGTCTCCAGAGGTCCCTTCCAACCTGTGTGCTTCCGTGATAAAATTCTGATGTAGGTGATGTGTATGTTTATCCTTCCATTACCAAAGTAATGTCAAGTACAACTCCTCCAGATACAAGCATTCCTAATGAAAAAGGGCAAACTAACCTAACAGGTGCTGTTCTCTGGGCTGAAAATGAGGCAGCAAGATAGGGGTGTATGTAAACCACAATAACTAATGTGCACCTGTTTCTTTTCTGTATTTTGGTACACAGGGGACACCCGTAAGTATTTTTGGTCTAATCTATTACCATCTTGTTTCCTTTGAATAGGAATAGAAGAGAGAGGACGTATCATTTATGAGAACCCTAAGAAAGTTTACAGCAGTGTGGAATGGATTGATTTGTGACACCTTTGATATGTGAGAGCTCTGCTTTGCGCTGGCCTGGCTGCTGCTGGTGGACCTGAGCTGATCTGATTGCAGCAAGCCCAACAAGACCGGTCCTCGTCGCTAACGGAACGTAACCAAGTGTGATGCTGCAATGAGATGAGGCTCCGAAATGGAACTGTGGCCACCGTGTTAGTTTTCATCACTACTTTCCTCAGTTTGTCCTGGTATACTGCGTGGCAAAATGGGAAAGGTAAGTAAAGGGCTCCAAAACTAAACAGGCTTCCACGTGGCTGTGTGGCTGAAGGATGGGTAGGGCAAACGTGCGCTTTGCTGCCGTGCATTAGCAATCTGTAAACTGCCTGTCCACCAGCAGGTGTTGCCTTGGTGAGAAGTGAACACCCGCCAGTAGATTCAGGAAAATTAACTTGGAGGGATCCTGGTTTGAAAAAAATAAGTAAATAAAAATAAACAAAAATGACTGAAGAAAAACAAATTCTGCTGCCAGAGGAAAGGGTCGGTCCAGGCTGAATAATCTTTTTGACTGTTTGTTTTTCGCGGTTAATGGGTGTTGGTAAAACAGCTGTTCTTTTTTCATTTTTTCTTTTTTGTTCTTTTTCCCATGTAACATATGGCCAATAGACCAGGCTGGACAGGGTTATTTTTGGCACAGCGTTCTGTCTTCCCTAACGATTCGGTGATGGCAGTGGCGAACCGCCAAGCGGCATTGTCCAAGGATTGTTCTTTCTTGCTGTCTCTGAAGGAAGTGTAAAATATTTCTTCTGAGCGTGGTATAGGGAGTAAAATAGTATGAACAAACTGACTGCATGATGGGAAATGTATCCGTTGTAATAATGTGAGCAATTTCATGAAAAAGTGACTATGTGCGTAATAGATTTTCATGGTTGAAAATGTTTGATCTTGTTGCATTCCATGTGAACCCTGAAAAAATCAGTCTTTCTGAGGGTCAGGACTGTTTACTCTTCTGATTTTTGTCTTTCTGTAAAGCAAACGAACTTATGCAGCGATGGCTTCTAGAAAAAGGTTAGATATTTTTTTCTTTTATAACCATTTGATCTGTGTCCTTCAAAGATCGAGTCAGCTTAAAGTGCACATTCTGTATCAAATGAGATTGCTACATGGTTTGTTCTGACTGTTCTGCTGAGAATATTATCTTCAGTTGTGCCTTGGGTCCAGTAAGAGAAGACTGAGGTTTTTTGAGAATATTATTTGTTGTAATGCGGCCAACTTGGATCCTTATTTAAGTGTAAAAGAATGAGAAGGATCTTTTGGGAGGAAGCAGGTGAGGTCTATGGCATATTGGCTTGGGTTTTTTGTTTTTAGTGTATTATTTGATACTAGTAGAGAAACAGCAGGTGCTACGTAGCCTGATCTCTGCTGTGGTGGTTGTTTGGTAGGCAGCCTTCTAACTGTGAGCATCATTAAAAATGTCACGTTCTTGGGGCTGGGGTCATATAGAGATCTTCTCATTGGGCAACGAAAGTGTAGAAGTGCAGAACACTGTCAAGAAAGTGATATTTGAATTGTATTGCAAGTAGCTTTTTAACTTTGGTTAATACAGCACTCGTTCTCTGGTTAAATTTCATGTTCATAATTCTTTTCTTCCTGAAGAACCTCAAAAAAATTTTTTGCTTTCACTTTGGGGCTGAGATGTATGTATCTGAAATTCTGTCTTTGTGGTTGTTTTTTTTTCTTAATGTGGTGTATAAATCTTGCTCTCTTCATTCAAAGAATATAATAAAATCTTAATTAAAGTAATCAACAAAAATCCATTGTCAAGAGAGTGCTATTGTCTGTGGTGCTTGCTGACAGTTTAAGCTTGGTTGGTGAGACTGCTCTGTTATTTGTCTGTACTTCATTTTTTTTTTTTTCTTCCCACTTGAATGCTCAGAATCAGTACTTAATGGTAGTATAAGAGTTCTACACTTATCTTCCTCGAGGTCTTTCTTTTGAGCAATGAGGTGGTAACTTGTTCAATAAAAACAGGTTTAACAATACATCAGAAATACACTAATTATGAATAATGGTTATAGAACTATAACCTAGAAAACCCACTCTTCAGATATTGCTTCAAGACAAGTTTATACATAGAATATTGTTTCTGAAATTCTCTTTTGCTTGTGTAAGTTAATGAAATGTTGAACAGGTTGTATAAGCCCAAAGATCTGTATAAAGATCTGTAAAGCCCAGATCTGTATAAGCAGATCTGAGCTCATTTCAGTACCATGTTTTAATTCACGCTTCTATACCAGTGGGAAAAGTTGAGGAACTAACAGTATCTGCTTAATAAGAATCCATATATTTTTTTTCCAGCTTCCAACGTTCTGCTTATTTAATAAGCCTTGCAGAATGTTCTCTTAATTCATTGATGACTTCTTCATTATCAATTATTCAGAGGCTCAATTAGACGCAGATACGGCACTTGCTGTTCCTGTTCACTGGAAGTTTATGATGTGTCACGTGCTGTGATCGTCTTTTGTTATTCATTATGCTTATATGGCATACACTGGTTTCTTGAAGGTGTTTGTCAGTCTTTGGACAGCAAAGTGAATCCATCTGTATAACATATTAATTATATTTTTTTAAAACTAAGAGCAAGTGGTAGCCAAATAAATTTTGTCCCAGTGACCCAAAGCCAATAATCAGGTGATTCCTTTCAGAAGAACCAGGATCCTGAGTGACTGTAGTTAAAATGTAGAACCACTTATGGAATAAACACAAGTTTGGGAGAGTGTGATATCTTTGTTTATGATGTCTTCTTCTACCAAGCATAGCTGTCCCAGTCTACGTGATAAGTTTGCACTGCAGCATGGTACGGGCTTTGCTGCTAATTTAAAGCACAAAAATTTTCTCTCAGTGGAACAGCTCTTTGCAGACTTTATGGACATGGTAGAAAGTTGATGGGAGGGTAAACTTTGTCTGAAGTGCTGTCACTGGTAATAGTGTGAACCTCTCATAGGATGGATGATGTTTCTTGCATGAAGTTCCTGGTTATGTTTTTGCTTTTTGAGTTAACTGTATTTGAAGCAAGTTGACTGGGATACTTCTTGTCTTTGGCACATCTGTAAAATTAAGGCAAGACCTTTGTTATTTTCTGCACCCATGTAGTGCCCAGAAGCACTGAAGTTGTAAGGAAGCAGTGCAGGCTGCAGGCCCTGAATGCACGTGGGAGAAACCTCTCTCTTTTGTGGGACTCACAAACAGGAACTGTAAGACTACTTTTTATGTGTTAAAAGTATGCTATGAACAGCTCATAAATGAGGCAGATACTGGAAAACAGATCTTACCAAAATTGATTCTTTTGATGCACATAAAGAGCACACCCAAAGAACCTGCTGTTATGTAATGTTCAGAGCTAGTTCAGTTTAATATGTCCTTGAATTCCTCCTAAGCAAGTGAGGGCAATTCCTCCTCCTCTTCTGCAAGTGGTAAATTCATGTTTAACACATCTACTTGGACTGAATTGTGCTTCCAGTACTACTGACCTGCAGACTGCTGGTGTTTGACCAAGGGTGTTATGATAAAACCTGCTCACTGGATGAGAATGGCTGATATTGGTATGCTGATTTAAAATCATATGGGAAGATCTCAGAGAGGACTCTCACTTATGAGATGTTTAATCAGCTCCCTAGTTTGCCAAATATCCACTTGTATTTAAATAATGTGACTGTTTTGTGCTAAGCACAACCTTTTTTTCTGCTATGGAGCAAGAATGAGAAATAACTTGGGCCATATCATTGTAGAATCGTAGAATGTCCTGGGTTGAAAAGGACCATAGTGATCATCTAGTTTCAACCCCCCTGCTATGTGCAGGGTCACCAACCACCAGACCAGGCTGCCCAGAGCCACATCCAGCCTGGCCTTGAATGCCTCCAGGGATGGGGCATCCACAGCCTCCTTGGGCAACCTGTTCAGTGCATCACTACCCTCTGTGTAAAAAAAAAACTTCCTCCTAATATCTAACCTGAACCTTCCTGTGTCAGTTTAAAACCATTCCCTCTTATCCTATCACTATCCACTCTTGTAAACAGCTGCTCCCCCTCCTGTTTATATGCTCACTTCAAGCATTGGAAGGCCACAATGAGGTCTTCCTGGAATATAATGAAACTGTTGTCTTCTTTCTCCTCTGCTTTCATACCACTGGAATTCCCACACTGATTCTTAGCCACAGTAATCTTAAGTGCTGAAAAAAAGTCAAAACTTCAAGACAAGAGTAGGACAATCTAACTTAACCTAAAATAAAGGCAGCAGCCAGTGATGGGAGGCTTTGGAATAAGAAGCAGGAATTAGTTCCCAGAAGGAGAAAAGTCCTATAGAGCCACTGAGGAGATAGAGCAGGGAAGAGAGGATTATTTTTTTTCTTGGCAGTGATTATGCATATATTCTCCTTAAAAATAGAACAGAAATCTAAGAGATGCATGTTAGTATTTTGCAACTGTAACCCACTATAGTTTGTGCTTTGATCCTAAGAGAAACTGTTATGTGAGTAAATGCTGATTGCAGTCCTATGACTACACATTCTGATTTTCAGTTGTGCTAATTTTCCAACAATATGAATAAAGATACTTCAACCAAAGAAGTTAAAATGTCTGCAAAATGGGAAGAGTAGTGGCAAGGGAAAGGAAGGAGTGGGATGCTAGAGAAGTTTTTTGAGCAAGAGGAGAGATGATTTTCTTCTTCTTTTCTCTTAAGTAGAAAGGAAATGTTGGCTTCATTTGGAAATTCTGTTGCAGATCTCTCAGGAGTTGAAGTTGAAACAGTAGCATCAGCCCACAGATATTACTCTGGTTGCTATCTGAAACATGCTACGAACTTGGTTTTCCAAAGCTGACCAAGTGGCACGTAGCTTACTGGTAGTAAAACTATCAGTTGAATTGCATTAAGGCCAGTCAGGAATGCAGGTTTGAAATGGTTACTGTGACTTACGTGCAGGTACTGATCGTGCTTTTACAGATGAATTGAGCAGAAGAGGTATATATGCCTGCTGCTCAGGTGTTTAGGTCTGCAGGATCTCTGTGTCTGTGGGGTCTGTTGCAGTAGTACCGTTGACACCAGTGATTCTGAGCTGCTCTGGAAAGGGTCACAGCCAAAGGAGCTTTTGCAGCACTTCTCTGTCCTTTTGTCTTGTTTGTAAAATGCCAGTTAGGTTAGCATCGCGGTTGATGGGATTCTAAAACTTGGTTGCTGCTAGCATTTAATAAGGCTAACCTCAGCCAACAGCTTGAGGTACTGCTCTCCATTGCAATGCAACCCTCAGACATGGGGGAAGCCAATGCTTTTGCTCTGCATGGGTTCTTTTAATAGCTCTTCAGCCTGAGTTCTCCATGCTTGCATGACTCCTCCAAAATTCTCCTGCTCTCATGCAGAGACTATCCCTTAGGCAGCTCAGGAAAGACTGTTGCATGTGACACAGCTGCTTGTACATGAACAGCTCTACTGTAAAATATATAACTACAAATGTATCTGTGTGCTAAGTTATATTTGCAATGGATTTCTTGTTGGTAATATTTTCCCATAGTAGATACTAGCTGACACATTAAGTGAGCAAGAAAGGTTTCACAATGGTCTGTTCTGGTGCTTGTTGGTATTTTCATTAGTGAATCTGGGGGATGAAAGGGAAGAAGTGCTTCAAACAGCAGCATGCTGGCAGATAGCCTGAGAGAATGAAGTTTAAAGCAATTTATGCAAACCAGAGAGCTAGTCAAGAAGGGCAGTGAGTGGAAGGAGAGTTGGGATGAGTGCTGCTGAAGATAGGTGAAAGTGTCCCAGACAAACAACAGGATGCAGTAATGGAGGGGAGAAGGAAATTCATGCACACAGAATAGGGTAGAAACTTGGTGTTAGGATTCTGGTTAGGAATGACAGTTTACTGTAAGTCACTTGCTAAACATAACATCACATTATTGTAGAATTGAAAGCAAACTTAGCAGAAAAGGGGTGATAATGAAGTACGCAAAGGAAGTATGCTATCTCAGCAAGACACAGGAAGTGTTTTTTCTGCTCTGCTTGGTGCTGTTTCTGTTTCTGGGTGGTGCACTGTGAAGAAAACAGGTTCAGTAGCTGAGGTTCAAAGAAGCAACAAGTGACCAAAGATCAAAAAATCTATCTATACAGTAGGGTAAGTTGATGTACTGGCATTACTTAACTTAAAGGGAAGGTATGAAAAGAGAAACATGAAGATAATTTTCAGTACTAGAAGAATTCCTGATAAAATCAAGGATGCAGTTTGTTGTTCATGATCACTTTGGATGATAGAGTATATTGGACTGAAATTGGAATGGAGAGTGAGGTGAGATAGTAGAAAGTTTAGGTAAGGGCAAGTGTACTTACATACCACAGTAGACTCTTGGAAGGAGTGACGAACTTCCCTTGTGGGCATTTTCAAGAACAGGTTACACTGGTGATTTCAAGACAGACACGCCTGTTTGATATCAAAAGTTGATATCAACTCAGTTGATTTGGGCTAGCGCAAGTGCAAGCCATGCTGGTTTTTAAAGCCAATATGACAACCCCAAAGTAAAGCTCAGATAGGGAAGGCGTTCTGGGGTGTTATGGCCAAGCCTGGAGCCCCCAGTGCAAAAAGGGTGTGGAGCTGTTGGGGCAGGTCCAGAGGAGGGCCACAAATATAATCAGAGGGCTGAAGCAGCTCTCCTGTGAAGCAAGATTGAGGGAGTTGAGCTTGTTTAGCTTGGAGAAGGCAAGACTCCAGGGAGACCTCATTGTGGCCTTCCAATACTTGAATGGAGCTTTCTGTCAGGATTGAAACTAACTTTTTATGTGGTCTAATAGCATCAGGACAAAGAGAAATGGCTTTAAATTAAAAGAGAGGAGATTTTCTTCCTAACATGGAGCTTAATTTTTTTGCTCAGAGGATGGTGAGGCGCTGGAACAGGGTGCCTAGAGAGGTTGTGGATGCCCCATCTCTGGAAGCATTTAAGGCCAGGTTGGATGGGATTCTGAACAGCCTGTTGTAGCGGTTGGCAACTCTGCCCATGGCAAGGGATTGGAGTTCGATGATCTTTAAGTTCTCCTCCTGCCTTAAGGAGGAGAGCTTCTGTGTTCTCAATCAATCTACGATTGTATCAATTCTATTATTGTATTCTACAATTCTGTGATGTACAGCTGGCAGGAATAATCTAACTTTGAGCTAGCTGTGTTGCTGAAAGTAGTCCTGAGAAGTTGAGGGCTGGGCTAGATGATCCCTAGAAGACCCTTCCAACTTGTTTGTATGAGTCTGTTTCACCTTGGCTAAGTTTCTCTCTTTTTTTGCTAAGACTGACATGCCAGTGCATTTAATCACTAAATAATGTTGATGCTTGCATAAGATATGCAGAAGTTGTTCTTTATTATTTTCAACATTTGGTCCTTTAAAAATTCACAAAATGTTGACTCATATTTTGGTAGATTCACATAGTTTTTTATTATTGTTGTCCTCTGACTTTTCTATGCCTAGGGACCTTTGAAGCACTCTGTTAGAAAAATCTCAGAATTTCTTGGTTTTATTTTTAAGTGTGATTTCCTCCCCCTCACTGCCTCTCAAGTATCCTGTTCGATAGCCCTATTCCTGCTGTGTAATCACAACTTTATTTGCTGTCTGGACAATGGAAAAGCCTATTTCTTTATGATGGAGTCTTTGGATTAGAATCCTGTAAGCTGTTTCTTTTCAGGATGAGATACTGGTAAGTCTATAATTTAGTTTTGTTTATAACACACTATGTTTTGTTTTTCTGAACATGCTAGAAAGCGAATAGAAAGTGTTTTCTTTCCTCACGGTGAAAGGCTTTATTCCAGCTAGTCTCTCCCTAAAAAGCAATTACTCTAAATGGTCTCTTAGTGCTGTACTTCCAAGTGCTTTTCTGGTCGTCTTCTTGGCTTTCATGCAGCTTTCTGTCTATTTCTGCTGATGCTTCCCACAGGCGTGCCACCCATCCATCTAGCAGTAAACAACAAACCGTATTTTTGCTTGCAGCTATATATATATTTACTATTTTATTCTCAAAAATAATTTACAAGTTTCTATGCTTATCGTACATAGATGTTGCTGTTGTGGCCCACTGATGCATCATGTTTTTGTGTATCAACATCATGAATATGCAAGTTTCCTCAGATGCTTCAGGGATGGGCTGAACTAGATTTCTTTTCCATTACTATATACTGGCAAGGTAATTGTTTCAATAACAGTCCTCTTAATTGTACAGCCCCTAGAGAAAAACTGTAGAAGTACTGTTGAAGTGAGATTTGAATATAACAAGTGTGATGGCATCACACTTGACTTACGGGCGGTGCTGATTTGCAGCAACATGAGAGTTTGATAAAACTGATTATAAGGTGTGGGTACCTTGTTTGTTTATTTGCAAGGAAGGCAAGTTAGAATCTATACTTGGAAACTAAGCTTGTTCGGCAGTTACTGGTGCACAGAGAAGCAAGAAGCATCTACTAGCAAGTGCAGAAACAGTAATCAAACTTCTACAGCACTTGCATTTTGTACCCAAGCTGGTGAGAGTTTCTATTAGTTTTAGCTCCTAGAGATAGCACTGGAGTGGTAGCTCTCTTCTGTTATCTTCTGTTAGATCAGTTTTCTCCCATCAGTTTTCTCTGTATTAGGATGGTAAACAGTAATGACTGATCCACAGCTAACTAGTTTTATTTTAATTTAGGAAGCTGGGTTTTCTTGCTGTAGTTTCTGGTTTGTAACTGTATGTTTTGCTGGTTTCTGAAGGAAGAGAAATGAATGGTTTAAAGTGTCTTGGTTTACATGTACAGGTTCTCCCAGACAGGTATTGACAATTCTGTAGTAGAAACAAATAATGTTATGGTTCTCAAAAGCCTTCAGGCTGTGAGAACTGAAAAGTTGCTTTTTCTTCCTGTGGCATGGTTTTATTTTCCAGCATTCTTTCTTTTCTGTGCTACATCGGTCTGTGACTGAGTTAGTCCATCTAAGAACATACTGTATCTTGACTCTTAGAGTCTGAGCCCTGAATAATCAACAGTGCCTGAACATACCACATGAATAATGACTCTTGGAGGAGGTTTGGGGTACCTGGGTTTTGGTGGACGTGACTTCTTTATGAAAATCTGGCCTGGGCAGAAATCCTTCAGGTGTATAATCTATTTCACCCAGATGAGTGGGTGCTATTGCACTGGTATCCTCCTGCTGACCAGATGGCTGTGTAACTGTAAGTCCTGATTGTGTGCACAGTGTGTGATACCTTTGAGAAGTTTAATGCAAGTGTGTATTTGTGATAAGTAGTTATTGAGCAATTGTACAATAGCTCCAGTGCTTCAGGGATGAGCGAGGGGGTCAACTGCTCAGCTACTGCCCACTTGGTTGGTTGGCATATGTGCTGTGAGTCATGCTCAGGAGGATGTACAGAGTGCACGTGTCACAGGTTTTGTTTGCATGTAAGCAGCAAGGTTAAACATTTTTGCTTTGCACAAATGTATCTGTTGATCAGGGAGGCTCTCAGCAGAAACACCGGCGACCTTTCTGAAACTCCCATGTGAAGACACGTGCTGGTGTAATAACTGTTCTCTCTTCAGCTGAAATGGGACATATGCATTCAGAGGTAGAGATGGCCTTTGTAGGTCAGGGTTTGTTTTCCCTTGTCCTCCTCTGCCGTGCTTTATTGGGCTGGCAGTTGTATACAAAAAAAAATATATATTTTAAAGTGTTTCTGTGTGCTGTAAAAGTAGACTAATTCCTTGTCCTGTTCACAAGGACATTGGTCCTTGTGTATTTACAACACATTGGTTTAAATTTAGCTGTATTTAACTTGGAAGAAATTTTGAACATGAAAAGATCTACAACTGAACAGGAGGCTTTACTCTGTGTTGTGTTTTGAAGATGAGTTGCATCAGGTTTTGTGGTATTTTAGCTATGTGCAGCTTGCAGTGATCAAAGGATTGAAATGGGTGAGGTTGAGAGTTTTCATCTGTGTACAGAAAAAAAAAAAAAAGAAAAAAAAAAGAAAAAAAGAACATTCATAACACGTCCTTAACATGTCCTTATGGTCAGTGTCTCATTACAAGTAGTACCCATGTCTAAGTTGTTCACCAGTGAAGTCGGTGATGAACTATGGACTCAGGTAACAAAGAAAGGATGGCTGTCGTTGACCTTTTCAAGAGCTGTGATGTCTTTGCAGCTCCTTTGGCCTAGCTGGTGTTCAAAGGCAGATGCTGTTACTGTGTGCAGGCCATCCCTGAGGGACAGTATGAAGAGTTGTGTGTCAATGCAGGACCAAAGGCAGAATGCTGGATCTTCAGGCTGGGACTCTTGGGGCAGAGGAATGGGGGTTTCTGGGGTTTGGGAGGGAGTCTTGGGAAGAGCTTGGCCCACTGGGGTTCCTGTCCCCGGGAGTGAGAAGCTATGGAAACAGTGGTAGGAAAACAAATGCATGGAGCCTGTGTGGCTGCAGTATCTCAGTTGGGGTTTGGGTGTTCCCTCCCCACCCCGTGATGTTGGCTTTTACCAGCCACACGCCGTCACTGGAGCACAAGGTGAGGAAAGGAGCACTGCTTCATTTAAGACTCAAGCAGATGTTTGCACACAAATTATGAATGCTGTTTTTCTTGATTGTTCATGATGCTGCTGGTTAAATGCAGCTTCAAAGTGTAGGATAAACTGCTGCTGTTTGAGAAGTTATAGATTTTTTTTTTTTTTTTTTTTTTTTCCTAAAGGGAAAAAATAGCTAAGCTATTTCCATTACGGTGTGTAAGGGAAACTGTAGGGTTGGTGGCTGATGCAACTGGCTCTACTTTTCATCATCACTGATTGCACAGCAGATTGCTTTTATATACTCAATACTGGCATTCAGAGTGATGTGATAGTAACATTTCTACCCTATGGATGTATTGATCTGCATCTTTCAGAAATAAAATGCAACTTTACATCCACAATGTTTGTAATGCAAAAAGACTCTCTTAGGGAAAAAAAAAAACTACACACAACAGAACAACAGCAACAACGAAATTTTTCCCATAACAGAAGATTAAAATATTCTATTTCCATTCAGTTTTATTTAGGTGTAGTCTAATCTGATGTTTCTTGCATCTCTACTTCTGTGGGGATAACTCCTGAACTGAGCTAGATCTTCCACAAATCTTTGTTTCTTGGTTTTAGAAGAGACCAATATGGAAGCTGAATTGTACTCAAATCCTTTACTCATTTGAAGTACAAAAGGAGCCACAGTTCCCTGGGGCATTGTAGCATCACAAACTAATGTTGAATAATACTGAGAGACGGTAGTGTGATGGAAAAATAGTTAAAAATAATTAACATATAATAATTAATAAATAGGTTTGGGAGAGTTAAACCAAAATGTTGATTTTCTTTATTGAATATTTTGGTGACTTTTTTTTTTTTTTTTTTTTGTGAAAAGCACAATCTTTCTGCTTCTTATTCAAGAAATTCATTCCAATGGCTTTAATCAAGTATAACTAGAAACCAGGTAGCATCTTCTCTAACCTTGTGTTTACAGTTTCATTTGCCACAGTTGACATTCTGATCTGTTGCAATACATTATGTATTCTGGTGTTTGCAGATGACATAAAATTGAATACATTCCTTCTGCCCCACCAGGAGTTTCAACCTTGTGCTTATTTTGTTTTTAATCATATGGAAGTTAAGTCTGTGAAATAATGGCAAAAAAAACCCCAACAAACAAAACCTGCATTGATTCCACGATAGAATTGAGGTTAGACTGATTCTGAGAGTCCAGCTAGGGTTGAATTTTTAATTGCTCTAATGCCATAATTATAGGCTTGAGCTACATCAGTGCTCACAGTTGCGGAGCGGTTAGTGTGATTATCATCTCTAAGCCTGGGTACCTGATTCTGTGTTTTTCCAAGTAGAACCTCATCTGTGTGTATTGTAGTGCTCCCACTAAGTAGTATTTAAGTCTGTCATCAATATTCTCCTAATTATAGTTATTTAAAACATATGGATATTCCAGAACAAAGAGGACTTGCACCTTATTCTCAGTTCTTAACCAAGGATCTTTGATTTCATCCTTTGAATTGGGTTGTCCCTCAGCTCTGGGCACCATGGGAGGCACTGGCTGTGGCTTTGGCTCCAGCTGTGTAGTTAATGGTGTGGTGCTGTTAACAGCACAATTTACTCATGCAACCAGAGCTGGAAAAGGGAAAAGCAAACTCATTTCAGATTAGGTGGTGTTGATTTTTTTATTTTTTTTTTTTGAGATTTCCAATATGTGTTACATTATAAATATAGCAAGTAATGTATAACCTTTGACTAAAACTCAATCTATCTAATTTTAAAATACAGTTAACTGTATGCAAAAGGATTTAAAAAAAATAAATAAATGTAGACTCAGTTAATGACTGGCTGTTGTTACAAGGTGTGAGTGGCAGTCAAGCTTTCTCTGATCCTAATCGATTTAGAAAATTGGTTTCCTGTTTGTGCACACTGGTTTGGATAATAAAGGCACAACAAAATGTTTTCACTGTGAACTTTGTGAAGACTGCTTTTTTTCCTCTTTCAAATCCCTTTTCCAGTCAAGACCATTACAAGGAAAGTCAATAACTCCGGTTTCATTAATTCAACTGTGTTAGAGAACGCTGTGTTTAGTAAATTAAATTGGAACTTCAATACCTTTATAAGAAGGTATGTAGAGAAAAACTAGGTATTTATTACGTATCCGTATGTTATATGTATTTAGAACCAAAACAACAACACTCCAGGAACTTGAGACCTCTCAGTAGAATGTGTTCTTGAGTATTATAGAACACAGAGTGATGTACTTGTTCATCAAAAGGAGCTGACAATACAGGTGATTGAGTTCCGAGGAGGAACATGAGATGTCACAGATGATCACATGTAGTAAAGCTAACTGAGAGGGGTTGATTTACCTGAAGGACAGTAGTTACTCTTGTTTACACTCTCAGCAGATCTCTCTGTGTACTTCAGGTGAAAGAGGTGTCTCTTCTTTTAATCAGGTGAGAATTGGCAGTGCTGCACCAGGGTTAATTTTAGGGGTTGTATTGTAATATCAACATTAAGTATCTCACAGATTGTTACAAAGCCACACTTGGAGTCTTGTGCAGAGAGAAGAAGTAGGGTTTTTGTGAAGGTTGTTTAAAGATGATGCTTTTCTTCAGACACTGTAAAGAATTAATATCCAAATTACACAAAATCTTTGGATTACGTGCTCACCTGAGCTCTTTTATTAATTTCTTAAAATGAACATTTTGTGTTGAGTGTATCTACAGCAGAAATTTGATATTTTTTTTTTCTTGATCTGCTTTGCTTTTGGGAATAGAATATGTGAAGTTCCTATTTATTCTTGCTGTTTCTGCATAGGTCAGAGATGTGTTAAACACTGATTACTTCTTGTGGGACTGATTTAGCATATGATTTCAGAGACCTTCCCTTTAAAGAAGAAATGACTGAGTTGACAGTGCTTCTGAGCACGAGAAGTTAAACAAAAACAAACCAAAAACAACAACATAAAAGTTGGAATCTAAAAAGCTCTGAGGATTATATTTGTCCTTGAAGACCTGGGCTGTGTTGTTTACTAGGCAAGGAAGACTAAATTAGTTAGGTTAGCATTTAGGTCAGGACAAAGCAATTGCAAATGTGAATATATATTTTTTGCCATTGCTGTAGCTTATTATTCTTTCTATTTAAAAGAAGCCCAGCTCCTGTGTTGTCAGTAGCTCTTCTCAGACAAATCATGTGTTTAATTATCCTTATTGTCTGAAGCCAATGCACAGACAGAATACCATATGCTTCTGCTGACTTGACCTCTTTTAGTTGTGGGAGTCTGGATTTCTGATACATTATTCTTTCTATTCCTTGTGTTTAAAATAATGTCAGACCCTCTGTCGGAGTGTAGACTGGTGTCATAGAAGTTTTTACACCTGTATGGGAAATATCCTAAATGGATCTTTCTGCTTTTAATGATTTATATACAGAGGCAATGAGAAGGAGACATTTAAAACTCTTCTTAGCTGTTCTATCCAGCTTTTAAAATACCCCCAAGCATAAACCTTTCATTAACTGTTACAATTCTAGTTGGGCTGATTAAAAAAAAAAAAAGGAGAGAAGCAGATTCAAGAGCCTCAGCTGTTTTGCTCTGTTGCTTCTCTGCTTTGTATGAGTGGCATTTCTGAGAAAGTAGGGTTTCTTCGTCAAAAGAATGCTTACGAGTAAGTTGATTCTGAAATTTGCACTTCAAAGTAACAAGGTTTTGCTGGCTGATATTACAAATGATTATATTCAGGTTGCTTTAAAAATTTTAGTAAAAGCAATGCCAGCTCCTGCTGAAAGGAATGTTTAAACAAAAGTATCCGGCTGTTGATTGGATCAGGCCCTGAAATTTTCAAAGCAAACATTTCAGACTTGTGCTAGTGCATTAAAATCAGAAAGAACAAAAAACCATAATTTGTTTATACAGATCCCAGAGTGCAATATGTGAACAAGTTGCAGCGAAGAAGTTAAGTAATTAGAATTCTTGAGTTATTTATTTTATGTTAGGAAAAGCTGCACTGGAAAACAAGCTACTCTTTGCAGGGCAAGTTACTTGAATAAGCGTATTTTTAAATACTTCCAGTCCTAATAAATACACTTCTGTGTGGGAAGCAAGGGAAATAAACAGTAATTCTGCCTGGTTGTTTTGCTAGATTGAAATACAAGATTGCTGAAATGGACTGTCAGTTTGGATAACAAGACTTAGAGATAAGAGAATGATTGACCTCTTGTTTTTTTCTGAAATCTTTGTACAAGACTGTTACATAAATCATGAATTATTATGTATTTTAAAAACAATTATGTAATCTCTAATTCTGTCAGAATAACAGAACGTTCAGATGTAGGTATGGCCACAAACTCTTAACTGAAAAGGCCCGCAGGACAGCATTCAAATAGGACTGATAAAATTCGACCTTGAGCAATTTTCTTAACAGCTTATATTTATAGCATATCTGTTCTTAGCATTTACAGTGTGCTGCCTTATTCTGTATTTGCATGGTTGATTACTTTTCTGCCTCAGATTCTGTAACTCATCATAACTTGCTTATAAAAGGCTTTCATTTCACGTTAGGAACAAGGAAGCTAATTAGCTCGTAGGGAGTAGTCATCCATGATAATATATTGTAACATTTCAAGGACATAATGCTGCAGATTTTAGAAAGTTTCAAGACAGAAGATCAAAAATTACTTTATAAACACACTTTAATTTTTAATTTTTGGGGCTTTTTTTTTTTTTTTTTAAGACTTTCTTAGGTCATCAGTTAATCTGACATTATTGGGTACAAATATGATTTGTATCTATACTCGGTTTTTAATCCCTGACCATTATATCAGATTGTGATGATATTTTGCCATTTTTATAAGCAAGTTGGCACGGTTGTAATCCCTGACCATTATATGAGATTGTGATGATATTTTGCCATTTTTATAAGCAAGTTGGCACGGTTGGATTCTGCAACCTCTTTTGTGTGCGGACAGAGCTTCTCGGCCATACCCGTGTGACTGGTTTGATTCCTCAGCCAAACATTTGAGAGAGTGGCACTTGAGTGTGATTCATGAGTATCTTCTGAGCTCTGGAGTCCAGACTTCTAAAGAGCAGTGAAAGCTATGGCTCATATTTTCCTCAGCCAATGCCACTGTGTGTTTCTTGGATATTTCTTGGGTTTTGGATGGCTGTACAATGTCAGTGAGAGCGGGATTTTGGTACCACAGATAGTAAGTAATTGTATTTTGCAAAACTTTGCAAAACCCACCCAAAATACTTTGTCCAGGCTTGGAGCTCCCAGCACAAGAAGGATGTGGGGCTGTTGGACCCTGGTGCACAGCAGGGCCACAGAGATGATCATAGAGCTGGATACCTCTCTTATGAAGAAAGGACTGGGAAATTGACTTGTTCAGCTTGGAGAAGAGAAGGATTCAGGACATGTTCACTGTGGCCTTCCAGAAGAGAGGTTTCATGCAGAAGAGAGGCTGTATTTTTACACAGTCTGATAGTAATAGGACAAGGGGGAATGGCTTTAAATTAAAAGGAGAAATTTAGGCTGGCTGTTAAGAAAAAAAATCTTTACTCAGAGGGCAGTGAGGCGTTGGCACAGCTGCCCAGAGAAGCTGTGGTGCCCCATCCTTGGAGGTGCTCAAGGCCAGGTTGGATGGGACCCTGGGCAGCCTGAGCTGGTGGGGGGCAGCCCTGCCCATGGCAGGAGTTGGAGTTCGATGACCTCTAAGGTCCCCTCCAACCAAAACCATTCTATGAAAGTAAGAAATCTGGCCTTTGCCAGTTTTGAGATAATGTAGAAAATTCATAATCAAAATAAATGTTGGTGTAACAAGAAGAGTTTTGTTTGAATTCAGTCTTTCTTTTTTTTTGACTGACATGAAAAGTAATTTTGTCTGCCATGCATTAGCATAGCAGGATTTCAATTTAAAAGAGTATTTGTGTATGAGGAGCAAAGAGGACTACTCGATCAAATGATACTACAAATATGATAGCTTATAACGTACTTGGATGTTACAGATCAAGCATAGTCTAAAGGAAGTACGTGCTGCATGCCTCCCTGTGGCAGTGAAGTGCAGGTATTGTCACCACACAGTGGATACTGATGCACTTAATACCATGATTTTGTGAATCCTGTAAAGCATTTGAGCTAATTTTGGGGGAATTGCGGAAGTTATTCCTACATCTTTTATAATAGAAATGAAGAGACTTTCTTGTAATAGAAGTGCCAGATTGTCAACATGGCAGTCAGTTCCAGGTTCTAATTCACTGAGGAGTAACATGCCTACTGGCTCTATATAAATCTCATTGTGGAAACTCTCCATTAAGCCTTCTAGTTTGTATCAACCTGTATATTGATAATTCTTGTTGCAAGCTTCATACATTCCTATTATACTTACTACTGGCATGGCAATTATCTGAGTTTTATTTTTGTTCCCCATTTTTAATGGAAGAAGTGAGTTGTAAATTAACTAAGTACTGAAGTGCCTGAATTAGCATTTACTACAGTGTATTCTCACAGAGTCTAAAGAGTGCACTCAGAGAACATGAAACATTTGCTGTGAAACCTTTAATTTGTAGCAATTCAGCTGAAAGTTTTAGGTTGTTGAGATTGTTCTGCTTATTTGTGAGGAGCTAATGAGCAGGAGCCCAAGGCTGGAAGTGAAAACTGAAAGTGTTATCACTAAGGATGGGCCATAAACTTAACTGCTGGTGATTTTAGTACCATTGTCAGTGAGATGCTATTCATTTGAATAATATTTAGAATATCCCCCTCTTGGACAGAGGGAGGATCCTGCTGCACCAGGTAGCTGTTCTTGCTTTTGCTTGTTTTTACTAATTGAATATTTGCGTGCAATGCTTTGTTGCCAACCGGAGCCTTTTGTTGCTGTGTCAGAAGGCAGTCATTCTTCCTGTTCCCATTTAGTGAACAAAGAGGCTGTGAGGTTTCAAGAGTTCAGTTTGGTAAGAGCAGGAAATATAAATCAGGCCCACAGTGTAGCAAAACCAAGCTTTCTGTGCTTGTCTTGCTTTCTTTTATGCATGCCAGGCCTGTGGCTGGCTCTTTTCTCTGGGTGGCAGATCCGTTACTCTTGATGTCTATCTGACTGCAGATTGTAGGAAGACTCAACTGCCTGCTGTTGATATGGAAAGGTCATAAAGCTTTTTGTGATTTTTCTTTCTGTTGTTGTCCGATGCATCTGCCTTTGGAGACATGCAGCTGTACCACCACAGAGCTCTTCGGTAAATTACAGCTTGCTTTTTTCTTTTCTTTTTTTTTTTCAATACAGTCACCTTAGTTCAATCTGTTCTATTTCCAGTTGTGGAAATGGCCTGTGATTTAACATATTTGTAAACCTGCTTGATTGATAAGACAAATAATGGCCTACGAAGCTTTCACGATGATTTTTATGCTGTAGATTGTGTTCCCTTTAGCAGCCAGCAAATGTTTCTCTTTGAGGAAGAGCAACAGCACTAACACACTTGCTGAAACACTCTTGGGGGTTGTAAGGGTTTTAAGGCAATTATCAATTCTGTCTTCTCCAGTCTTGCCCTTCCTGGTCCCCTGCAAAAAGGGGAAAAAAATAAATGAAAAAAATGACCGAAGGACAAGAAGAGGTAACCTGTTACCCAGCACCCACGCTTATTTTGTTCTTATGCAGTCGTGCAGCTTTTACTAGAGAGTACCAGACTATTATAGCATCTCTGTTGAAGGCTAGATGGAGTCAGACTTTGCAGAGATTTTGGCAATGCAAAATCCCCTTTTACTTCGTGTGCTTCTTTGCTTGTTTCTTGGAAGAGATACCTCCAGGGGGTCACCAAACATCTAATTTTCGTAGTGCTTCTATCTCCATTCTCTGATACACTATTTTGTGTGTATATTTGTGTATGTACACATATATGTGTGTCTGTGTGTGTATCTTTTGCTACTGTCAAAGATAAGTGAACAAAATCTGAATTTTTGTATCAGTCAGCTTTAACAGAAAGATCAAGGCTGTCTTATATTTGCATGCTCCTGGCAATATTTAAGTGTATCTGCAACATGGTTGATGGATCCAAGCAGTCCTTGAGACATCTGAACAGTGAGTTGAGTGTTTTTCAGTGATTGTTGCTTTAATAATACCCATGTCTTGATCAAGAATCCTGTTCAGTTTTCATGTGTTCAGTTTTCAAGTGTGTGCTATAATTGGAAGTTTCCTAGGTTCTTTCTTTGATGCTTACCCATCTCTGTTTCTTTTTTTGAGTGGCTTATGGAAAACAAATAGGCAGACATAGCAGGATTTTGCTTATTTCATAGATGTCTGTGCTTCACTCTGACAGTGTAAAAGTGCACCCAAAGCAGTTTTCTTGCTAACATTTTTAGGAATTTTTTTTAAATATGAAAACTAACATAAGCAAAAAACAACAACAAAACACACACACACACACACACACACAAAACCAAACCAAAAAAGCCCCCCAAACCTAAGAACTGTTGATGATTAATTTAATAGCACTGAAACTGAATATCCATAGAATTGCTAAGCTGTGTTTTCAGGATGTTTTTACCATCTTGTTGCTCAGTATGTTTTACATTTGGAATTACTATACACTGAATATTCTGCCAGTAAAGGTAATTTACCCACGGTCCAGACTACTTATGCTATTTTAGTTGTGCTGAGGTGATCCACAAAATGCTTTTGTAAATTCAAACTGTAGGATATTTTTCTTTATTCCTTTACTTTGATACCTTTGTTTAAAGCATCTAAGGGAGAGCTCTCTTTGCTGTTAAAAATCATGTTGAAGTGTACAAATTGTAGTAAGAAACCAAAGACTAATAAACTAGATTTATGCTAAGATATTCAGCAATTCCATGATGAGTTCAGAAACTTGACATCTGGTTTAAAACTTGGCTAATGAACTGTCTAAATCTTCAAAGTAAATTAAATGATGTAATCAAGAGTGTAGTAAAAAGGAGAATGGATTGAGCTAGTTACTTAGAGTAGTGTAGTCTTTGTGGGTGACTTCTCGCAGGAGTTTAATAGGAGAGTCGTAAAGAACCCAGAGAAGTAAGAGCAGGTTGAGAATTGAAATTTCGTCTCAGGTAAAAAACTTGCAAACCTTCAGAGTTGGCAGAATCAATTTGACTTGAAATTTTAATATTCAAAATACAGCATCATCTTTCAAGTGAGCCTGTCTAAATTCTAGGCTTGCATATTTAGGAGAACATCTTGTAACGAGAGGAGAAAAAAAATAGAGAATACAAACTACTGAATGAGTTGACATAGTGTTAATTTTCCAAGAAACGCACAGCATCAAGCCAGCTTAAATATTTAGATTTCAGCTTCTGGGGTTTTGCTGAAAGTACCAGAGTTGAAAAGAAAAAGAGAATTAATGCTTTCAGTTCTCAAGTAATTTCTTAAGAAGACTGTTCTTACTTAAACCATGAAGGCTGGTTGGTTTTGTTTGTTTGATCCTTTTGACTTCCAAAGCAAAGTATGGAAAAATACAGTGTTTTGCACTGAAACAAGAAGTTCATCATTCTAAAATAAAATTGATCATGCTGAAATTTTTGAGACGTTTATCTTCGACGTTTGCTACCATTGCTGTTGAAGAGGGATGTTTTATTTTTTAGAGATCAGATATGTTTTGGGGTTCTTCCATGAGCTATGTAAAGCCAGTAACTTACTGTCTGAATCCCTTCCTCTGTTTTGTTAAATTATCCTGCGTTTCAGCAGAAGAAAAGTCATTGATAATGTTGTGGAAGCACAAATATATTTTTTGTGACAGTAACTGCTGATCTCTGAGACTTCCATGATTTCATGTTCAGTATTTCTCTTTTCAACATAGGAGCTATGGAAAAAGTAGTTTTATTCTTTTTGACAGAAGATCAATTCAGTTTCTTCAAGTTTTAGAGAAACCTTTGAACAATAAAACATTAAATGATCAAATGTGATTTGAATACTACACCATTGACTTCTTTTGTATGATACTTGTAAATATTATACATAAACATTTCAGGAAGACTGCCTTCAATTTCCAGATAAGCTTCTGCAGTCATTTGCAAATTTTGATTTCCTTTTCCTCGTGAGGGAAGAAGTGAGCTTTACAATACAAATGAGACTTCTGCATAACACAGTAACACATCTTCCTCTCGGAGTCCAAATTTTTTGATGGAAAGATATTAATGATATCAATGTAAACCGAGGAAACAAGATTTCAAATGATTTCATATTTTGGAGAGAGGAAATAAACACCAAAGTTGAACTAAGTCAAAGTTTTAATAAAAATAAGGCCTTGATATTAGTTTTGGAGGCTCATACCTAAGTACTTAAGAGTGTCATTTGATGCAGTTATTTTCATAGAACCATAGAAGCTTTTGAATTGGAATTTGAATTTCAGCATCTCTGAAATGAATATGGACACCTATGGCTGGATCAAGTTGCTCAGAGCCGTGTGCAGCCTGACCTTGGATGTCTCCAGGGACAGAGTATCCACCATCTCTCTGTGCAATCTGTGCCAGTGCCTAACGTGCAAAAAATATATATATAAATAAAAATAAAAAAAATGTCCATCCCCTTCATTCTCATAGCCTCCCTTTAGATACTGAGAGACTACTCTCAAATCTCCTCAGAGCTCTCTCAGCCCATCCTCAAAGGAGAGGTGTTCCATCCCTAAGACTGTTTTTGTGCCTTCCTCTGGACATGCTCCACCAGGTCCACATCTCTCTTGTACTGAGGACTCCACACCCAGACACAGTACTCCAGGTGATGCCTAGTCAGCACAGAGCAGAGGCAGGATCACTTCCCTCACCCTGCTGACTACACTTTTGACGCAGCCCAGGATCCGCTTGGCTTTCTGGGCTGTGGGAACACGTTGCTGGCTCATGTCCAGCTTGCCATTCACCAGTACCTCCAAGCGCTTTCCAGCAGGCCTGTGCTCCATCCTTACATCCCCCAGCTTGTACTGATAGCAGGAGTTGCCATGACCCAGGTGTAAGACCTTTCACTTGGATTTATTGAACCTCTTGATGTTCACCTGGGCCCACTGCTCAGCCTGCCCAGGTCTGTCTGGGTGGCATCTTGTCCCTAGGATGTGTCAGCTGCATTATACAGCTTATATTATATTATTATTATTATATTATTATTATACAGTTTATTATACAGTGTCATCTGCAAACTTGTGGAGGGTGCACTTGATCACACCGTCAATGTCATTGATGAAAATATTAGAGAGCACTGGTACTGACCCCTGAGGGACACTGCTTTTCTTTCAGATTTTGAGTATTTAGGAGCTCCTACTGCCTTAAGGGACATTCACTTTTCTAGTCAGGCAGAGGCAATGACCACTATTATTGAACTGGAAGAGACATTTTCTTTTTTACAAGTGCTTTGTAGTATAAGGTCAAATTTGATGTTGCTGTTGTTGTGGTCCTTGTATTTTTTTATGTTGTTGTTTATTTTAAGTAAGTATTTGAGTAGTTGATCAGCATTTTGTATTCAAGTATGATAAAATTATAACTCCTTTTAAAAAAAACTGCTAAGTAGTCAGAAATTTATTTTATTTCTGAATACAGGTAACAGTATTATAGAACAGTAATATGATACTAGAACAAGAAACAACGCATTAATATCCAAGTATATGAAAAGAAAAATAAATCTCTTGTAGTCTTAGAGATATAGGTATTTCAAATGGCCTCAGTTCTTGCAAACAACAATTTTTGCTTGATTTTACATGAGTAACCAGCAAAATGCTTGCAGGTTAGTGGACTTAAAATATGACTATACTTATTTTTAGCATTTTTGGTTGAATAATATCGTGGCCTAACAAAACCCAGTTATGTATTTTTAAAGGATGACTTTCAGGAGTTCATGTATCTTTTAGAGCAGTCTCCTTAACCCAGATGTGTCTGGTTAAAGTGGTTGTGAGAAGCTGACTACTTTGGACCAATGAATGAGTATTTCTTAAAGTCGTTCACTTTTGAGGTCTGAAGTAATATAAATGTAGTACCAGTAGTGCTCATTTGAAGCCCCAGAACTGAACTACTGGATAAATCTTCTATTGGGAACAGTTTCAAAGTACCACAGTTAGGAACCTACATTCTCAATAATCGTTGTTCAAGAACTGCTATAGAATGTCATGAAAAGAAGAGTTAATACCATAGAATCACAGAAACATAGAATACCCCAAGTTGGACCCACAGAGGACCATCGAGTCCAACTCCAGGCTTGGCAGAGGTCTACCCAGAATTCAAACTCTGTGTAGGAAAGTGGTATCTGAACACTCCTTGAACACCGGCACTTGGGGCCCTGCACATCCTGTTCCATGCCCACCACTTTCTGGTGAAGAACCTTTTCCTAATCCCTAACCTAACCTTTCCCTGCTGACGCAGCTTCATGCTGTTCCCTCAGGTCAACTTTGGCATGTATTATTTTTAATCTCATTAAAGAGAAAATGAGTTATTTCCTCCTCCCCTTTTTTTTTTTTTTTTTTTTTTTTTTTACATATAAATTGTAAGTTAAAGATGTTTTAACAACTATCTTCTGTGAAAGTATCCTCTCCACAGTGAGGGATCCTCTCCACAGTGAGAGGAAAAATCTCCACAGGGATTTTTATTGATAGTTCTTAATTCAAATTTATGGTTTTCATTTATTCATAGGATGAAAGTTCTTTTTCACTTGGCTTCAATGTTACTTATGGTTTTATGACTGAGAGTTTCAGTTTGCTGTGAAATTACGGGAGTCCTGTAACTGCCATTTTCTCACTACCTGCATGAATTAGAGAGTAGAAAAATCTTGATTTCTATGTACAAACTGAGCTTAGGAGTCAAATATTTCTGGTTGTGCAGTACGGATTCTCCTTGTTGGAAGTGCAGGAAGTATTGCCTTTTTCCACTGTTTGTCACATTCCTATGCAACTTGCTCCCCCTGAACTCTACTGTTCCTCAGAGCACCAGAATAATCAGAGCACTGAGCATGATGTTACCTTGTCGTAAGTGTACAAAGAGCACTGACCTCTGCCAAGAATTTGTCTTTCAATATGGGAGGCTGTGAATTCACATTGAGGCGCTCATCTGAACCATAGGCTTCTCTTTGTTTCCCCTGGAGGAATGCAGACTCTGCCACAGAGAGAAATTCCTATGTTAAGAAGAAGTAGGAAGAGTATAATTGCTAATGGTTGTCTGCTATCTTGTACCATAGAGAAAGATGACAAGGGAGACCTAATGGTCTCAGTGCAGGCTGCTTCTGAGCCTATCTACCGCTATGGGAACCCTTAATAAAACCTTGCATTTGCTTTGGTTCTTTTCTTCCCTGTATAGACGAAAATTATCAAGGATCTAGGTAACTTGCAATCATTCATTTTGGGGAGTGATAGCAGTCACGTGCTTGAGTGTGGCATCTAGTCTAATGAAATACATTTTTGTTTAGATGTTAAAATGTTCTGTAACATTACTGTAACTTGTAGGCATGGCTCCAAGCAATCTTTGATTTTTAATTTTTTTTTATTTTGGAGGGGGGGGGAAGTATCATTGGTAAGTAAGAATGTCCTTCTTGCCAGAAACTCCAGAAAACCTTCCTGTCCATTTCAGTGTTGCTGACTAAAGCAACAAATCCCATTTCAAACAGCAGTCTGGAAGTTGTCTCAGTGTGGTTTGCCTAGCATTGTATTGTGTGCCAGCATTACTGTGTTCTGGGTTTGTTGGTGCAAAGGCAATAACCATTTGGTTTTAATGAAAAAAGAAGTCTGGCAAGAGAAATGTTTTTTTGAGAAGTAGGAACCTATATTTTTATTTTTCCATCTTTTAAATGCAGGCCATTTTACCTAATAATGCTTTAAAAACAGAACAGTACATCCCAACTACAAAACAAAAAGTGAATTGAAAGAAGTTGGAGGAAATGGAAAGCTGTAATTCTTTCATTATTCCATGCAATCCGGTAATACAACTACAGGAAGAGATAGAAATTGCTTTTAAAGCTTCTTTGTTACCACCACAGTACTAAAAACTAAGAATCAATAGGTAACAAATATGTCTACAGGTTATAAGTATGTGGTAGGAAGAGTGATGGTGAGAAACTTGCATAAAGTACTCCAGTAGCTGTAGATTGGCTGAAGGACAGTGATGATAGTAAGCAGAAAGAAGATCTGGGGAAATGATAAGTAAGATGAAACAGAGATGCACAGAGCAGGGATGCTTACTGTGGGTGGCAAGAGCATAATCAAGAAATGAACAAGCGAGCTTTGGTATTTCCTTCTTCCTTTTTGGTCCCCTTTTAAAGGAGACATGCATTTATTTCAGTCATTCTTGCGTCAGAAACAGCATTGCCAGCAGGAGCAGGGCAGTGATTGTCCCCCTGTACTCAGCTCTGGTGAGGCCAGACCTCGAGTACTGTGTGCAATTTTGGGCCCCTCACTGCAAGAAAGACATTGAGGCCCTGGAACGTGTTCAAAGGAGTGTGACAAAGCTGGTGAGGGGTCTGGAACACAGGACTTATGGGGAGCGGCTGAGGGAGCTGGGAATGTTCAGCCTGGAGAAGAGGAGGCTCAGGGGAGACCTCATTGCTTCTATAACTACCTGAAGGGAGGCTGTAGTGAGCTGGGGGTCGGCCTCTTCTCTCGTGTAGCTGGTGATAGTAGTAGAGGGAATGGCTTCAAGCTGCACCAGGGGAGATTTAGGCTTGACGTTAGGAAATACTGCTTTTCTGAAAGAGTGGTCAGGCACTGGAATGGGCTGCCAGGGAGGTGGTGGAGTCACCGAGCCTGGAGGTGTTCAAGGAACGTTTGGATTTTGTGTTGCAGGCATGGTTTAGTGAGAACTATTGGTGGGTGTTTGGACTGGATGATGTTGTAGGTCTTTTCCAACCTTGATAATTCTGTGCAAGTATACAGAGAAGGCTTTCAAAAGACATAACCTGTGCTTTTTTAAAGCTCTGCTGCCATTAGACTTCTTAAAAGATGGGGTTTGGGGGCATCTGCTCAAAAAAAAAAACAAAAAAAAAGGATTCAGAGTGGTCTTATGATGCTGAGTAGTGGAGGCTGTGGTGAGGAGCATACACCCCTCAGTGCTGGCCTGGCATCCTTGTCTACTGTTGTTCACTCTTCCATCTGTATCTCGTGTAAGTACTTGGGTAGGATTGTGCTGGGTTGTGTCCTTGATGGCTGTGGTTCAGATGCTGAGCAGTCTCTGTCCCTTGTTAGAGCTCTCTGTAGGTATTTGTTGCCCAAAATAACCTACATCATCTTTTTTCTCTCTAGAAAAGTTGATTGCATATCAACGGGAATTTCATGCTTTGAAGGAACGTCTTCGTATCGCTGAGCATCGGACCCTGCAACGCTCTTCTGAGCTGAATGCTATCTTGGAGCAATTCAGGCGTGCTGTAGCAGAAACGAATGGAAGTAAGAATGCACTGAATAATTTTTCAGGTACATAATGTGATTGAGGTATTTTTTATAACTCTGGACTATGAACATCTTTGTTACTGTAGAGTGAGAAATTAATACCAAGAAAGCGGAGTGAAACAGTTCAGCAGTATGAATAACGAATCCATGAAATGAATTGTATCTGCTGGCTGCATTTGGTGTGCTTTTTTTTGTTTGTTTGTTTGTTCTTTTTTTTCAATTTCTATTCCTAATGAGCCAGCCACTCTTCACTCTAAGGACTTTTGGGACTTAATACATATGCCATACATAGTTTGGGATATTTTGACAACAACTCACCTCACTTTTTAAATAGAGCTTGAGGGGAAAGATGAGCAAGCATGCTGAGAAAAGGATGAGCTTGAAGCAATTAAAAAAAAGTTTAAAAATCTGCTGGGTTATTTAAAAAAGCATAGAAGATATCTGAAGTATTGGTTGCAATTTGCAGAATGTACCTTTTAATCAACAATAGATTAAATACAGTAGTAGAGTCTTGCATATTTTCTAAATCCATTTCTGAATCTGATAAAATCTGTTCAGTAAACTCTAGAGTTTACTAAGAGCTGTGTTTGGCAATATAAGGGAGCAACTTCTGGCTACTCAGATTATTGAAGGTACCTTTTAAAATCATGTCATAATTGCTTTACTTTCTCTGATATTTTTTTTAGGTTGAAAGTGAATAGCAAAATAAGTGTTTTGGGGCAGAGGTTTGATTTCTTAATTTGCACAAATATCACTAGTACTGGCCTAATGAGGAGGAAAAAAAAGCCTGAAGATTTTTTTTTGCAAATCAAAGCATTGGATAAAGAATTTTAAATCTGTTACCTAGTTGCATTTGTGCTATGACTTACCAGTTTCTATAGTTTTACCTTTTTTTTTTTTTAATTTTTAGAACTATAATTATACAATGGTTATAATAATATCAGACTTTGTTCTGATATTGGCAGGAATTGCTCATGCACTGTATAGCCTGAACCTTTGTAGTTCCCCGAGTCTCCAAAAACAGTATGGACTTGTCTTGTAAGTCCTGTCTTCCTGTTACGTGTGTATCCTTTTTTTGTTAATAACTATAGAGGAAGTTGTATAAACTTAATATTGGATTTGTGATTAATTTATTTCTAAAAATGAGTCAGCTTTATTATAAGCAGTGTAGAGAGTTATTCTTTCCTGATGCAACTGAAGTTACTGGTACATGTTTTTAATGTTTAACCCAACTGCCTATGGAGCATCCTAGCATCCAGTGGGTTTTTTTTGTTGTTGTTGTTGTATTTTTCCCCTTGTGGAGCCATGATTTTAAGTCAGCTGATGTCTGAATTCCTGAGCTTTTGTTCTTACAATGTAGGATTAAATAGATATTACTAAGTTTAATGTACTTCAGTACACATATACTTCATACCGTTTGCTGTCTTTGAATTTGAAACAATTTCAGATTGCTTTCTATAAATTGTTACTCATTCATACAAAAAGCTGTCACATTTTGAGGAAATTTTTAGTCCAGCTTTTGCAGTTGAAGTGAAACTGCAGAAAATGTGAAGCTTATTTTTACTGGAATCTATCAAAAGTAGCATCTCTGCTGAAGATATCTATTTGCAAAGGCATTTTCAAGCTTAGAAGATGTCAGGAATTTAGTTTCATACCCTTCCTACAAAAACCAAAAGAACAAAACAGCCCACCAAACAAAAAAAATTTATCAACATCCAGATCTTCTGTTGTTTTGTTTTTTTTTTTTACTGAAGTTATGCTCAGAATCTGAGAGTAGTGATGTTGATGGCATTACTTTAACCATTCCAGCACAACTCAGATTTTCTTGGGAACCTCGACTCCAGTTTCTGACAACTTGATATTGTAGTGCTTGTAAGGGTCCATGTGCTGTCACAGTGCTTGCTTGGAATGAGACTTGTTTTCGCACATGATGTAAGAAAATTAACGCACAACACAGCAGGGAAAATTGCACTTGACAGCTTTGTGAGGACCACGTGGACGTCCTGAGAGGCAGTGTACTCTAGAAAGAACAAGAAATACTGTAAATGAGGCATTTCCAAACCATGGCCTGTGGGCCACACGTGGCTCTGAACAGCTAGTGATGTGGCCCCACAAGGTCGTACACTTTTAACATTATGATGTGACTTCTAGTGAAATTTTTCGTGAGTTGATTGCATGTATATTGAGCAGAGACTGCATAGGTGACAACTGAATGCTGTGGAGGGAAGGGCACGGCGCAGTGCTAGCTCTGCCTCTCATTGCCCACCACACGCTTGATCAAACTGAAACCCATTTGTATTACGTGTGCTTGTGCCTCTTGCTGAGTAAAATGCAGGGATCACTGATTGATAGTAATATTTCAACCTACCTGCAATGTGTGCGTGCCTGTGAAGATGTGTTTTCTGTTATTAAGTAGACATACAAGTTTTCTCCTTTAATTAATTAAACTGGGGCTTGCGTTATTTACTAAAGTAATTTAATGAGTTCACTACAGAGGAAATACCCAGTGCAGTGCTGACATTTTTTAGCTTTTGGCATCTCACAAAAGTACAAAGTAACTTGTGATGTGGTTTTTAATTAGTTTTGTGATGTGTTTGATTAGTGTTTGTGCTATTGAGCCATACCTTGCTGTGTTAGGTTCACAGAAAAAAGGTCAAATATCTCACTAATTTTAGGGTTTTGTTGTTTGGTTTTTTTTTTTTTAATTACAATATTAATAAAAGGAAGTTTTGTTACTTATATACATGAACTATATTGTATATCTTATATGTGGCCCAGGACTATGTCTCTTCACTAAATGCAGACCAGGCAAGCCACAAGATTAGGCAGACATATTTTAAAATGTCCAATGTGCTAAATTAAATTCACACTAGCATTTATTTTACTCCAAAAATACTCAAAATCTTAATTGTATATTTAATGCTGTATCTGTATAAAATCTGTATAATCTATTCAATATGTTTTGAAAATATAGTTTTTGAAGAGTTAATGCTACTACAATTTGTAGTAGCATTGCTGCATTGTGTTGATTTTGGTAACTGCAAGTAAAAAGTAGGTACATTTTTTTCCATTTTGATCCACTGGGGGGAAAACCCACAGAACAAGCTAAATAAATGGAGCATTCTTCTGTGATTATGCACTGTGTTATGTGATCAATTAAGTACTGAATGTATCTGTTACAAAGTTAGGGAGGAGAATAATCTTGACCATTGTTTATTTTAAAAATTAAAACAAGAAAAGAATTTCTTTTATGTGAGATACAGTGCCTCAGTAAAAACCATCATTGTTCTGTTTTTCTTCTTTTTTTTTTTAGTTAGTTTTAATTGGGAATTTTATGATTTACCACTGCATAAAATTTTTTAATGTTCTTTTTTCCTTGTTACTGATTTTGTGTGTTTGCAGATGAGACGCTGAAACTGCTAAAAGAACTAACAAGTAAAAAATCTCTTCAAGTGCCAAATATTTATTACCATTTGCCTCATTTGTTGAAAAATGAAGGAAGCCTTCAACCTTCTGTGCAGGTTGGCCTTGGAAGGACAGGAGGTATGCTGATAAAATGTTTATTTTATGTTTCGTGTCTGGAGGACATTGTAGTTCTTATAGTACAATTTACTGCATTACTTATTAGATCAAGGACAGCTCATTTAACTTGTGTCATATTGATATCTCTTAGAATTCATACTGAATCCATGATGAAAGGAGTTTGGCTTCAGCTTTGGTCTTTTCTGCATAATATCAATCATGCCTTTTCCCATCTTAAGGTACACTTTAAGAAGCATTTAGTTTGGATGAGTTTATGTTACTAAGTAAAAGAGAAGGAAACAAGTATATTACAGTTTCTGATCTGCTGCTGGGCGTATCTTCTCATCTTTTCCATATGTGTGGCAACCAATACTTGGACATAACTATTTTAGTGTTGGTTATAACTCAGTGTTGGACACACTATGATAATTGCATCGATAAAATGTGGACTGGTTGGAGGGAAAAAAGCAATATTGTGTTGCAGTACTGTTGATCCCCTTTTCTTTTTAATCCTCACAAATTCTAAATATTGGTCATTAGGATAGCTCCACTCAGTCCTACTCCAGGAGCTCTAGAAAGTAAGTAGGGTAAAGCCCAAGCAAGCTGATGAATCTTAAAGTATTGTTTGTCTCCAAGCGTGAGTGTCCCACTGATGGATCCTTACTTCTCTGAGTGTCATCTGATTTGAAGGGCTCATGGTTTATCCTCTAGACCATTTTTTATCTAAACCTTACTACCCTTGCTTTTGAAAGAAACATTAGTTACTCCCGGCCTGTATTTTTTTCATTACTTCAATGAGTTTCATTGCTGCTTCTTTTAACATTAAGAATGCCCGTGTGTCAGATGTGTGAGCTCAAGCCACAGTTATTTTTCTGACTGTAAACATCATTTGTTTCATTGCTGTTATCTGGGAAGGCAAATGTTCTTGTTCTTTATTATTCTAAGTGAAGCTTGTGTTATATACTGTTGGGAATATATGACAGAAGTCTGAAATTACAGAACAGAAATTGGAGTCAGGTTTATTTAATTAAAAAGAGGGAGAAAATTGAGTTAAATTAATTTTCCTGTCTTCCCCTCTCCTGATCAATGCCAAAATCAGCAGAGTCGTTTTATAAGGCTTCTGAGGAGTTAAATACTTGAGTTGTGAAAAATGGCTTTTCCAACAGGAATATTAAGTTAGAGAGGTTAGTTGCTCTTTAACTCTTACCTGATTAATACAGTGGTTGTTGATTCTTACCTGTGTAATAGCCTGACATATCTAGAATTGTGTGGGGTTGTTGTTTTTGGTTTTTTTTTGCAGTGTTTTTTCTGAGCATTTGTGATGATTGTAAATTGCATTCCTGTTTCAGTCTTGTAACTCCTTGCATTTCTTAAGTTATGCTTTATTAAAAAGTTAACTTTTTGATTTTGTTCTTGTGTATGAAATGACTGAAAGTATACATTTCTGTTTTGTTTGATTTCAGTTTCCATTGTAATGGGAATACCTACAGTGAAAAGAAAAGTCAAGTCTTACCTTACAGAAACTCTCCACTCCCTTATTGATAAGCTGTCCCCTGAAGAAAAACTGGATTGTGTTATGGTTGTCTTTATAGGAGAGGTAACACTAGAAATATTTTTATACAGTTTCTAACCTGTCTTTAAACACGGTGCTACTCCTTTCAGGAAGTGAAGCTCTCCTTTTTCTTTGGAACATAAATAGATGACTGTGCCTTTATCTCCTTTTTATGGAAGGAAGGATCTTGTGTTTCTGAGATGAAAGATCACAAAGAGCCCAGCCTTTTCTGTTTATGGAGGGAATAGAGGGCATGGATTCATTGGACTGCTTATTTTGCATGCCTTCTTTTGTTTATACATAGTAACCGAGATGTGTTAATAATCTTATTCCTTTGATATCAAAATAATGACTGAGTCTGTGGTACAGAAGGGAATTTTCTTCTTGCTTATGTTTAGTCCTTCCTTAGGTTGATGCTACAGCTGGAGAAATTACATGCAGATAGTTACTAATTGTATTTTCTGGCCATTCTGGACATTGTATGTCTGGACCTTTTTGATGAACTAGTTCAAACAATATTCAGTTGGATAGTTTGCTCAGTTTGGCTCTGATTTAGCTGAAATCTTAAGGAAAATGATAGACAGCTTTCAGGAATAATTTTGCTGGATACCGAGAACTGCATATAATTATTTTGATGTATATATTTTCTTTCAAGAATCTCATTTGGAACTTGGGAATGTTTGACCTTCATCATCTAACTGTATATTGCTCTGCTGAATCAGTGTTTTGAGTCCCACAGATGAAAACTTGAGTCTACTAGATAACTTGAGTCTACTTGAGTCTACTAGATAACTGTGAAAATCATTTTAATCCTGTGAGCCAGTGCCTATGCCGCTTTTCTGCAAGGAAATATTGTTACTGTTGATTAAGAATATCAGGAGATCAGAATTCATTCTGAATTATTGAAACGCTGAGTTTTCCCATCAGTTCAGTGAAGGAATAGTTTTATTGTCTTTTAGTGTGGCTTCTTTTTAAGGTGTAAAAGTTTCCTTTTGTTTTACTTAAGGAGATCTGAGCTGTGCAGACCATATGATATCACTGGATTCTTGGTCTTCTACAAATCTTAGAATAGGAGCAAAGCAAATCCACACCCCTGTCCACAACTACACAATCTTCTCTTGTTACCTTAGGCAAGTTGTGCTGGTATGCCTGGGTTATCCATAGTTAAATAACTTTATTCCTTTGAGTTTTTTAATTACTTTTTTCTCTTGGGAATTAAATGCTATTTAAATGGCTGCGAAGAAACTCAGCATTTTAAAATGGGAGCTATTGCTTTTCAGCACAAGGAGAAATGTGTTTTACACAAACAGTTGAGTGGGAGCCACTGTATCTCAGGGATTTTGCTGTTTGAGGGGAGCAGGATCTGCTTAACCTCCTATCTGCCATGGGCGCACAGCAAGCCATGAATGTCTGGGAAAATTTGAGAAGACTAGGTTTGAATTCTTATCCCATCATAACCTTTCCTTAGATTTCTGTTTCTTCATTCAGTTTTCTCACCTATTTTACTATTCCTATCCCTGTTTTATATTTCTTAAAGTTCAATATCTTCCAGTCTGTTCTGTAGTTGCTACAGGAAAGTCTTTCAGTGAATAATACGATACAGCAGATAATTCATCTTTAATTGTAATGTGTTTTTATTCTGGATTTTGCTGTATTTCTCAGCTTCTTTCTGCAAGATGGAATATATAGGTTTAATAAGTGTTTTCTCTGGTTATCTGAAGCCTGTTCCCCTCGTGGACTTCTATTTGTACTTTAACAAAATTAAGTGCTTTTGCTTTTAACATAGCTTTGACTGTGGGGTTTCCTAGGCTAAAATGTTAGACCATTGCCAGCATTAACATGTGTGCATTAAGGAAGGCTACTTGAAATACATTCAAACTTTTGCCAGCAGTGCAAGATGGTGGCACAAGCTTCTGAAGGATGATATGGCCTCTGTTAAACGTTTGTGCAGTTTAAGGACTGTGAGAAATGGTCATGATGTGATATAACCTTATTCAGAAGTTTAGAATTACTGTCTCTGCTTTCTCTCTAGCTTGTGCCAACAACAAGGAAAAGTTAGACTTTACAAAAATATTTTTACAAAAGAATTGTTATGAAGAGTGGTATTTTGAAAGGCTTGTACAAGTATTCTCTTGCTGATTCAATTTGAGAAGTTGAATTGGCGGTGTTAATAAGCATTGCTGAGAGACATAGCTATAAGCTGTAATCTCTTTGGTGCTGAGCACCCTAAGAAACTTCTTTTAATGCTTCATTTCTTTCAGCAGTTCTATCTCACTTCTTTCTTATAAATTTGACTTTTTTCACGGAAAACAAATGGAAAGTTACAGCTAATGACCTTCTGCAAACAGCATGAGCAGTGTAAACAGATGAGCTAGTAAATATAGGCTCATTACGGTTGCTAAATAAAGACATCTGCATATTAATTTAGTGTTTGGATATTTCTCAGTAATGTGATTATACACAGTAAATTTCCATACTTGAAAGTTCAAGGAATTCTAAAATATCTTGGTTGACGTGATACCTAATCACCAATTTAAATAATTACTAAAATTGCTTGTCAGAAAGCTGTGCAAGTGTCCCAGTAACTGACATATGTCTGCGTTTTCCAATTTGTTAAAATGATTTTATTGCAGAATAATTTGCAGGGATTCATTAGAGTGACTGATAAGCAGGAACAATTCATTGTACGTCTTCACTTTTTCTTCCTCTTAACTGTGCAGCATGTTCAGATGATTTGAAACAAACGATTCATATCTCATTAACTTGCTTTGTGTGGAAACTTGTTTTTTGACTAAGCTGTAGGCTCTGGGTTTAAAATATCCATGAGCATCAGATTAAAGTGACTGTCTAGCATTTTTATTTCATAAGGATTGCAAATAAGAAGAGAAACTTGGTTTTGAAACATCCACATCATAGTGGAACAACAGACAGGTATGCTACTGAATATGAGAGAGATTAAAATACTTTTGTGGTATCCAAACAAGATTTAAAAGAAATAAATAAATAACTGTTGGAAGGTCCCATTTAATGAAAATGTCTTAGACTCGCTCTAAGTACATCACAAATGATTGCCAGTCCGCCTGATTAATCAGTGACTATGCTCAGCGTAATCTTTCTTACAAGCATATTGGAAAGACAAGAAGCCCTTAATTTCACCAAGAATGTGAAAAAAAAAAAAAACCACAAATCATTTCAGAAATCAGAAGACATAGCCATGCAGAAGTAGTTTGCTAATGTTGTGTGCTACTGATTACGTCTGATTGGGCAGTGATTGTCACAGAATCACAGAATTGTAGGGCCATTGCCCAGCCACTTACTATTGGAGCACCAGTCTGCACGCTTCCCTTTCTTGCATATCAGTTATTCTAGTCTTACTCTGCTCTTCCTTATGTAAATGACTCAGGGTAAAAACATTTGAACTTTATATGTCTTCTGTTGTTACCCTGTCAACTGCTTATGTGAACAGCGGCTGCTAAATTAAAAGTTGTTAATCTTCAATGGTGTTTTCTCTGTCTTCCTCTTGTGGAGAATCTTTCATTATTACTATTATTATTATTATTATTTTTTTTTTTGCAAGGTTTGTCTGGTGGCTGGGCCAGTACAACGCAAGCACCCAACAAAGTACTGTCCTGGGTACCATCCTGTTGTCATAGTTTTGGCTGGCACAGACTTTTGTTTGCCTTGTGGGGGCCTGTGTGGTGCAGTGTCTTGGATCTGTGATGAAAATAGTGGTGATGGAAGCACACTGATGTTTTAGTTGTCATTGACCAGTGGTGTGCAGAGGGAAAGACTTCTGTGCTACCCTGCCTGCAAGGAGATCAAGGAGCTAGGAGGGGAGGGTCACAGCCAGGACAGCTGACCCAAACAGTCCGAGGGGACATCCCATACCATATGGGGACATACTCAGAATAAAAGCTGGGGGAATGAACCTGCACGAGGAGAGACATTCAGAGCAAGGGTGCTTGTCTTCCCACACAATAATAATGTGTAATGAGCCTGGTTTTCCTGAAAGTAGCTAAACATCTGCCTGCTGATAAGTACTAGTGAATGAGTCATTTTTCTTTGCTTGCATTGCTTTTGCTTTACCCAGCAAACCATCTTTATCGCCACCCATGGTTTTTTTCACTGTTACCTTTCTGTTTCTTTCCCAAATCCCATTGTGGGAAGAGTAAGTGAGCAGTTGTGCAGTGCTGGGCAGCATGCCAGGGTTAAACCATGCCGCTTGTGCACTGGTATGAGCAAAGCTTTAGTGAATTAAGCACTGAGTGCACACTCTGGGCCAAACCCTGCCCAAACTGATTTGGAAGTAGTGACATTAGAATGCAAAATGGTAAACTTCTCCAGAAAAATAGGCAAGCCTTATATTTGCCTTTTCTAGCTGTGGGCTGGAATTAGAGATGTCTTTGATATATCTCTTGATAGGTTTAAAAAAAAAGTGTATTTTGTCTCTTGCTCTCAGCCCAGACAAATTTATATTGTCCTGGCTACAGAGACACTTCATTCTTTCTGTTAATCACTGAGAATGTGAACACTGCTGAAGAATCGTGTTCCAAGTTCTCAGATGATTTAATCACACATCTTGAGTTGGAGGAAGACCACTAGATGTTGGCATAAGCACACACTTTACACGCATATACATGTGTATGAATGTGTGTATATTAAATAAAAGTGAAAACTAGACAAGGCTGTTGCGCTAAATTTATATTATGTTCACCAGGTAATTTTAAATATAGTCTTTTTTTTGGACATCTAATTCAAAACTCTGCTCAGGATGAACGCGGTTGCTACATATAATGCTAGCTCTTATATCTAGAGGGGTAGCTCAGGCTACCAATTAGTTTGAGGTATTTATTTAAGCTGCTATTGTAATCTCAGCTTCTTTGGCACCTAGAAAATGTGGACTGCTGACACTGGGCACCGTCACAGGGATTTACATTCCTCTTTTCATAATAATGGCTAGCAAAACTTTATATGGCATTAAACCAGTGATACGATCTGAGCTCTCAAAAAGGATTCTTGACAGGAGTTTGAAACCTGCCATGGACCTGAGATAAATTTAGTGTCTCAGCAGAATGGTGAATTTCAGGACTGCTCTTTTCTCAAGCTCTAGATTTGAAATGCTTCTCTTTATAAGATACTTTTTAGATGCACTAGAGTCACAGTAACAATCTGATCTTTCTCATTGGAGAGAACATTGCTGTTAGTAGAGCAGAGTTGTGTCTAAACTTTCCAGTAGTATCTAAAATATTTGTAAGATGAAAGGTAGCTGTAATAACTTTATTTCAGAAGCATTGTAGTAGGTGAGTTTTGGATGGCATTCTCAAGTTTTACTACGGTGGCCTGCTTTGACTTAGGGACTGTGAGGAGAAAATCTGTCCTCTAAGTAAGGAACACTGCATTGAAGTGTGCTTTTGGCTGTACACAACTGCTAGCTGTCTTGGTCTGGAAAAACAGACCATCTAGACTTTTTCCATGATTTACAGGCTCACCCAAGCACATGAAGAATTTTCCTCAGGCTTTCAGGCCAAGTACTCTGCTTTCTTTCAGACTCTACAAACTAGGCTTCGTCTGTAATATATACAAAGCTAATGGAAGTCTATGTGATGCTAACGTCCATCTGAATATGCTGTTTTGATTAGTCTCTTGATTTTTTTAAGTTGTGTTTTTGTTTTTTTGTTTTTTTTTCTGGCTGGCCTTCTTAGGAGCTAAACTTGTTCTCTGTGGTGCTGCAATTGACAGCACAACCTGTAGGGACACGTGCCTTCATGATTGAGGAGCTGACATGCAGGGCGCAAGGACAGTGACAAATGACTGTAGAGTGAAACAAGAATTAACTTGTATTTCTCACACTGTTGCCAAGGCTTTGCGTTGTGAAATCTTGTCCTGAACTGCATTGAGTTTAATGCTGGGGCAGCTGGAGAGAAAAAGATATTCTTACCTGTGTAAGGATGGGGGCTCTGAGTAAGGGAAGGCTAAACTCATTAGCTCATGTAGGACCTAGAGGCTCCTTTTTGTTTATGTAACATTAGCAGCCTATTTTATGACAGTACTTTTTTTTTCCCCTTTTGATCTACACCTTGTTTTCATGTTTCATGTGTTTAACTTGAAATTGCTGCTTAAGATCTGAAAGCAAACACTGCATTATTGAAAATATTGAAAATGTGGGTAATTATTCATATGTGCTTTCAACATTTCAAATCAAACATAGGTTTACTTTGCCTTTTCTGGAGGCTGTTAAATTTTGCATTGCTCATAATTATTTAAAATGCACTTAAATTATTCCGTCCATGTTTCACAAGCATGATGAAAGTTCAAATGAAATTGTTGTAATGAGTAAACAATGAGATTAGCACTTTTTGCAGATTAGCATGGTTGTTTCCCAGAGAATGTATTTTCTTTTTCAAGGGGAAAAGTTCTCTTGCATAAGTTCAGGCTGACTTCTGCTAGATGTCATTTAAGAACTAAAATCTGGGCAATCTGATGGGTGAGAGAAATCATATTATTTAGAATATGCAGTACAGCTGATATATGAAATCTTCCCAGTGTTCCCTGAAGCTTCTCTTCTTGAATTTGTAGGATTGGTAGCTTAACTTCATTTCCCAGTGATTTATGAATAAATCTTTGAAATTTTGTTGTCATCTTTGCTTCTAATTGCTCTTCCCTTCCTAAAACCGACTCTTAAATCCAAACAGATGTTTGGTCTGATGAAGATCTGATACTCATAGGATCACTGAGATTGAAAAGACTTCTACTCAAAGCAGAGCTATCTACTATAAATCTGTGCATTTTTACATAGCATTTCAGTGTGCATCTTGAAACTTACAGCTTGGGGGAAAAAAACCAAAAAGTTAAGCTTGGTAAGTCATCCATCCAGAAGAAGAGAATCTTAGAATTGGAAAGAACTGCAGAACGATTTGAGTTGGAAGAGACCTTAAAACTGTGTAATTCTAACCCCCCTGCCGTGGCACCTTCCTCTAGATCAGGCTTCTCAGTTGCTGGTGCGTGGTATCCTAGCATTCCCTTGTGTTCTACTTTTTGTTAAGATTTCTTTTTTCATCCCTTGGAGAATTTAATATTAAAATGAACTGTTAATTAGCCAGTTGTTGACATCAGTTGTCAATAGAAGAAAATAAAACGGGATAGGGATCCTGTGCTTAACAGTGCAGTATAGATGTCTGAACTTCAAGGCTATTTTTGCTTCTTCTAGCTGTACTGTGTCTTGTTTAGTGTATGGCATGGTGCAGGCTATTTCTGCACTTGCTCTGCTTCTGTTTCAACTGAGTTCCAGTCCTGTTTATACTTACTGTTCTTGTTTGTTTAGGTCTTACGTATGAGGATTAGAGCTGATTCTAATGTGGTAATACAGATGCAATCTGGATGCCTCTATAGGAAATTGAGAGGCAAAATCTGAAATCAAGACGGTACTTCAAGTGAGTGGATAGCTAGACTGTGAACCTTGCTGCTAATGAATATCATGAAATACAAGTGAGTAAATTGGTTCTGAAAGGAGCTGAGCAGACCCAGAAGGAGCTATTGAATCTAATGGACACCATTAGGATGAGGTATTATAAATTGCTGAGTATTAGAACTGGGAGGTAGAAAAGTTTGTTCTGTACTTACTTCTTGTATTACTTTTCTTTTCTAAATAGCTGCTGCTGGTTAAGGTAGCACATGAGCTTTTGATCCAGGTGGACATTTGTTCTAAATTGCCATAGTTTTCTGAACATTTTCAGAAGCAGTTTCACCTTCTATATTCTTGAAGGTATGAAGTAGGTAGGATTTAACAGCAGGAAAGTGTTACTTCTTAAAACTAAAAGTCTCTCTAACAAGTTGGCTAGCTGTTAGTTGGACGGGATCTGATGGATGCTAACCCTGCCCTCAGTGCTGGGGCTGGAACTGGATGATCTTAAATGTACCTTCCAACCTAAGCCATCTGATGGATAAACAGGCATTCTAACCTCTTGTTTTGTCTGCTAGCAAATACATTCTACTAATTTGCTATGTGCATGCCCACTCATCAAATCAGTAAAAAAGATTGGACTTTTGTTCATTGCTATTCATTGTGTTTTTGCGTCTGTCATCAAAATAGTTGACATATGGACTGAACCTTAGATCTTGCCATGTTCAGACATTGATGAAATGCCATAGATTTCATAAGCCAAAGTCTTCCTTTCCTGCTGGAAGTTTAGAGAGGCTCAAGGAGATACTGCTATGGTAGATGGAAAAAGGAGTTTACTGAGTACACACACACACACACACACACACACCATACAATCACATCTATCTCAGGAAGTAACTTGAATTGAAAACAGATAGTGTGGCTGGTCACTGAAAGGGGGAGTGCTGTGTTTTCTTGCCCTGTTTGTACTCTTTTCTATGTATTTATTCATGGTTGTTGCTGCTGGAAGCAAGATGCTGACCTGAATGAATCTTTGGTCTTGATCTAGTACAAATGAAAAAAGGAGAGATGTCTCGCTCCATGCATTCCTGCTTCCACTGGGATCAATAATTTCATGTGACTAGAAAGAAAGAACAGGAAAGATTTCAACTGCTTATATTGAAACAACAGATCCTGTTTATGCCTTTCATTAGTCCCCAGAAATCTACTACCTAACAAGACAAATTTGTTTTTGAAGCTTCATGATTCACTGGCAGTATTAACTCTTAGGCTATGGCCTTTTGCTGCTTGACATTTAATTTTTAAGAGCAGTTCTTTAAATGTTAATTTCTGCTTCCTTTTCTGAAGTTCCGAACTGCTAAGAATTATTTAATTTTCAACTTGAACAGTTTTACTAATGAATGGTAATGCCTTCTGATTTAGTAGGCATAAGCATTCATTGCTGTCATCTTACAGATTGTGCAGCTGTGATTGGGATCACCAGTGGCATTTCCTTTCAGTAGGTGAAAATGGCACTGATATCATGAGCCAGAATTTACATTCTTCATAGCTGTTCCAAAAGCAAGCTGGTATTTGTCAGATGATCTTCTTTGGGAGGCTGAAGAACAGTTACACTTTCTTTCGTGGATGATTTCATTTTGATTCATCTGGATTTATCTGGTCCTCATTAAGGTACTCTGAAAAAACAAGGGTATAGTTCCTTGCATAATACATAGTTCATACTTATTTGCAGTGTTCTCATCTCCTGCAGGTTGACAAGAAGACTTCAGGTCTTATTCTAACGAGACAGTAAAAGCCTTCTTTCTCAAAAATAGGGAATAGAACTTGGTCAATAATAGTTTTTTTCCATCACTCTTGATTTACTGGCCAGATTTATTGATGGAGTTGAAATACCCTTAGGTTCAAGCAATTTTCTATTTCAGATTTCCTTCCATTACTGCACTGCAGAGTCTTCTGCATAGCTAACTCTTCCTTTGGGCATTGTGACAGCTTGGTCAAATTCATTGCATGTTCTTGCATTTATTGATGAGATTGTGTGAAATAACTTACAAGTGCCACCTTCCTGGGACATGACTTCAGCTGAAGGACATTGGCAGAGATCCCACTGAGTGTTAGGCTGGGTAATGAGAGGAGCTAATTGCCTTTGGAAGTTCATGTGTGGAAAGATAGTGTGCAGCTTGCTTATTCTGAGAGGAAGGGTTTGGTGTTGAGGTTGTGGTTCTGAGTCTCAGGTGATGCTGGTAGATAAAAAAGCAATTACTTGTATTGAAATAATCACAGGATATAACATATTTTTTATGCATTTTATGGAATCCTAGAATGGCTTGTGTTGGAAGGGACCTCATGAAGCTCCAACTCCCCTGCTGCATGCAGGGCTGCCAACCTCCATATCTAATACTAGACCAGGCTGCCCATGGCCCCATCCAACCTGGCCTTGAACACCTCCAGGAACAGAGCATCCACAGCCTCTCTGGGCAGCCTGTGCCAGCACCTCACCATGTAATGCTTTGCTCATGAAAAATGTTATCAACTCTCTTCATCTCAATCTTTGTTCATTCTACAAGTGGTATTTCCTTTTGCACTATTCTGATGTGTTGGTGAAGTGTTGATTCAAAAGGTAAGTTACCTACTGAAAGAGCAGTAGTGTTTGCCTTCTCTTATGTTTAATGTAGCTAGACCAGCCCATCTTGACTTTGACAGTAGCACAGATTACAGTATGTAGTTGGAAGTCTACGGGCTACTTCTCTTAAATGTGAAGCTATTTTAATTGCTGTTCTGACTGGGAAATTACCAACCTTGTGTGTGAGGGAAACACAGAAAAATAGGTGGAAGTAAGGGAAAAACTCTTATTCCTTATTTACTTTCTTTGCTGGTTGTGGTCCATCCTGTATTAGGACAAAACAGGACAAAAACTGTTTGTTTTGAGAAGAGTTGCACTGTTGTGCAGGCTTCTGGCTAAGCACATGCTTCTAGTTAGGATGTAACCTGGCATTTATTTTAATATCTGGAATACTGTATAGAAATGAACTGTGGTTTTGGTGTCTATTTAAAAAAAAAACAAACAAACAAAACTTTTCCTGTGCAGTTACATTATGGACTGTTTAACAAATATTTGACTTGTTAATATGAGACTAAATAATCAGAGTTCAAAATCCAAATTGCTTCTTTTTCCTCTGTTGAATAAACAAATACTTCAATATTTTTAACATTTAAAAGTAAAGAAAAACACATGATGTGTTTCAGCAAAATATAATGATTATTGAAGTATGTCTGTGTAACGATTTGCAGCTATTAAAAAACACAGTATATAAAAAAAAAAGATGTCTTAGACTACATTACTGTGATAAACAACGCATGAACGATCTGTGTGTTCTTGTTAAGTCCTTAACAGTATGTAAAGGTCCATCCAGCCCTCAGTCTCCTTGAGTAGAACTTGTTGCAAGATGAATTTTAGTTTGCAGAAATCTTGGCTGCTTGTCCTGTAAAAAACTGGGACTGATGCTTACAAAGGAAGTATTTATGAAGGAAAGTATGACAGATGGTTTCAACTCTTCTATATAGTACTTGCAACTGACTTTTGTGTATGGGGGGAAAACAAAAAAGAAACAGCGCTGTTGTCCTTTTTCAAAAACTGTGCATCACTGGCAGGCAGCATGTTGGATTTAAAAAAGAAAAACAGAACACAAATGAAATAACAACTGAAAAATCACGTTCCCATTTTGGAAGATTAAAGGGTAAGGATCTTTATCAAACAAGTTTAGTGGATCTATAGAAATACTTGGGGGGGATTTATTCTCTGTGTGTATAATCCTTTAATGCTAATCCACATTACAAATTGATCAGAAAGTATGAAATATTCCTTTGTTTCCAGCATTTGAAAGGCAGCTGTTCTGCAGAATCCTCATAAGCTACCAGAATCTTCGTTGACTTACAGATTGCAAATTCTCTTCTTAAAATTGATAAAAGTTTAGGAGATGTATTTATGAAGTAGATGTGTGTTTAATGCTCTGTACCCCAGAAGGCTTCCCTTGGTAATGTTTTGTATGGTTTATTATTGTATAACAGTACCCCAAAATTCTTCCTATGCAAACACTCGTGTGATCATTTTGTCATTAAGAGCACGAACTGAAAAAAACCCAAGTGTTATGTTATGTTAGAACTATCTGTTAAAAGCAGAGATAAGGCACATGATCCCATTTTATGTACTTAAAAAATCTTCTCCTGTTAGATGTAGGACATAGGAACACATCACTCATGAAATTGTAATACTCAAATGTCTTGCACAGTGAAATTTATTGTCAAGTACAGCTACCTCAAATGGTTGTGTTAATGAAGTGTAGCAGCAAAGCTGTTAAGTATTTTACTTATTGTTTTTTCTTGTTTTTTTTTTCCAGACCGATCTTGATTATGTTAACAATGTTGTTGCGAGCCTGGAAAAAGAGTAAGTTGCAGTTCTAATGAGAAACTTTGCTTATTGGTGACTTTGCTTGTTGTTTTTCCTAAGAAACGCCTTGATGAATACTAAAAAGTGTTATGGTAGTATGAGGCTGTACATTTTTGGTTAGGGAGGGGATTTCTACGTTTGAGTGAAAAGAAGTATTAAACGATAAATTAAGGGGTGATTATTCAGTCAATTAAATCTAAAACAAATGGAATTTAAATTGATTTTGTAGACTATAAGTGACTTTAATTAGCTGAACATTAATGGGAATTTGTTACTTCTGTGTTATTGCCTTGTATTCCATATGTTCAGAGAGAACTGTAGAAGAAAATTGCTAAGTTCTAGTGAGGGAATAAAAAATCAAGTGTTTAGAAGCTAATTAGCATTCTGATTATTAATCAAGTGGCTACACTATTCTAAGGAAGGTGTTAGGCAAAACAGTATACACTGTCTTACTTTACATCCCTCGTTTGAATGAGTCGTTGTTACAACCAGAACTCAAAGTAGCTTGTATGACTCTGTGATGTTTTTACTGACAGATTTTCTACAGAGATCAATTCTGGGTTGGTGGAAGTAATAGCCCCTCCTGCAACTTACTATCCTGATTTGACAAACTTGAAAGAAACGTTTGGAGACTCAAAAGAGAGAGTGAGGTGAGTTTATTCCTTCCTATCTTTTTTCATCTCCCCCCACATCCACACTTTCCGTGTTTATAAATCGTCAAGTGGGGAGTGGATTCTTTAAATGTTTTCTTACTGTAATTCTCAAAAGTGTGGGGATGCTAAAAGAGCACCGAGTCCTTCTCGATGCCCTTGTATCTGCATGCTGTTCTGTGCGTGAGCTGAGTTTAATGCTAAGCTTCAGTGAACTCTTTCAGTGTTAAATTCTGGGAGAAAAATGGAGATTTTTTTTTTTTTCTCTTGTTTACTGTTCTTCTTCCTGAAATATGTTGTGAAACCCAGTAGTCGCTACTGAATTATTAATTAAAATAGACATGTGTTTTAGTGAAATGTAAGGTAGATTTCACAGAACCAGAGGCAACTTAAACCAGTTTTTGTATGTATGAAAGCATGACAAGAGGGCTTTATTGCTTTTTCTTTCCCAGACAGATTTCCCGAGGGAACGATGCCAAAAGCAGTTTTCCTAATATTTCACCAGTATGGTCATTCTTCATAATGAGATCTACTTTGCATTGCCAATGAGTATTGAAATAACTTTTTCCATAATACTTAAGTTTGTAATTGATTTTCAGATGGAGAACAAAACAAAACTTGGATTACTGCTTTCTTATGATGTACGCCCAGAAAAAGGGAGTTTATTACATCCAGGTAAGTTTCTGTTCTTTGTTTTAAATTAATCTCCAAAAATCATGCCAGTGCTCTCAGCAGAAGGACCTACAGAGCAGAGTTAACATGATTCCATTCTTAGTGGCCAATAAGTATGTGGGTTATTGTATCTGAGGAAGTATTTTGTGGATGGCACTCTTTGAAGTAGAAAGCAACTTACTGCATATGATTGATTTTTATCTTAAGATGCTTAGCATAAAAAGTGATGGAATGCAGGCAGCTTAACTGCTGTTTTTTCTTTTTTCCCCCAAATGATTTGCAGTTGAGGCAAAAGGCACCAGCATAGTGTTGAGTAGAAGTTGAGCTAAAATCTATTTTTCTTCCTCTTGAAAGCATGTGCGGTGTCACTTTGATCTCTAGAGTCTGTTGTATATAGCTGCATTTTTTTTTCAGAAACACAGACAGTGAATTAATCTGAAGTTTAATTTAGCTCAGAATTGTTCCTCTTTGTCTCCCTGCTTCGAAGTAGGTAGAAGTCTCGCCTACAAGTGTTGCAGATCTAGTGAGTAGCTGTGCTTAGGATTTTCATTTAGATTTTGGGACTGTATCCTTTGGGTATAACACTCCACTCGTGCAGTTTTTCCAAAGTGAGCTTTTCTGACTACTGTCTAAGAGCTGTCGGAGACTCAGTACTCCTGAAAGCTGTGCAGGGGATGATGTATTGGCAGCCTGCTTGAAGGTAGGCAAGTCACACAAATGTTAGTGCCAGCACAAAGAGGTGAGAGTGAATGCTCTAGGAGTTAGAACAGGAGCTGCAGTATCCTTTCTGCAGCAGTCTGCACTTAATGTGAAATAAAGGGATTGCAGCACAGCATCTTGGAAGTTGTGCGGTCTGGGTGAGGCTGGACTATGCACCTGTTCTTCTGTTGGACAGCTGAAGTCAGGAAATGGGGAAGTGAATCCTGCCTCTGTAGGTGGCATCTCTTAGCTTCTTGAGAAAGTCTTTCAGTTCTAGGAAGGGAGTGAGTAAATAATCACACCGTCATAGAAATAATACAAAAATTCTATTTGTTCTCCATATAATGTCCTGATGATGTCACTTGATCTGAAATTACTTCGTGAATGGTTCTTTTCTGAAGATAGAGGCTAGAAAAGTAGTGTGAACTTATTACTAACTACTTAACATCTGCATTATGTTGAAATGTATTGATGGCATTTTATTACAGAAGGATTCTGGATTAGTTCTCCAGTGTTACACTGTGAACCATACAATATTTATTCTTGTCTGTAGAGCTGAGGCTTTATAGCAATCCTTGCATTAAAAATATATGGGTATGTGTTAGCAATGTATTACAAATCACTGTTTCCTAGCACTGTTTTCTTCTATCACTTTTCTGTTTTTCATGAATGTTGATATCATTGCTCCCTTTTTCTAGCTTGAAGATGACATTGTTGTCAAGCAGAATTACTTCAGCACCATAAAGAACTTTGCGCTTCAGCTCGCTTCTGAAGATTGGATGATTCTGGAATTTTCTCAGCTGGGTTTCATTGGTAAGAAAATGTTCATTTTAGTAGTTTGAAAGAGCACATTCATCCTTAGATGGTGTGATGAATAGTGATCTGACTTCAAAGTTATCTTTGTACTGGAAATAAATCAAGAATTAGAAATTCTTTGGCTTCTTAAAGAATTCTGTGGTTTAACTCATGTTTGTGTTTGTTAGTTTAGCTACTTTTCCATGACAGTCAAATTCAAACTGTTGGAAGTAAGAGCATTTTTAGAACCAGAAATTATTTTATTCATAAGAACACTTGAACTGCAAGGAATTACTTATTTTAACTACAGTTAAAATATAAATGTAATTAGACTGTGAAGTTCAAGGGGCAAAAGCCCAAGAGTGAGCACTGCCTGAAACAGGCAAAATGGTGTTTAAGGTAAAATTTCCAAGGATCATCAGACATCGTTTTGTCTTGGTTGCAAAGCCTGTTTTATCTTTGCCTTTCTAATCCATCCAGAAGTTATGGCAATGTGCTCCTTCATAGGATTATTTAGAGGCTGTCTTGTCAATGGCAGTAAACAACAGTGAGAGAAGTTAATGCAGCACCTTGGATTCCTGGCGGAGGCTGCTGAAATCATTGTATAGTTATTTTTTCTGTCTTACACTAATCTGTTCTTATTGAGAAATACTGGACTTAACAGAAAACAACAACAACAACAAGGAAAGAAATTTTAAAGGAATTTTGCACCTTGAAAGGGGTATCTCATTATTGCAGTGATGTATCACGATGAAATTAAAAGCATAAAGCTGGAGATATGCAAGGAAAAATTAAAAACTAAGTCAGGCTGTGGAGTTTCCTGTACTATGCTGTTTACAGCTCCAGCACCACGTATGTTGCTGAGGCAATAGTTTCCTGATTTTCAGGGGTTCAGAGACTGACAAAGTTGAATGGAAACTAGCAGTCATTTCCTAAGGTACTGTTAGGTTACAAAACTGCTTTGTGCGTTTGATTGCCAGTCTTACCTACAGTGGAGGGCTGGAGAGGACATGGACAGAGGGAAGTCTTCCCATCTCCTATCTGCTACCCACATAACCAATCTGCTTGATTGCCTTGGGCAAACCAAGGAGGGAAAAACAGGAGATGAAGCTGCTTGTCATGGAGAAATAAGCATTCAAATAATTGGAGTTTTTGCCAAAAGTAAGCTTGTCTCTTTTGTTGGGAGAAGGAACAACTTGCAACTGTCAGCTCTGTGGTTCTGCGGCTGGAGAGTTTGCTTGGATAATAGCTTCTGACTAAATTTTGTTTCTACTTTTAACCAGGTAAACTCTAATTATGGATTTAGATGGGGTTAGAGTTTTAGATCCAGGCCTAACTGCACTTTGGATGTAAAGTCTGTGTGAAGTTCCTAGGCTATAGAGGCAGTTTGTCTTGCATAAATAGTGCAATGTGGATGGATATAAAGTTGTGTTATTTTTCTTTTTCCCGTGTCTGTATACTGTCTGTTTGCAGCATGGGCTCTGAAAATGGCTATCATTAGTTGTTTCTGCTGCCAGGTATCCCTGTTCTGGTCCTTCTTACATATTTGTCTTCATCCTGATGATTAAATGATTAAAATTTTGGATGCGTTATCTATGACTACATATCTTAATGTGTTGGGTTGTTTTTTTCTTTAACCAACAAAATAACATTTTTTCCTCCCAGTTTAGCTACTTATCCCACTTCTAAGTTTTGAGAAAAAAGTTGGTATTCATGAAGGTGACTAATACTTCTGGCTTTAAAACCTTCTGATCTACAATAGCCATATTCTGCATTTGAATATGCAAACAATGTAGATTTCCCTCATCTGTGCTACCTCTTTATGAATCTTGATGATTTGGTAAAGCAGACAGCTAAAGAGAAGGACAAAAGTAGTTTGTTGTAATTTGGGATGATTTTTATGTAGATACATAAAAATAGAGTACAGAACTGCTAGTGATTTAGCAATTAGGGATTTAGTGTAGCTGATTCATTGCAGTCTACTAGAAGCCTTGATCAGCTTACAAATTCTTCCAGGAAAAAATGTGTTTTTGTCATAGTGTTTCTGAACTGAAAATCTAATTTACGCAAGTAGTACATGAAGAAGTGGGAAATGCAGCTGTTCAGGCTGACAGCAGGATTATAAAATTCTGTCACCTCCACCATTGAGGAGAAGTTGCTTTCTTTGATTTATTTTTATTTTTTTGATACTGAAAGCATAGCCCTAAGTGCTGTCAAGTATCTAATAAATAATGGGTGAGATGTGTGCTCTTTCCCTAGAAGCTCTATGGAAGGAGGTGCCTCTTCTGCTCTTTCAAATTCAGCTCTGCACTGCAGTCCTTAGCATAACATGGTAAAGTCCTGCCAGATTTTTTATGAGAAATGCCAATTTGCCTTCCAATTGCTTGTAAGCTGAAGTGCTTTCCAGAGGATTTACAATACCTTGTCCTGTAGCTATAGTGTCAGATGTCACAAACTCTAATGGAGCAGTCTGAAATCAGCCTCTAGGTTGTCTTTTGCAGTCCTTCTAATTCTTCCAATTTGTGGTTAGGTCTCCAGCTTGGTGATTTTTGACTGCATACTGGGGACAGAAAAAGGGCAGTCTGCAGGCTAGATTTGGATGCCACCGGAGTGGCTTCATGGCTCACAGCATTTTTATCATTTGTAGCTATGTGGGCTTGAGTAAATGCTTCTGTTTGTTCTTGGGCTATGTCTGTGTCCCAGGGAAGCCAGGCTGCTGCTGTCACCCTCATGAAGGAAAAGCTAGGCAAGGGCTTGGCTTGTTTGGATTTAGAGGGGCTGAAATCTTGGATGTATGGAGCAGGGATTGTCTTGGTCTAGTTACCATGCCAAAGAGAAGCTGTGTACAGTTGGAGTTCTGAAGCTTTCAAGACCTCCACAGGGAAAGCCTGTGATAAAGCAAATCTTGGTTTTGAGCTTGGTATAGGAAGGGTGTTCTGAGGCCAGAAGTGCTTTGCAGGTGACAGAAATGGCAGATAGAGGTGGTGTTGTATTGTACTGAAAGGCAAAGTGCTGGGGGAGGGCTGTGCCATACTGAGTATGAAGGTGGTGACAGCACTTCAGAAAGCAGTATGTGTGCGTCTGCCCTTAGTGAGAGGCAGTGTTACTCCAGGTAGGTGTCTCAGGCTTGAGGAGCAGGATTCTGCGTGTTAGTTTTTGCTCCAGTGCTCATTGGAGCCTCAAGGAGAAGGCTTTGCCTGTGCTGTTCCACAGTGTTCAGGAGTGTGAGTGGCCAGTGGGGTTTGAGGACACTTGTACCCGGATTCTTCACTGTGTCAGGGGTCAGAACTTTATTGCATGGTTGAACAATAGCATGCAAATGCAGGCCTAGAAGAAGGCACCTTTGAGCACAGATTTGCCACGGAGAAGTAAATAATCTGCTTATTCATATCCTGGTTCTATTTTAGATAAAATTAGGATAACTTAGATTAAAAGAGTATATGCCCACTCTTCAGTCTTTTTCTCTGGTTATTTAGTTGTTGGGGTTTCTAGTGGCACAGTCCGTGAGTGTCTTTTCACCACAGATGACAACTGAAGACTACACTGTCTTCTTTAGAAGATGAGCTGATCAAAGTGATATATGTACAGTGTGGTGCTATTGCTGTGTCTTTGAGTAGAAGAAGAAAAGGACTCCAGAGCAAATGGAGTACATATACCTATAGCCCTGGAAGAGGATAAGCTGTCTCTTCAGTCAGCCCCCACAGCAATTGGAACAATAGTGTGGGGATGTTTTCTAGGTTGCATGTGTATCTTTACAATACACATCACGGAAAGGTCATCTTTCTGTGGAAGCAGGTGTGACTGACAGGCTATTTCAACCAGTGTCATCCAGAAATGGTGATTTCAGTCCCGTAAATGCTTCATGAGCCCTTACATTTTTAAGCTGATCTTTGATTAGGGTTTCTTGTATTTTTCTCTTTTCCTACACTGTTATCAAAAGCAGTAGGCAGAGATGAATCACCAGGAAAATTAGGAGCCTATTTAGTTGGAAGTGTGACAAGCTGAAAGAGCTGTTATTCCACCTGAACATTTTATACAATATTGTACAAATAATTTGATTGTTTCCTATCTGTTTTTAAATGCTTCTATAAATAATGTTAAACAACATGACAACAACAAAGTATGTAAATAGCAACAATATCCTAATAAAGACCTAAAGATTTTTATTTTTTTTTTAACAAGACAGTTCTAATTTAGAGGGAATTGTCCTTTGTTTAATGGGAGCCTCATGTAAGTCACACATTAATTTCAAGTGGGGATGTCTGTTTGAGGTCCTTCTTGTAGAAAGCACTAACAAATAATGTCAGTGTTTTTTCCTTATAAAATTAGAAATTCAAAGTTTGTGAGGGACAGCTTTCTGACTTGGCAGTGTTGGGTCTCTTACTATGTCTTAGCACGCTTAATTCTCCACCCAGCTCTGTGAATAGTCTCCTTTGTGACCACAACGTCATTCCAACAGATGAAACAATTGGGACTTCTTATGTCAGATACAACTTGCATAGTGTACTACATCATGATGTAATCACATTACATCCTCCAAACTGATTTCAAATTCCAAAAGAACTGTTATGTCATTGGCTGTTCTCTTTGCCAGTTTCACACAAGTCATGCAGGAATGGAATAAGAGTTCTTATGTTTGACATGCTTTCTGGAAATGATGGAGCCCTTTCGGTGACCTCCTGTGTCTCTAACCCCTTTTAGAGAGAATGAAGAATTTTGCAGGTCAGGATCTGAACATTGTTAGAGCAAGTCTCCAGATGTATGAGTCTGATAATTGATGGTGCTGGAGCACACATAAAAAAGGCCACCACAACTTAGATGTTCTCACTTAAAACATATCCTGGTTACCTAATATGTAAGCTGATAACCTGGAATTCTGTGTCTGTGCTGAGATAGTGTAAAACATGCCAACCTCAGTCCCACTTCAGCGGAGAAATTCTCCATCCCTATTAAAAAGATTTGAACTCCCAGCTCCTTTTTTTTGTGTTTACTGGTTGATTTATTGTACTACCTTGTGATAATCCTCCATGAATTACAGACCTAGGTGAGCCTCAAAGAAAGTAACTGAAACTGAGTGATGGTCCACATGCATATTCACAGCAGAAATATCATCACTTAAGGCAAAAATTAATGTAGTCTTAGGTGTAGTATTGGCTCAGGGTGATACTTCAGCCATATCCTGTCTTCTGTTTATGTAAAAGTGAACATCCACCTTGAGGAATGGAGTAATGCAGAGTGCTTGCAGTTCTTCATTTCCGTTCAGCCACATGTTCAAGTGAAGTGCTCCACTGCTGATAGTTTATGTTGCATACAAAAGGTTGTTCCTTGTTTGTTTGTCTTCAAGAATAGCCTGTGCAGCTCCTTAATGGCCTTTCTGGAGAGTTTTCTGTTCTTGTAGTGAGAACCAATTTCCCTTTTCTAATGTGCAGAGTGGTTTTGCTACCTCAGAGACAGATATTCTTAGTATTTACTCCAGCTGTTCCTTCAAAATGTAGAAAGAAAAAATACTGGGAACCCCTACTACTTGTGGACTTGATTGAAAAAACTTATGAAGGCCTTGTGCATTACAAATGAAGAGAAAATTTCACATCCTTAAGTGTGTTATTGCACATCCAAGTGTGGGTATGCTAAGAACTGGCATTGGAGAAGATCCTCTATTGCACTTTTATCTATTCATGTGCATGTCCCCCAAGAGCCCATGTATATATGTCAGCACTTCCTTCATCTAAGCACCATCTACAAAACTTAATCATGTCAGCTGGCATCCCCCCACGTGGTTCATTATTGTGTAAAGTCGTCTTTTCTTGTGTCTTCCATACTTCATCTTCAAACCTGATGATGCTTTCTGAATGTGTCCTCACTTCTAGATCTGGCTTTGGAAGCTTGAAGTTGTCACTGAGTCCCAGGTAGTAGAATTGCTTGTTGTTGGACTCTTTCTTCATGTTTGGGCTGTCCCACTGCCAGTTACTTATTGTGCCTAGTAGCCGTATCTTTACAGGAGATGCCTTAATTAGGTGCTGCGTTCAGTGCAACAACAAAGTCGAGTGTATTGGCCACTTTTCTCTTCAGACACCTTCTACTGCCCTGCAGAAAGTTGCTGATATAATACACTCTACAAAAACAAGAAGTTTCTCTTTTTCATCTAGGCCTTGTTTTAGAACTCATATTTTGTAGAATTGCAAGGATTCTGTAGTAACCATGTCACCAAGAAGTCTATCTGTGCTTTACCAAGGAGTATGTTATCTTGAAAGCCCCAAAGTCACATCAGTATATAGCAAAATTCTCCAGTTCTTTATCACATGAGGGATTTGGGCTTTCTACTAGGCAGCTGACTGCTTTAATTCTGTCTAGTTGGAATTGCACTTGGTTTGAGTTTGCCAGTGGCCTGTACATTCTGGAAAAACTCTGGTTGCTGCTATGCGACAGCATAGGGAATAGTAAGCACATGCCCATAATTTTTCTTCATCTGTTTCTGCAGACTGAAAACGTTTGTTCTTAAGGAGATTATGTTGTAACACACATGGAATGTTTTAATGGCACCCAGTTATATTACAAGTTCTTGTTTGATTAGTTTTTCTGTTTTATTTAGTTTTGCATAGCTGAAAGCAAGGGCATGCCACCTGGGAGGAATGCAGAGAAATAGTTCAAGCAGCCAGAGATCAGCTTAGGGAAGTTAAAGCTCTGATAAAATTAAATCTGGCCAGGGATGTCAAGGGCAACATGGAAGGCTTTTTATAGGTATGTCAGTTATGAAAGGAAGACAGGAAAAAGAAACATGCCCTCCTTGGAAGGGAGACCTGTTTACATGGAATATGGGGAACTTTTTGCATCAGTCTTCATTGGCAAGCGCTCTAGCCACATGGCCTATGTCACAGAAGGCAAAGGCAGGGACTTCGGAGAATGAAGAACCTCCTACTTCTGGAGAAGATCAGGTTTGAGACCTTAATGTTCACAAGTTTGTGGGATCTGATGAGATGTATCCAGTAGTCTTGAGGGAGCTGACTGATGAAGTTTTGAAGTCACTATCCACCATATTTGAGAAGTCATGACAGTCCTATGAAGATCCCAGCGAGTGAAAAGGGAAACACAACCCCCTTGGTTTTAAAAAGCTAAAAAAGGAAGATCCAGGGAACTATAGGCCAGTTATCTCATCTCTGTGTCCTGCAAGACTGTGGAGCAGATCATCCTGGAAACTATGCCAAAAGACATAGAAAACAAAGACGTTTGGAGACAACCGACATGGCTTCACTAAGTTCAAATTGTGCCTGCCAAGTTTGGTGGCCTTCTGCAGCAGGGATACAGCATTTGTAGGTCAGGGAAGAGCAACTGGCATCATCTACCCAGATTAAGCAAAGCATTTGACACTGTCCCATGTAACATCCTTGTCTTTAAATTGGGGAGACGTGGATTTGGTGGATGAATAAAGAATTGGATGAGTAGTAGAACTCAGAGGTGTGGTCAACAGCTCGATGTCCAGGTGAAGAACATTGAGGAATGGTGTTCACCAGGGGTTTGTAATGGGATCAGCACTCTTTAATATCTTTATTCATTATATGGACAGTGGGATTGAGTGCACCTTCAGGTATGCTGATGACTCCAAGGTGCATGGTACAGTTGATATGCTGGAGGATAGGGATGCCATCCAGAATGACTTTGACTGGTTTAAGAGGTGGACCTGTGAAAACCCTATAAATTTCAACAAGGCTGTGTGCAAGGTCCTGCAGCTGCATCAGGGCATAAGCACAAATGCGGGTTGGGTAGAGAATGTATGAAGAGAAGGTCTTGGGAGTGCTTGAGCGTTGAGAAACTCAACATGGTTTGGCAATGTGCACTTAGAGTCCAGAAGGCTGACTCTATCCTGGGTGGCATTAAAGGAAGGGTGGCCAGCAGGAAAAGGGAGGTGACAAGCCCACTCTGATCTGCCCTCATGAAACCCCACTGGGAGTACTTCATCCAAACTCTCAGGCCCCACACACAAGATGTAAATGGAAATGTTGTATTGAGTCCTGAGAAGAACTACAAAGATGTTCAGAGGGATATGACACCTCTTCTATGAATGTAGGCTGGGATAGTTGCTATTTTTTAGCCTGGATAAAAGAAAGCTCCAGGGAGACTTTACGGTGAGCTTCCAGTACCTAAAGAGGGCCAACAGGAAAGCTGGACAGGGGCTCTTTATCAGGAACTATAGTAACAGGATGAGGAGTAATGGCTTTAAACTAAAAGAGGGCAGATTTGGATTGGATATTAGGAGGAAATTCTTTACTGTAAGAGTGGTGAGCTACTGAAACAAGTTGCTGAGAAAAGCTGTGGATGCCCCAATCCTTGAAATGCTTAAGGCGCTGTGGGATGGGATTCTGGGCACTTTGATGTAGTGAGGGGTGTCCCTGCTCATGGCAAGGGTTTGGAACTAGTTGGCCTTTGAAGTACTTTCCAACCCAAAGCATTCTATAAGTATGGAGCTTTTCAGCTTTTGCTCAATTGGAGATTTCAAATCGTTCATCACTAACATACCTTATCGTGGCAGAAGCTTGCTTATTTTAACAGTGATTTCAAGGTACAGTGCTGTCTTATTATAACATAACTCCAGTTATTTTTAATGTCATTGCAGGCAAAATGTTCCAGTCTCCAGATATCACTCTTATTGTAGAGTTCATATTTATGTTTTATAAGGAGAAACCAATTGATTGGCTTCTGGACCATATCCTCTGGGTGAAAGTGTGTAACCCTGAAAAAGATGCTGTAAGTTTCTTCTTATTGTGAAGCTTCTAAAATGTTTTAATGTTTGTGAATGTGCTGTTTCTGCTGAATTAAAGGCTAGCATACAATTTATCATGGTTACTGTGTGTTCTAAATTAATCTGTTTTCCTACTAAGATTTTAATCTCAGGTAAACCTTCAGGAACACATTTTTCAGAGGCATTATAATTGTTTTTGTTCTGGATTCTGGAGGTGGATGCAGTAGTTGGTGAAAGAAAAATGTTAGATTAGTTTTTATATGTAACAGTCCTGAAGTTAATTCGTTCTTGTAACCCCCACTATGGCTCTGTAGAATACTACTACTTGTATAGCAGTCATAGAGAAGATTCCAAATGGTGATTAAATTTAGATTTTTGGTCCTTTATTCCTGTAGTAGCTTCCTTGATGAAAGACTGAAGAAACAGGTTCTGTACAAAAACAGATGTAGATTTCTTCTTTATTGACTAGTATTATATTTGTACAGCAGTGTTGCTAGATTTCTAGAATAAAACCAAGATGAACAGGATAAATAGGTCTGGGTTTTTGTGAGTCTTTTCCGTTCATGTAACATGACGTCCTTGAGTAAAATCTCAGCAACTTTTTGTTGAATTTAACAATATGGGTTTTTATCCCTTCTCCTTTTGCTTTAGAAACATTGTGATCGGCAGAAATCAAACCTACGGATACGCTTCAGGCCTTCTCTCTTCCAGCATGTTGGCCTCCACTCCTCTCTGGCAGGAAAGATCCAGAAACTCACAGTTAGTAGCTACACTTCTCCTTCCTTTCCAGAACAAATTGATCTCGTGAATATTTTTTTTTTTCAGTCTTTGAGAAAAAAAGAGTTTTCTTGTTTAGTATTTTTTAACTATGTGTTATTCCAATTGGAATGAACCTGGTATAAACTGGTTACTATCAGGTATAAGAAATACCAATCTCAGCTTATTTTTATGAATATTTGCTAGTGAGAATATGCTTCAATTTTTTTTTATTTCTTTATTACTTTTTCTTTTTTTATTACTTTAATGGAATGCTCCTCTTATTACCTATTACAAGATCTGAAATATCTGGAAATGAGTGATGTATTTATTTTTTCTTTTTTTTTTTTTCTCTAGGAGTTCATTTTAAGTGTAACCACTTGAGAAAAACGTAATAAAACAGCATGATGTTTTTCTTTCTTTCAACTAGGATAAAGACTTTCTGAAACCGCTACTGCATAAAATCCACGTGAATCCACCTGCAGAGGTTTCCACATCTTTAAAAGTGTACCAGGGGCACACGTTAGAAAAAACATATGTAGGGGAAGACTTTTTCTGGGCTGTCACACCGGTTGCTGGGGATTATATTCTATTTAAATTTGACAAGCCTGTCAATGTAGAAAGGTTAGTAATTATTTGGTTTTGGTCTCATATCTAAGGCTGTATGCTTGCCAAGAATGCTTGACAATAGAATTGGGGGCTGTCGTAATAAACTAAAGTGAAATCATCCTGGTTTATTTGCAGTTTAGGTGAAACTGATCACGAGCAACTTTTCCTTCCAAGCCTTTACTGCTTTAAATGTTATTTTCCTCTTTATTTCTTCTTTTAATTTTACCTGGAGCCTTTTTGATAAATGCGATTCAAGACCAATGCTTCTATGGCAACTCATAAGGGAATCCAGAGAAGCCAATTTGGCTCTATTTGTACTTGGATGGTCTGCTTCTAATTACAATTTCAACTGTGCAGCGCAGTGTGTGGTACAGTATGTTGTGCCCTGCAGCCTCAGCCTCAGTGCATTGATTGTCCAGACCAGAAGTCTTGCTGGAGCATATGGTGTCCTTTTACCTGAAATTTGGGAACTCTAAAGGTTATTATTATTACTTTTTTTTCAGAATCTGCTTTAGGGCTTGGAAAAGAGTTAAAAGTTCAAGTTGACCTATGTAATTAATTTTAAAAATAGGCTTGAAATGAAAGTACCTGTGATTTGCTAGAGAGCTAGAGGTGACTATCTACTAGAGTTATTAGTCTTCCTTTACTTTTGCTGAGACTTTTTGCAGCTTTATTATTTACTGTCCTACCAACATAGTAGTCTAAGACTTAAAAATTATATTGCTTATGCAGTGTCCAAGCATTGCTACTTTACTGGATTCCTTTCACTTTTCTTCACATACCTTATATGCTTTTTTGAGGCCAGTACCTCTAGTACAGTAGAGAAGGTTTCTTTGGACGATTTGTCTGGATGCTTTTCTTGTGAAGGAGCCCTTTTTGCAGACCTGAACTGAATCCAGTTAGTCAACTTCTGCACATTGCTACGTAATCAAAGACTAAGTGAGGATCAGTAGTTTCCTTGTTCTATGTTTTTCAAGCTGGTCTGACCTATGAAACTCAAGTTTGTTGTGCAAGATGTCAGATTACTCTTTCAGTTGATTAGTGTGCTTTAAAAGATTTTCCTGGATAGCTTCTAAGAAGTGTGTGTTGAGGGGTTTGACTGCGATACTTCTTGGATTAAAAGCAGATTGTTTTTTTAATCCTAAGCCAATAGTATAAAAATGATACATTTTCCAAATGAAATGTATGAACTCATTGATTCCTTTTTGATCAAATTTTCTTCTTCAAGGTTATAAAGTGATCTTTGTCAAATTTGTTTTTATTTTCTGAATTATTTATTTTTTTAATTAAGAATTATATGCTTCTATTTTATAAATAGGGTAACTGTAGCAAGTAAATGTTGATCTTGGATGGAACATTGTTGTTTCATTAGGGTGAGTCAAGTACGTAATGACAGTTCTGTTAGCAACGGGACAAGTTGCTAGAGGAAGAGGGTAGATTTACACTAGAGATTAGGAAGGAATTCTTTACTATGAGGATGGTGAGACACTGAACAGGTTGCCCAGCAAGACTGTGGATGCCCCTTCCCTGAAAGCATTTAAGGTCAGGCTGGATGGGGCTTTGAGCAATGTGGTCTAGAGGGAGGTATTCCTGCCTATAGCAGGGGGGTTGGAACTAGGTGGTCTTAAAGGTCCCTTCCATTCTATGATTTTGTAAACTGTTGCTAGCAAGTGTAGTAGGTCATCCCTGTGGTTGGCAAGCACAGGTGTGAAGAAAATATGCATTTGGTGTGTATCACCATCGTGGTGAAGGAACTGGGGGTAAAAGTAAATGCTGATGATCTCTGCGAAAGATGGGAAGACAGTTATAATTATCGTGCTCTTAAAATTTGTAGCTAGGGCTAAGATTGTTAGAAGCAGTCCCAGCAGTAGAGGATTATATGATTATTTATTTTACTATTTTTACATATTGATGAAAGTAATTTTAGGTTAGATGAAGTGTTTTGAATCCAGTTGCTTCCTCAAAGGAAGTTCACAAGTTAGAATGATTTTATATTTTCAGACTTAAAAAACTAGGTATAGAGTCATTTGAACTGTCATTTTAGGCCATTTTGGTATTCATTCATTTGTGTTTCTTTGTCACAGAGTCATAAAAAATACAGTATTCTGCCTTTCTGCAGTCAGTAGCTGATCAGGGCTACAAACACTGTCATTTCAAATTGTTGAGGACTTGGTTTTGTTTGCCTACTTAAATTCCTCAGCAGCAGATTTTTGTAGATGAAAGTTGGGTAAAGAAATTGTGCTTCCTTATATTTCAGTGATGCTTTTTGAGGCAGCCAAATGTAAATCCGTGACAAGTGGGTTGAAAGACATGAAAGGGAAAGTGGACTGCACATCAGGAAAACTTGCCTGCTGGGAAGATAGATCCACAGCAATCAAGAGTAGAAGATACGCTTTTGAAAGCCATCTTGTGTTTGTGAAGGGACACAGCACATGCTGTTTGTGTTTTTAAAGTAGTAGAATAGCTCTTTGATTTTGTACAAATCGTTGTCTGCCAGGTGGGTTTGAGGCATAACTGCTTAATAACTCCAGTAATAAATCCTTGATAAACAAGCTTCTTAATGGAAATATTGACCACAACTGGCAGAATGAATGGCAGGTCTGTTACAGTGTGACAGAGTAGTAACTTGTTCCTAGAGTTTATTTTTCCATGCCAAACCTTTTTTGCAGAACTGAACTGAAATTTTGTGTTGAGTATAGCAATTCTGTAATTAACTGTCATCAAGCCTTTGAATACTTCATTTTTGAGACCTGAGAATATTGTCAGAGATGACAGAGGCAAGAATTTCTTAGTAACCTCGAGTGAGATCTGAACTCATGTAGTAGAGCAGCAAAGAACATTTGTAGCTGTTTTGTGTTAAACCTAGATGGCTTATCCCTGCTGAATGCTGAAAATCAGACATTGATTGTTCTAAACCACACCTGAAGAAGGAGAGAGGTGTATAAATTGAAACTGTCTAATGTTCATGTTAGTAACAGCTCTTACACCGAATCTTTTCAGTCATTTCCAAGTGAAAGATTTCCAGTCAGAACACTGAAGTCCCATGATAATAAGCTAAATTCTCATTCTTATTTTTGCAGTAATACAAAGATGCACACCACTGTTACAATAGCACGTCCTTCAGACTGAAAGTAGATCCACTGACTTTCTTACTAAGGAACAAATTGCTCACCACTGTGGGAGGTTTATTTTTTTCAAATGGATGGACTACTTTCTGAATAAATGTAGGCTCAAAACAGCCTACATTGTAAAGACAAGAAATACTGCATTTCTTTTCCTTTAGGTCACTAGATAATTATGAAAATTCACTTTGCTATTTCATTATATACTGTTGTTCCAGTCTCACTTAGTTATTAAAGCCCATATTTAAAAGTTACATTATGATATTCACATTACTACTATTTGAATTTACATTAAGCACTAGCATTAATTCTGGTTACTATAAATAACTATAAATATTACTTTTCTTTGCCAGTTACCCTGTTTCTTCAGAGAGGTTAGTGATGGGTGTTGAGCCCAAGGAGCTCGTTGTGAAGAGCTTTGGACACTGGAATTTGTTCTTTGAAAATACCAAGTAATACCAAGGAAGCCTTTGGAACTACCAATGGACATTTTGTTTAGATCATCCTGTCTATATAACTGCTTAGCAGTGTTAGGGTATTTTCAAAAGGATTAGCAGAACTTGTGTTTTCTTGGGTTTTGTGTGTAGATTTCTTGTTTTTACACTCCTCTGCTTTTAACTCCAGTTGCCTCATAGCAGTGGCCTTGTTTTTAACAAGTTATTGGGTAGTCCTCAAAACATGCCGTTGATGGTTAATAAAGTGGTTTTATGAGGTGGACACTGCTCTCTGCCATTTCATCTTTAAGCTAGAATCTTGATAGTTGGACAGATCTGCTTGTGGATTACATTTACTACTTTGTATTCTGATGTTGGCATAGCCACTTGAGGTGCAGTATTTGAGAATAACGATCCAGTTTTCTCTGCTGTTGACGCTGGGATCCCAGGGAAGGAACACGTGCTGTTAACCTTGTATGTCCTGTGGTAGCTTCTCATAATGTAGATATCTCGCGTCAGTGGGAATGATGTATTTGATTGTTTAAACTTGAAACTTATTGTATTGTGTATTGTCTGGCAGCTGATAACCAAACATAATGAGTTACTTTGCTTTGAAATTATTGTGACAGTGCTGAAAATTACTTATTTAAAAAGTGATGGCTGCTGTCCTGCTATTAAGCACACATTGTTATAGTGGAAGAGCAGCACAGCTTTAAAAGCTGTTCATTGTAAAAGCAAGCTCTCCCTCAGCATGGTGCAATACATCCTGCCTTTCCTGTGCAGTTCTAGCTGACATAACACATGCACACAACTGCACAGTGCACAGTTTAGAAATCATCTGTATTCTAAACGCGTAGTTATAGAAAAGGTTATTAAAATGTAACTTACTATCATTTTTTAAGCTTTAATTCTGATATCAGTTGGTAGGAAATATTTAGAAGTCTGATAAAGTTATTGAAGTTTTAGTGCTTCAGAGCATTTCAGTTGGGCTAATGTTTTCAATGTGGGAGGGTGGGGGGAAAAAAAAGAAAAAGAGGAATTGAGGACTTGGTTTCTGTGTTTATATAAGCTTCTGTACTAATGAGTAGAACATCCTCAAATGGATACACTGACAGCAGGGACTTGGCAGGCAGGCTCCCAGCCACTGATGCCGGTTGCTCCGAGCATGGAACTCTGCCTGCAATGATGAGGCAAGTGCTTCATCTGAAAAGAAAAGAAAGCATGGATCAGAGACAGAAGAAAAGAGCTGCCTGAGCCAAGGACATGCTGCTTCCTCCTTAATGGCACTAATGCTCCAGATTTGTGTGTTTGGCAGTGTTCCTGGGCTTACTGTTCTTGGTCAGAAATATTGAGAGGCTTAATGCAGTTGCCTGAATGTTAGGTGTCTAATGTGATACTCTAAATTACTTAATTTGATTTCCCAAAGGGCTTGAGTGTCTGATATGTCATAATTGCATCCGGCATCCTGTGAGGTTGCCCACACCCAAGTGCATCTCAAATGTTAGCAAATGCCAGTGTTTAAGAAAACTAACTGGAGCACTTCTGGAGAAGTGTGTGTGAGCGTGTGTGTCTGTATGAGGCCTACTATGAAAGTAATGCCTCCTACGTTATGATGTTGGCTCATCATGCCAGAAGCAGATGTTGGTGGGATGGCAGTGGAAGTTGATCCTTCCCAAGAATATTCCATTACATGCTGTTGTCACGTGAGAGATGGCAGCAGAGGGGTGGTCTGACACTATGGTGGCTGACGTGAAAGTGCGGATGGAGCAAAAGTGTTTGCAAAGGAATGGATAAGTGACCTAAAGGATAGGAAAGAAAACGGAACGTGGAAAAGAAGTTATTAATCTTCCTTTTATATTTTATACAAGAAAAACATGGAAAGTAATGCACAGTCAATGCATGTTTCCAGTAACAGTGAAAATAACATTTCCTAATGAGGGTTCTGGGAAAATGACAGAGTGGGGTTAGATTAGATTTCTTTTACCCTGTTTGCATCCAGAGACCAAAAAGACAGGATGGATTTGGTGGATAATAACTCTTGTAGAGGTGACAATATTTGTGGAGAGCCCAAACCTTGCTGACTGACTGTTACTTTCATAGACATTTGCACTATGCAGAGTTAATAACTGGTATGTTCCCTGGTGCTGGGGTACAATTTGTGCAAATGTGGAAGGAAACGTTTCCCCTCTGCCTTCCTCTCTCTCTTCCTTTCTCTGAAAATGGAATATACAAAGGTATATCAAATTGCTAAACAGAGACACGGGAAAGCACAGAGAAAAAGATTTGATTCCTGTTATTTACAGAAGACAAAGGCCTACATTCATAAATAGATTCCTAGAATATTTGTGTTGAGCATCAAGTGAGATGAGTCTGTTTTCTTCAAAACAAAAAATGCATTGGCAGTGGCTGTGAATTTCGAATTTTTAAGATTTTTCTTGTATTATTTCCTTTCATAAAGCTGCTGTTTACTGATAAGCTTCTAGTGTTCTGATCTATGCTCTCTTTGTAATGGCTCAACAAAACAGAAGATGCATAGAGTTGCACGTTGTGTTTAAAAAAATGGGAATGCCAATGATTCTAGTTTTTAATAAAGTATAAGAGACAGTGAGACAGACTTCTGAGTGCCTGAATAGAAACAAATCTGGAAATTTAGACTCAGTTCTCTGAGTCTCAGTGTGTGGGAAAGAAGATAGGGACATCCGCTCCATAAGCAAAATACAAAGAGAGTGAAGAGTTGAAGTTAGCTTAGCACACTGCTGGCTCATGGCCAACCTGTCGTCTACCAGGACACCCAGGTCCCTCTCTGCAGAGCTCCTCTCCAGCAGCTCATCCCCTAACCTGTACCGGTTTGACCTCAACCTCTTCAAATTAAAGGGAGTCTGACAGTGAAAAAGGTTCTCTGAAGTTGAGGTACATTGGTATTTCATTCACTAGTTGTGAGTCAGAGTTGCCTTTTGCTGATCATTTCCATCAAGAATGTCCAAGTTGCCCACCTGCGTTTTGGAATTAAAGCAGACTATGAAGTAATGTTCTACAAGACAACTGTGGTGTTTTATAACTTCAGGTTAATATGCATTTGCTTGGATTATTATACTTAACAGGCCTGTGGCTTTCAGAATTCTAATTTGAAAGAATGTTTCAGAAGGCATTATGTTTAAGTAACAAATAGACAAAAATGTTTTTGATTCCATCATAGGGAAAAATATCAGCTAAACAAAGTGGAGAAAAAAAGGCGCTTGCTTTTTAGTATTTCCGAGGGCTGTTGCCTATAAATCCCAGGTCAGATGTCAGAATGCCTTAACCAAAAGCACAGCAACTTTAGTGGCTTTCTGTCTCCAGAAAAACATTCTGTAGCCTTGAAAGCTTGTGATTTATCAGTGTGTCAAGGAAAGGAGCTTCATAAAAGAACAGCTAATTGAGGTTGCTTTTAGGAGCTGTAGAACAGCCGCTCATTTGTAAATTAAATGTTATTTCAAAGTGAATTTTGTAATTCATAAACTGTATTTCTAAGCAGAAGATTGATTATAGATATGAGCTGTGTTATGTGCATTCATGCTTCTATTTTTCGTATCTGTGCAACTGCTGTCAGAGTAGGTGTTATCTGACAAGTGTTCAGGCAGGGCTTAGATACAAAAATATCCCTTCTGTTCTAAACATAATCTTAAATAAGATGTGACATATGCATATGTTATATGTATGTGCATATGATAGACAGATATAGAAAACAGACTGAAAAAAGTGGGCTTGATTACGGAGAAATAGTTTTCATTACTTCCCATAATGGTTTCAGCATCTTGCCAGCTTTTAAGCTTGATGCCTTCCTGGCATGGTAAGATCTGGGACTGGGGCAGAAACCCCACCTGAGTTTCAGAAGTCAGCACAGTAGGAGAAATGGCTGCTGTGGCAGTAGGGCTGCTCTTGAAACAAAACAGAACCCAACCACTGCTTCCCCCAACACAGACCACCTCCGCAGTGTTGTCTTCCACTGGGAGCTCACGATCACAGAGGTGCACACAAGTACATGCAGTGTTGGAGCTGACCAAACCTAGTTGTCTTGCAGTTCAGTGTGGGAAGTTCTGCTGAAATCAGTGCAATGGGGATCAGTGTAGCTTTCTGAGACCTGAGTGTATGATTTTGACTCTGCTGAGCCTTGATAAATGCTACCTGCCTCTGTGTGTTAGTGTGTTTTTAAATTAATTCCTATTAGCTTATTGCCACAGACATTTCTAATTCGGGGTCAAAGGGCTCTGTTCTCCTTCTTGACTTGTAGCTATAGAGTGTGGATTAATGGCAAGTATTTACCTAGCTTTAGACATACTGGATAAAGACAATCTGGAATTGACATCTGCAATTATGTCTTAATAAATTGCAAGTGGAGCTAATGTTTGTAATTTTAATCAAGTGATAATTTCTGAACTAATTTTGTCCCTGGCTGGTGATGTGTTTAATGTGGAAGGTAGTGCTTAATGTTTATTTCTCTAGTTTCCAATTGAGGGAAGGTTTGAAATGTGTAGATAGATTTTTTACATATTCATTTGAATGTATTAACAATAAATTAGGCTTGTTAAAAGCGTCTTTTGGGTAGGTGTAATATACAAGCAGTTTTCAGACAGTAATCTGAACAAACACCTCTGTGATCCCCTAGAAAAAAATAAGAATGAGCAACTTTTCAAGCGTTGATACCACCTAGTGGTAATAAATATTGTTACTTATTTACTTATGTATGTCTATTTGGTATCAAGAGGTATGAAGTTTGTGTTTATACATAAAGAAAGAGAAATTAAAGCCTGTCTTTTGTAACTGGCTATCTACAGGTGTGTAATACTGAAAAAACTGTTGGAGAGGGGGTAATTAGAATTCTAAGATTTGCACTTCACTACTTAAAAATATTAGGGAAGGTTTTGGGTACAGTTTAAAATGTATTTGTTCTTTTGCATTACAAAAAATCATTCATTACTCATCTGAATGAGGTTAATGGGGACTTTCTACAGGTATGTAATATAATAGTCCTCTGTACATTTAAAAATAAACAACCCCACAACACACAATTATGTTAACAAAGAAAAAAAATATAGAGATATTGAAATAATAATCTGTCTCTGGAATAGAAGTTTGAATTCAGATATCATTAATGTATTGGCTGGGAGTTCCTGGCAGAGTTGTTAATGAGGCTGTGCAAAGAACCAGAGCAGAGGTCAGGTCTCAGAGAAAACTAATCTGGCAAGAGTCCATGCAGATACGTTTCCTGACCTGGTTCAGAATAGATCTGCAGAGTTCATTCTGGTGGCACAAGAATGGGCTGGCCTGACCAGACATGGGAAGCAAAGGAGAGAGGTTGGAAGTGATGCCAGCGCGTACCTGGCAATAGTTACAGTGTTGGCTTCTTTGTGTAATGCAATGGGTAGAGACCAGATCTAGGGATCTTCCTAGTAAAACGTTACTCAACTGCTCTGTAACAAGTGCAAAAATTTTAGCTAGCCCTTTCTATTACAGTAGTATTTGAAACCATCTTTCACTTTTTCAGTCATCAATTGATGTAGGTCTAGTGTAAAATTAGTGTTTATTATTATAACTCAGATAAAGTGTTTAGTAATACATAAGGTGGTAACATAGCTATTGATTGATTGATGGTTGATATATGTAGACTCTCTTATGTTTCCTTTTTATTTTATAGGTACTTGTTCCACAGTGGCAATCCAGAGCATCCAGGAGATATACTGCTAAACACAACCGTGGAAGTTTTGCCTTTTCAGGTATGAATACATTGATTTGTTTCTCCTTCATTATAGGATAAAAGCAAAGCCTCATAATTGTATTGACTTCCCTTTTTTAACAGAGTAAGACAGACAAGATGGTTTCTTTTCTAACTGCAGCCTTTTGATGCTTGTACTTTTTTTAAGATTGGCTCTGTTCACAGAAAATTATTGGAACTATTCACATAATTCCTTTAGAACGCAGCCTGCTACAAGTATTGATGGTAATTTGGAGGTGAACAACTTCGTTTTCTTCCAATTCACTGTTACTATTTAAAACAAAAAATAACCAAATAATCTGCCCTTTCCTGTGTGTTTTGGAAAAGGAGAAAGCTAAATCAGTCTCCTTTTTGACCTAGTTAAGAAAAAAAAAGACAACTTGGTTCAGGAATTGACATATATCCAGACCTGATCACAAATCCTTACAGATTTTTCAGTATCTGGATTCCCAGACTAAATCTGTGTCTTTCTCTTGATGACCTAATTTTTTCCACCATAAATCAGTCTGAATTTTATTTCAGGGGATCACTCTACTGTCTAAAATATATTCTAGCTTGAAGCCAGACGATACAGGCTCTTTTTCTTCAATTGGATATTACACCTAATCATTTATATCAGAAAACTCTGGGAATGGTTTAGGATATTACTTAAAACAAATTTGTTTTATAGGGTATTAAAATAGCTAAGTATGTCTGTCTTCTCCCATACCAACAATGCAGGCTTCTTGAAATCTATTTTTTATGTGCCATATTCCAAATTAAAAAAAACCCAAAACATTAATAAGTAAATGATCATGGAGGGATTGTATAGTGCCAAAAACTAGATTGGATTGGTCTGGGACTTGGAAGGAGGGGAAACAAATAGTAGATGGACTTAATGTCCTGTGTCCTGTGCCTGTCAAGAAATTGTAACTGATTCCTGGGAAATTCCTATAGTATTGGGTTGTGTGATTCTGGTTGTAATTTTCAGGCTGTTTTTGAAGCTCTGGTGTACAGTTGTTTTTTTTCTGTGCTTATGAAAGAAGCTTATTGGTATCCACCCTTTTCGGTAAGGCAGTGATAATTGAAATGCTTCCCTTGCTGGTCTGAAGACTTTCCATTTTACCCAAATTCTTATATTAAAAAAAATGAGCTGTAAGTTTAATTTGGCCTAAGAGAAACCTCTGGCTCAACCATAGGAAAACAAGGCAAGATTTTGCTTTTGCTTTTCTTTTTCTGTGTGCACTCCTGTCTGCTATGTATTTTGTTCATGTGGCAGTTGACGTATCAGTGAGGTGGGGCACTTGAACTACTTCCTTCTTCTACTTTGAAGCCAAATACAGCTCTATTCTGGAGTACTTATATTTGCGTTGGCTGACCAAAGGCTATAAATAACTATTCTATACTGGCTTATAATTTATTTAGAGAAGCTGGATGCTGGATATATAACAAGTGCGTACAAATTTGGCCTTCCTTGGCAATGTCGTATGTGAAAAAGTAAATAAACTTATCTGTGCTTTGTTATTGTAGAATGAAGAACTGGTGTTAAGCAAAGAAACCAAAGACAAACGCTTAGAGGATGGTTACTTCAGAATAGGTATGCCACAGACAGCAGTGCTTTTTTCTTACTCATATAGAATGCCATGTGTTTTGTTACTACTGCAACCAATAAGATACTTTAGAACCAAACCAAACCTATATCTGGGTTTTGTTCTTCATTTTGGATGTGTGACCTTTTAGACTTTAGTTAACATTGCTTCCAGTATATATTCTTTGAGATTGATGTACTAAACAAAGGCCTATTGTGACTGCTAACTGTAGTGCAGCCATGCCCAACTTCTCTGCCAGAATACACCAACCTACATCACCATTGAGGCATCTCCAGGTTGCATAAAATCCTCTCTCATGTCCTGTGGCTGCATGAGTCCCTCCCAGTGAGCTGCTGTCAACTCGAATTGCTCGAGTGCCTGTCAACAGGGGCTGGGGTTTGAACCAACCCTACAGTCAGACAATCAACCCTTTTGTCATGGGATGAGATTGGCATTTCTGTAACCAAATGACTGCTGGGGAAAGGGGCAGGAAATGGCAGGATACCTGTTGTCAAGAAAAAGAAATGTTGCTTGTGGATCAGGTTTGGATACTTTTTGATCCAACTTTTTTTATACTGTGTTTGATATAGGCTGGACTTCCCAGTTATAAAGAAAGCAATTTTTTTTCATCTTAATGAATTACAGTTGATGCACTTACATTTCAGGTGTAAATTCTAACTGGGCTTTTAATCTGGATTCTTACTAATTGTATTAAATATATTTACTAATATATTTAATATTACTACTTATATTATTATTAATAATAATATATTAATATTACTAACTAATTTAGTAAATATATTTAAAGATTCTTTAAATGGGAGTACATTAAGCATGAATATGCTCAATGCTCTCTGAACACACATAAGCCAGGGGCTTCATATGTAGGTCCATAATATTACATGAAAATCTGTGCTAAAATCCCCTATGATCTTCAGGGGTGCTCATAGTACAGACAGTTCAAAAGTTCTGATTCTTTAGCGTAATCCTGTTCAGATCTGGCTTCTCTGATGACATCTCCTGTCTTGACTGCTGCTACAGTATCAGCAAATTGATACCAAAACATTGGCTGTTTTCTGTTTTGGGAAATAATAGAATCATAGAATGGCTTGGGTTGGAAGAGACCTTAAGGGTCATCAATATCCAACCCCCCTACTGTAGGCAGGGGCGCCAACCTCCATATCTAATACTGGACCATGATACTAATGATACCAGTCAGCCCTGCATTCAGCAGCACCCGGTATCAGCTGTGAATTGTGATATTGTAGATGCATTTTTTGGACATAGAGTCTGTGCTTTGTTGACTAGAAGTTAATTGAGGGTATGCTTTCACTTCTGTTACAGGGAAATTCGAAAACGGTGTTGCTGAAGGAATGGTTGACCCCAGCCTAAACCCTATTTCATCATTCCGGCTTTCAGTAATACAAAATTCAGCAGTCTGGGCAATTCTGAATGAGGTGAGAGATGGTATAATCTTCTAAAAATAAAAACTGCAAATGTGAGATTTCTTATTCTTTCGGTGTGTTTGAAGCTCAAAATTTTGGCTAGCACTGAAAACAGTTCCTTCCTATTACTGAGAGAACTGCAATCTCCTTAAAATGTAATGGCCTTTTTTTCTGCTTTTCTGTTTCAGATTCATATTAAAAAGATGACAAACTGATCAGTGAAATCCCCATTAGAGGGATAAGAAGGAATCCTTGAAAACTTTTCCTATGAAATCTGACATCCTTAGCAAGTCACAAATTGAAAATACTGAGCATGCACCTTATTCCAAATTTTTCATTTTCACTTGAACTCTACCTCTCGTGAAATCTACTGTAGATGAGAAGATTGTATTTACCCCTTCTTATCTGAACCATCCAGAAACTGATGCTCCACACTGATAACGTTCATCTGAGGCCTCAGTTGCCCTCCACTTCAACGTGACTTTGCCATCTTACAGCTGCAGAACCCTGCTATGCTTAATCTGTACTATTTTGATAGTATAGTAATATAGAGAAGTTGTACATATTGTTACATTCCTGAAAGAAGAAAAATATATAATTATTGTTAAATATGTTTTATGAAGGGGGTACTTTCGGAGTTTCATTTATTTTCTATAACAAGAACCCTCTTTTATAGATTGTCAGGGATATATATTAAAAATGTTAGGGAGGTTTAATTTATTAAAATAATTTGAAAAGTACATATTTTTATGCAGTAAAGTTTTAAATTGATATAGTTTTTCTTATGAATTCTCTAGTTTAAGTTATCTTTCTACATTTTTCTTTGCAGATGCAAACATAAATTAATACCATATTTCAAATATACTGCCATGTTACAAACAAAAACAACCAGTTTAAGTTTCTAAATTATGTAGTTTTGTACACAGAATTTGAATTATGTTCAGAGGCACTTATCAGAGTTCTGAAGAGGATTCTTCTTTGGAACAATGAAATTCCACTCTGTACAGTTTGTAGCCACATGAAGAGCATGTTGAAATATCTTATTTCATATTATGTACCAAATCTGCAGTGATTTTAGATACAATAATCCATTGCATTTTAGAAGAGTTTTTCAATTCCAAACTGTTCTTTCTATAAAAAAAAGAAAAAAAAAGAAGAAAAAAAAAGGAAAAAAAGGAAAAAAAAACAACAAAACTTTTTAGGCATTTCTTAGCCTGGACAAATTCATTTTCTGTACTAAAAAAAGTATTCCCCAGCTCTGCTTTTGGAATGACAAGAGATTAACTTCTTTCAAAAGAGTTAATAGTAACTAGATATACTTGATCTACAGAGATCTTTCAAGGAGTTACTGCAGTGTTTGTTTTTCTTTTTTGATACATCACAGTGAGTAGTTCTGGTTTATTTATATTTTCTTCCATTGTTCAAAAGTAAGGTTTTGGATTGACTCCTTTAGTGATCAGTGTAAGAACTTGCTCTTACTGAGATAAAAAGTGAATTGGGTCCCTAATAAGAAGTTAGTTAGTGCCCTGCATTTTTGTTGCAAAGGAAACAACAGTGATCTTAAACTAAAAACTCTGTCAGGAAAAGGGGTTTGGATTAAATTCAGAGTGGAATTGTTGGAGCACTAATGCTGCCACTGTTCTTAGGAGTCCTTCAGCTTAGGTGAAGGTGCTTGTGACACAGATGTGGGAAGATTTAAGTTACCTGGTCAGAGATGGTCAGGAAGAAGCAGCAGGATTTCCTCTCCAGTAGGAATGAAGTGCCTGATTGATGCTGGAGGGAGGCCTCTCCCTGGCCTGGGGATTCTCAGCCGTGCTGCAAAGCAGCCTTCTGGAACGGATGTCGCAAAAGCTGGTGCAGTTTTCCTTATGAGGAGGAGCTCCCTCATCCCCAGCAACACTGTGGTCTGGGCACAGACATGCAAAGCCTGCTGCAGGGTCTGTATTCTAGAGTGAAGATCTTGCATTCATGTCTCTAGCAGGAAAGTTCTAAGAGGTTTGGCCTCTTTTTCGTGGCCTACTGTTAAGGAGCAGGAGCCTAGACCTGACTTCAGCATTGCAAGCTAAGAGCTGTTACCACTGGGATACAGAGTCAACTTGTCTTTTCTTCTGCCTCCTTGATCAGTTGTGTTGTAGCCTAGCCAGAGCAGCAGTACTCAAGTTGGTAAGCAGAACTACTTCTACAGACCAGTAATTTTGTTCTAGCTATGTTGTCTGAGGGTGCAGGGAAGATATGATTTGTACATAGAAGCCCTGCGTAGATGGACAAGTTTAAGTTGAAAAAATAAGAAACCTATCAGGCAAACCTTGTTTGCTTTTTTTTCTGATTATATCAGCTGCTGTAAATAAAAGTGAGGAAGGTTGGCTCAAAATTCTACCTTAATCTAGCCTGTTGTGCTGCCATATTCCAATCTGTTGTATGTACAGTGTCATTCCATCAAAGTATTAGCCTGCAGTGGCTTTGTATCACACATTAACTGGCACAGGTCTAAAGAAGTAGGTTTTCTTCTGAGCTGTGTCTGCAAATGAATGATGCAGACAAAGTAGGCTTTAGCTACTTACTATGGTTTTGATTGCAGAAATACATAAAGTACTGTAGTTTCTTAAAATAAGTTGTTTTGTTGATAGTAACTTTTATCTTTTTCCACGAGTTCCTACATTCATTGGTACCATTTATTGATGATGTGCTTCCTGTCAAAGCATTGCTGTTTCCAATGTTTCACAGTTGTTAAGATGAATCATTGACAATAGATGTAGTTAGATAAATCCCTTACAACATTCACTACCAAACTAGGGGGTTACCAGTACATTTAGTTCCCAAGACCATCAAGATGACATTTATCAAAAGCAACAAATTAACTAGTGCTTGATAAAGCATAGAGGTTTTGCTTTTGTTTCTTCTTAAAGATTGCATTGTATCAGCAGGAGTTGGGCTCCCTGAATGCTTATGATCTTCTTCAGCTTATATATTTTTGCAATAATTGTGCCACAAATGAAGTTTGGTAGATTCAGGTAAATTCAGACCTGTCAGGAAGTTCTGCAATATTGCTTGGAAATTATCACTACAGAGCTATTTTGGGCTTTCAGACTTCCAAATTCTAATCCTCAAGTTGGTCTAATGAAGTGCAAGTCTCCTCCCTGGAATTACTGCTGAAATAAGAATGCTTTGGCTGCTTGGTTCAACAGTCACTGCCTCAGGTACTCTGGGTATGTTCCAGATGGGCCGTGTATCTTACATGTGTCATAAGTTAAATTATTACCACAAGATTCCTCTCAGCATTTTAAACCAATTACCTGATTTGGACAGAGTTGTTTTCCTACATTTAATTCCCTTTTTTTTTTTTTACCCTGTAGGTCAGTGAATCTTATAGTAAACAAATAATGACAAATGTTTCAAAATAAACCATTATCCTAAGACCCTATTAGCTGCTTCAGAAAAGATGACTTGAACTCAAGGTCATTAACAGAAAAAATCCTTTTTTGGTTGAATTATTCTTAGTGTCATGTATTGGATGCAAGCAGAGCAGCTGATCAGAGCACCAGCTCTTTGGAGCTGATCATGGTTGTTCTGGACCAAGGAAATATAAAACTCTCAGTATAATCTTGCAGTGCACGATTCGTGGGTAGTCCTACTGAAAACAAAGTAATGTGAACAGAATCCCATTAGCAGTTTAATTTTTCTAAAATAACTGTTTAATTCTTGTGCTTTCGTAGGCATCCTAACAATTTGTTGGTAGTGATAGAAGATATTCCTAAAGGCACGTTGATTCTTCCTTAACTAAAACGAGGTTTAGGAAAATTACCTATCAGACTCATGGGCCAGTGGAAGGCTGCACTCTTCTGTCACACGTTCTAGCTCTTCTGAAAGAAACTATTTTAAAGTATCTTGAGTCAGTCAAGAGCAAAGCAAGTTACACTTGACCCATATAATATAAATCATTCCTTGAACGGGCTGGAGTGTAGTTGGTGTTTGGCAAAATCAAATGACAATGTAACATTTTTCCTTTTTTTTTTTAAAATATGTGTTATTTCAATAGTGGGATTCTTTTGTTGTTGGAAATGCTTGCTGCAAATGAAGTGTTGTAGTAATTTGTAGGTTGCTTCCAACTTGGCAGAATATTGTTTTAATTTCATGGAAAAGAAAAATCTGATTTTTCAAACCTTGTCCCTCTGCAATACATCGACCTTGAGTTTTATATTTGTCCTTACAAGGAGGGATGTGTTCTGAACTAGTGAAGGCAAGGAACTGTAGTAGAAGGAAGAAAAAGCCCTATGCTTTCTGTCTTTATGGTCACCAGTGTAATGCTGAAAGGCTTTTAAGCAGCTGGTGTTTTCAGGCTAGCACCAATTGCTGATATAAAAACACACCCCATGCAGACATAATGAATTATTCTTTGAGTGTTTTAGTTCTAAGGGTTTTGCTGATTTCTGCTGTGAACTGTGAGCAGCTACAACTTCAAGTAGCTTAATTGTGAGAACTATGAAGCCTTGTTTTGAGGGGATGAACTCTGAAGGCAAGGTACACAGGCCCCAAGTCCTCCATTGATTTCAATGGTATCGTACCAGAGGGCGCCAATATGAAGAATTTTCAGTGTTGAACTGCAGCGGTGCTAGGATTCCTTTTAGGGAACGTAGTGCAGTAAGGCCGTAGCTGCCTGCAGGACGGGAGCTCGTTTGCCAGGGCAGCCTGGAATCCTTAGCCTTCCTTGTGTCAGCGGTTCAGTGCTTTCCTTGTTCAAAGGGGAACGTTGCTCAGTGGCTGCTGAGGGGGGAACACAATTCTCTTCAAGCCTTAACAGTGGCTGAAACACACAGTACTGTAAGATGCACTGCCAGCATATTTGGTATTTTAAGATAAGATATAGTTTTTCCTTAGAGATCGAATTCTAGTATTGAAATACAAAGTCTTACTGTATGCAGTTTACTCTTGCATTGTTTTTGAAACTGAATCCTAGTGCTCACGTTTCATATTGAACACAGTCTTAGGGAAGTCATCATCTTCATTTTCCAGAAGGTGTTGTTTGTGATGGTCAGTTTATTCTGCCTTGTGGACTTCACAGCTGTAGGCATTGCCATAAGCCTGTGTGGCCAAATTAACTTGTACTTTCCTTCCATTTTCACTAACATCCCACTTGTAATAGTGGATGTAATAATACCCATTGGACTTCTCTAGATTAGATTAAAAAACTTGCTGCTATATTTGGAAACCTGGTATGGGGTCATGGTAATCGTGCCTTGCATCAATGTTACTTCTGTGTGCCAGCATTGTCTGTGTATATTTGAAATTACCATTACAATAAAACGACCTAAAGTTCTTTCATAAAAGGAGAGGACAGTTCTCCACCTGGAGCCAGATGTTGCTTTACCACTGCAACAGTATTAACAACACTTCTACTTTCATGCAGTCCCAAGGCAAGGTGTTCCAATATTATTCTTATATCAAAATGCTCTTTGGTGTCACTTAAAACCCATGTAATGTAGAGCTTATGCCAGTATGTGCAAAATAGCTGCAGTAAGAGTTATGCTACATAGACTTGTTGCAGTTAAGTTACAGATGTACAATTGTTTGTAGGAATGTACTGCAAAAGTATTTGAACAAAATTGCTAACATGTTTACTGGTGTAAATATTTTAATAAAAAAAAGACACTTCAAACTTTTTTTTTTTTTACACAATTATCTACAATAAAGAGAAATTTACAACCATTTACAATCAGTTCTTAACTGTTTTTTTTTGCCATCAAGACAGCTAAGATAAAGCAAAAATAATCAGTAGATAAATGAAGTCCTGTTTTTATTTCACTCTGTACTTATAAAAGGAACAAAGCATCTTGGTGAAGTTCCATCCGCATGCTAATGAGATCAAATAGAGCACAATGAGAAGAGCAAATGGATACAGAAGGATAGCTGTGTTCTTCAGAAAGGGCAATGCTGAAAAAGAGGCAAAAGTGAAGCACGTGTAAAGGAGTGCTCTTTCAAACAGGTGCTTCATCGAGAAGGGCCTTGAGGAGAGACAAAATAGTACTGCTCTGCTGTCCTATTAGCCCTGTGCTGATCGCAGATATAAGAGAACTTGAGTTAAGTGGGATAGGTAAAGTCACCTACAAATACAGACTTAACCTCAATACAAACTTTTATCCTATGTTTTGAAGTGGATTTACAGAAGAAAAACAAGTTGAGATGTTACAGGTCTCCAAGTACAAGCTGCTATGGTGAAAAATATAAATTCTGTTGTTTACCCTTATGAAAACATCCATTGGGTGCATGTTTGTCAAACTGACACACAGACTAAAATAATGCTTTTTCTTTCAGTCCTACAGAAAAAGTTGCCATTACTTACCACTGTATCCAAGGAATGTCACATAGATATAATAGCCAATTGCAATCAGCCATAATGTGTTCCCAACAAAATATCCAATGACTGAATTAGGTATGATGACATCTGAAAGAGAAAAATTGCTCTCAACTGCTGTGATAGATGACTTCATTGGAGAGAAGACAAAATCTTTTACTTACAGTTGATGAAAAACAGCTGGATAAAATGCAAAATGACCAGGAGTGGATAGAAAGCATTCAGATGAACGTCAAAGGCATATCCCCACTCCACATCATAGTCTCTGTTCTGCTGCTTTACCAAGTACTTGTTAGAAATGAACCTAGGTGCGAAGATAAGTGAAAATGTGGTTAATGTGAAGCTCTGAATTTGACTGACAAAACACCCGTATAAGACAGCAAGCTAACTCTCAGATCCTAACTCTGATGCTTCTGCTCTGGGAGAGAAAGATACTTAGTAATTATGCAAGCCAAACTGACCTCAGAACACTTTTGTTAAAACTCTGACTTCAATATTTGCATTCAACAGGTATCTGAAAGGCACTGCAGGTAACAAATGCCATAACTCTTCCTTTAAATGGTTCAGTGGCAGAATTTATCAGTGCAATTGCACGTTGGCTATTGCAGAACCAATGTCACCAGTGTTTTTGACTATAGAACAAACCTCAAGTCCTTATATTTAATTCAGTGTAAGATCTGCTGATGTCAGAAAATAGATGCTGTTTAGAAGCAGAACAAACTCCATGTGCTTACAAACAAGAGAGCGGATCTTTCAGGGTAACTTCCTCTGAAATTTCTTTATGCCAGCAGAAGAGTCAGAAGGAGGCAGATACTGGATGCAGGGTAAGGTGAGGCAAGAAGGCCCTCAGATTCATTGTGAACAGGGGAAACTTTTGCAAAAAAAGGCAAGCATGTGCAGGACGAAGAGACTTGAAGCAAGGCAGAAGAATTAAGATTCCTTTCTGATCACCGAGTTCTTGATTTGGAATTATTGTTTAAGTCCAACCAGGATAAGGAGAAAAACTTTAATGTTCACTAGAATACAGCCTTTCTACTGATGAACCTTGTAACAGGAACCAGTAAAGAAAAAGATGATTTTTTTAAAGCAACGTATCATAGAGTCATGTTTGGAAAAGACAGCTAAAATAATCCAGTCCAACAATCAATGGCCCCAAACTTACAGTCAGCATAGCCCATCAGTGTCCCAACAGTAGCACTGAACTCCGAGGGGAAATGGTTTAAACTGGAAGAGGGTAGATTTAAACTAGATATCAGGAAGAAATTCTTTACTGTGAGGGTGGTGAGACACTGGAATGGGTTGCCCAGAGAGGTTGTGGCTGGCCCCTCTGTGGAAGCATTCAAGGCAAGGCTGAATGGGCTTTGAGCAACCTGGTCTAGTGAGAGGTGTGCATCTCTAGAGCAGGGTTTGGAACTAGATGATCTTAAAAGTCCTTTCCAATCCAAACCATTTTATGATTCTATGACTACTTACCACATCAGTGTTGCTATCAGGAGACCAACACCTACGCAGTCTATGAATACAACCCAAAGCAGCAACTTTATTGTTTCAAAAAATCCCATGTCCAGCACAAATCCAAATCCTACAGTAGACACTGAAAAGAGAAAGATTTTTAAAATTAGCTTTGGAAAAGAAAGCACAAGATGTAAATCAGTGTTATTTTTCTGAGTTTGGTGCTAATAAATCTCCAGTTTCCTTTTTATCTTTAACCTTGTGATCTTCAGTGCAACAGCTCCGAATTCACACAATGCTGCAACAGAATACTGTTTTGTAAAAGCTCCTTGTTAACCAAAGCCATGGGCAGACTCAAGGAGTTTCTAAGGCTGGGAAAGACCTCTCAGATCATCATGCAGTCGAACCAGCAGCCCACCCCCAGCGTGGACTGACCACATCCCTCAGAGCCACATCCACACGGTTCCTGAACACCTCCAGAGACAGTGACTGCACCACCTCCCTGGGCAGCCTGTACTAATATCCAACCCGACCCTCCCTTGGCACAAACTAAAGCCATTACTTCTCATCCTATCGCTGTCACCCGGGAGAACAGCACGGCTCACTTCAGCCCTACGCGGCAGCTCTCAGCCCCACCTCCCCCCGCCTCTCCCTCGGCACGCACCGCAGAGCCACACGCTGAGGAGCACCAGGAAGGCGGGGTCGTCCCGCGCCCACTGGTCCTTGGTCTGCTTCCGGTAGTGGAAGTTCCTGTAAACCCGCTGCGGGGAGGTGAACAGGTACAGCATCTGCCACAGAGCGAACTCGAAGTCCATCTGCCGCACGTGCAGCAGCCGCCGCAGGTACTTGTGCCGTTTGGCGCCGGCCGTGTGCCGCGCCGCATCGCGGGGGCTGAGCGCGCCGTTGCCCTGACTGCGGGCCCCCACGGAGGTGGTGGGCAGCATCGCGCCGCGGAAAGGACGGCGGACGGCGGCGCCTGACCCCACCCGCTCCGCCGCCCGTTCCGCTTCCGGCGACGCCGCGCACGCGTAGGGGCCGCCGTCGGGCGGGGCGCTCAGGCCGGAAATCCGCGCGCGCTCCAATATGGCGGCCTGTCGCCGGTAGCGGCGCTTGAGCGCGTTGCAGCGCGGTCCCTCCGCCATGCCTAAGTACTACGAGGAGAAGGAGGAGGATGGGCGGGCCTGCGGCGGGGTGCGGGAGGATCTGAAGCAGTGCCTGCTGGAGAGTCCCTGCGTCCTGCAGGTGAGAGCTGGAGCGACCCCGCGCCTTCACAGACCCACCGTCGTCGCCGGCCACCTGTGAGGCTGCGGCGGGCGCGGTGCCTTGGCGGAGCCCCGAGTTTGCGTCCCGGTGGCTGAGAGCTGAGGGCGCTCACTGGTGATTTAATCCTTTTGCTTCTCATCCGACAGGAAAACAAAAGTCCCAGGCAATGCTTGAGGGAAGGGCACTGCAAAGGTTTGCAGCTCACGTTTTTTGCATGCAAAAGGTCGATGGTAAGTGCCCATGTGTGCGTTGGGTTTCTTCTAGTGGTTTTTTGCTTTCAAGTCCTTCTCTCTGTTCTCCAAAGAAAAAAGCCTTTAATTCAGCGAACAGAGCAGTTTTGGCCCTTGGATTTCACGTGGAATATTGTGAACAGCAAAGTTGTAGAGTGTGAGTAAGCTGGAAGAGATGCTTATTAAGATTGAATTCAGCTTAGAATGCAGCAACCAAAATAAGTGAGGTGGGTGCTCTCAGCACTGCTTTTAATCAAGCCTTGATTTAAGCACCATTTATAGATGCTATAGCTGTAAACTGAGATATTGAGTAAACTGAGGTATGAAGCTGAGTTCTGTCTGAAGTCATAGGAAAACGTGTACAGAGAACACTCGAGTTGGAAGGCTGTCATGTCAAAAGGCACTTCCACTACTGGTATGGGTTTGTGTGCCTGAAGATAGGCAGTGTGGGGTATTAGAAGCACTTGGATGATTAGGGAGTTTGGCTTTTTATCTTTTTAGTAGCGGGTTATCAGGCTAGGTGGTGAGAAGTCAGCTGTGAAAAGAAAGAAAACGTAATTAGATAAAGTTTGTCTAGTTCTGATAGGAGTTCCTTGCCCAGAAACATAAAAATATGCTGGGTATGTTAGCACTTGAAGTATGTAATATTTGATGCTGCAGCATAACTGTCTCCAGATGTCTGTCGTCTGTCTGTAGATCATTAAAGGATTTTAATGAAACAGAGCATCTAACACAGAGTTTCAAGTTATGTGAGAGGAGGCGTGGCTCTCACAGGCTTCTGTTTAAGTTATCCCTGGCCCCACTGATATTGCTGCTGACTCCTCCTTAAACACAATCTGAATTTTCCTCATCCTGCTTGTCCATTGTTTGGAAAAAGGTCTTACTAGATTTGCATTGTTTTGTACTCATGCATCCTGTGCCACTCTTTATTTGTGGTATTACAGAATCACAGAATCACAGAATCACCCGGGTTGGAAGGGACCTCAAGGATCATGTAGTTCCAACCCCCCTGCCTAGCAGGGCCACCAAACGTACACATTCAGATCAGGTTGCCCAGGACCCCGTCCAACCTGGCCTTGAACACGTCCAAGGACGGGGCATCCACAACCTCCCTGGGCAGCCCGTTCCAGGGCCTAACTACTCTCCTTGTGAAGAACTTCCCCCTAACATCCAACCTAAATCTTCCCTCCTTCAACTTGGATCCATTTCCCCTAGTCCTGCTGTTGTCAGCCCTTCTGAAGAGTTTACTCCCCTCCTGGGTGTAGGTTCCCTTCAGGTATTGATAGGCTGCAATGAGGTCACCCCGCAGCCTTCTCTTCTCCAGGCTGAACAAGCCCAACTCCCTCAGCCTGTCCTCATAAGGGAGGTGCTCCAGCCCCCTGATCATCTTAGTCGCCCTCCTCTGGACCCAATTACTGCACTTACTTCAGAATGCACAGCGTGCTTCCCACTTAATTTTAATTTTGCATGAGATTTTAGGTATTGCGACATCTGTTGACTTGGAAAATCCCTGTAAGTTGCTGGCTGCATCACTCACTTTCTGTGCAGTGAGTTCAGCTTCATTTTGAACTTGATTCTGAAGCTACAAAGTAGCAAGTGCTCTGAAGTATTTCTTCTGCAAAATGAACTGTGGTCTTTGTATCTTGTCTTCAATTTTCAGCTGGATACCAGGACAAGATTCAGAGGAAGGAAGGGATACTGAAGTCCTTGGAAGAGACCCTGTCATGGGAAGTTGGAGTTCATCAGTACTTTAACTGGAGCAGAGGCTAAAGTAAGAAGAATCTGTCTGCCACACATTCTTTTGTGCAGTGCTTTCATGGAAGGTGTCAACTTCTGGAAATTCTGATGGATGCCTGGGTGTGCATTTAAATGTTAAAAAGAAGGGAAGCATAAAGCTGCAAGTTCTGGCCGAAATGGGTACCTGCCACATGCCTGTAATAAAATACACAGAATCCAGAAAAAGCTGCTGAAATTATCACTGTGTTTTGGAGTGAAGTTTGTCTTTTGTAGTTATACTAATTCCGGTAATATTTTACCATTACTAATAGAAAATAATGAAATTTGACTTGAGTGGTGTGCCTGAGGATACCTCAGGGTAGAGCTGTCCTTAGGGAAGCTGAGTTGACCAAGGTGAGATGAGTGTGAGCTGATTCTTTCCCAGTCAGTTTATTTCCCAATACTCCTGCCCTTCTACTCCTAGGTAGAAGTAGTAGGTAGGTAGAAGCAGTGATGTCATTACAGTGCCACACACACGAGGATGGTCTCTCTTTCCTCATGATACAAATTCCTTTTAATGTAATTTTGCATGCTTATTAGCATGGTCTGATCTCATTGGATAACTGGATTAAAATTTGATTTCTGTATATTAAAGGTTGTTTGATCAATCTTACCATAATTGTCTTCTCATTGTATTGACACAGGTACAGGAGAATGATGGCAGTCTTTTTCATAATTTGAGAGCTGTGTCCAGGCTGTGGCTGACTGCATGTGTTTGGGTGTGGGGGGAGTGGGATCCTGACAAGCCAGAAGGCAAGGAGACTGTGGTCACTCTCACTGTGTTCTAGAAATGTTTAGAACATCTGTAAGATCCTCTGAGATGCCCCTGGACCATCTTTTTGCATCACTTTTCAGTCAAATGCATAATATTTGTGCAAACATATGCACAAACTAGAGGTGATGATTTGGACTTGATTGTTGGTTGGAAATTGCAGTCCATGAATTCTAAGCCTATTTCTTGTTTTCGCTTCTCTCTCTGAATTCTTTGGTTTGCATTTATGGATGTAAAATGTTCATATGCAGGTACATTGTAATAGCTTTTTATTAGAACTTTTAAAAAGCTTGCTTCTCCCTTAGTTGTTTTTTTTGGGGTTTTTTTATGTGTGTGTTAAATCTTGAATAATTTCATAATTTATGGAACAGCAGTAGTGAGAAGGCGAACAAATTAATAAGAGGAAGACATTGTTTTGTTCTCCTTTGACCAAGGATGACTGTGGCAAGTCTGTCTGCAGACGGAGTGTGTTCTTTGAGACACTATAGGTAACTCATCAGTAAGTCTTTTGCCCTGCCTTGGTAAGGAAGAAGGATTTATGAGGATATCAGATAATAAATAGCACTAAAGCCATGATAGTAGTCAATATTTATTCCTTCTATTTGAGAACTTGCTTCTGAAGAACTTGTTTTTCCTTTCCCTCAGTGTGTCCACCTCTTTCTCTGCCTCATAAAGCCTTTAAGAAATACATTATAACGTAATTCAAAGCTCAAATAATTTCAGACATGCTGATTAGAAGCAAGATTAGGAAATAGAAAGGAAAGAGACACAGAAACTTCTTGGCTAAAACGCACAGCCACAGAGCAGATGGATGCAGTGATTATTATGTGTAAAATCAATGACTTCAGTGGCTGAGCACATTGATGATGCAATTCTGTCTTTCTTAAGCAACAGCTCTGTGATGAGTCAATATGTTTGCTTTCCTTCTTGTGTAGGATTTGCGTATTACTGCAATCGTAAAACAACACCGATGTCACATTTTGATTTTTCTGCCTATCATGTGAAAGCAGCTTTGTCTGTGGAAGTACTGCAAATATTCTTTGTTTTCTGCAATCTAGGTACCAGTTTATCTCTTTATACACATTGATTAATTGCTGTGATGTCTTTTAACAGTCTCCGTGACTTAGCCCTATAATTTCAAAGTGTAACAAGTCTTCTGTGGAGATAGATACATATATATTCTTAAGGAAGAATAAAAATAAATGTAAAGCCACTTAGCAGATAACTAAATATCATTTACAGTGATAAAGTGCAGAAGCTCCTCTTGGGAATGAGCAGGCAGGAGAGCACAGGCAGGTGACGAGTTGAACCTATTATTTTGTTATTGGCTTAAGCCAATGGAGATCAAATGCTAAAGTAAGTCTAGTGTTTGCTACTGAATGCTTCAGGATTTAAGTAATTTAACACGAGATTAATACTGCTAGGTCTGATAGGAAGCTTTCACACTAAGAAATTCTAATGGTTCACTAGACTATCCAGACCAATATAAAATTATGTATTATCTGAATACTGACTTGCTCTAGAGACTGTTCAATACCAGTATTGTGTGGCATAACATTCTGTCTAAAAACGACTAATTACATAATTGCCTTGGGAGTATGAGCAGTGTCCTACTTGAGAGCTGTTAATGTTTCCTGTATGATTGATAAAAATCCTGTTTTATTAATAGAAAACTCCAAGTACTCCAAATTTATGTGCATGATTCCAACTTTTTTTTCCTGTGGCACAAAAATGTTTTCCTTTGAATAATCCAATGTTAAGTCTTTTGTGTTGTGCTATTCCACTGTTCTTTATTTAAAAGTACAGATTTCCGATCTGTGGTGGATTTTTCAAGATAGAATACATTATGTCTTTGAACCTGTGACAGAAAGTCGAAGTGGCACCCAAAGCCATGCTAGTGATTTCTATTGAGAAAGTACAAAAAAATTTTCCATTGCTGCTCTCACTTCTTCCATTGGTCTCAGGTGGTGGCAAGAGCCCAAGGGTGCTGGATGTTTCCAGGTTTCGCACTGCAGCTCAGGCAGTGTCAGGACATGCTTGTGTCATTACTATGTGTAATTCATCCCTTCATTTGTTCTCTTGATGGTCCGGTCCTGCAAACACTTCTGCACTTGCATAGCTGTGCGCATGTAGTGCAGAATCATAGAATTGTTAAGATTGGAAAAGATCACTAAGATCATCTAATCTAGCCTTCCCCCTCCCCCTCCACCATGCCCACTGTCCCTCAGTGCCACATCCACACAGTTCTGGAACACCTCCAGGGATGGTGACTGCACCACCTGCCTGGGCAGCCTGTGCCACTGCATCTCCACTCTTTCTGAGAAGAAGTTCTTTCTAACATCCAACCTGACCCTCCTCTGGTTCAGCTTGAGGTCATTCTCTTTCATCCTAACACTGTTGCCCAGTAGAAGAGGCCAACCCCTACCTCACCACAACCTCCTTTCATGTCATTTTAGAGAGAAAGGAGAGAGCCTCCTCTTCTTCAGGCTGACATTCCCTTAACTGCTCCTCATAAGACTTGTGCTATAGACCCCTCACAGCTTTGTTGCCCTTCTTTGAACATGCTCCAGGGCCTCAGTGTCTTTGTAGTGAGGGGCCCAAAACCAAACAGCACTTGAGATGCAGCCTCACCAGAGCTAAGAACAGGAGGACGATTACTTCCCTGCTCCTGCTGTCAGCACTGTTTCTGATACAAGCCAGGATGTCATTGGCCGCCTTGGCCACCTGGGCACACTGCTAGCTCATGTTCAGCTGGCTGCAGTCACATAATGTGGTCTGGAAATTGTTCCACAATTCTTCCTAGTTGATATGAAGAGAAGAGCACACTGCTTAAACAGAACCTGTTTGGTGAAGGCCCAGTCTGTGTACTGACAAGCGAGAGAAAGGGACTGCTTTTCAAGAAGGATGCACTGAGTAACATTTACTGTTTAAGTTGCCCGTCTTGAAAGGAAAGACAAGGGTTCTTAATAATCACTTAAAGTTTTTCTGCATCTTAGGTGCATGTATTTGTGTTATGAAGACCTTCACTATTCACTGGTTGGCCAAAGAAACAAGCTGTATATTCTTTCTTTGCTTTTAAGTTTCTTGGGAGTAGCAGGTTGGATGGTGGAGTCTAAAGTTTTGAAATATACTTTAAAAAAAAACAAAACAGCATTTTATATAGTGGTTTTATTTCAGAAGAAACCTAGAACAAAGTCTGCTGACACTTCCTGCTTATAAGGGGCACTGAGGGAAGTCATCTGCCAATTAGTCTGGCACAGAACACAGGTGGTAAGCAGTGTCTGCTGCGCAAGTGTTTTGTTGGAAACTGAGAAATACAGAACTGCAGCAGCTTTACTGACATGGTGGATTTCAACAAGTGTTCATACTGCCTTAGCAGTTGATATGGGGTCATTTAGGATATGTATATCATATACCTGTATCAATCATTGTGTAACGTTGACGTTATGGCAGTTTATTTTCCATCATAAACTGCAGTTGACAGAATAGTAGCCAGGAGCCTTAAGATCCTTTCTCCTTTTTTCTTCTTCCAAATGAGGCATCTTGAATTTCTGCTCTACCCATCCCTCTCGTGGTTTTGCCATGGATAGCTTTAGAAAAGTATTTAACAGGTATTTCTGTAAGTAGTGGATTCCCTGTGTTTGATTAGGCTGGGAGAAACTTCTGTAATCATAGAGGGTCTCTTTTTGGAGTGAACTGCTGTTTATTCTCAGTATTTACAGTGGTTGGTTAATAATGCACTTAAACATCAAAGGAAGAAGAAATAACAAAATGGGCAATCTAATAGCCACTTAATGATGTTGATAGCAGGTGATATATTTCAAATTTTGGTATACTCAGTAGATGAGTAGACAAACATGAATTTATTTTCATGTCATGAGGCATTTTTTTTCCCTGCTGAAAGCTTTTGTGTGCATCATTGTTTGCATCTAGGAAGTAATGGGTGGCAGTGAAATGGAAGGGAATTATTAAAGATTTTTGGTAACTGAGCTAATAAGTGCATCTCTGTGACTTAGTACAGGATATCCAAAATGATTCTGCAGTATCACTACTATTATTTTAAAAGGAGCAAGGTAGAAAACAATGTAGAAAATGGTTTTTACAAGTTTTATCATAAATGTGCTACTGCAAACTTATATATTGTCATTATTCATTATCATGATGAATGAGGAATATTATTTTTTCAGACAATCTGTGGCAGGAATTTGAGTTGTTTTGCCAGGGTAAGTTTTGTAGTGTTCCTTGTAAGTAGGTCATAGAGGTCTGATTTGGTGGATCCTGCTTGTCTCAGGCTTTTGGTTCTCCACCAGCTGTACTACTCTGTAATGGCTATAGCAGAATGGTTTCTGGAAACTTGGGTGGGAGGAAAACTCTTTCAGGCTGAGGAAGAGGAAGATATACAGAGTGTGCTGATGGGATCACCAGTTGTCTAACATTTTGAATTGCTCAGTACAAACCCAGAAAATACATGAGGTCCATTTTCAGCAGAAATGGGGTATCCCGTGAAATGTTCTTTCTCCTTATCAGTTAAGGTAAGAGAGTTTAACAACCTTCATCTAAGTCAAATCTCCTGCTAGTTGGAATTTTTATGTTAAGGAGGGACACCTTTCTGTTAGGAAAGTGTATACTTATTATCGGAATTTGATTTCAGCTTCCACTTAGAGGAAAAGTTGGGGGCTGGCTCTGCAAGAGTGGTCAAGAGCTGCTTATATTTACTTTCTGGGAATGTGTTTAAAACTAAAGGCGGAGTAACCTGGGTCTGTTCAGCCTTGGGAAAAAGAAGACTGAAGAGGGATTTGATTGATGTTTATAAATATGTAAAGGGAGGTGGGAGGCAAATGGATGAGACCAGGACCTTCTCTTGGGTGTGTAGCAATAGGACAAGGAGTAATGGCCTAAAACTTGAACACAGGAAGTTCTGTGCTAACATGTGGAAGAACTTCTTTATAGTAAGGGCAACGAGCAGTGGAACAGGTTGCCCAGAGAGGATACTTCTATGGAGGTATTCAAGACCCATCTGAACTCCTACCTGTGTGACCTACTATAGCTGGGAGGGTTGGACTCAATGTTCTCTTGAGGTCCCTTTCAACCCCTGTGATTCTATAAATAAAATAACCATATTTTTTGAGGAAATACATACATCTACTTCCTAAAATCTTGTGTTATGTCTGCTAGTTGTGTCATAAATTCATAATGTTCTCTCAAGCAGCAGATAAGCCCCTGATACTGGGTTTCTGGGTAACCTATATGTAGATAAAATCTTTCTTTATACACAATTGATTTTGCGTCTTAGGTCTGTCATGCTTTGTCAGCGTTGAGCTGGGATCTTGCATTCAATTCCTTTACGACCTTGGTGCCCTTTTCAGAATTGTAGTATTTCAGTCTGCTGCTTGACCAGTGTTCCAAATACAATTTTTTATCCTTTTTCTGGACATGTAACCCTGGGATTTGGCTTAAAAGAAACAAACAAAATCGTCTGTTCTAGGTCTTGTATGTGATGGCCCGGTCCTTTTGTTCACCATATTGCTGCCCTGTGTGTTGTTCACAAAATCAGCAGAGTTAACAGACGCTTTCAAATCTTTGAGGAAAATGCTCAACAGCCTTAAACTAACAGACCCAGGGCAATGATCTGGAAGTCTCCCTCCTCTGGCAATTAGGTTTTGAGGTTTCCTAATTAGGCATGGTTCGTTAGTTTTTTTCTAAACTATGACCAAACATAAACCATATTAACGTAAGTTAATAATCATGTATGTCTGACTAGGTGTTGAAAGTAAGGCCTCCTCTGTAAGCTCTGTCTCCCATTTTCATTGAATCACAGAATGTCCTGGGTTGAAAAGGACCACAATGATCATCTGGTTTCAACCCCCCTGCTATGTGCACGGTCGCCAACTGCCAGACCAGGCTGCCCAGAGCCACATCCAGCCTGGCCTTGAATGCCTCCAGGGATGGGGCATCCACAGCCTGCTTGGGCAACCTGTTCCAGTGCGTCACCACCCTCTGAGTGAAAAACAACACGTTGAAACTCGTGTCGCATAGCGATGGCAGCAGCCGTCCCTGTGCGGCTCACGCTGCAGCCATGTTGGCGGGGCTGCGCACACCGGAGCGTACAGGGCAGCCTGCCCCGTCACTGCGGTACCTGCGGGGAGAAGCCTAGGAGGGCTGCCTCTTGGTTCGCCATTCCTGTCCGTTGCGTGGGGCTGCAGCGACCCGCTTTTTTAACTTGTTTGCGTCCTCACTTACGCGTCCCTCCGCTCGACGATGACGAAGGAGGAGCGAGGCGGTGGGCAGAACACACGCCCCCAGCCGCCGCCCGCCTTCCCTCAGCGCGGAGCAGGGGCCCGCAGGGGGCCGGGCCGGCCGGAGGGGCGGAGCGGAGCGTGGCGGCCGCTCCCGGTGCCGTCACAGGCGGGCGCGGCGTACATGGTGCCGCGGGGCTGCGGAGGTGAGTGTGGGGCTGCGGGTATTCGGTCGGTTGGGGCGGTGAGGCGCCGTCGCAGCGCCTTGTTGCTGGGTTGCGGGCCCGCGCTTTCCCGTGGCGGAGCAGCGTGTGAGCCGAGCGGCGGCGCGTCCCCGTGCTGACGGCTGCGGTGCGGGCCCGTACCGTGTGTGTTTCCTGCGGCAGCGCCGGCGCGGGCAGCGAACAGGGAAGCGCTGCCTGGGTTTTGAGCAGCAGCAGGAGAGGCTCTGGTGTATTTGCTTGCCCTTAAACTGCAGAGCGAGGGAAATGAGCTTGCACAACCCTGTCGTCTTAGCAACAAGATGATCTGCTTCCCCTTGAGAAGCGACGGCATGCTAATGCTTGTTTCATAAGGTCTCGTTTTAAAAACTTACCGAGGTTTGCTTTTTTCTGCGTCTGAAGGTTTGATTCAGTGAGCTGCATCTAGGAACTTGAAGGGCCCTCAGGGAACCCGCTGTGTTTGTAATTCGTTCCCTTGTCTGTTGGACCCTTGATGCAGGTGTTAGGTGGGAGCATGGGGCAGGCACGCATCCTTCTGGTGCAAATTTGGAGTTCAGTATTCTTAAGTTTAGCAGTCTGGCACTTGCCATCATTGCCGAATTTGGAAGCTCAGTGATCGAACCCTGCAGAAACTCTGCTTCTGCCCTGCTTGCTGTCAGCTGAGGCAGAAGGCATCGTCTCTCTTTTAAGTGTTCCTTCAGCTTTGGCTAAAGTAAGGAGCTTGCCCCACTGGGGCTGTAGAGTTTTTGGTCTTAAGGTCTCAGATATACTGAAGGTTGGATGTCATCCGCCATCTCCTAAACTCGTTCAAGTCCAGTATGGTGGTGCAAGTGCTGTGCTAAAGGGAAGAACTCATTTCTGAAGTGAAGAGACTGTTAAGGTGAATTCAGGCTTCTGTCATGTGCTTTGTTACAGGGAATTTTAATTATGTAACTGCTAGTACCTAAACATGAAGTTAGAACGTAAGAAGACCTTCTGAACTGCCTTTGTAGATTATTTTATTGGAAATCTTTCCCCATTTCTTTCCTGGGTGTTGCTTGGAGATGAAGCTTGAGTCCTCTACCTGCAGAGTGGCAGCAGATCAAGCGCTGTAGTATGTCCCAGATCTCTGCTCCTTGCTTCTGCCTATTGCTTCCCTTCCTGTTTCTTTTCTGACAAACTGAATTTCCTCCCTATTGTTGGTTATCTACCTAAATCTTAAACAGACATCCTCTGCAGGAATGTTGTTGGAAAATCATAGAATCATAGAATGGCCTGGGTTGAAAAGGAACTCAAAGTTCATCTAGTTTCAAACCCCCTGCCATAGGCAGGGTCACCAACCACTAGACCAGGCTGCTCAGAGCCAAAATGCCTTTGGCCTTGGAAGAAGGAAGCTTTGGGTTGTGTGTATGTCATCCACATCTATCAGTTAGATAGGCATAGCCTCAGATGTGTCACTCATACACATTGCTGTTCAAGTAAATATAGTAAGCTCTTTACCAGATTCTCCCAGCCTTCAGATACAGGAGAAGTTTCGTTTCCTTTTTTCCACTGTGCTGCCACTTCTTGCTTTCCTTCCTTTGCTTCCAGTGATCATTTCCTCTGCGCGCTGTGCTTGCAGCAAGGAAACTGTCATCATGGATCAGATTGGCAAACCTGAACAACCGCTGAGGCAAAGCTGGTTGGGAGGGAAGCACGCCCTGAATGAAATGAGGAAAAGGGGCATTTGTAAATTGAAGAAGTGACTGAGATGGAGGGTGTGTGCCTTGACTGCACAGCTGGGTGGTGAAGTTACAACTGGCTTTCGTGGTTTGTTCTGTGAGAGGTGTGCTTGGAAGAGCAGAATGCAAACTCCCAGTCCCTTACCTGGTGGCTGCTGCTGCTGCTTTCCCAATTTCAAAAGCTGGAGTTAGCTGTGTTGCATCAACCAGCACAGGTGGGCGTTGTGCTTCTGCCAGGCCACCAGCCAGCTGCTTCTCTCTCACAAAGGAAAGGGAGGTGCCAGCTCTGCTGACATTGGTTAGCACTTCTTGAAAACACTGTGTAAAAGATGCAGTGAAGTACGTTCGCTCAGGAAGGAGGCTGTTCCTGCTTGGTTGTACTTCCACCAAGCATGAATTTCTTAAATTAATTATATTTTTTCCTAATATGCAGCAAATAATAAGTGTGGAAATCAAAGGACATACCGTGGTACTAACTTAACTAAAACCACACTGATGAAATATGAGAAAGTAACATTGTTTTCCCTCTATCTTCAGACGACTTGAGGTCTTGATCTTAGAAGAAAGAGATTTTCTGTGTACCTTATGATACATGACAAAGAATTTCTGTGCAGCTGAGGTTTGTGAACATGTGTTATTCAGGCTTTGTGTGCAATCAGCAGAATACACTGAGAAGAAAGACACTGGCATTCTTGAGTTGTTGCGTGTGGACCCAGCCCACTCACTCATGAGAATATGAGCTCTTCCATGGTATATTTCTCTGGCAGGCCTGCATCGTGTTTGTGGCCTGCTGTTCTGCTGTGCTGACAGAGAAGTCTGTTGTATGTGAGCTGATGTTCCTTAAATGCAGCTCTGTTCTTCCCATTTGTTGCAGGCAGGACAGATTTTGTGGAGAGGATGACTGAGCACAGAGGAAAGGAGCACAGAGATAGAGGGGGAAAGTAAAGGAGAAAGCAGAGAGGGTGTTAGTGTAAATGTATAGGCATTACACATCTTTGGGAACAGCACACTTCACCTCGCTTCCTTGGGCTCTTTGTAGGCAAGGTGTGTTAACTGCAGTCTAGTAAGCTGCATAGGTTTCTACAAAAAATAACTGTGCTTATGAATGCATCTGGACACACACAGTCTTCTGTTTTTACAGGACAGAAAGGTCTGTGCCAACTGTATGCTTGAGTAGCTGCTTCATCTGGCGGTGCCCTCACATGTCACTGAGCTCTCTGTAGCTTGCTTCTAGCTGCAAAAGCAAGTATAAGAAAATTAAATGTGCTTATAAAGAATTAGATGCTTGGAATTTCACCTTAGAATGAGTAGAACAAGTCTCTAAGGAAATTATGACCAAAGGTGGAGTTACAGAAGGGGCCGGATCTGCAGAGAATTTTTTCTTTCCCTCATTCTCTGCTGTTAAATTTGTTGTGCTAAGGGAAGCACAGTGCTTGCTTAATGCTAGCACTATGTGTTGTGTCTTCCTCTGATTCTGCTTTGTGTTTATTTCAAGCATTAAACCTTTGAAGTCTATAGAAGATGTTCCCAAGGACTGGTCCAACCTTTGAGAGTTATAATAAAGACTTCAGAGTGATGAAATGGCTTTATGGTATGTGTCTCAGAAATGCTTGGAGTCCCCTGTGTCCTTTTTCCAGTTCTTTTTCTACCCTTTCTCTATGATGACCAATATTAAGGGAATAGTTTTCCTTATTTACTAAGCCTCTAATTTCCCACTGTGTTCTTCAGAAAACAGCTTGTGGTGTTGGTCACTTCTTTTTCAGTGTTGCTCGCCATGATAGACTTGCAGAATACTTTTTGTCCTTACCTCCCTGGATTTCTCTGTGTGTTTTGCTGCATTTTTCCTGGCAGTAGCAGTTCTTTTGATCCTGTAGCTAATTTCTACATTCACTAGGCTTGAAATTACTGCCTCCCACAGCAGAACAGGTGGACAGATGCTTGTGCCCAAGCTTTGACAACTGCAGTGCAAAGTTCAGTGGCTTAATTTAAACCACTGGTTTGACATTTCTGAAGAGTGCTCGCTTGATCTGGTCCATTGACTTTGCTTGGGAGGCAGTGGAGTTTAACAACAGCATGGTTGTATCTCCAGTCACCAGAGCTTGCCAAGCTCTTTGTGCTATTTTTCTGATACTTTCACGTGACAAAGTGATAAGTATTAGTGCAGCATTAACTCTGATAGCAGTTCTGAGAATGTACAGCATTTCCTTAAAATGCTGAGGACTCATGAGCTTGTCTGCTGCTCAGTCATGTATTTCTAGGATCACTGATGAACTTGGTCCCTGAGATTTTCTGATGAACATTAGAAAAGAGCTCAGCTTAAACTCCCAAAATGTGGCTGGACTGTTTGTCATCATTTCTGGGCTTGGGTGAGGTTCTACAGTGAGAAAGGCGAGGGACTGAAGGAAGAAGACAACAAGCTTGTCTTCTGGTTGAAACCCTAATTCCTCCAGAGGCCGGGGACACAACTCTGCCAACTCCCCACAGGTCCCATTTGGTACAGGGGAACTCTTTAAAAACTTTTGCTTTTGCCATTGATCAATTCTTTGGTCAATTGTTTTTTGGGTGCCTGATTGAAGAACTTTTTTCTTCCAGTTTTTTGGAATTGGTTAAGTCTTCCCAGCTGTTCCTCCATATATTCTATGAAAGACTATTTATTTCCTAAGCTGAAGCCTGTATACTTCATGCTGGACAACTCAGGTATTTTATTCTTTCTGCCTAACAATACCAATCCTCCCTTGAAGTCTGTCCAATATTTTTCCCACTCCCCTAGCTGTCTTTTTTTTTTCCAGGTGAGCTTAGGCAGACCCTCTCAATTATTTTCCTTAAGCTCCTTGTCCCATCTCTTTGTTCTGTCTCTACCTGTCAGTTCCCAACTTTTATTGCAACGATTCCTCCCAGCCAAGTGATTTCTTGCTTTATTTCTACCCCCAGACCTCAGTCCTGTTTTTTTTTTTGCCACCTTTATGTTTTTAAGCCATCTTTGCCAGTATCTTCCCTTGCTTCTTTGGTCTAGCTGTTTTCTCTTGCTTTTGTATTTGATGTTTATCTCTTTTTCCCCTAGGCATGTCTTTAGAAATACAGGCTCTGGTCCTAACTGGCATGGAGTGATTACTAAAGGGAAATATTTTCTCAGTCCCTCAAGCTCGAGCTTATATCTGCCTCAGTCAACTGAGAAAATCAAATGCTCTTTTTTTTTCTTTTTTTTTCCTTTTGGAGAGGTGGGGGGGCTGGGGGTGTGGATGAGGCATCTTTGGAGATCTTAGTTGTGAGTAAATCTCTACTGTTATCTGTGTTTACTTGGACTTTTTAAAGCAATAGGATAGGAAAGATTGCCAGCTTTTTTTCCCTTAATTTATGCAAAACACGTTTTCCTGTTAGCCTTTATTCTTGGCAGCAGCTGAACTGTTTTAGCTGAAATTAATGAGTACTTTTTACAGATCAGCCGGAGGCGAATACTCACCATGAAAAAGTTCTGAGCACACACTCGGGGGAAATGTAAACAACTGAAAAAAGCACTTTTGTGGGAAGTGGTGTGGAGCAGCTGTAGTTAGATGGTCGTGAGCCCAGTCACACCTTCCAGTCCCTCCTCTCCTCCTCAGTGTAAGAAGTGCTTTACAGAGCAGGAACCTGTGTATCTCATCTATTGTTCAGTGACAAAACAACATAATGTTGACATGCAGTGGCACGTAAGAGGTTTTTAAACAAATATTTGCATAGTGATAGCATCTGAATGACTTGTCCTGAAAGAAATATGGAAAATTCTATGTAGCAAGGAACCGTTTTCAATGTAAACAAAGACTTTCCTGCTCTTCCACTTCTGGTATGCGTGGTAGAAATGTGGAAGTGCATCTTTGCTTTGGCATATACCAAAACTAACTACTCCCCTGGTTTCTCCCCCTAGACAATGAAATTTTTCCAAATAGTGATGAAGCATTTCCTGAGCGCTAACTCAAAATGTTTGGCCACTTCCATATAGTTTGAGGAAACTTAAAGAAATACTTAAGAAAATTGATTGTATTCTGATGGAATCCTTTCTGCGGTATGTTTTTATTGGCAAGAATAGGTCACTTAAAAAAAAAAAATATATATATATATATATGTATATATATATAAATATATATATATATTATGTTGTATTATTATATAATAATAATATATAAATATATATATATATAAATGTATATATATATATTTTTGTTTTGTTTTGTTTTCCTGTTGGTTTGACCCAGTCTGTACTTCAGTAAAGCTATCACTTTTCACAAAGTGTCAATGAGAACTTATTTCTGGTAGCTGATAGCTATGGTAGCAGTGTGCAATACACAGGATTTCAGTACTAAGTCTGGATTTACTGCTTGCCTTAGGCTAGATGTAGCTATGGAGCAAGCCATGCTAATCCTGCATCAGGTTCTCATGTAGCTTTCTATCTTTGTTTGCAACTTCTGCGTCACGATGTCTGAAATGTTCTGTACTTTATATATTAGTGGTAGATTACAGCTCTGTGTTCCCAAGAGGCTTCCTGGCTGAGAGCAAGCAATCTTTTATGACCAGAAGATTATATACTCTATAAAAAGACCGCACAACAAAATAAAGCCTACCAAGAAATCTGTATTAAACCTCCTATAGAGAACAAATCTGCAGGGAGACTTTTGGATGTGTCTCTATTGAATTTTGAGAACATTTCAGATGAAATATCTAATTAATATATTGAATTAATGTACCTACATAAATATTGAGCAGCTCTGTTGTATAGCATAAGCAGGCCTGTTAGAGTGGAGAGATGTATGTCCAGGTGCTGTCAGAAACAGGGAACTTCAGCGCCCTGCAGGCTTGAATGTGGAATGAGCACTTGTATTGAAATCTGCTAGGTAAGGGGCATGCTGCTGAAATGGGGCTCTTAGGATGCAAATAAAGGCATTGGGAGTTATCAAGTGTGGTTACTTCTCAGCAGCATAATGCTGCCGTGGGATGGGGGTGGAATGGAGGCTTCTGCTCTGCTGCACAAGCAGCTCTGCAGGTAGAATAGCTGCTGGGTACAGGGAGCCTTATAGAGCTGCCCTAGAAACACTGCTCCTCAGTCCTAGTGGGAAGCAGGCACACAGGGGGTAATTAGTGGGGAATGAATTGCAAGGCTTTGGCTGTGGCTCAGTGCTTTTTATAATGAGCTTCCTTTGCAGGAAGAGCAGCAAAAACTTCCAGTGCTTTGTTGTTAGGTAAATGTCTTGTCTCACACAGATGTTGCAGAGGCTAAAATGTATGTGGCAATGGTATTGTCAACTTTGGGCATTTGGAAATCATATGAAGCACTCATATGAGAGACTGAATCACAGAATGGCCAGGGCTGGAAGGGACCTCAAAGATCATGAATCTCCAACCCTGTGCCACATGCAGGGCCACCAAACTCCCCATTCAGTACTAGACCAAGCTGCCCAGGGCCCCATCCAACCTGGCCTTGAACACCTCCAGGGATGGGGCATCCACAGCCTCTCTGGGCAGCCTGTTCCAGCACCTCCCCATTCTCTCTGTAAAGAACCTTCCCTGACATCCAACCTAAATCTTCTCTCCTTCAACTTAAAACCATTTCCCCTCATCCCACACATATCAACCCTTTCAAAGAGTTGATTCCCCTCCCTTCTGTAGGCTCCCTTTAGGTACTGAAAGGCTGCAGTGAAGTCACTCCACAGCCTTCTTTTCTCCAGGCTGAACGCGCCCAGCTCCCTCAGCCTGCCCTCATAGGGGAGGTGCTCCAGTCCCCTGATCATCTTTGTGGCTCTCCTCTGGACCCTCTCCAACAGCTCCCTGTCTTTCTTGTACTGGGGGCTCCAGACCTGGACACAGTACTCCAGGTGGGACCTCACAAAAGCAGAACAGTGAGGAACAATCACCTCCCTGTCCCTGCTGGCCACCCCTCTTTTGATGGAGCCCAGGATATCATTTGCCTTCTGAGCTGCAAGGGCACACTGCTGGCTCATGTTAAGCTTTTCATCTATCAAGACCCCCAGGTCCCTCTCCACAGGGCTGCTCTCAAGGACCGCTCCTTCCTGTCTGTATGGATGCCTGAGATTCCTCTGGCCCAACTGCAAAATTCTGCAGTTTGCTGTGTTGAACCTCATCAGGTTCACCCAGGTCCACCTTTGTAGCCTCTTGAGGTCCCTCTGAATGGCATCCTTTCCTTCTATGGTGTCGACCACACCTCTCAGCTTGGTGTCGTCAGCAAACTTGCTGAGGGTGCGCTTGATTCTGTCATGGATGCCATTGCACCCAAGACAGACCCCTCCACCTGGACATAGAGCCATTGATGACCACCCTCTGTCTGCGGCTTTTCAACCAGTTTCTTATCCATCGAGTGGTCTACCCATCAAATCCACATCCCTCCAATTTGGAGATAAGGATGTGGTGGAGGAATGTTGTGAATTGAATACTGTGAAAATTGTGTAAAGCAGTCAGTAGGACCGGTGATTCCTGATGGAGTAACTGTTGGACGTTCTGTTTCTGGGTTTCTTTGAGGCCTTTTACAATGGCTATGAAGATAAGCAAACCCTACCTTTGTTTGGGTTACATCTGAACTTATGTATTCATGCATGGCCATTGTCTTAGGGACTCATGGTGCAAAGTTACAGACAGGATGCCATACGGACAGTGTCTTTATGTACTGTATTTACCTGAAACCTTAAGAAAGTGAGGAATTAGTAAAATACAAACCTGCCTGGCTTGCAATATGTTTGCTGCAGAGCAGTAGAAAGAAGCTGGATAGTCTTTGGACTGGAGGTTTTGAGCCAGGTACTTTATGAGAAATGTTTAATGTAGGGCTTCTCCGATAGCTGGCATGGTAACCTTCCCTCCTGTCATAATAAAGGTGTTCCCAAAGGCTTGCCAATGCTCTGAGAGCACAGCATATCTTGGTGAGCTGCATCTGGGCTCTGCTACCGAGATTTGTAAATCAGTGTTTGCATATAGTTGGTCTGCCTTAAACTGTGGCATCTAAGGGTCAGAGAAGGTAAGAGGTAGTAAAAACCCACCTGTGTGTTTGCCCTATTTTTCTTTATTGTTCACTGGCTTGGCTGGGGAGCCCATGAGGGTGCGTGTCTCTAGGACAGATAATGTTGTGTGGCTCTGGAAGGAGCGGAGCTCTCAGTTCACCTGCAGGGTGTCAAGAACAAGGGGATAAAAGAGAAAATAAATTACATTCTCTTCAACTAGAAGGAAATGTGTTATCTTTTTTGTAGTCATTTAATGACCTCTTTTTCTTGAATACACTGTGGTTAAGCTTACAGAGTAGGAGTGGACTAGAACTGAGGCTATCTGAAACAGTAGAACTGTGAAGGTGGAAAGAGATACACCTGAACAGAAAACACAAGTTGAGAGGTGTGGGCTGTCTGGGAAAGTTTGACAGGATTAGGAAAATGAAAGCCTGTATGCATGAGTTCTAGAAAGCAGACTTTAAAATGCCTTGAAATTAATTTGTGGGGAAGTCAAGGAAAATATAATTTATCTGTCATTATTTTTGTGACATGGTTGATGGAAAGAAGATAATGGAAGATTCTTTAGAATGATGATCATGTGTAGCTTGCACAATTGCAAGAAACTAAACATGAAAAAAAGAAAAAAAAAAAAGGAAAAAAGAAACCACAGAAGTGGATCTGTGAACTCTGAGGGAACTGTGGTAGAATTAGCAGTCAGAAAGTGAGAGCATGCAGAAGTCTAAAAACTGGGAGATTCATATTTCTCAAAAAGAAAATGAAAGGAGAAGCAGCCTTCCATGCAGTAAAATTTTTAAATGCTAGAATAATTCTTGCAACCTTCAATGCACTGAATTGGAAGGTCTATTGCAGAGGCACTGTACGGTTTTTAAGTAATAAGAATTCACTTTACTTTGAACGTCTGCCTCCTTGAAATACAGCAGGGAAAAAAAAAGCCCCAGAGCAAAACATGAGCTTACCACATTTGCTTCAGCAGTTACCTAAATCAAAGAAAATGATTAATTGCAGTCAGTGTGTATAGAAAGAACATAATACTTTGCAAAGCAATCCTAAAATATTCTGGTTTCTGTCTTTTGGTTTTAGTGGTGATGATTAATACCAATATAAAAACTTAGTTACGGTTACTCAGGGGGCAAAGGGGAATATGTAAGTTGTATTAATTTCGAGAGAGGAGGAAAGAAGATTTAAAAATAAAACTATGGTTGTTTAAGTGACAGTATCTTCACCATTCTGTTGGCACTAAGGGAGTTGCAAGTTCACCTATTGTTGGTAATCTGCAATTATGAGCTCATCTTTCCCATTTCTGACAGCTCCAGAATGCGTAACAATGTCTCCTGTCTCTGTCCAGATGAAGAGCTTTTTTAATGACCAGATGCTCTGTGAGGTTGCTTTTTAAGGTAAAACTGTCTTGGCCACTCTTCTGTTGAAGCTGGAACTTTGTGCTACTAAAACATTGGCTCATGGTCCTTTCTGTCAGGTCGCTCCAAGTACCGCAGCATCTTGGATATAAAGGGGTTTTGTTTCCTACTGAATCCAAAGTGTTTTGTACTTGCCTGAGGATATTGTTTGCAGACAGGAATCAGTTGGTATAATGGTGCAGGATACATTCATGCTTTCCTCTTCTGGTACGCACGGTTGGAAGTAATCTGAGTGTAGGCCTGATTTCCTCCTAAATGGCATGTTGCATGGAGCTGAGAGCAGGTGCTCTGAACAAGGTGATGGGGAGGTGCTTGATGATTTCTGGGCTGAAGGAAATTAAGGCAATGTTTTCTTTTTATAATTGAGGAAGCTCATTTTGTTGTTACTGTTTATGTGGCTTGGGGCATTCATTTGAATATACTCAAAATTTGGTGAGGATTCTGAGAAAGACTACGTCTGTGTGTTTATATAGGATGTGCTTACAGTTACTAGAATACTGACGTGGCGTGGATGATGACCTGGCTCTTCTTGTGACAGCTCAGCTAAAGTAATTTGTCCTCCTCTGGCCCCAGATTTTGTACTAAGAAACTGCCATGTTGAGTTTTGACTTGATATTCTGGCCCACTGACCTCCAGGTGCTCAGAAAGTCATTGCTCAGAGCCCTCCTCTTCTGTCACATTCAAATTTGAAAGTGATATTTCTGTACTGATGCCGGTGCCAGACATAGCATATATTGGATGCTAGATTCCTCTGTAACATTTGGGCTTTTGCACTAACAGGGGTGGAGGTGAGAGAAGGGGTTGGACCCAAGAGGAGAAGAGCCACTGGCAGTGACAGCCAGTGTGGAATTCCATGCAATCATGCACATAATGAGCAAAATGCATAGGATGAGAAGAAGGGAGCAGTCCCCTTCTTGGAGAGGGGCATGGAACTGGAGTGGGAGATGCGCAATGTCTGCATGAAGATGACTTACTGAGGGTAGTGGATGATGAAAGCAGCGTGCAATGCACTGGGAGGCAATGCTGTCATTCATCTGCATCATCTCAGGCTGACTGGCCTACTTTTCATTTGGAAAGGATCTGCTAGTTGTGTTACAAACCTTCCTAGTGAAGGTGCAGCACTGCGCAGCAGCAGCAGTCCCTACCTGTTGGAGCTGGAGATTTTCTTTTCCATCTGCTTGAATCCAAAGCCTGGTGCTGACGGCAGCTCAACTGCCAGGCTTTAGCTGAATTTCCATATTCATTGCATTAGACATTGGCTTTCAGACAGAAGTGGAGACAAGCTCTCTACTAAAGAGTCACAGAAAATCTGCTGCTGTCTGCACTGTCACTTTGCTGATACCACAGCTTTTAATACGGCACTGTCAATTAACTTTGTACCCTGCTTTCATTTCTTGGTGCCAGAGAAATGCTTGAATTGGTGTGGCTTTGCTCCTGCTGAATTCAGACTGAATTCAGACAAAGCTGAAATGAAGGAGGAAGAGGAGGGGTTGCGATGACATTGTTGCAGTTTGGAAACACATTTACATAGTTATCACTTGAAGGTGTGATGTATCAAAATCTGTTGTCTGTATTTTTAATGTAACTCTCGTTTTTAAAACTTGTTAATATATTTTGGAGTTAGAAAATGCATGCAGCATATGAGACAGCGTTGCACAAAGTTCCTATTTAAAACCAGAGCTTTGACCACTCTGGAACAGGATATTTGCTTAATCATACTCTGTTGGATCTTAACTTCTGCTTTTCCAACCCCTCTTTTTTCACCCACGGTTCACATGGTTGGCTGGTTATATGTTTGTTGGATGCATCAGCATGAAATTTTGCAGATGGCCACCAGCCTTAATACATGCGAAGCTGTGATCACAGTTTTCTAAACAGTGCCAGAGATGCTGAGTTATGTTTTCAGTATTGCCAAATCGCTTTAATCGGTCTTGACTGAAAAATGATGGCAGAAATCCCGGATTAGTAATGGTGCTTCAGTGAATCATTAGCAGTAGTTGGTGAGATTGGACTTTATGAAATACTTCTCACAAAACGGGGATCATGCAGGACAGAGGAGGAGCTGCTGTGGTGTAGTTGAGATAGAGCCATTTTAGCAGAAATCTCTGATGCCAAACTGAAATAAAAATGGCCATCTGGATAAAATAAATAGATCAAAGTGAGGCGCTGGCAGAGCTGCCCAGGATGGGTGTCCCATCCCTGGAGGTGCTCAAGGCCAGGTTGGATGGAGCTCTGGGCAGCCTGAGCTGGTGGGGGGCAGGGGTTGGGGCTGGGTGGGCTGTGAGGTCCCCTCCAACCTGGCTGCTTTTAGGCTGATGAGAATTGTCCATTGCAGAAGGATTTTGTGCCAGCATCACCAATGCAAACCAGGTCTCTCCATTTGAGTTCTATAATGTTGAATGTCTTTTTTTTTTCTTCTTTTCTTTTTAAGCTTTGAATTTCTGAAGAGTTGTGTTTTGACAGCTCTAAGGAACTAAGTCTTAAACAAAAAGCTTATAAAGTTTGAGCAATAGCAGCATATTTTCCTTCACGCTGCAGGTCTTGAACTGGAAGGCCTATTTTTAATGGAAAAAAGACACCTACAGAGAAAAAAGGCTCTTTGTTTAGATTACCTTGGTTTCATACAAACATTAAAAAGAACGTTCATTTTCTAAGCTCCTGTCCAAAAGCATTTCTTAAATGTACAAGCTTAACTGAGCGAAGTGATTAAATGCTTTTCTGGTGTTCAGACTAAGAGCTCTGCTTGAAGAACACGAAGCACTTGTCTTCTACTTGGATTGAATGCTTCTACTTTTAAAGCAGTCTATTTCTGCTTAAATAAGAAACAGGAAAGAGCAATAGCCTAAGTTTAAGTCTACTTGAAAACATTTATGTGAAGAAAATGCTGTATGTTTTACTGAACTTTTGTTCAAGACATAGGAGAAATGATATAATATTTTACTTTTGGTGGCATTGATGCATTGCTTATTTTTCTCCTTGTGTTTTGTCAGGGAGTTTAGAATTGTGATCACTTTCATAAATGCAGACATCCATATTCTAGGATTTTGTTTAACATTTCACTCTTCTGATAGCTAATGGTCCTACAGTTAGAAACAAAATTGTACATTTATGTGCCAGAATTTCTGTATCTGTAACTATGCTACCATTTACCTTTCAAGTAAAGTTATGCTCCAGATTTTGGATCGTGGTTTAAGCTATCATTCTCACAGATATTTTTAGAAATTTCTTGAATATTTGTTTTTCAGTGCCTCTGGTTTCAGATTTTCTTTTACTTTAAAGTTAGTGAAAACAAAGTATTCAAGGAAGGCAGTTTCTGGAGTTTATATAAAAACACATTTTAGCAACACGTTTGAACTTGGGTTGTTTTCTTGATGAAGGAAAAGCAAAGCGGTTCAGTCCAAGCAGTGGGTCACAACATCTCTTAGCTGGTCATGTTGATTTCTCCCAAGCGATTATAGATTCCGGAGAAGAAGGGAATAAATCTATTCTCATACTCAATTAATAGATGTCAGTGTCTATTGCATGCAATGAAGTAAAGCAAGCACACATTCTGTACTCTTGACTTTGAGACAGTTCTATATTTTTGTGTGTTTTTATTTTGTTATTTTGTAAAAACTGGACTTTTCCACATGCCATATTTGTTGAGATCATTTTCTGTTTTTTTTTTTGTTTTTTTTTTTGTCCCCTAGATAATTCTAGATGTAATGATGTGCATTGCAGTAGGGTTACTAGGGTTTTGTTTGTTTTGTGGTGGATCTTTTTTTTTTTTTTTTTTTTTTTTCCAACTTTCTTTTGCTTTTGTCTTCCCTCCCTTTTTTGGTAAAGAAAACAAATCCCGCAAAACCCATTTGATATTTTTGGGTTTTCATGTCTATTTTTGACTGCTTGCATCGTAGGAGGAAAAATGTGACACAGCTCGTAGCAGTGTGACAAAGCTCTGTGCTTTTGGTGACTGGTGAGAGTTTTAGTCTTTTTAGAACATCCCAATGATAAATGTAAGCAGAAGCATTGCAGTAGTTCTTTGGGCTTTGGAGTGATGTGGTGGATTGATTTGTACAAGTTACCACCATCTCTCCTTCACTGTCTCTGGGTTTGTCTGAAGCAGCCGCTGTTGGGGGGTGTGTGGGTAGGACCATACCTCTGGCAGTGCAGAAGGGCATTCATCAGCCTCGTAAAGAAAGCTCCCTGGTACCGGGCTCAGCACTTGCCTTGCTCCTCATCTGAGCTTGTGTTGCAGATAGGCTGAGGGTCTCTTGGCTTGTTATGCCAAGTGTTTTTAGTCAGCTCTCTTTGTGGCAGTTGAATGGAACTGGGGTCCTGAATTTGAAATGTATGTTTTTAATGTGAATTTGAATTTACACAGGGATATGAGTTATGCGGCACTTACTGATTATTACAGCACAATCAGTAGTGGCCCTGCTTTGGAAAAAGTGTTTTGGTTTCTCCCTTGCAATGTGTGTGCAAGCTTCAATACAGAGGAACGTCTCACTATATGAAAAATTTAGATCGACTACAATAAGGGAGGTAATTCATGACAGTAAATTATGATCATCTTTTTGCTGATCAAAATTGTAGCTGTCCTTGAAATTGGGTTTTAATTTCAGTGACTCCAAAAACAATCGATAGCTGTGTCATGTACAGCATGGAGTTGTCCAAAATCAATGAGAAAGCCAATTAAAATATTATAGTTTTTCTTTTTCTTTTGACTTGTTGACTACTTTTCTCTTTTAACTTGACCTAATGATGGCAGATTTGCTTAGACAGCAAATATATGAGACATCGGTAGATGGGGTTTTGTTCAGAAATAGTTGTATACACATCTCTGAGGCACATTTATAAATATGTGAACTTGCATATCCATGTGAATTGTGCATGTGCACAAACTCCTAGATTTGGCGTTATGGCTGAACAGAGCGCATATTTGGGTGCACAGACACCCAAATGGACAACAGACCAGAAACTGTGGGTAAAAGAAGATAGGGTGATGTTATTTTTTTTCCAATATTTTTCTAAGCATTTATTTTTGAAAGAAGAATTTCAGACCCTCTTTTGTTGCTGGAGCTTAAATAGTTCACAGTGTGTGCAAAGAATTAATGATCGTAAGCACATGGAGGATGAAGAATACACAAAACACACTTCATCTTTGCTTAAAAAGTCTGCCAACTCTCAAGCTCGGGAGTCTTTCATCTTAGCCCTTCTTGTCGTTACAGACTGCTAATGCTGTCCGCTAAATTGGTCACACCAGACTTTTTACAACCTGGATATTTTCCTCTCTTGATGGTCTGCTTTGTCTCTTCCTCTGACATCAGTGGGTTCTGGATCAAACTTTTATTTCGCAGCAATCGGAGACGAAAAAGCATCTCTAAAGGTTTGTGATAGGGGGAAATGCAAGCAATGCAGGAAGGAGTACTGTTATTTACAACAGCCTCCTAATTTTGTCTTTGTAGTAATTGTTACATTTGTTGCAACTGGCTTCCTACCTTGGTTTGTACTGCTTGTGGTTGTTACAGGCAATTAAACCTGAAAGTCTGTTGATCTCCAGTAGCATCAGGTGAGACAGATGTTGGCTGTTGTAAAGTTCACCTTCTCACTTTATTAAGCCACGATCCTGTAGCTTTGCATTTCTAGCTGTAAAACCAGACTCTCTATGAAAATACATAGTAAATGTGTGACTCTTGGAGTTTTGATTTAGACCTCTGCAGCTCTGAATGTTACAAAATCATTCCATTTGCGTACCTTCGTTTTAAGTATCGTGTGGTATTGTATTGCAGGATTTATAATTTACTTGAATTCCTCGTGTGGACAGGCTTCTGTGTAATAGCTGCTCTTGCAAGGGTAGAACTTTATAAAGTAAAACAGGTTGAGGAGAAGTGAAATGATTCGTAAGTGATCATGTGAGCAGACAGAGAAGAGGTTGTTCACAATTATAAAAATTAATGTATTTCTCTCTTATGATGGACATAAAACTAAAAATCATGCTGGTGAACTACTGAAAATAATTTTTAACAGTGCTGTTCTTTTCTCCTGCAGAGAAGTTTGAAACAGCAAGCAAACATTAGGCACAATAACAAGTAATATATAGGGAAAAATAATGCTGGAACTTGTGGCTCTTTGCTATTAGATGGGGGAATAAAAGTAACTTATTTAATACCAAAAGAGCATCTTATTCAAGTTCATCAACAAGGTCTGAAGAGTGTAGCTCTTGCGGCTGAGATCTGGGATGTCTGCATATAGCTCTGGTGGGGAATAGAAATCCCCTGCTTCAGCATCAGCATCTCCTTTCTGCTCACAGACCTTTGGACCTGAAAAACCTTTCATTGGAAGAGAAAATATAGGAGTGGTAGTTAAGCACAGTGGGTATGGTTTAGAGGTTTTCAGGTAACTGTTGGAAACCAGCTGAAATAGGATATGCTTGTTTGCCCAACATTGCTGTTTGTGCTGAGGATGTCTGTGCCCTCCTGTTCGTTTGGGCCACGACCCAGTTGTCTGCACCCTGCACGGCCCTGCACCTGCTGGGGGGGGAGGGAAGGGCTGACTCATGTTGTCTTTCCTGCAGGTTTTACAGGTGTAACCAGCACCAGTTGGGTGTAGGCCTCTGCAGGTAGCTGTGTTAGGAAGACTTGCAGCAAAGAGCTGAGAAACTGTATGGTGTGTCTGTGGCTGTGAGTTCTTTGTGAGGTGAAGGGTTGTAGGGATGATGGGCACAAGCTGGCAGCAAGCTGGGCTGTAGAACACTGACAGATGTCAGCTGGGATGACTGTCTGTAGCCAGAGGAACCCAAGGCCTCTGTGAAGTTGAATATTCTTTTCCTTCTTAAGCCACTAAGATATTTAAAGTCATTTTGCTGTATTAAGCATGAAGCAATGAAATAGCTGCTGAAGAGGATTTGTTAAGTAGTATACATTTGATAGTAGAGGTTTGTGGGTTTTGTGGTCACTTTTTTCTTACGTCTGGTGGAAAAAAACACGAGAAAATTGATCACAGACTGCTGGGTTGCTGATCTCATTTTTGTGTCTTGTGTCCCCACGGATTCTCTTGCATTCTTTTTATTCCTTACTAAAAGCAGTATTTCAGCCATATACAAGTGAAGTGGTTCAGAGCTGTGTGTGTTTATTGATCAGTGCTTCCTCTCTGTTTTCTGATGGGTATGTCTTTGCAGAAGACTTAAGACACTTCTGATTGACACTGCTTATTGGATTTCTCTTCTTGTCTGACAGTTGTGCTCTGAGATCCCCAGGCACAAAACTCTGCCTTGGGAAATTGAATTCTTCCCATGTTTCACCCAACCTTAGATATAGGGAACAACGTAACGTCAAGTGTTGGTGCCTTTTCTGTGCTGGGGGACTTCACTGCCATCAGTGCAGAATAAGAAATTACTGTCTGGAGTCAGTGTTTTAAATAGCTTCCGTTAAAGAAATTGCCTACAACCGTAAGGAAAAAGAGTTTATCCTTGAGCATTTTTTCAGTGAAACTGAAAGGAAGTACTAGGGGGAGTTGGCTTTGTGGCTATTGAGTCACTGAATAGAAAGTGCCTGCAATGTGATGATGCACAGTAGAGGTCTGTGTCTTTTTAGGGGGATGTCTCACATTGCTGTTGTCTCTCTAAGAATAAAGCACTGTTGTTAGGGATCTAGCTCATTTCTTCCATCATTGTGGAGAGGAACAAAAATTCATTGCTGAGATTAAAAAACAAAAACAAAAACAAAAAGCCAACAAAAAACCTCACATTACTGGTACTTCTAACATAGAGAAAATTTAGACTGATGTCCTGCATAGTCTTTCCAAAGTAATGTTAAAAGTTGGGGCATTACTTATGCTGATAGTTGTAACAGTATCTACCAGTTTTTAGTATATGAAGTTTGTCCAAGGACCTTTACTTAGTGTAACCCCTTGAGAACCCCCAAGGAACTGCGGTTTTGTGTGAAGAGCTGTTAGGATTCTTTACACAGCAGGCAAGCAGAGTTTGTAGCTTTTCCGTGGGCTGGTGGCTCTGATCCTGTGGCTGAAGTTCTGGGGCTGCAGATTGCCTGGACCTCCTTCCTAAGGAAGCTTATGGAGAAAAGCTTTGGCACAGAGTTACATTGCTTAAAAGCTTCCAGGAGAAAACAGTTCTGGCCTTTGCTTTCAAAAAGGACACTTGTCCATTGGCATATTTTTCAGGCAGGTAATCAGGTCTGCACACTTTTGTGGCAGCTGTGGTTTAATTGTTTGAATGGTGACAAGGCAGGTAGACTTGGCAAAACAGAGTGAATTAAGAAACTAGTCAACTGATTTTATGTTTTTACCTTCCAAAGAAGGGTAAGTGCTTGATTGTAGTGCGTAAGTGGGACAGTACCCTTAATTAACCCCAAGTGTGCAGGTCTCACCATTCTTCTGTACATGAGTGCCAGTCTGTATGCTGCAAAAAATACATTATATTTCTTTTTTTTTTTCTTTCAAACTCACAAGTTGATAAGAATTTTCCAGAGGACTGATTGCTCTGTGGATGTTTGAGTGGTTAATCGCTGTCTAAAATAAGACATACCAGCTTAACTACTTATCTGAAAAATGTTATTGTCTTTTTCTTCTGACAAAGCAAATTGTTTATTATTAAGGGGAGTTTTCTCTCCACTCAATATGTAGCCTGAGAGCCAAAGGGCTAACGGACATTTCCACAGTTGTCTCCTTTCTGTGCTTGCAGCTGATGGTAGGAACAGTGTGGGACTTGACAGCATCTCAGAGATTAGCTTGGAGGCATCCTGCTCTGCACCAGCTGCTCTCTGCACTCTCCCAAATTGAATACTAAGGATGCTATCTGCCAGCTTGTATTCTTGCTAGGGTTAATTTTGGGCTATTTTCTAAAACTGGAGCTGCTCTGCTTTGGTGTACAAGTTGAAGTGAGTTGAGTGCTACATGAGTTGAAGACCATTTTTTCTCTGACTCATGCCTTATTGTCCACAATGCTATGTCCAAACAAGCTTTGTCCTGTGCCACAGCTGTTACTGCCTTCAGCCTTAAGAAATGAGGCAGCCCTTGGCTGAGACTGGAGTAGCATCATAATGATTATGTATCTGTCTCTCTATCCATCCATCTTTTCCCACTTTACTCCACTGCTCTTTGCACTGTGGGAAAAATGAAGAGTTTGAGATTTCTGAGGAAAAATAGAGTTGAGTGGCCCCCAAAACTTTCCAAAACAAAGATGTAACAAAGCAGTCCTGTTAGTTCTCTCTTCAAGAGAATGCCATCCATCTCCTCAAGAAGGCCTGGTACTTCATGGCTCTTTCTGACAGTGCTCACTCAACAGGGAATAGAGCAAAAATAAATCGGGAAAAGGACTGGGGCTGGAGAGCAGCCATTCGTGCATGGTCCTTCTTGAAATAATCTCTTATTCCACCCAGATTGTTAGGCAGAATTAAAGGCTGGTTTTTGCCCAGCACAGTTTACTACTTAGAGTATAAAAAGCAGTATGTGGACAGTGAAAGGCAACTGCTTCAGGCATCTGTGATGTAAATTTCAGGGTGTTGATAACATCAAGGGAGGCTTAAGCTTTGCAGTACTGTTTTTTTCTTTTCTCTGTGGCTGCATGGTTTCTGCAGTACTACAGGCCAGGGCTGCCATAGTGCCTTTCCAAGCCTGTGCCCTGTGCACCCAAGTGTCCCGTGGAGGCTCTGTGCAGCACTTCTTCCAGAGCTTCTGACAACTTATTCCTGTCAGCTTTCCTCTCATTGCCTCCTTCATGGGTCTGAAAACAACACAAAAGCCAGTCAGCAGTGCAACACTTGGAGAAAACAGGAATTGCTGTAAAGGAGTATTTCTGTCACAAGCCAGAGGGCCAGGAGTTTTGGAGAGGGGTGGCCTGGAACCACGTCCAAGTTCATTGTATCGTGAGCGCTCTCTAACTGAGCTGCAGCATGCTCAGCTCTTGTGGAGCATTTGCTTCTGTGTTTTACAGCTTCAGCGGCCAAATATCTGCCAAATAACACCTTTGTAAAACTTTCCTAATGATTCAAGGCCAGGCTGGGTAGGCCTTTGGGCTACCTGGTCCAGAGAGATGTCCCTGCCTATAGAAGAGGGGTTGGAATTAGATGATCTTAAAGGACTTTTCCAATCCAAACTGTTCTATGATTTGTGCCCAAGTCCCTTTGCCTCCTCTGTCTCCCTTAGCTGTTTCAGAGCTTCCCTAAGAATCTCATCTTCTTGTCTTCCAAGCAGCCTGTAAGTCAGCAGAGCATCATAGGGATGTGTCTGTGTCTCTTCCAGTCACTCCTCTCCTGAATCTACCTCGAGATCTTTCTCCATCATAATGTTTACTGTGCAGTTTGACCTGCAGTGCAGTTTGCCATCTTCTGTTCCTTGTTCTCTGAAGTAGATTGCCCTCTGCCTCCCCAGCTCTTTAGTCCAGCCATTAGCACCCACTGCAGTGCCGTTTTACACTTTACTCCTTTCAGTGCCATACTCTGGGAGCTGCTCATAAGTGGGTATTTTAACCAGAGCTCTTTTAGCTTACTCTTCCTTCTTGATGCTAACATCAATCTTCTTTGCCTGGCAGAGAGTCTTGATTCACCAGCTCTGGTATTTCCTGTCTGTCATCTTCTAAAAACATCTCATACCTCGTAGCCAAATCCTTCCCTGTTCTATTTTGAGCTCTTCTTTTACTGGATATTCTGCCTTTCAAACTTCAGCACTTAGGTCGCTGCGGCATTTCTGGTTATCTGTGGTTTTGGTGTTTGCTAAGCCTGGTTGGGGCAAGCTAGCACCAGCAAAATGCCCCTTTGTGGTTTTTGGGGAAGAAGTGGATGATTTTAGAGACTGATTCCTGACACATGCTTTGCTTCTGTTCTCTGACTCGTGCTCTTGCTGCCTTGTTTCTGGGGAAGTGAAGAATTCAGTACATTTGCTGACTCTTGTTGATATAATCTGTTCAAACTCCACGTTGCATTTAATTCATATGTATGTGTTAAAGTTATTTTTTACCTATTAAAGAGATCAGAAGCATTCAGAAAACTGTTAGAGAATGAGTTTTTAATTTATCTTCTTAAATATTCCTCTATTCCTGGTTAGTGAGTAGAAAGAATCAATAGTTTATTCAATGCAACTTATGCAGTTTCTAATTTTCTTGTTTTATTTTTAAGTGGGAGATTTTTCCATTAAAATTGTAGCTTACAGACTACATATTTCTTCTTTTTAGTATCTAGATAATAAGTTTTTAGTCCATAGTGTCATGGAACATTTGAGTAATAATGCTGAAAAAGATTCTCTTAAAAACAGAACAAATGAAACAAAAGACTACAAGCAAGATACCTTTCAGTGTGGAGAAATATTTATGTGGGTTAAGAAATAATTATTTCTCTCCTTTATAAAAGCTATAATTGCTACCAATTTCATGCAAAGTTTGTTACTATTTGTAATATGTTTCAGGCAGGTCTCTCAATTACATTTATGGCAGAAAGAACAGGGCGTAAAGAGTGGGTAGATAAAATGTGCAACCACCACCACAGCAACAAAAGGCTTGTACTGATTAGTTGCTACCTAAATTACAGATTATAAAAATAAACATGAAGCTTTTTTGTGTGATAACTGACAATGTCAGGTCCTTTTGAAAACATTTGACCAACCTGTTGTACTGAATCCAATAAAAATAAAAATAAAAAAAATAAAGAAGGCTATTTAGGAACACTGTATGATTCTATAGCAGGTACTGCTTGCCTCTCCTCCCTTTTTAGATCTTCTGTAAAAAGAAAGTTTAATGTGAGGATAGCTAGTTTTTACTTGTCTTCCTTTAATTTAAATTTACTGTGTCAGTTTCCTTTTCCATCTTAACCACAGCTGTTGCTCTTTAATTACAGCCTGTGTAAAGTCCATCCGTAGTTATAGGTTTGGATCCCGTAGTTGTGGTACCCTGCTGTGCCTGAACAGGACTCGAGGAACCTGTGGTTTAGTGCCAGTGTTTATCTTTACTTGAGACTTCCTCAGAGAAGCAGTGCTATGCAGTAGTTAGCTGATAGGTAGGTCACTGCTCAGACAAAATAGCTGGTTCTGAGGCTATAAATGACTATTCATGTGTTAGGGAGAGAAGTTCATTTTTCAGACTGTGTTGAAGAGCTGGTGCAGATTTAGGACTCTTGTCTTCCTACATCTTTGTTCAGCTTGGTGTCTCCATTTAATCTTGGTATAATCAGCAAAAAGAATTATGGTGTATTCTATTTCAGAAGCCCTTTCACAGAAAGATTTTTTTTTCCCACGAGGAATTAACAGAGAATTACTGTAGTCCAAAATAGCATTAATCGATAAAATATTTTTACTCTACCTGTCTTTATGGATTGTGCTGGCTTACGCTTCTACCATTGATCTGTACTTGCGTTCAACTCTTTTCATTATCTCTTCTTATCTTCTTATCTTCTTATTATCTTCATTATCTTCTTTATCTCTAAAATTATTTTGTTGCAAAAGTGAATGTGTGTTGGAGCATACCTTAATAAGAATGTGTCCGCCTTTTATTAAATAGATCTTTAAATACTTCTGCATTGATTAGAAGCAGCTTTAAAATATTTTGATGATGGAAAAGCAGATTCCATCCTTCTAAAACTTAAGAATTCTCCCCAAATTACTCAATGCTATATTAAAGAAAGCTCATACAATATTCAGTGCACTAATCAAATGTTAAGATTCAGATTCCAAGACTTTTGGGTAATGTCAGGCAAATAATAAATAAAATCATTGCAGATTAAGTGAGGTGGCCCTAGAATAAAGTCTGAGGCTCAGATGCACAGGTTTCTGTTTGAGAAATAGCACCCTACCAAAGCAGGGAGGGAAAAAAGAGTGTGGGATGAGCAAAACCTTACCTTCCACCATTTTGGGTATAAAACCTGATAAATAGGGCAGCTGCAGCTCAGAGTGGTGCAGGACAAAAGAACAAGTGCTCTGTGGCCACTGTAAGCCTCATGGGGCAAGGGGTAGGGATAGCCATCGATTCCAGAGAGTTGCACAGACAGAAAAAGTGAAAAGAGGGGGCAGGGTAATAGCAAATATATATTTTTACTGTAAAAGAATGATGTCAGTTATCTTACCAGTTTAGGCTAGTGGATTTGAGCTATATACTAGAGCTATGCACATCATTTTTTTAGCATAGATGAAATTTTTGGTGACTTGGATCTGTTCAGAAACTGAATCATAGAATCACAGAATGGCTGAGATTGGAAGGGACCTCACAGCCCACCAACCCCACACTGTGCCATGGGCAGGGCTGCCCCCCACCAGCTAAGCTGCCCAGGGATCCAACCTGGCCTTGAGCACCTCCAGGGATGGGGCACCACAGCTTCTCTGGGCAGCTGTGCCAGCGCCTCACTGCCCTCTGAGTAGAGAATTTCCTCCTAATGTCTAACCTAAAGCTACTCTTTTTTTAGTTTAAAACTATTTCTCCTTGGTCCCATCTCTATTGATGTGTGAATGAATTTATATCATACATATGATGGGAGATTGAGTGAATAAAAGCAATGTAAAATCATAGGGTAGAGATGTTAAAGAAAAAAAAAACGACAAACCTTTAGATGGCACAGCTCCCAATGTTTTTCTATGGCCTAGTTTTGGGAAAAATCCCTAATGATCTGAAGTCAATTAAGTTCTGAATGTCAAAATATAGATTAATAATGAAATAAATGCTTTTTCATTATCAACATTTTTAATCAGATTTTTCACCCCAGGCTCCTATTGGTCTTGATTTGCTATACAATCTGCTGTGTACAGTACCTTAATCTTTACATGGTCCCACTGATACTTGGTGGCATTAATCTGGAGAATAATTTACAATGCACTACAATTAGAGGCTGGGCTCACTATGCAACTTCAAGTGAGTTTATGGATGGAGAGCTCCTTCTGATTAAATTGTTACACAATGTATTTTGAGAAAAAAAAACAAATAATGAACTTGGAGAGAGGGAGAAGAAAAATAGCACAGCCTTGGCTTTTGTGCTTGTTAGGTTTGTTACTAGTCAATATGCCCCCTCCTAGCTTTTTATGTAATGCTATATTATACCGTACTGCAAAGGGCAAAGACAGTCGTGAATAGGAACAACAGATCTAGGCCTGTAAGTGTGTCTAGATAGGCAGTTCTTCTTCATGACCTTTTGAGTGAGGATCATACCGGGAGATGATTTCCATACTGAGGATTGGAGCTTGTTAACTTGCGAAGGAATATGGATGAGTTGAAAAGACAAGACAAAGCATTAGGAATCTGCTGAGCAAACACAGAAGTCTTACTTTACAGTTCTTCTTTCTTCATGCTAATGAGAAGTAAATTCTATTAAAAAAAGCTACATAATAGTCAGTGAAATTGGCCAGCTTCGCATTCAGTTTTACCAGTTTTTCATTTAGTTTACCCAGTGCAGCAGATGGTACTGAGAAAACTGTCTTTGCAGCTGCTTTCTCCAGCATGGACAATTGTTCTTTCTGAGGCATTTGAAGAACCTCCCAGTCTCAGGTCACAAAGACTAGCGTGAGATCTACAAGGCTTGCATTGTGAAGACAGTGGGAAAAATTTAACTTAGAAAATGTATAGAGTGTATTGAATGAGTGAAATGAATGGATGTAGACATTTCCTAATAGAGCACAGCATTTTGTTTGGCAGCACAAGGAAATGTAATGTTCAAGTCATATATAGTAGCATCTGATTGCCTCAAAATGAGTTTTTGCCTGGGTTTGGTTGTCTGGTTTGTTAAGACTAGCAGTTCATTATTCAGTTGAAATTATTATATCAGTGCAAAAAATGGGGTGTGCTGATTTGAAACAGAAGTAGTTGTGCGTTGTAGAGAAATGTAAAGATTAGAATCAGAAAATTGTGTCTATATTGATGGGATACACCATAATATTCTCAGAGGGCTGTTCTTAGAAGTGTCTTCTCTGTGATCCAAATTGAATTATAAGGCATGTACTTAAAACTTGAGTTTACAGATGCTTCCACACTTGTGCTGTTTAGTTTTTTAGGAAGAGTTCTGAATGAAGGGGAGAATATTGGGCAGATGTTGATTGGAAATGGTATGTGGTTTGGTTATGAAGTTTGATGTAACATTGGGATCTTGCTGACCTTCCCTATCAGTACAGAGCATGGGCAGATGTTGGCATAAAGAGAAAAGGAGAACAGGAGTGGATAGATGTGAGCAGGCCAGGTGCCAGAAGATTAACTGACTCAGGGCTGACATCAAGTGCAATCTGGGGAGCCCTTATGCAAGCCAGCTTTTCTGTGCAGCAAGTGTGTCCACATCTTGATAAGTAGGAGCCTCAGAAAAATCCGTAAACTGGTCTCTCATCTGGTCAATGCATCTGTGTTGTCATGAGTTACGTTTGTCTTGTCTTGTTTTCGCCACTTTCTCTGATCTCAGCATCTGCATGTCTCCTGTTCAATCCGCTGAGAACACACCATAAAGAGGAAATGGGAATTTAGATCATCTTGTGCATTTTCACTACATGTACAGAATTACTTCCCTCTGAGATCTGTGCAGAGTGTTACAGGCAGCTTGTCACCACGTAGTTTGTTCACAGTGCAGAGATGAGCTTTGGGTTGTTACCAGACATAAAATACATATCTTACTTGGGTCTAACTCTAGTAGTATTGTGAGGTGGTCTGTAAAGAAATGCACTTGTATGGTACGGTGGAAATGGTTTCGGACAGCTTTTTTTGGATTGCTTTGCTTTGCTTTTGAAGAGATGCTACTGAGATATTGGTAGATGGTGTATTGATGGTAGGAAGTTCAACCACTGAAGTGCCTCCTTTTATTTACCTTCAGAGATCTTGAGATGACTGTGATAAATGCATCCTTTGCTCTCCTCCCATACCGATCACTAAGTTCTGCTTTTATCTGTGGCTTCCTCTGTTTGTTGTCTGCACAGGGTAAAGGTTCTGGGGCTGGTGCTGTTGCCAGTGGATGTTTTCATTTTCCTAAGAAACAAACAGTGCTTTTGTCATAGCACATCACAGATAGCCATGGGAGTCAATCAGCTGGAAGAAATGAACCTGCTGCTGAGATGCACTGAAAGGGAACTCTGATGGTCTATTGAACAAGACACTGAGATCTACTTTCTGTACCTTTCCGTAGGTCTCAGATAAACAAGGCTTCAAACTGTTAGGATGAAGCAGAGTGTGTAGCTGAAGGAGCGGTGACTGGAAGGGGAAAGATGTCACTGTGGATACTGCTGATGTTCCTCAATCTGCTTCTGTTACTCTATTGCATTGGAAGCCAGCTCTGTCCTTGAAGAATGTGAATGCATATTTTTTTCTTGGAGAAGTATAACGAAGGAGGAGAAAAAAGGCTTAAGAACAGAGGTAGAGGGAAGTGTTCTCAATAGGGACAATGCAACTTTCATGGGAAAGCAAGCTGATACGGAATCTGCCAACCTGAAAGAGGCTGTGGGAAACTATTACATCATGATTAGCACTGTGATGGCTTAGAAACAAACAGTTCCCAGAGACTTGGAGATGATAAGAAAAAACAGAATTCCATGCCTACAGTGTTCAGAGCTACCATGTTCAATATTACAGAAGAGCCTTTTCTTGCTTATTCCCTCAAGTAGAAAGGATTATCTTCTATCTCTTGTCCATTAAAAATTGTTTAAGTCTACACTACCTCTCTCTTGCAGCAGTGTTCAGTTTAGCAGACTGTAATAATATTCATGTTCAAGCTTGTATCCAAAGTGTCAGTATTTAGGTTTTTACCTCTTCTGAGGTAAGAGCCTTCAGATTTTCCACTTCTAGACCCAGAGTCCAAACACTTTCTACTGCAGAAGGTCAAGCCAAAGAAATCAATTAGGCAGCAGAACTGCTGCCTGCAGCATCTGGATAGTTTCTTATTTGCAGATAAGTTCATTTGCACAAAGTATGTGCATGTTACACAGTGCATGCTCACCACTGGTGTGTTTTGTCTATTTGAGGTCTTAAGCAGCTCTTTTCTTTGATTCATCTTCCATGCTCTTAGATGGACCACTAGATAATTTTGAATGGAGATATATTAAAGCATGCCTTACATTTAAAAACAAATAGCATCAGCAACAAAGTACCTTCCTGTTTTGTTCTGTGTCATAGCTGCCATTTGGACTGTGTCCTTGCTGTTGGATTCATGTTTAAAACTTGCAGGAATCATGGCTGTTTTTTGGTTGTGTTGGGTTTTTTTTGTTTGTTTGTTTTTGCTTTGTTTTGTTTTTATTCTCAGGCACACTATGGAGTTCAGTATATCTCCATGACTGTGCTTCAAGGACTGCTCTGCTCAGCTTGATTTCTTCTCATCTCTTATTCCCTGCCAAGCCTGTGTTCTTTTCCGCTTTGAGATACAAGGAGAGAGTAAACATTTTCCATCAACAGCATAAAGTTTGTTCAGTGGCTTTCGTAACAACCAGATTTGCTAGTGAAGAGTGCAGAACATGTCCTTGGATTGGGTGGATGGGATTATATTTGTGTGATTCAGCTTTACAAAGGTATTTCTCTAAGGAGACAGAACTGCAAGAGTTATAAAAGTCATGCTTTGATGTTACCTTTGCCCTGAGAATTCTCAGTAGAAATCTGTTTATCTGGATGATAGCCAGCAGGACATTTGCTAGGGATGAGGAAAGGTGTTCTGTGTTCTGCTGTAAGTGCTTTGACATAAACTGAGTGCCTTTTCCCAAAATATCTGGGGTGTTTACATGAATGGCTGATAAGCAGGTCTATGCATTGTGATAGTATATTTCCTCAGGCCAGCAGCTTATTTTGACAATACTTTCTTCGTTCATTCCGTCGTGTTTGTTTCCATGTGGTTGACCCGCTGGCTCAGAAGTAAAGGATTTCCTCTGCCATTCCTCAAACCTTGGTTTACTTAGTGCTAATTGCTTGGTATGACTTTCAGAAATAAATTGTAATCAGCACAGTGCTGCTTCTTAATTCTGTCTACCATGAAGTGCCTTTGGCTTCAAAGTGCCTGCTCTCAATTGAAAGTGGTGGGGAGTCTGCAGGCCTGGGGAGTGGCTATGTGATCCAATTGCTTTGTGGCAGTCAGTCCCTACTGATATGGAGAGATATGGGGAAGGCTGCCAGAATCCAACCTTTCCCCAGATGCCCTGGGTGTAGTAACGCAGCTGTGCTCTCCGGTAGGCACTTTGTCCTGGTGTCAGGCACATAGGCTTCCTACCCACACACATCCTGTAGTCCTTCCGTCCACTCTCCTCTCACTGCATTTGATTCCAAAATTGTCCCCAGTGTACTTAGTGAAGCTGCTTTTTTTATAAGTTTGTGATGAATAAGTGGGTATTGCCCTGTCTTTTGTTGTTGTTGTTTTACAATTTTTCTTGGGGTTTTGAGGTTTTTCCCCTAGTCTTGCCAGGCTGTGCGAGCACACTAATAGCACCCCACCTGGCACACTTACCATTACAACAGAACCAGATCAGCCAACCTAGGAAGGGAAAAGGAGAAAAAAAAAGAAAGAAAGAAAAAAAAAAAAGGTGGGCCAGATTGCACGAAGAAAGAAATCAGACTTGCTGCTGGAAGAAATACCCATCTGCAGGTGTGCATGCGAGCACTTAGGCATTGTGTGCATGTGTTTGTGCCTGTGCGACACGGAACTGGAGCAAGTGACAGGGAGACTGAAACTTAAACTCCTCCTGCAGCTCTGCATCTGCTCTGAGTCACTGCCATGACTCACAGTGACAGCGCTCCTATTAGCTAGTGCTCAGATGGAGCAGCTCCGGCAGCAGAAGAGGCAGGCTGTGCTCCTGGTTACCTGCTGCAGCAGGCGGCTGCGCCAAGATATTTATTTACGGGCTGAGATGAAGGACAGCAGGCTGTACTGAGCGCGGTTGTCGTTATTCTTAAGGTAAGAATGCCTGTTATTGACTAGAAGAAGATGGGAAAGGGAAATCAGAGCTGGCGAGGGCTGAGTTTCTTGCTGCAATTTCTTATTCTCAGAGGGAGCGGTGCTGCTACAAAGCTTTGTCTCAGCTGTTTGTGGTTCTGTATGGGGAATCCTATGGCCAGTGGGCAGTGCCCATCCGAGGGAACAAAATACCTATATTGTCATTCATTGTGTTATGTAAGGCATGGCAGCCATGTTAAGGATACAAGACCTCTTTCGAAGAAACGGTGCTGCCAGACGTCAGGGCTGGGAGAACAGCACTTAAGCAGCTCTCTGCCCGCACTGTGCAGATGCCTGCAGTTCTGGAGCTCTTGCTTACAACCAAATACACAGGCTTGTGAATTTCTTCGTTGACAAAATAAGAAATGGTGGCGTTAGGAATAGCAAAATTATGACTGTTTACCTTTAAAGTCCCAGTGCTGTTTTGCCTATAGCGTGCAGTCTGGGAGCACGCACAGCCTGGGATGTAAACAGCCTCTGCGCAGTGCCTGGATGTAAACAGCCTCTTCAAACTCTTGAAAGCATATATCCATATCCTGGGCTTGTTTCATTTTGTGCCACTGAAAGCCCACATATATATACATATCCTGCTCCAACAATTGGCTATATGCAAAAAGTGGGATGTATTTTAGTTATTGTTTATGTATGCAGAAGTGAGTTAAGCAGTTTTTCTGTGGCTTTACTGTTATTTTATTCACTCCGGTGCAGTAATTTTAATGTAATGTAGGCTGGTATTGCCAATTCTCCTCATGTGGAATCCACTGAGTTTTGAGCCTTTGCTGTCCTCTCTGAGTGATTTTCTGAGTTAGGGAATCTTTGTTTTTGAATTATAGTAATATATTTGCACAAAAATGACTGCTGTCTTCTCTCAACTAAATATGGTGCTGTGATAAGGTCATTTGAAAAATGACAGCATCTTTCTTCTGTTTACTAATTTAGAGCATTCACTGATGGCCAGTGTTAGGAATTAATTGGATATGGCATGGCTTTTTTTTTTTTTTAAAAAAAGGATTAAATTTCTAAATAAAATGAATAGAAGATTTATTAGCACAACTGCCGTATCTTTACAGCTGTTGTGACATCCAACTTAGAAAACTACGGCGTGAGAACTTTCAAAACTACGCCATGTTGTAGTTTTAAGTCATGGGCTCTTATCTCCCAGAGCAAAATCTTGATCACCACATTTAATGGTTTGTGTTTCTGATATAAAATATGTCTCATGTTGCAGGATTGTAAATTCAAGATGGTTTTTCCAAGATGAGGGTTGGTTTTAGGACTGCTCACTAATGAAGTTCTGGCATGTGACTTCCCTCCTTCTCCCAAATCAAGAAAACTTGAATAAAACACTCTTTAAAGTATCAGTTTTTCCATTGATTTGTATGTGAATTATTGCTTTCTGATACCATGTCAGAATTGTGTTTATCTTAATTTTTGCCTTTAAGTTTGTATACATGTAGAGAAAGAATTCTGTATTCTGTGAAACCAGAACTTTATTATCATGAAATTTAAATATCTTCAATTGAGTTTCCATAATTTCTTTATTAATATGTTATGGTTGCAGTTAAATAATTAACAGCAAACATATTTGAAGAGAAATTGCATGCTTAAGATCTAAAACACCAGATGAGGGCTTGCCCCTGTGCACTGACTCCCCATCCCAGCTGTCCATTTGTGGAAGCAGTAACCACCAGAGAGAGCTCCCTCAGGTTCATCAAGGTCTCATGCTGTTCCCTGTGCCCTGCCTGCTGCTGGTGTAGCACTGAATGAAAACAAATGTCAGCTCAACAAAACAAAAAGCCCAGCCTGGCAAGATAGCTTGACAGTTTGCTTTGTGTGAGTAGGAAACCACCTGGGAAAAACTAGAGCGGGTTTAATGTTGATTTATTATGATGCTATCTTGATGGTTACATGCCATCCTTTATTAACAAGTCACAGCTAAAGTGGGAATGACCAAGGCAGAAGAGGTTTGTGCAGAGGAGTGCTTCGAACTTTGTGTTATGTGCAACGGAAGCAGTTACATTGACTCTTCCTCCAATCACCCTTAAAGTTTTTGTTACTTCCTGTTGGCTTTGTATTAGGCCATAAAGGCAAAGTATAGCAGAAACTGCTAGGAGCATTTCACCTGTGGTTTTAGCATATGAACTGTGAGAGTTTGTGATTTCCACAACCTTCTTTTTTTGCAGTAAATATCCAGGCAGAATATCCCCCCTCTTCCAGTTCCCAACCGACAGGACATCATTGGTGCTTGTAGGCCTGCAACCATTTCTCCTTGGCCTATCACCACAGATCCTGCTAAAGGGTCTGTCCCTACTTATAGTCCTCCTTTAGATTGTGAAAGGCTGCTCTCGAGTCTGCCCGGAGCTTTCTCTTCTCCAGGCTGAACAGCCCCAGCTTGCTCAGTCCTCTTCCATCCCTTGGATCATTTTTGTGCAATCCTTTGAACATGCTTAGCAGGTCCATGTCTCTCCAGCGCAGAGTAGAGGAGCAGGGTGACCTCCCTTGCCCTGCTGGCCACACTTCTTTTGATGCAGCCCCGGATACAGTTGGCTTTCTGGGCTGTGAGAGCGCACTGCTGGCTCATTGTCCAGCTTGCTGTCCACCAGTACTCCTAAATCCTGTTAAGCAGGTCTGTGCTCCATCCTTAAGTCCCCCAGACCATACTGATAGCGGGGGTTGCTTTGACTCAAGTGCAAGACGTTGGCTGAACTTGAGCATGTTTTGTTAGTGCTGCCCTTAGAATTTTGTTAACTCTGTCCTTAGCTGAAGCTTCTTCTGGTGAAGCTTTAGCTCTTGTTTTCCATTTTCACTTCAGCTGCTCTGCTCTAACCAGTTTTATGATTCTCTCTCATTGGTAGAATTTTCACATGGGCAAGCCATAAAAAATGCAAAGCTGTAAAGCTTGTGTGATTCCATACGTCCCTTTCACTCCTGTGCCACTCATGTTGTGAACAGCAGGTGCAGTGTTCAGCTGCTCCTTTATTTGTTTCCTACTTGGTCCAGTGTGCTGTTTATTTCTGTAGCTTCCATTACGGCTCTGCCCTATCTATGTATTTTGAGCCCTGACACTGATTCCCTGGCACACACAAAGCCATATTGCTGGTTTATCTCAGATCTCTTCTATGTTCTGCTTCCTCAAGCCTTGAGCAGAAGTTTTGATTTGGAAACTGGTATCATCTGATGCCTTCCTACCACTGCTTCATGCGGTGTGAGAAAGGGACTTGGCAGGCAGCACAGCTGTTGCTGTGGAGAGATGAGGGGCAAAGTGGAGAACAGAGCATTTCGCCAGCGTTCTTGAAGCTTTGAGACCTTCCACTGGAGGATGCACCTATTCTGTTGCCTTACACAAGAGCTGCATCAGTGGTTATTTAGAGCGATTTTATTTCCAACACAAAATTTGAAAAGGAGGGAGGGAAGAAATTTGTTTGAGTTGGCTCTGTTACAGCTTTTTTGTTTCTTTTTTTGCATGTTAGAAGTAAGCCTCTGGAAACGAGTTTGTATTGGAACAAAGTGCTCACAGGGTGAATTGCACTGATCCATCTCGTAGGTCGGAGAACTCCACCTTTTTTTTTTTTGTTGAGTTTTTAGGTGAGTTGTTTTGGTAGCCTTTTAATTGTATGTATGTGTACCTGTACAGGGCATCTGATTTGTCCCTGTAGCTTTTCCTGATTTCCGACTAAGTTGTTTTGCTTGTATCAGATTTTAAACAGTTGTTTTGTAGGGGAGAGGGAAATAACTCTGAAGTCTTTGTATGTGCTGTGTCATGAAAAGCTCTTCACTTAATCCTGGAGCAGTTGAAGCAGAGAGGCATAGAGGGAGGTTTGGGCACAACTTTGCCCTGAAGGCCTGGCTTGCTGGAGGGACTCCCACTGCACTGCGTTGTTTGAAGTTTGGTATCCCTTCCAGTTTTTGTCTGTTGAAACCTTTGTGTATTCTCGAGCATGTACAAGTTTGAATAAAGAGTAAAAGATGTTGTCCATACCGTGACTATATCAATGATATCTTTTCATTTGCCTTCAAGGCCTGAGTTTCCACCTACCCAGTTCTTCATGGCTGTCCTTCACCCCCAGCTCTGGAACCAGAGCCAGCATAGGGATAAGTATAGTTCATTTCACTCTGGGTAGATAAGATTATGGCCTCGATTACGATGGTATGTTATTTCTGTACTGAATTCTCCTTGTCTTTTATAGAGAAGCAGAAATCTGGGATTAGTTCAGCTTTTGGTTTGTGCTGCATCTTTTAAAGCAGCAGACTACTTCTGCAGCCTGAATAAACAACGGTGGATTGGTAGATAGAGTGTCTTGCATCACTGCAAAGTGACCTCCTGTGTCTAGGTAAAGCACAATTAAAAAGAAATGGGTTCATGATCCTTAATTCAGATTAATTTTTTAGCAAAATGCTAAGCATTGCCAGATGGCAGAGCTACTACAGACGGAGGTGAATAATGAAGTATGTCCTTTACTGCAGTCTGTTTGGGCAGTAAATCTGATTTTGAAAATGCAAAACAAAACAGAAAGAGGCTGCAGTATTCTATTGCAATAACAAGCCACACATTTCAGCTAGTGTCCTATGTGCTATAGGTAAGATTTTAAGCCCTGGATCTGTGAAATACAAGCTGCCATGGAAGATTTCCTGTCTCATTTCTAAAAGAGATGCTAGTGGTGTGACTTTAAAGAAAAGATGCATTTCCTCTGGCCTCAGCATGATTTCTCTTGGGCAGCAGAGTGGGCTTCTTATGAGGGAGTATGGACTGACACAGTCAAATGTTGATTCTTTTAGTGCGCGTAGAAGGTCAGGAGATAATCATACCACAGAGACAGTTTCCTGTGTTTTTTCAGGAAAATTTGCAATAAGAGCACTTTTGAGCTCTGTGCAGTACTGTAGAGGGTTTGCATAAAAAGAATCGCATCCTGAATGCTGCTATTGGTAAATATTAGTATTGTGGCTATGAATATGTGACATAAACATGCATGTAGTTGAGCTGGTTGGGGTGAAGTCTTTCTGATTTAAATACTCTCTCAAGTGTGAGTGCCTGAGAAAAGTTCATTAACTTACACTCTTCCTGAGATAAGTAGATGACTTTCAATGGCATGTCAGTAAACAGGAGGTGGTGAGTAGTAGGAAGAACATGGCCTGTCTGGTTTTGCCCACATAATGAAGATTGCTAGTGGTTGTCCCATACCTTTGTAGAGTCTTTGGTGAGAACTTGATGTTAAAAGCATCAATACTTCTACAGGACAGTGACTTTACACAGAAAAGTTGTGTGGAAAATTAAATACTCTTTTGCCAGCATATATGCAGTGAGGCAAACTTAGAAACTAGCTACCAGAAATAGATGGTGGGAAGAAAAATGGGCAATTATGGGAGAATCATTACGTTTTGAAAAGATCATTAAAATCATCTAATCCAGCCCACCCCCACCATGCCCACTGACCGCATCCCTCAGTGCCACATCCACACAGTTCTTGAACACCTCCAGGAACAGTGACTGCACCACCTCCCTGGGCTGTCTGTGCCACTGCATCACTGCTCTTTCTGAAAAGAAATTAGAGGAGATTGGTGTTCTTAGATGAGCTTCTGTGATGTCTCCCCAGTTCAGTTGGGGAATAGAAGAGCAGTGGTCCAAGTTTTCTAATTTCAGAGAAATTGCATGTGATCTTATCTCATAGTGGCACTGTTTTGTAATTTGCTTTCTCCCAACAGTAGGCATTGGTACTGTGAGAGCCTAGAGGGCTTTGTGTTCTGTACTAAATATTCACTAAGGATTTCTGCAGTTCATTTGCTGCTTTTTCACTGAATACCAGGTGAATGGTAGGTAGCCATAAGGGTGGGGATAATAACTTGATTATAGTAAGAAATGTTGAACTGAAGGGAATTGCATCTGACAACACTTAATCCATGTTCCAGTGATGAAGACCTGTCATCTCTGGAGCGAAGCCACCAGCACTGTTGCTGGAGATGTTCAGGAGACTTATTTTGGTGAGCTTCATGAAGTCACACCAGAAGGGATAGGAGTGAAATACAATCAGATGCATATCCCACATTATGACCTTAAATTATCACATTTATATCTATATGGTGATTATTTGTCTTTTATTGCTACATCCTTTCTACCATCATCTTTAGCAACTGATTGCACGTATTACTGTCCTTTAGCTAATACAGTCTAAGAGAGACTGAGTAAGTTATCTGGGCGCTCCTGCTCAATGAAACTGCAAATGGCACTCAACAGTGAGTTCCCATGAGCCTGGGTGGGCCGAGGTGGCTTTGCTGCCCAAGAGACCTGATGCTTTGTGAAGGGCACAGGTGCCTGCAGGCTGGAGGAACCTGCAGCAACTTTTTATGTTGTCAAGCTGAAGCAGCACCAGTCTCCCAGTCCTCTCTTACAGAATCCTTTGGAAACACCAAGTCATTTTGGTGCATGGGGTTGATGGAAAGGCCGAGCTCCTTCAGGATGCAAAGGGCAACAGAAAGGGACTTGCTTGGGCACGTGAAAGGACAAACTTCTGCTTGCACATGGAGCATCTGAAGGAAGCATCTGCTTTTCTGCAAACCTCAGGAGATTGCCAGTGTGTGATTGCGTGAACCGATGTAGGAAGGATGCCTGCTTTCAAAATCAGACTGAGTTTTGGCTACCTTCTAAATACTTTTTTTGTGTATTGGAAGGATTTCCTATTAGTTCAAGAAGAACTGAGCATTCTTTTCTTGCTTGTTACTAGGATTTATGTTTCAGAATATGTTCCCAGTCTTTTATTCAGTGGGAAATAGAAAAATGTCAGAAGGATCCACTGGTAAGATTTTACTTAGGGCTAGGCACAGTTTGGCACGTGTAACAGTAAGTCTCTTTAAAAATCGGAGATGCCTCTAAATTTCATATAAATTCATATGAATGATTTCATATAAATTCAGCAAAAGGAGAAATGCAAGGCAGAGCAGTCATTTTATCCATTTGAAGATCTGCTTAGCTGATGTTATATTTGTGATGAGCAGCAGGCAGGTAACTTGATTCTCGATTAGTCTGGAGACTTGATACAGCTTTCTATCATAAGCAGGGCACCCATGATAAATTAGAAGAATAATTCCCTCCTAGCAAATGGCTAATATGTCACCAGCAACATTTTCAGGTCTCTAAAAGGCTTCTAAGTGAAATAAGGGAGGTATGCAGGTGTTTGGAGGGTTGTGGTAGCTGATGGAGACTGTTAATGTCTTGCAGCATTTGTTTTTTGAAAGTATAATATCACTTTCCCAACTTTCCTACATCATGCACTTTTTTCTCCCCATTCCTCTTTGGTTCATATTTCTGGGATGCAAGAAAGTGATGCCTTCCCAGTGAGCCTAACTTTTTGTGTAGCTAATAACGCAACCTAAAACTTCCCTCAAGTTGCATTTGCAGGTCCATAATGTCTGTTGTGTAGGACAAGATCAACGTGATGGATTACTCTAGAAAGAAAACTGCTCTTAATGTCATCCTTCTAGGGATTTTCATAGCATTGAACATCCTTGGAAAATTATAACTTGGTTACACTGCTGAAAGACAATTTCTACCCATTACTACTTAAAGGGTTGGCTTTCCATGGAATACTGTTTAACCTCAAGGGATAGTTTCCTATGGTAAGAAGGACAGACAGAATAGCCATATAGTGGCTAAGAAGAATGTCCTATTGTGACACTGATATAAAAAAAATGAAAGAAGGGAGAATTTTAGTACCAAATACCATACATTTTATTATCAACAATATCACAAAACCGTTGAAGTTGTTAATTGCTGTTCTTAGTGTTCTTCATGAATTTCATCTCCTTTGCACAAGCACATAGCAAACAGTTGGGTTAGTCATACATGTAATAGCAAACCGGGACTTCTCCATAAAATTAGAAATGGAATGTGAAATACAGGATGCCCTCGTATAAACCAATCTGACCTTGAGGCTGTATTTTGTAATCTTGTTTTCCTCGCTTCCTGTTTTTGTAGGACAGTACTCATAAGCTAGACTGAGTCATGGAGGTGGTTATGTGACGACTTTGAAGAACAGGCCTAATACTGGGGAATGCTGTAGGCTCTGTCTCCACGTTTGTTTGAACATGGGAGGTATCGGCATATGCTGTGATTCTCTTTCCATGAAAGTCAGGTGCAGAGTAAGTAAATGGTGACTGTGTTTCTGCCCAAGAAGAAGATGCTACACATTCAGAAGCACAGCAAGGTACTAGGAGGCTGAAGAAAGCGCTTCTGCAACAGGGAATGTAGGTCATAGATGAGTGTTTTCTTTCTTTTCAAACTAGATCTGGAAGTAGCTGAAACTTCAGTGTTGTGAAAGAGTTTGCATACATAATGCAAGCAAATGTGAAATAGTTCTGAGAAAGTCAGCTCAAGAATGTTTCCACTCTCTTCATAAGACATGTCTTGATGTAAAGGTGAGTGCATCTTTGTGTAAGTTAGTACTTCAGAAAGAGCTGCCATAAAAATCATGATAATAATTTTCTCAGTATGGAGAGAGGTTTTGGTCTTTAAAATCTTGAAGACTGGTATTTTGAAATGTGGAATATGAGGTAAGACATCTCAAGTCATACATGGTTAGTTTCTAAAAGTATTTAAAGAAGCATATATTTCATTTGCTACAAAAAGACATATTTTATTTGCAAAAGACACAGAACAGAGCAAGACACAGTGTATTCTGCCTTCTGTCCAGTCGAGGTTTGCAACAAGGTTCTTAACTATCTTGACCTCAAAAAAGAATATGTTGCCAGGGTTTGTAGGCTGATTACTGGAGATTTGTGCCTTCAAGATATGTTTACAGGAAATGTCTTCTGATCTACGTTGGCGCTGACAATGTGCTTTGAATAAGCATTTCTTTGCAGCTCTACTGTCATGTGGTTCATTTGTAGTTGCTTGTCCTCTGCAGAAGTTCCTGCTCCTCAAATTTGCCTAAAAAACGTAAAAAGCTGAGACAGTTGTTCCTCAGCTTAGTTCTGTTAAAGGGACTTAGTTTAAATTAAAACAGCTGTCACAAGCTGTTTTGTTTTACACTTTTTCCTGTCAGAGTATTTTAGATTTTAAAAAACCGAAAACAAACAAAACATGTTTGTGTGATACTAATGTGCAGTTATGCTGACAGACATGAGGTGAAGAGAAATGAGGACAAGCAACAGGAGGCAGTAACTTGTATCAGCTCAACTCCCCTCTGAGTAAGGATAAGAGCTAGCTTCTATCAAAGTAGCATTGTTTTTCTCTGCTTGACTAATGGACAAAGCCACACATAGTGTCATGATTCAAGTACTTTTCAAAGATGTTGGCAGCACATGTAATTCAGAAGGAGAAAGTTAGACATTCATTCCTCTCTTGAGTGATTTAGCTGCTCTTTAATGAGTGAGAAAGAAACATAGAGAAGCATAGAGAGGAAGAGAAAGCGAGGGATTTCCAGTAGTTCCAGTCCTTTCTGTGTTTGTTTTGTATCAAACTTTCAGGTGATTTCTGTAAGGGAATGGTATCACATGCTTCACACTGCAGGAAGCAGGAATAAAGGTACAGCACATTTAAGCGAGAACTGATGTTCTTATCAGTTTGCACAGTAATCCTGTTTGCAAGTGCAAAGTACTGGGATGAAAATGGCTAATTATGTAGTATTTCCTTACAGTGAAGGATCTGAATGGCTTTTAGTATCTGGCAGCAAGCACTAGGGTTTGAAATGCTGTCATCAATCAGTTGCAAAACTATTTCTGTTTAGTTTTAATTAAGCAAAAATACACTGCAGTCTTTGAAGAATCTTTTCCTCATCATCATCATTTCTTAATGCAGAAAACCAGACAGAACATGCCAAGAAACTGGTGCTCTAGTGTGGTAGTAGTGCATTACTATACTCAGCCATAGTCTTGATGGTACTGCAAGGCCATGTAATTTAAGAAACGAACAATGGAAGCTAAAACAAAGGGGTTTGAATCTCACCCAGTTAGACTCTTTCATAAGCAAGTGAGAGTGGCCTCTCTGGTCTCACTACCTGTGCACATACCACTGACATTCAGTTCACTTATTGCAGGGAAAGCAAGCACTTCAGTGGTTCTAAACCTGGTGCCAAAACACTACTGCAGTGCAATTAAAAAATACGGTGATTTCCTCAAAGCGGAGAGCTTATAGGCAGACTAACAATTCAGTGAAATTGAGCTGTGGTAGAATACAACCTAAAGGAGGTGGGTACCTGCAAGAGGTGACACTGCGGTAGGATATCAGTAGGGATGGCTCACAAGCGCTACAGGAGATGCAGTATGATTTGCTTATGGCCGGTGAACTAGTCATTTTTAGTCATAGCATTTATGTAAGATTTTTAGATTCATTATCATCCCATTTTCATATCTTCATTTTAAGTGAAATGCCTTACCACGTCTACATATTTATATAAATGCCTTGAAGGTGAGTGGTGGTAAAACACATTACAGGGTTTAAGTATAGTAGTAGGTCTGTTGTGTCAGCACTTAACCTTGTGACTGTGGCTGGCTGTGACTTGCTTTGTGAGTAGCTTGTGCAGTGCCCAGGAGCTTTCACAGTATGTGTCCTGCTTTTAGAATAGAAAAAGAAAAAATAACAATACTAAATGAATACATTCGTAAGTCATAAATAAGTTAGAAAAGATATCAACTAGGAGCTTATGTGCTTGCATTGAATTTACCAACTGGCAATAATTAAAATAGTAAATGACTTTGCCTTGCATATTGCATTTAACCTTGAACAAAGCTCCACGTAATATCATATGTCTCCATCCTTGTTGAGGAACTCTCCAGCAGCCAGAGTAAGTTAAATGCTTTGTAGCTTCTATGGCTGTCAGTTCAGATGAGAAACGAACCTTGAATTTATTCCACTTTCACCTTGGACCATGAAAAGAGAGGTAAACTTGAGCAACTTAAAGGCCACTTCTTTGAAGAGGCTTGCTCCTGTAAAAAATCTTACATGCTTTTCTGCTGAGTGCATAAAGCATGGGACTGGAGAGTTTCCTGAGGTGTCAAGTCTAGTGTCTTTTAAAGCAATGGCATAGCGCTTCTTTTATATAAATACCAAATTTTTTCTTGACTGAATTAGCTTTCTTGGTTGCTGTTATTTCAGTTAACAGAATTAAGGTAAACATTATTTTTAAGATAAACATTATTTTAAGACAAACATTATAATTTTAAAAATTCTGTTTTCACCCTTCTGGTGTTTGTCATGGTATTTCTGGAGTCCAAACTGTAAGTCGTCTCAGCCTTCATGTTTCTGAGCTTCACAGAGCTTCACTTGAATTGCTCTGGTGAGGCTGCCTTTCTGTTGCCTTCATAAGCCCTTTTTCGCACAGGTTACAGACTGGTCAGTGTTCAGCCTGCAGTAGCCAGTATTTCTCACTCAGTTTCATTGCTGCTTTTTGTGCAGCTCATTAGCTGTTAAACCCCAACAGGATATCTGCTTTTATTGTGGGTGCATTGTCTAACATTTAGGTCTTTCTTCTTCACTTTTTCTCAACCATTAGAATCCCAATTTAAATCAGAAATTCTTTTTAGTCTATGTGGTTTCCTCTTAGATTTCAATGCTGGGGTATCTTTAATAGTTTGATTTGAATGTTCACAGGCACCATTGTAAGCTGACGACATAATCTTAACAACTGCATTACAAATCTGAACACTGCTTTATTTATGAATCTCCCTTGAATTTAACATTTTAAGGACTGTTCTATTTGTGACTCATCGGTATATTTTCCTGTGAACTCAAGTTTTAGCTTTCTTAATCCTCCTGTGTATATTTATAAATTTTCCCCACTTGGATATTTTACTAGAGAAGTAGCTTCTTCCCACAGGAAAAAGATGTCTTGCCTGCTTGGTTCTAGCAGCACTGGACATGTATAACACGTTGTCTAGCAGTTAAACAATTTGCCAGGGGATGTTTTAGGCCCTGAGCAACGTCAGACCTAAGGGATGGCCCTGTTGTGAGCAGGTTGGCCTAGGAGCCTCCCAATGGCCTTCTGGCTGGGAAATCAGAACCTCTTGGTGAGGATTGGGTTCCCTCTTGAAAAGAGTTGAGCAGTGGGAAGTGAGTGAGCAGAACATTCTGGATACACTGATGTTGCTTTTTGGGGTTGAGCTTTTCTTCCGTGATGTCTGGACTTGCAATATGCTGGGACATTGCAATGGGTGACTGTGCCCAGCATGGGTTCAGGCAGACTGTTTTGTTCTGACAAGGAAAAGTTCCCAGATTTTTCATGCTATTAAAATAAAGAAAAGCAAGGAAAAGATGGGTTAGGTCTGAGATAGTCACATCTGGTCTATAGCAAGAGACAGTAACCAGTAGGAGTGCATTAGAGGAAGTCTGGCTGTTGCCTTCACAAGGCTGAGGAGATCCAGAGCGCTCAGCTGGCTCCTGGCCTGCACTGTCGTGTGTCACAGCCCCTTTCCATTAGTTCATCCGTACTTCGATCTACAGTTTACTCCTTCATGCTGATCCCCTGCTTTTTTGTACATTTTATTCCAGGGTTTTCTTCTAGAATGATTGAGTTGGGGTGATCGTTCAGTCTGTGAGCTGCTCTGCATAGAAAGAAGCGCTGGGCCAGGTTTTGTCTATGTATCTTACCCCATTCACCATCCCAATAGGTTTGGCACTATCAAACGCCACAGCTACCCTCATGTCAGCGTGTGATATTCCTGCTCCTTATTTACCATTGTAAAACACTTTTCAGCAGGGTACCCCTGCTTCATTTCAGAAAGTGGAGACCTAAAAGCACAGACCTGTCCCCCCACAAAATAAGGAATGTGTCCTGAGATATGGACTGAGAAGAGACGAGGGGTGAAATGTTAGATGCTGTGTGATGGCTGCGTGCTTTGTATTTGTTTTACAATGAACTTGGCTAAGGATTCTGGACTAATTGATTTATGGGACATTTTATCCCATTCCACATTTGGTGGTAGGAGATATCTTCATTGTGCTTCTTGAAAGGGAAAAAGAATGTTAAGGTGCCTGTTGCTTAGGTGTGGCAAGTGTTCTTGATGTGGCCGAAAACAGTGTGTTCTTTGTCACAGCGAGTTTTGGTAATAAAAGGTGAAACTTTTGAACCTCTTCATCAGTGACATCTGAATTCAGACCGGGCCTGTAGGGCATGAAAATTGCTTGGGGGTCTCTGCAGAACAGAGCAGGTTCTCAGTTCAGTTGTTTGCATTCCCGTTGCCTGGAGAAACCTCTTAGGGATGGTTTTGTGATGCGTTGTTCTGGTGGCCTGGCACTGACTGCAGCTGGAAGGGGCAGGCAAAAGTTAAGAAGAACTGGGAAGCTGTGCTAGGTGAGCAAGATTGTTGCTGTGACATGAAGTAGCTTTTTTATTAAACTTCATGTACTGTAACTGCACTGGGTCTTTTACAAACTTAATAGAAAAGTTTCTTTAGTTAAATGCATGCTTTCATTAATATAGTTGAAGGAAGATTGACGTCACTGTCATTAAGTGTAGAAAGGTACAGCAACAGTACCTGGTTCTTTGTTCTCAGAACTGATGCAGCGTCTGTTTCCAGTGTTGGAGGAGCTACATTATAAAGTGTCAACACTACATTTTAATGAATTTAGTGATTTTTTTTTTCCCACTTGCTCCTATATTGTTTTTTTTTAGAGTGGTTTTTTGTTTTTTTTTTCCTCCAATACTGGTCTGTTCGTTTGGATCCATTCAGTCAGAAACACTTTGTCCTTTTTTGTCTTTCAGGCTTTATTTAAAAAGAACTGGATGCCCAGGCTGAATTCCATCTCTGAAAGTTGGAGAAAGGTAATAACAGCTTTAATGATTAATACTATAATGTGTGATGATCTATGGACACTGAATACAGAAGTTCAAAAATGGAAAAAGTGCTTTCATTAATATAGTTGCAGGAAGGTGATAGAGCAAAAATAACTTTCTTACAAATGAGAAAGTGCTGGCAGGGTCCTGTACCTGTTATCAATGGTATGCTTGTGCTATTTTTTGTACTGTGGATACTTTATTGTATTCACCAGGGGTTTTCTGCTGTCTTTGGGTGTGTTGCCTACAGAAGCTCAGGAAGACTGTTAGCTAGTGACAGTGTAAACTGAACACATCTTTGAACAGTTGATGTGCTTCTAAAAGTTTGTGAGATTTAAACACAGCCTGTGCTGAAGGCCAACGTTTGTAACCTGCTTCTACTGTAAGAGTGAATTGGTGGCTGTTTAGTTTTCCTCCCTTGAACACTGAGTTAGTGCAGAGGGAGTAAAGCAGATCTGCTTTTGTGGTCATTGGATATTGCTGTAGCATAGCTCGATATCCTTTAGGTTGGGAACAGAATCTTGCTGGGCCATGACATTAGTCTAGGTTTGTCAAGTGTTTCCTTCTTCACAACGTGATCTGATTTAGGTCCTGTGTTGTGGGAGCGTGCAGAGGTTAATGCTACATGACTAGACTGTGTGGCAAGTGTGTGTCCTGATAGGGCTCCTGTTGGCAGTAGATTCTTGTGAGGCAATGCTCTTTTCCCCTCATTCTCAAACAGAGTTCAGTGCTGGGACTCTCTTGCTTCCTGCAGGCCACAGCAGCTTTTGGTGGACTGTATGTTGACCAGCTGCACCTGACATCTGGGATTTCAGAGAATAAGAGAAGTAGTGGCACATGTGCTGGTGATGCAGCGAATCAAAGCAGGCAGCCAGGCAAATAGAGGCTGGAGATTTCGCTGGTGCGGGAATAGGAGGCAGTGAGAGATGAAATGTCATACTTGTGGTCTTGTGGCTGGTCGTGTGCACAAGTTGGGAGGGAACCCTCAGTCTCCTCATCACTGATATAGTGACCCCAGTGTCATTTTAGAGTTAAGCATAATGAGTGTTGCCTTAGAGAACAGTTGTTACTTCTCAGAGGCATTTTTCCCAATCCTGCTAAGGGCAAACAAGCTCATTTGAAAGCTTGAGCAGAGCCAGTAAATGCAGGATCTCATGTAGCAGTTGTCTTCCCTGTATCAGATACATGTCTCAGTGCAGACTGACATCAGTTACAGAGAAGTCTGGAGGGGTTTATTACCAGAATTGTACCTAAATCTGGGACTGAAGCAAGCTCTGGCCTGGGTTGTTTCACTGTGGCAGAATGGAATGCAGTACATAAGATGCTTTGGGGTTTATGTGGGGACTTAATTTTTCATTACACCATGCTGAACACTTCAGTTAAGAATAGCTTGGGAGTCCAGCACGTGTTTGGTCTCAAGACATCAGGGATGAAATTGCTAGCAGCAAATTATCATTGCTAGACCCTGGAGCTAGCTTTACCCAGACTTAAAAGGAATTGCAGTAATACCAGTCATTCATGCCATCTTTATTTCTTCTATTAGCCATTGTCTGCATGGGGAAAGATATGCCTGGGGCAATCCTGCATCTCCATCCTGTTCAGTGCAGCTTCTTACAGCATTTTCATTCTTCTCCAAGACAACTATGCCTTGTCCCCTGTGGGTTCTGTCTTCACACTCTCAAAGAAATCTGTGACAATAGCAGAAAAAACCCAGCATTTAGGGCTCCCCTTCAGGGACAGCACATCATCCTAATTAAGCATTTCTCAGAAGTGGTCCTGGCAGTGCAATTAATTCCATGTAGACAGATCCCACAACTCATTTGAAGCATTGTGTTAGATTAGATCCAAAGAAAAAATATGGAAAAAAGAAAAGAGAATGTCACCTGCTTCTGTTTGCATGCTTGCTTGATGTTTGGTGCATGTTTTCTTTGAATTAATTTGGATTCAGTGGCTTCTTCAGTAAGAGTCAAGCTCAGTGCTGTGTATATCATGCTCCACATAGTTCTTTTGGTTGTGCTGCCTCCTTAATGTGCTTGCCTGAGACATAAATTATTTCCAGTGGTACCCCTGTTAGGTAGCAGTTTTTGCTTTCTCTTCAGTCAGTGTCTGGGGGGGCAACTACTAAAGGTGTACCCTGGTAATGCATATAGTGGCCTATGTGACTCTTGGACAAACTGCATGAGTGACTGACTAGGGAGAGATAATTGTCAAGAAGATTGCTGTGCAAGTAATGGTAGTTAGTTTTTACTGCAGGTTCACTCTCTGCTTTTGCTGTGTTTTGTTTTCTAGCAGAAACTAGTTTGTTTCTAACAGAAACAAACCCGTTTGTTTGTTTCTGAAACTAGTTTGTTCATTCTCCTGTTTTTTCCTTCTTGCTGGCTTGTAAATTACATTGAGATGCAGAGCAGCTGCCTTATGTGAATACATGGGTGTGTTAAATGCACAGTGATCGTGTTTCGTGGGCCATCACGTTCATCATCCTCTTGTTAGGGATAAATCAATCAGTATGTGGTGACTGATTGGTACATATAATTGCAGTAACTATGTGTGCAGTTACTACGTAATACGAGGCACTTGGCCTTTTAATAATGTTCTACATTACATTAAGTGTTTTTCTATCTGACTGTTGATTCTAGTCTGAAGAATTAATCATGACTTTAGCAGTGCAGGCAGAGACAAAGGCCTGGGTCTGAATAATGTACTAAATGAAGGCATAATCAGATTGAGTAGAGCCTGAACGCAAGGAGAAAGATGAAAAAAAGGGGTTAGAGGACAAGAAGATACACAGCTAATGAGAATGTCTGTAGAGGGCAGAGACTTTGGGAGAAGCAGCTTAATTTCAAGTGTTTTCTGAAGAATACAATAATTTGTAGGTTATTACTTTGTTTCTTTATTAGGGGAACTTTTGTGTCTTTTCACAGATATTTAACCTACAACATGTTCTCTGCAAGCACAAAATAAATTAGGGGCAGTCTGGAACTAAATGCCACCGTTATATCCAGGCATTAAAATGTTTGGAACATTATTCTTTCCAAGTTTACATTCAATTCAATAACATACTAATTTTATCCCTTTGCTTGTACTTTATTTATAAAGTTATTACAGTATTACAAAATTTCCAGTACCTAATTATTAATAACCTCAGCATTATCCTTGGGAAATGCTTAGATGAGCTACATAAAAATCTCTGTGAGCATTTCAGGACTCACTCTTTCACTAAGACGTGCTGAGGGAATAGCACTTAATCCAAACCATCTAACCCATACCTCAAGATAATTTCCCAGCATACTGCTTTCGTTCTTGTAAACTTTGTGAGTGGATCATTTCTACTTTTCACTTGTGGAGCTTCCAAGAAGTCAGATTAATAATAAAACCTGCATCTGGGAAAATCTTAACTTTTCTACTGATTTCAGTAGGACTGTACCTTATAGTTACAGTGTGCTCTTGTGCTGAGTTACCGTGCTGAACTAGTTTATTGAGGTGCCCTGCAGGTATAAATTTAGACAGAATCCATGCTGTCCTTTTCACAAGGAATCTTAACCAGCTGAACATTATGGCATGTACAGTCAGCTACAAACCCATTTTAAAGAGGCAGTATGTATGACTCAGTTCTCCTGTTTGAAGATCAAATCAATAACTAGGTGTCTGACCAGCCAAGGCATCTGTAGAATTCATGTCCAGGTTGTCTGAAGGAGACAAGGTATTCGTACTTTTAACAGGATGATTGATCATTAACAGGATGATTACTTGCAGCTTAAGAGATAAATAGACCAATTTGGGTCAAAAAGAGAACTTAAAATTGCAGACTAAGTGAAAGAGTTTTTGTGTGTTTAAGGTATTTATGTATATATATAGCACATGTTCAGCAACATGTATGGTGAGCAAATAGAGATACAAAAGTGCTAAAGGAACTCTCATATAGAAAACAATGGTTCATACATTCTATTGGGCAGTTTTCTTGAATGGTATGAAGTATTTATCCTCGTAAAAAGCTTTTAAATTTTATCAGGAAAAGTACACCTCCACACAACAACTTATCTGGATCTAAGATGCTTGAGACACCCAGTGAACCAAGAAGTCTACATGAATGCATTTAACAGTTTGTGAATGTAAGAAATTGTCCTAAACGGTTGAAGTTTATGGTACTTTTCACCCTATGCAGAGGCTTATGTAGCACAAATTTGCACAGTTTTTGCATACCAAGTTAAACAAGGGCCGTAGCTATGTTTTGCTTTGCTTCTTCTCACTTGAGGTCTCAGATATCAAAAAGTCTTGGATATTTCACTGATAATTTCACATAACTCTGTAATCTCAGAAGAAGCAGACATTTTTGAATCTTGACTATTTTTAAAGAATTCAAACTTTCTGGCTATCACAGTGACGTGCAAAGTTGCCATGTAATCAGGAATTTCTTAAAGGTACCTATTTAATGGATAATTAAAATATAGCTCAGCTATTAAGATTTTTTTTAAAAGGACTTTTATAACTTTATATTACTGAATATAATACGTAGCTGTAAGAAAATTGAAAATGCAGTGTAGGCAACTTCAGAGTTCTTAACTTGACCTTAATAAACTTAGAGAAGACTTGAAGGAATTAATAATTAAAGACAGGGAAAGTGAATAGAAAGACGATGAAATACAATCTGTTTTCCAGAGATAGGTCATGTCAGACTGACCTAACATCTTTTTTTTAATAAGAAGATAGGTTTGCTTGAAAAAGAAAACTGTACTAGAACTGGTCTCTCTGGATTCTACTGAGGCATTTAGGATGGTGCAGTTTTGAAATTATTGTTTAAGATAGAGGAGGGTTAGTTGAGTGTAAGAGCTATGAACTCAAGCAAAGAAGCTCTACAAAGAAAAGGGGAGACAAGTGGAGGTCCATAAGTAAAATGAATTAGTTACAAAATGAAGTTAATTGACTTTCTCAAAAAATCCTCAAGGTTTCTCAAAACTTCTTTTTTTTTTTTTTAAAGTTGACGTTGTTATGATATTATATTAAAAGCAGGCTGTTGAAACTTCCTGATGGGAAGAGGACATTCATTTCCTGTGCACTACTTTAAGTGAAGTGATTGTACAGGAACAATTAATTTTACGAATTGTAGTAATGAAGGGATGGAATTCAACATAGCAAAGTATCAGGCCATACACTGACAGGAATTCACTTTACTGAGTCTAACCTTGGTGTCAAAATTAGCAATCTAATCTCTTATATAATCAGTGGAAGGGGGCAGATTTTTAATTAGGCACCAAACTCCCACTTTTCTCTCTTGACTGTTAACAGGCACCTGACTGGCATTCGTGCTGAATGCCTGAAATTGGATGGTGCTACAGCCTCAGCTTAGGAAGTAATGCAAGACCCTTTTCCTGTGAGCAGGAAGTTCAGCAGCTGAAAACCTTGAAGGAGAAAGGTGTGAGTGTAAGCGGGTTAGGGTTATTGCACTCCAAAAACTTCACAGAATCACAGAACTGTAGGGGTTGGAAGGGACCTCCAGAGATCATCGAGTCCAACCCCCCTGCCAAAGCAGGTTCCCTACACCAGGTCACACAAGTAGGCATCCAGGCAGGTCTTGAACATCTCCAAAGAAGGAGATGAGCTTGAGCTCATCATGTAACAGATGTGGAGGAGGGCTACAGGGATGATCAAAGGAATGATGTTACAAGAGGAGTCTGAAACAGCTGTGTTGGAAATGTCAGGAAGGCTAGGAAAATGTGAATTTTAATTGCTCCAGCTGTGTAGCTGGAATAACGAGGAGCTTGGGATTGTGACTAACATCAGCTAGATGATAACAAGCAGGATGTCTGTAGTCCACCAGAGGACTGATGGCAGTCTGTATAACAGCATCATATTGTAGAAAGGCACTAACACAGAAACAGAAGTGTGCAAATACATGCTTTAGAGAAAATGTGAACTATGTGTAGGTAAGATATTTAACCAGTGTAGGTATGTGTATCGATAATCCCATAGTATCAGACAGAATTCTTGATTTATTTTTAAGGAGAAGCTTGAAGATTTATGAAGGACAATTATTGCTTGGGTTCTTCAGATTGCTTGTGGAAGCAGTGATAATGTGAGGACGGTTTGACTAGATGATCTTGTAGGTCCTTTCCAATCTTGTGATCCTATGATTGTATGATTTAGGCTGTTTGGCAGCTTGTGCTTTTAATCATTAGTATATATAGTGTGAGATTTGCTGCCTTCTCTGTTGCCCTGTGTTACCTGTAGTGCACAGGGAAACTTGTGTGATAAGTGGACATCAAGAAAATTTGTAGGGCTGGACAAAGGTATGTAAGTTTAGCCTGTGGTAAAGATGCCTTTAGAGGCAGATTGTTGGGCAGCAACTCATGACAAGTGGAAGAAGAGCTTGCTCTGTAGTGAAAATGGTGGTTGAAGATCCCTGATGTGTCTGTAGTGACAAATGACGGGTGCAGTACTTACAGTCAGTGACAGCCGCTGCCCCAAATACCTCCTTAGTCTGACAAATGCTTGAATTTGCAACTGTCTGCTGGTGAAAAATTGCTTGTGGCTTAGATGCTAGTTTGTCTCAGCACCAGGGTCAAAACGGAGCTGAATTCTTTGAGTGAGGGTGAGTAATGCACTTTCTGCTGTTGCAAATACTGAGCTATTCAGCATGCATTGATCAGCAATTAGGACATCGATCCAGTCATTCTTTAGCAGGATTATCCGTAAGATAGCAGGAAAGAAAGGCCACAGCAAGAAGCCTTTTAAATGTACTTCTGGCAACACTGTTTAGTTCTCCAGTTACGTGTTTATTAATAAGTGCTTAGCTTGTGTTTTTTGAGGCTTTTAAGTGCCTAGAAGAATGTCAGGAGAGAATAGTGCAACTTCTCTTATTTTTTCTTTTCTGCTTCCTAATTAATGATTACATGCTGGTGCTGAGTAGTTATTGTTCTGTGGAAGAAACAATTGTGTGATGATCTCACAGTCCTTACTTGGAGAATTGCCGCAGTAAAGAAAAAACACTGTTTATGAACTGAATTGTTAATAGTTTGAAAGGGGAGTGTTCTGCTGGAAATACAGAGCTTGGAATGATGATCCAAGAGGGTAGAAAGCAAAGGGAGAGGACTGAGAAGACAAGCCTTAAAATGTGAGTGCTTTTTCAGAGTTCCCGTTCTATTAGAGTTGAGGTCAACTCCCTTAGTTTTAGAATCTGTGTCCCACTTTGGGTTTAACCTTTTTTCTCTATTCTGGGTTTTATTTAGCTCTGAGACACGTTTTGCTGGCTATTAAACATTCCACTTCTAATTCAAAGATCTGTCTTAGCCTTTACCTGAATGTGGGTACTCAGAGCATCTCAGAGCATGGCTGTCACTTGTAGGATTTCCACATAAAAGAGCATCACTTGAACGTTTCTGGAGGAGGAAAATATGATCATGATTGTTGTATGATCATTACATGATCGTGAGAAAGATCTGCTTTTAAGATTCAGGAAAAGGGCTTGTCACATTCCTGTTGAAGAGTGAGAGAGAGGAATTTGCAGTAAATCTTTCTTTCCCATCGCAATTAGGTTGTTCGTACGTTTTGGTTTTTGTAATAGTAATGGTGTTTTTATTTGGCATGGAGGGGGGGGGAGGGCTGGCTAACATGAACAGAAACAAAGAGATAAAAACAGAAGTCCAGAAGTCTTGTCAAGTTTGGAATACTTCCCAGGCTTGCCCCAAGACTTCTGTAGATCACTATTAAACATGAGATGTTGGAAGACTAATTTAATCCCACTTCATACTCTATAATGATAAATACTTAAAAATCAGAAAGAACTCCCTTCTGAAGGTTCATGTTCCTCTATACAGTTCTAACTGGCTGTCTGTTTTGCTTAGTATTGGTACAGTTCAGTGAAGTGTATCCCATCCACAGAGTATACACCTTGCTTAACCTTTCATGGGATGTTTATTCACAGTAAACACTGTCCAGATGGCTTGTTCACACAGATCCAAGCATGTATAAAAACTGAAATATTTTCATGTAATTAAACAGACCCTCTGTGAACTATATCTCTGTTATACTGTATGCACTATGAACAAGGAGGTTGTTGCAACTTATGTGGCTCTTTCTCATGTTATTTTTAATAGTGCGTTTTCCGTTTGGATGGACTGTATGTTATAAAAACTAAAAGTGTGCTGAAATATTTGGGGAGGGGGAGGGGGGGTTTAAGGCAAGTATGATAGGCAGAGAATATCAAATATGTTTATGCTAATTCTACTTTGAAATGAAAATATATCAATTTGGGAATAATTATGTACAAGATTGTTTTGTTTTTTCCATATAAAAAAAAGTCTGAAGACAATTCCCATTAGACTTCAACCCTAGAAAAGCTTAGAACATATAGATGAAAGAGTCTGAATGGTATATTATAGCTCAGGCCTCTGTGAGAGCGTGGTTGTCCTTGAAAGAATTTTGGAAATACATTGTCTGAAATTATACCTCAGTGTTGACTTTTGTGCCCATGCACAAAACGAATGAGCAAACGAAGACAAAGATTTCAAAAGCACTACTCAGCTGTTAACACCAAGCTATGTTGAGTGGAATATTTGAAGACTGATCTCAAGTTTCTGCGAGGAAGTGTTTTTGCTGTGATTGTACATGTTCACTTTGGTGCTTGACTTTCCTTTAGTCAGATGTGCTGTGATTTTGATAAGGTGATTTTTGGAGCTGTCCCAGGCAATTGCTTAATATTTTCAAACATTCAAAGTAGAGATGTTGAGAGAGCTGGTTGTGTGGAATAAAATCCAGCGGGGTAAACCTACAGGTTTGGTAGACCGTCCTGCAAACACGTCTTATAATGGGGTTTCTACCACTTCACTTGGGAGCTTCATCCAGGAATGAAGAGATTTCTACCTCGAGGTGTGGAAATCCTTCCTTACAGAAATGAAATCACTTCTTTAGGAAAGAAAAAAAGAATGGTAAAAACAAAGTTGAAATTATGGCAAACAAGTGATTCAGATACTATAGAGTTTATCAGGTTGGAAAAGATCTTCAAGATCATCAAGTCCAATCAGCTCACCATACTACCCTGACTCCAACAACCCTCCACTATATCACGTCCCTGAGCACCACATCCAAACAGATTTTAAACATGTCCAGGGATGGTGACTCACCCACCTCCCTGGGGAGCCAATTCCAGTGCTTCACAACCCTTTCTGTACAGAAGTGTTTCCTGATATCCAACCTAAACTTACCCTGGTGCAACTTGAGGCCATTTCCCCTCGTCCTGTCACCAGAGAGAAGAGACCATGGTAATAACCATAGTATCATGGCAAGAATCTCTTTGTAATAAGAATACAGAAAAGATAGTAAACAGTCAGATTTCATTCAGTTAGGCCTGGTACCGTATTCTGCAGCAATGGCTGATTTTTTATGTAATGTTATCCACTGTGAGAAAACACTTTCTGATAATGTATCTGTATAAGTAGTTTAGTTTGGATCTGACTGTAATTTCTTGGATGTTTTTTGAGATTTTAGCAGATACTGCTGTTTTCACACACCAGTCTATGATGGCTTAAGCTTGACAAAGAATTGCAGTGGTCAGCAATATGAGTGATTTTGATATTTTCATTGTTAATGAAAAAATGTTAGAACAGCTTTTGTTTGTTACCATTTCACATTTTATAGGCTATAGAAATTAGAACTAAGGAAAAGAGAAATTAGAGCTTAGGGGTAGGAAGTAATGCAAAGTACTCCATATCAACTGATACACCCTCAAAAAAATGAGTTCTTTGCTAGTTCCAGGGTGAATTCTGTAGCAGAAAGCTGAAAATGACTGTTAAAGAGAAATTCAAAAGCAATATCTTTAATAAACATTTCAGATGAGAGATAGCATTGCATTTCTGAATTGCAAATTTTTATGTTCTAGAGTTAATTTATTTCTGTAGTACTTCTCTATGAATCAACTTCAACATCCATATGCTATAATGGGAAGAAAAGCCTTTTCTATTTTGGATTCATAAATATGACAAGACTTTGTTTTGCATGGTGCCTGTTGGTGCGTTTGTCCTAAGACAGACAATGGGTTATATGTGTTAACCCATTTCTGTTGGTGGGTTGTCCTAAAGTCAAATAAAATTGACATGCCATCTTTTATTTCTTTTAGAAGGAAAATAGGAGTAGAGAGGTTCTTAGATGGGGGGGAGGGAAGTGGAAAGCAAAACTTTTTGAGGACTGATTTTTCAAGAAGGCACCTCTGGGAGCAGTGGTTATAGAACCTGTTGGACAAAACAGGCACCTGCAGCTCAAGATTGAGTGGGCTCATGTGGCTGTATGTTACCATGAAAGTTGGTATTTGTTGGTATTTTTTATGCTTTATGGAAAAATGTGCGTAGTGGTACTCCAGATTATTTGCAATTGAGAGCTTGAATATCTTGTTGTAAAAGGAAGAGACAGCACAGACAAAACATTTCTTATGACTTTTCTTCAAGTCTTACAATTTTAAAGCAGCTTGCAGTTGGTCTTGTTTAAAAACTGCTTTTTCTCCTTCCCCAGAAGCACCAAAAAGTACCAGTAAGTACTTGGCATTCGTAACAAGACATCTTTTATTAGATTAGACAAAATAAGTCTACTAAATAGAAACATCACAGAATAGTCTATGGCCAGCTGCATCTGCAAGCAGCAGAGACAATACCGACATATTGTAACTTAATGCTTTAGCTCTGAAATCATTTCACACAAAAGGCATGCTATCTTCTGTTCGGAGGTTGTTTTCCATGCTAGTGATCAAAAAGGAAAATCTCAGCGTGGGAGCCAAAAAGATTGTTCTTGTGAAGGTGCTGAAAAACAGACACGACATTTAGCACACAGTCATCTTGCCCAGGACTGGGAAAAAAGTCAAGTAGACTGTAAACTATTGACTCTTGAAGTCTGCTTTGTTATCATGGCCAAATAAAGAATCCTTTTCTAATATGACAGATTAGATTGGGAAAATCCATTTAACTAATTCTGACCAAACTCTTGTGTTGCTTATGCAAGAGTGACTTGTGGGTGTCACTGCAAAGAAAAATAGAGTATGCTTTATATGTGTTATCTTGTCATCACTGTTACCCGCTCTCAGGTAGAAGAGGCAGATGGAGCTGCAGTTTCATGATGTTTCCTGTTACACTTGCTTAACTGCAAGCAAAGCTGTCCATTTGTGTAGTGGTAGTACTAGTTTAAAAACTGAAATGTTAACAGATATCTCAATGTTCAGATTAACTTAACAGTACAGCCAGACTTGTGTACTTTCTCATCTCTTTTAGGTCTTTAAAAGCTCTGCTCCATTTATGAGTTTGGAGTTCATAGTATCAGTCATTTCAATTAGCTACACAGTTTAGTGGGGTTTAGGTCATTTAAACATTTGTAATTCAATGGAAGCACACAGAGCAACATTGTGGTGCCTTTATTGTGCAAGGAGATTGCATACTGAAGGTCATAAAGAACTCTGATAATTTCACCTGCAAGGCAATAGTGTGATTCTGTAGCTCACTGTATGTGCAGTTGTCCTTAAAATCTTGAGGGCTTTTCAGAATGCAGGACTTAAAGAGTGCTCAAGTTTGTTGAATGCATGCTGATACTGATGTTTCTGCATCGTTCATTGTAGCTTGAATTTCCACAGGAATTTGATACTGTTATTGATTCAGTATTAAAAGACCTGATGGGCTCAGGTAAAGTGGTGGTGCCATGTGTCTCAACCAGAGATGCCTGGCTTCACTCCTTATAGGTGATGCCAGACTCTGCTTGTTTTTTAACTCACTTTGTTAGCACATTATTCTTTTATTTTATTTTTTTATACCTCACTAAGGACTATTTATCATGTATATGTTTTAGTTTTAGTTGCACTTTGTATTTTCTTTGCTTGAAAAGATGATTTATTTTTTTTCTTCATAATCGAATTAAGAAGTTATTATTAGACTTTCCCTTTTCAGAACTGGAAAATGCCCACAAAGGTTTTGCTCACACTTTCCGAATATAAATTTACTTCTAGATTGAGAACAAACATGGAAAAATTTTGAATGTTAAGTGAGTAATTTGTGTAGTTCTGAGCATATGGAAATAATGTAAAATGAAAAAATTACGATTTGGAAATCATAGTTGTCCAGTTCTAATAATTTGTAAGGTGGTGGTTTTACATTGTCTGTCAACTGTGCAAATAAGTTCATGAGAAGTAATTAAGGAAAGTAAACTTACTGTCAGTAGCTTTAAATCAGCTGATGCTGAAGAATTGTTTGACTGGAATGTTTTCCAAACAAAACCATCAGAACACTTTTTTTTCCCCTCCATTTCTGTTTATTCACATGATTGAACAGATCTATAAAAGTGACCGTATTGGATGATGCTAATAGGTTTTCTACGCTTCCAACAGCTACTTCATTTACTGTATTTTTACATATCTAATAACAGTATTTGAATAACTTTGTATGTAAAAGCTTTATTAAAATAATTATTATGACTTTATTCATCTGTATGCTGTTTTATAATTTGTATTTAAGTTAAAAATATAAGAAAGATGTTAAACTATTGTAGAGTGCCCAAAGGGGGGTTATGAAGTTTGTCTTGTTTCACCTCTGCATTCCACTACTCTTCCACTCAAATCCTCTCTAGCCAAACGTTTGATCACCCAGGCAGTATTGATCCAGTGGTAAACTAAATGAGAGAATGATCTGCTCTAAAACTAACCCCCAAAAAGCCTGGCCAGCTTTCAGCTTTCCTGCTCACTGGGTGGATATGCAAAATCCTGCTTTGGCACAAAAAGAGATGAAGCAATTGAAGGAACTGGGGCTGTTTAGTCTGGAGAAGAGGAGGCTGAGGGGAGACCTTATTGCTCTCTTCCAATACCTAAAAGGTGCTTACAACGAGAGCAGAGTTGATCTCTTCTCTCTGGTGACAGGTGACAGGATGAGGGGAAATGGCTTCAAGTTGCACCAGGATAAGTTTAGGTTGGATATCAGGAAACACTTCTGTATAGAAAGGGTTGTGAAGCACTGGAATTGGCTCCCCAGGGAGGTGGGTGAGTCACCATCCCTGGATGTGTTTAAAAACTGTTTGGATGTGGTGCTCAGGGATGTGATTTAGTGGAGGGTTGTTGGAGTCAGGGTAGTATGGTGAGCTGATTGGACTTGATGATCTTGAAGATCTTTTCCAACCTGATAAATTCTTTGATTTTCAGGAAGTTTTCAAGTCAGAAACAATTGAGAACTATTGATGAATTTAATGATGTTCCATTTCATTTTCTAATATTACTATCTGATTTCACTTCTCACAGAAATTAACCTTTTCTTTAGATAAAGAATTTTTGGCTGTTTCCAACAACCAGTCATTTCCCAGTTTTTATTTTAAGTCAGGCAGTAACACAGTTAAAAAGTTGTAGTTCTATGATGTGATGCTTTATAATTCACAGTGATATCACTGTGAGCAGGCAATCATTTTGTGCTTCTGATGGAAGCAAGTGAATTGTGCTTGGAGTGTAGATGTTATCCCAGCAATCACAAACTGTCCTGACACTGTTATGTCTAGCTCTCATTTTTAAATCATAGGTCCTTAAGGACTCTTTAATTGAAGCTGCAGAAATGAGATCTTCATGACTTAAAATGGCTGGGAACTCAGTAAAATTAGTGCTCCAAAAATTTATCTCCAAAAAGAAAAGATTTCTCTCCAAAAATACAGGAAGTCAACAGCATCTGTTGGTGCAGGTAAAGTGTGAAGAATGGCATTAAATTCCATGTGGGCTCTTTATACTCAAATCCTTTATACGAACAAAGATTAAGTGCACTTATATCTAAAGCCCAAAAGCTCTTGTTGATATAAACAAAATCTTTGCAGTCTAATCCATGAATTGTTACTTTTCCAGTTTGAGTAATAGCAATCAAATAAATGCTTAATAGAGTTGAAATGATTGAACACACACTGTGCCTACCTCTTTTTTCTTCTTTAGTGCCCGCCCTGTGTGTACTTCTCAAGACATCTGTTACCATACCAGGCCTGTATTTTTCTACACAGCATCGTCATTACAGAGTTGTAAAATCATGATGGCACCATGCAAAGATAAACAGATGTAAAAACAGTCAATCAGACATTTGGGTGATTAGAGCAAGTGTTGTGAGAGCTACACTAAGTTAAAACAAACTTGCAAGAGGGTTAAGAACAGTCTAGACAAAGCAAGACTGAAAAGCCCACATCCTCAGGCCTCGCAGCCCCCCACAAAGCTAATGGATAGTTGCTAGTGCTGGCTGTACCCTGTCACCGGGCTACAGGATGACAGCATTCAAAGTGCCAGGAGTGAGCTCTGGTAACACACAAGCTGTCACTGTGCTGGTGAGAGTGAAGCGTGGAAGTCTAGTTGTGATCAGAGCACTCCTATAGTGCTTGTCTCCTGAGTCTGGGAATACAGACTTCACAAATCCTAGCCCTTGCTCATTATGTTGTTTTCTCTGTCTCTTTCACTGCCTACTCTCAGAGGGGACTGCGGGTTTAATTAACCTTTTGCTCCCAGCCAGTCTTTGTACTCATCTTTTGGTCCTCCTCTTTTGCCAGAGGGTATTGCCTCTCCAGGCTCCTAACCTGCTGCTGAAGCAGTTTTGATTAGATGGAGGACTGTGAACTAATGTAGCTGAAATGCAGATACCAGTGCTCATCTGTCCCAGAAGAGCAAGGCAGGAAACTGTGGGCAGAAGCATCATCCCTGGTGCCTTACCTTGGAGAGTTGACTGCTGAGCTTGGCAACGTGCTTATGAATTTCTGAGAAAGTGTGGTGGGAGGAAGACAGTAACTCTGAGGCACCTGGAGTGAGCAGGAGAAACTGGCATCACTGTTGCTAGCCTTCAGCATCAGAAAGTCGTGAGAGTGACTTATTCATGAACTTAAAGAGAAGTAAATAATTTGGGATGCATCTTTTACATTTCCAGACTTTTCTGCATTTGTGAGAAGCTTGTCTCAGAAAAAGTAAGATTCTGATCAACTTGGCCTGTAGTAGCGTGTCTGTTTTGTAAGGCGTGTTAGTGCTTGGAGAATTGACAAAATGATGACATTTAAGCTCATATTTTCAAGTACTGAATGCTGCAAGAATATTTGCCCTTTGTCCTCACATAACATTTGTATCTTTTTGTGGCTGTTGCTAGCATTCCTGCTGAATTATTATTTCTTTTTTAAAGTAAACTTCTGTTTACTGCCCTCTATATCGCATCAGTTCTGAAGACCGATCAGTAGCAGCTGCTGAAAACGTACCAGTCAGTGGAGGTTACAGTTATTTGAAAATTGTTTCAAAAAACCCTGGGCCCCAGAAGTGTGAAATCCGTGGCTATAGGGTGTTGGAGGCCTATTTTTTCTCTAAATTTTTGTTTGAAATGTTTATTACGTTTGGTCTGCCAGTGGGAGTGAAAAAGAAGAATGTTGTTACAACAGAGCTAAAAAGATGTTGCACAGGACATGCTACAGCTACTCAAGAATTTACTGTCCTCTCTTGTTGAAAAGGCTGCTTTAGTCTGTACTGCGTAGGAATGAGGAGATACGCATTTCCTAAGCAATTAAATGTATTTGTAAGTTAGTTTTCTCTGTTCACAGGCTTTCAGATGTTTGTTGATTTTACACATTAAAACAATCTGAGTAGCCCTGATGATAGTCTTTTCAAACTTTGTCTTTTCTCTTTTACAAGTAGCATCATAATGTCTTCTGCAAGGTATTTATTTGCTATAATAGCTCATCACACCTCGACAGAGAATATATTTCAGTATTATTTCAGTAAGGCTGATGTTCAAAGCCAGAAAGCCTCTTGGAAATTTTCACAACTGGAGGACAATAGGTGAAGTATGGCATTCTAGTAGAAAGCTGCTGATCTCACATTGGAAAGTTATTTATAATCAAATCTATAGAAATATTTCAAAGATATTTGGTCTGATTTTTGTAAGGCTGCTTCAAGGACACATGAGCCACTTATGCTCTATTTTTTTGTAGGTCACATGCTTTACTCCAGTTTGTGTTACTCATTTAGGCCTCTTACATCAGTCAAATATGGCAGGTTTCAGTATATTCCAAATATTTTTCCAGTATGTTTTAAAAATGGTCTATGTCTGTCAGTATACGTCTTTTCCACACAGTTGTTTTTCAGTAGCTCTGCTGGAAGTTAAGAATCCATTTAGTGAACTATGGTTGGGTCCTGGTGGCAACAGTTGAGCTCGTGTTTGACACAGACTTTGATTTTTGCAAATGTGGAGGAACGTATCTTCTCTTCAAATGGGTGTGCAAGTAATTCTGCATTAAAAATATACAGGCAAATAAGTTGGTCAGCAAATTTAAATGTGTTCCTGATTTCTATGAACAATTTAACTGGGCCTTGCTTATATCTTCCTATTTCTTTTTTCTTACCTTTCTAACTTCTAGAGCTTCTGACAACGCGATCACTGAAATGAAACTATTGTTGTTGAAGTATAGAAGTATTTGTTTCTTGGAAATTTCAGTTTTAACTTGTTGGGGTTTTCTGAAAATCATCAGTGGTGCCCTTGCCAGTGACCTGGAGTGGGCAGATGGTCACATTCTGTGACCTCTGAAAAGTTGCTTCTGGGTTTGATGGAAAATGAAACTTTCTTTTGTAAAAGAGAGGTCTGCAGCTGTTCCTTACCTACGTAGCACAAAGGCGTTGACAAATTACTGTGCCTCTGACCCTGTCATTTCCTTTCACTCTTCCTCTTCTCATTACTCTTGATGAGAATGCAGCTGCAGTAATGATGTTGTGAAGGATGGGGGAGGATGTGTGTGTGGAGGAATAGGGTCATACATCTGCGTTGGCTGAGCCAGAGCATGCCTGCTGTGTTGGGGCCTGCAGATGGAGGATAACGTTGTCCCTTTAGATGTCCCTGAGTCTCTTCCTGCTCCTTCCCCAGTGCCTGTGCTCCTGGATCAGTTTTGAATATGTAACAGCGGTATCTTGCTCAAGGCCAGCTTAGAGAAATAGGTGCATGTTTTTCAGTCAACTTTTTCACTCCATGTAATCCCAAGTCCTATGAATTGCTGAGAATCAAACAGCTCTGCTTTCTGTTCTTCAGAGCTGTTCTTCCTGTTGGCTGCCATCTCCTCAACTTACATTTGCCTTTATCTGGCTGGTAGAGGACCCTGCAGTTTCTCTCAGAGAGTACTTCTGCTTGCTGTAGTCCCCTTCCCAGACAGAGACAGGATATACCAGGAGTTTCTGGTTCCTTTCTGTAGACCCAAAAGTATGTAGCTCAGCCAGGGTCCGTTGTATTTTCACTTCTGGCTTGCTTCTCTTATGTTTTTTTTTGTTTTTGTTTTTTTTTTTGTGATAGAACTGCTGTGCTTTTTTCATGCTGTTTAATCCCACAGCAGACCCATGCTGTGCTTGGATTTCACCTCTGTGTAGCTTCCCTCTGCTCTTCAAAGCAGAAACTGAGGCGGACATTCTGACTGCCTTCTCTATGGTTTCTCATCACAGTTTAAATGAGAAGGCAAACCAAATCTTGAGGGTCTTTGGCCCAACTCCTAGGAATCTGGACAGGATTTTCTGGATCAATTTGAAGTCTCTGTCAGTGCCAGTAAATTAGAAGTCTCTGCATGCTGTTCTAAATAGATTTTCAAGGAATGTATGACAAAAAACTGGCAGGACACCAAAGCAGCTGTTGCGCACACACCCCTTCCTCTGTTGTGTCTTAGAGGGTCGTCTCACTGCTAACCCACAGGGTAGTGAAAAAGAATTGCTATCACTGTGGCAGCTGTTCCAGCGAGGTGTTGAAGTGAGAACTGTGGTGGGAAGTGCTGCCTATTGCTGGAGCGTGTGGAGCTGGGGTGGTTATCCGTTCAAGCTGCCAGCATCCCACCACTTGGAAGAAGGAGTTGTTTATGTGACTGCAGAAACAAATCCAGGGTACAATCTTGCAGTCAGCATCTTGGCCTCTCCCACACCAATTTGGGAAGATTGGGGTAAACAAGCAAATCATTTCGATCTTCAGGAAAAATAAATGAAAGCAGCACAAAGGAAATAGGTATCTGGAAGCAAACAAGAATTATCTCATTAGAAAAAGCATACAAAATTGTTGCCATTAACTATTGTCTAGGAATGCACAGTATAAGAAAAAATACGTATCAGAAATACACACACAAACCACGGTTTAGAAGTACAAAACAAATGTTGATGGAGAGCTGTGCATCAACAGATTTGTGTTAGTCACATCAGTCTCCAGTTTTGCTATGCTGCATCAATCCTGATAATAACCTTGTGGACTGTGACTCCCACACGAAAATTTATTTCACATTTTCTAAATACATGATGCTGTGTCATGTCCTGTATCAATTAATTATGTCATATTAAAAATAAGAGAAATAATTCACAGATTTCTGGTTTGCTCCCTGCTGCTGCTATGTATTTTTAATTTATATAGATGTTTCAAACAGTGAGTTAGAAATCACAGCGTATCAGAGAAATGCTGCATAAAAATTAGGAGTGCTTGGGAGATTTCCTGCGTGCTTGTGACCTTGTGGGTGAAGTATTTTTGTCTAACTAGGAGAAAGTAATGTAAGGAAAGTGAATTGACTAGTCTGTGACCCCAGACACAGTCCTGTTGCACAGATGAAGCTTAATGTAACCCAGTGGTTTCAGAGCAGAATGTCAGATCTGATTACCCAGATAGAGAACAATGCTAAATGTAGTTCATCTTGTGATTCCCAATTGTTTCAACCAGAATAAACTGGTTTTAAGTAGTGCTATATCAGTCTGTGAAGGGGTTAAGTGTTATAGATAGGTGGCTTAAGTGTTATAGATAGGGAAAAAAAGTCCCTAGACTTTTTGTTGCAAGCAAAGTTTTATTAAAACTTCTGATTGCACGTGCAGCTTCAGTGCTTTTATTCCTCCTTGTCTTCTGTCCTACAGTTTCTCACTGCCTGTATGGTGGGAGATATTTCACTGGCACCCATAATGTCAGAGAAGAGAGCTTTCCATCTTTAATTAACAGCAGGAGCGAGTCTTCAGCACATGTTAAGATGCTTCTAGCTAACTTCCACTTCTGGTCATAATCTGCTGGGGTTTTTTGTTGCTTGTTTTTCTGCTGTTCTTCCCTTCTCCCCCTACAGCAGGAGGAGCTCAGAGCAGTTATGCTGTTTAGAGGGCAGTTAGAGCAAAGCGGTTTCTATACCTGGAGCATCATGGTTGTGATGAAAGACAGCTTTAGAAGCAAGAGGCTTTAGGAGGATGTCCAAAGGAGCGTTAATTCAGAATTATGTTTTGCAGTCTAAATTCCTCAGTGGCAATTATGTTGTTCCTTGTTCTCTTGGGTCTGTGTGGGTAGTGTGTTCCAGCTGATGCAGAAAGAAGTCTTCCCATGCGCAAGAAAATTTACTACAACATATCTTGTGTATTTCTTGTGAAAAGCATAAAAATGTTGAGAAAAGTTGCTGTAAGCTGCTACAATTTCTGCTGGCAAAACAGTGGAGAAAGCCAAGGGAGCTGGACTTCAGGCTGCTGTGTAGCAAGGCTCATCGTTTCTGTGGCATTGTGGTGTGCTCACCATGACAAAAGCTCTTCTGCAAAATGAAACAGAGCTGAGCTTTTTCTTTTTTAGTTAGCAAACCTGTGTGTTACACTTAATACTCACTTTCACATGTGGGTGTGCATAATTTGATGCTCATGGAAGGGAGTACTGAAGAAATAGAAGTATTGAGATCAAGTGTGAAATTAAAACATTATCTCATTATGTTAAGAAGAATGCTGGTTGTGTTTTAGTTGTGGATATAGACAGTCATAATTTCCAAAAAGAAATGAGTGGCCTAAATTACACTTTTTTGATAAGAGTATGCAAATATGTTTTAGAGAGAAAATTAGGTTTTGAGATTAATTGAGTTTGCTGAAGCTTCTCACTTCATAGTAGACTTTCACAGAAGGATTGAGAATAAAGAGTGTGACTTAGGTTTGTGCATAAGTAGGTGTGAGAGGGTGGAAAGGAAAGAGAAAGCAAGCTATTTCCTGCTGCTAAAATGGCTTTTTATCTAAATATCACTGAAAGGTCACCTTTGGGGATTTGCATGCTGCACAGATGCATTCCTTGTAACTTGCTGAGGTCATGCCCTTGATCAGAGTTCTGAGGAGAGCATCAGAAGGGCACAGGAGATGGTTCAGGGCAAACTTTTTGCCTATTCTTGATGATTAAGTTTCTAATCAATGGGAGAAGGAAAAATTGAATCATCTGATGAGGGGAACCTAGATTTAAAGGGCAGGCTGAGAGGGAGGACTTCTTTGTGGAGGTGACTGACTAGTGCACCTGCTGAGTATATTCTTGATGGGGAAGTAATTTCAGTGAGAAACAAAGATCCTGTGGATGCTGGCACCACTTGCTTTCTTTCACCCTCCCAGGTGGCATGTTTACCATGATGTTCAGAGTCAGGGAGCTAGTGAGGGGAAGTGAAACTGGTGTTGACCCATGGATCTGCAGTCAGTATTGAAAGTTTTTATTTGGTCACCAGCAGTGACTGGACTTTTTGAAACTCTTGAGAAGCTGCTCCTTAGGACAAATAAATGAGACATAATTGATTTACGTCTGCATCCACATTAGCAGTTCGTTTCAGATTAGGAGTGCATTTCTGAAGTGAATTTTAGTTGTCTCTGTTGCTGCATTTTTGTTCATAACTTGTAGCATGTAAATAGTGCTTCTTTTGCCTAAAACTGTTGGAGAGAGCACACTGCACATGCTTTTAGTGAGATGTTATGCAAGAGTACAGTTGGCTGGAGGTGCCCCTTCAGTGTTTAAAAAATAAAACAACGGTTTGTTAAGTGCCCCATAGCTATTTTTTAACTCCATCTTGGACATGATGATAATCAGCAAGATTGATCTCCAGGCATTTTTTCAAAGCATTAAATGAGCTGTTAAACTTTCTCTGTTATATTCTTTATCAAGATGTATCAATAACATTTAGAGTCGAACTCCTCTTTCATTTTCTGTTTTGGCTTACCTCTGTACCCTATCCAATGCTATAAACCAAGAGCAGTGTGATTGTAGAAGAGCATAGTGTCAAAGTAGATTTTGAATGCAGTGGAAGTAGCTTTTTTCTCCTGCTTCTTAATGTATAAGTTGGGAAAATCCCATTTCTTACAGATGTGTGATGAATGAATGTAAAAAAAAAATAACTGTTAGGGTAAAAGGAGGCATGATCCCAGCTGACTTGTTTGGTACTAAGGATGTGATAAGAGATTTTTTTTCAAAAAAGGAACAGATGAAGCCCCTTGCCAGAACTTAGCAATTAGACTATCATCTTGTACTTGTGCAAATCAATCAAGAAGGGGGATGATTTTGCTTCCCAGAAATGAATATCGCTTATGTTTGACACCTCTCAAGCAGTCAGTAAGACCAAATGTTTGAAAGTATCCAGTCCACAGGATGTGGGGCCTTGCAGCTGAGCAGAGTGGCATTTGCATCTCATCACCAGTAGCCAAGATTGAAAGTTGTGTGCCAGAAGTGTCCTGGGTGAAGATCTTTTCTTCTGGTCATACGCATTTGTGCAAAAGTTAAAGGCGAAGTCAATATTCACATGGCAGTAGGGAGGCTTGGTTAAAAGCCTTTTCTGCACAATGGAAATAACAGTTTCTGGTACTGGAGTCAGCAACAGCTTTTCACACTTTCATTGAAGCTGAAGTTTAAAACTACTTGCAGTGAATGCAAAGCAAAACAACACATGCTGTCAGCATCCCCCATTTGAAGCATGAATAAGGGCAAAGTCAAAGGTTATGCGTAGATGCATTATGCCATGTTTAAGATGGAATTTGCCTGTATGTGATGATTGAATGATATCACCCTTTGGTGGAGTCTTCCAGACTCCAAAGAGTGGTATCTATCATAGCTACCATCTCAGGAAACTGTCATCTGTGTTTGTGATACCTTAAATTTGGAAGAAATCTTGCCTCCATTGATTTTATATTAAGAACATAATCATGAAATTGTATGAATTGAGTTGACTGTAATTCAAGAGCACCTATTATTTGGATCTGTCAGTCCATACAGTGACTGGAAATCATCTGTGCCTGGGTTAGCACAACAGTGGGAGGGATTCATTTTGCCCAGGTGCAGCATCAGACCTAAACAAGTCATCCAAATTCTTTTTAAAATGAGAATGAGAGCTATCTCTTGGGGTGATTCATCCCACCTACCCAGGAAAATGGTGAATCATTCTCTGGAAGTGTATATGTGTCATCGCTGACTACACATAGAACCTGGGCAACGAGGTGAGATCAAATACCTGCCTCCTACGCAGATTAAGTTAGGTGAGATAAAACCCTTTCCACAAGTGCTCTTAAGCAATCTTGGGTTATTGATATGGCTGGCAATGAAATCTAAATGTCAAACTAGACTACCTTGTCTCTTTCACTGTGGTACGTCATACATGTGAGGTCTTGAAAGACTTATCTTATTAATGTAAATGTACTTGAATTAGATGATTCCAGTAGCAAATTCAAATCACCAGTTAGCCTGCAGTATATATTTGTAAGTAATTCACTTTTTCCGTACACTTACTGCTAGCAGTTCATAGAAGCCTACCTCACACTGTAATTTCACCCAATGGAAAAGCAGCCCTACATCTTGATCTTTTGAATTTCTATGCTTTTGACTATTTTGCACAATCTGTCCTCGTGATGATGGAAATTTGAAGTTTAGCAGTAGCAAAGCAAGTATAGTAACAAGTATTGTCTCATTCTCAACAAATCACATACATTCGAGCTATTTTTATTTATGTTTCTTATATGCATTCCACCACTCACCAAATACTGACCTGAAGTCTGTCCTTTGCCAGCATAAGCTTTTTTTTTCTTTGTGTACCCACTCTCACTGGTTATTTTTGTGACTTATTATAAGACTATTAAGACTGTAAGACTGTAAGAATCTGACTGTATCAGATTCATTAGAGGATGATGCTCTTCTGTATTTGCCAGTATTGTTGCTCTTAGTTTTCAGTAAACATGCTAGTCATCAGAACTGGAATATTTAGATAACGGTAATTTTCTGTTGACAATGATTTACACTGTATGAAAGATTGTTTATTCATTCTGATTATTTTGTTGTTTTTTAGGAGTGGACTTAGTCAATGTTATAACATGCAAAATCCATCCACGCATGAGGAAAAGAGCCCTCTTGTAAGTATGGTAAATATAAGCTATTGCTGTTACGGGTGTATCATTAGGTGATTAATCAATAATGCAACTGGAAAGAATACCTGAGGACTTAGTATAATACTTTTCCAAGTCTCAGTAGTATATAGATAGAAATCACTTCAAGAAAAAAAGTGTTTTCCTCCTCTTCGAACTTCTCAAAGATTGAGCCTTTTTAAGGATGTCATCATCTATAGAGATTCTGGCTAAAATAATTGGACTGTTATACCTAACTGCTGTATGACTGTAACTATAAAAGCATAGTAATTATTCTCCCATAAGGTTTTATTCTCCAGTCGGATTTAGGGGAAGGGGCTGTGGCATCCTGTCTGAATCTCTGCCAGCACATTTTATAGCTGTCATTTCATTAGGTGCTTAGGTTTAATGAACTTACAAACCATTAAATATCAAATTACATAAAGAACAAATCAAAGAAGAGCTGTTGCTGAAAGAAGGAAAATAAAATAGAAGAATAGAAGGACTGTGAAACTGGCAAGGAGCTCTGATGGAAGTTATATTTGACCAGATGTTAGGATGTTCAGTGCTAAACCAGAAATACCAATGATTCTCTAGCTACATTACCACTTAAACACTGAAAGAAAAAAGAACTTTTTTGCTATGAGTGATCAAACTCTGGAACAAACAAGTTACCCAGAGAGGGTATGGAATCTCCTGAAACACTGGAGAAAAGCATGGATGCTGCTGCGTGCTGCATCAGCAGTCATCCTCTTTTGCTTTTTCTTTATATCACCATCCTGGAATGTCAGCCTCACTCTGGCCTTGGAAGGTTTTATTTGTAGTTTTCAGTATCCCTCTCTCATGGCTGTAGGACCTAGAAAAAGACAGTTTGCTGACACTAACAACACTTCCTGCCCTTTTGTTCCATGTTCTGCCAAGGCATTGTCCCTTTGTCCTAATCCCTTGTCCTACCTCTGCAGACAGCAGGGGCCCCGTCTGATGAATTTACTTATGTTTCCCGGGGATTATGAAAACCAGGAAACTTCATTAAGGATGATTTAATAACTTAGACAAAGGAGAAGAGCAGCTGGTCTGTTAACGAGTCTCTCAACCCCCATTCTCTGACAGAGGAGCCTTTCTTACGTGTGGTGCAGTCTTCAACAGTTTGCAGTAAAATGCTCCAGATATATGATTTATACATATTGAGTTATAGAGCGTTGGGTCTGCCTTGAGCTCTTCTTTTGGATGACTTGAGGCAATCTTATGGCTGTTAAGTCTGCTGCTGTTAAGAGGAGCAGTAACTAATAGTAGCCTAATATCCTAGTGTATGTTTTTGCTCTCTTTATTGCTTAGTGTGGTAATGTTAGAGGAATAGCAATTGGAAACAACCTGCTGCACTCTCCTGCTCTGTAAAACAAACATCAGTAAAGCCAAGCAGCAAGAAAAGGCTTCTTCATGACAAAATGACAGCAAGAGAACACAGTCCTCGCCATGGTGCAAAATCCCGCACCGTGCAACGGGCCTCCACCATTGATGTCACCTCAGACATGCTAGGCCTTTCTTTAGCAGGTAAGTACTTTCATGTCAGCTATTGTTTATTGCCCTTTCAGAATATACCTTCTACTAACATTACTGTTTTGGGTTTTTTTTGTTTCCATTGCTAGATTTAGATGTGCATGGAGTGAATGGGAAAAAGGAATTGTATTGAAAATATAAGCTTAAAATTGCCATTTTTAAAACAGACACAGTACTAAAATTGAATAGGGAAGGAAAAAAAAACAATAGATTTTGTATAGTTATATTTATCAGTGGAAGATAAGAGAGGGGAAAAAAAACAAAAAAATGTCAAGGTTATCTAGGAAGAGTCTTGGCAACTTCCTAGTTTGACACTGTATACAATTTTCAAGAGAGTTTAGGAAACTGAAATTTACCTCCATTTTTTTTATGTTGATTTAATTAGCACTGTAATCTTTGGGGACTTCATTTGATTAGTGAGAGAGGCAGGTATTTTCCAGCTTCTTGTTCACTGATCACAGAGGAGATACATCTGATTTAATAATTTGGAGCTAATAGTGGCTCAGACACTAAATGACTGTAATCCTCTTGTTTTCCACTGAGATTAAGTATTTTGTATTTTCATGTTCTATATAATCTTGCATGGTTTTGCATATTTTAGTCATTGTCTGAACGTATTTTGTTGAATTAGATAATCTCAATATTTAAAATCATTTTTAAGAACCGAAGATTACCTAATGAATATATTAAATATTCATAGCTGATTGAATGAAAAAGGTTAACGTTTTCTATCAAATTTCATTTCTTCCTCTGTAACCGTAACTTCTGGGACAGGTTCAAAGCAATGCTTCACTAATTTTGTGTTTTCTGGTTTATAGGGAATATTCAAGATCCAGATGAGCCGATTTTAGAGTTCAGTTTAGGTGGGTTTAGTGTTTTTTTAATCTTTGTGAAAATACTGTGAAACAGTCTTCTGTCTCAGTGTATCAACAGTATGTCTTCAAGCAAACTGAGCATTAAGTAGAAATACCATTTTAAGATGGAGTATTTTCTAAAAGTTACCAACTATTACCAATACCTTCTTTCCTGGGGTCTTTGCTGTCATGTGATAACATGAGATTCATCAGTGACCTAATTGCAGAGGTGCTTAAATAAGGGCAAGATACTTGTGTGCTGGCTTGCCTCGCTTGAAGAATAAGTGAGAAACATTTTCCTCATTAAAATTCTATCCACATTTTTAACTGCAGCATGATTTTCTTGGCCTGATTGTGCTTGGATGTTTGGAAGTTTTTGCTCTTACCAATATGTTTGAAATGAAATTTAAAAGAGATATATATATATCTCAGGTGTGTGTAATTGTGTTATGGATAGTAATCTTAACTAGAATATCTCAGAACTGAATAAGATATTTTAAATATTTTTCAGATGAATTAAAAACTACCCAGAGCTTCAAAGCTGTTCAGTGTACATTTGAACTCAAAATTACCTTGCAAATGTAGCTGAAGCAGAACTGAACCAGCTGCATCCAAGTAGATAGAATTTAGCTCTGAATTTCAACGTAGTTGTGCAGAGTCTCTGAATGGAAATTTTGGTAGTTGTTTCCTAGTCACTGTAGTCCCTTCCCAGCAATTAAAATCTCAGTAGCATGGTAGAGGACATAAATTGCTGTTCTTTTGCAATTGCAAGCTACTTCTATGCATAGTAATGCTACTTGATCAACATTCAAGGACAGCATCCATGGCAAAATACCATTTGGTAATGGGTTTAATGGAGCGTAACTTCAGATCAAATGCAGCCATGGTCATGATATTCCCAGTGGAACATCTCTGCATGTAGGCTGTTCTAATGAGCTGTGCCAAAGGGATGGATATGCAAGTGTTAGAGGAGAACAACTTTAAATTACGGTTTTCCAGCTTGAAGTGAGAGTGATCTGATTTTATGTTCACTCTTTGCTTGCACAGAGGTGAGAGATGTCTGCCTTTATAGTGTATTGGTAGACTGAATGCTAGGCTCTTTATGGCTTTATTGCTCAAGGTCTATTACATACTTCAAAAAGTGTAAAGTCTTACATCAGCATGAAAAAGACTATGAATCTAAATGTGTTTTTCTGTTATGTACTTAAAGCTTGCAGCGAGCTGCTAACGCCATCACTAGATCGAAAACCAAATAGTTTTGTAGCGGTGAGTGTAACTACACCTCCTCAGGCATTCTGGACGAAGCATGCACAGACAGAAATTATTGAGGTAAGTGGTAAGGTATTAAATTTAAAGTGGAAGCTAACGCAAGAAGCATTACCTCCTAATAAATACCACCTCGCGTTATTTTCTGCCTTTTTTTGTTTATTATTACAGGGAACAAGTAATCCTATCTTCCTAAGCAGCATTGCCTTTTTCCAAGACTCTCTTATCAATCAAATGACACAAATCAAACTCTCCGTGTACGATGTTAAAGATAGATCTCAGGGAACAGTAAGTATTCTTCATTATGTTGCCTGGCCAGTGAGTGTGAAGCAAGCAAATGAGAAGTGATGAGATAAAACTAGTGAGCTTTGTGGCAGAAAGAAAGAGGTAGCAGCACTGATCCTAGAGAAAATAAGATGGACAGGAGAGGAGGAATGAATACTGCCGGATGGACTGAACAGAGTGGGGAATGTTGCTGTGGGGGCTGCTCCAAAAGTAATGCATCCTATTTTATTGTGTTGACCCACAATGTCAGTGGTGAATGTTGGTGGTATGGCAGAGGTTGAACTTTCCCAGCGATATTCCTTTACATTTTGTTGCTGTGCAACAGATGGCAGCAGAGGGGACAGTCTGACAGAATGGCGTCTGACACTGAACAGTGTATGAAGCAAAGGTGTGTTGTTGAATTCCTTCATGTGGAAAAAATGGCACGTATTGACATTTGACACTTGCTGAGTGTGGATGGTGACCAAACAGTGGATATGAGCACAGTGAGGCAGTGGGTGGTGAATTTCAGCAGCGGCAGTGGTGACAGTGGCTCATCTTTCCTGGTGTGAGTTTTTATGAGCACAGCGTGCAGGTTCTTGTTCATTGCTGGTGAAAGTGCATAGCTAATAGTAGTGACTGTGTTGGATAAGAATGTTTTGTAGCTGAGAATTCGCTCAGTAGAGTAATGTTATTGTGTTCTTTGTATCTATTGTGGTTTCCATGGAAATAAAAAAGAGGCATTACTTTCAGAGCATCTTATGTGATTTTCTCAAATAAGTCTTGTCTGCAGCAAGATTACCCTTAACTTAGTTATAGTCATTTTCTTCTGGAAGATGGCAACGCGGATAACAGAAGCAAAAAACCATTCTAGGGAAGAATATTTTTGCTTTGCTCTTAATAATTCCCCTGCCCTTATCTTTTAGTCATTCTGTTCAGAAGTAAGATTTGCTGCCTTATAGAAAAAAATATCCAAAATATCCAAGCCAGCTCTCCCTTGTAATTGCTTGGGTCAGTTGCCAGTTCAGGTCATTTATGCTCAGGCAGTTGCCCAAAATACTAGTTCAGGCTCAATGTCTTGCTTTCTCATGCTTTCTCAGAAGCAGCAGGGCTGTCTTCCTCTGTATTGTACTTCATGGGGAGGATCTGAGGAAAAAACAGTACCTCCTGAAGAGGTGCATTTGTTGCAAGGAGCAAAGTTTGGATCGAGGAGGGACTAAGTAGTGCTGACCTAGTCAATCTGAGTTCCATTCAGTCATTGCTTTCGGTGTTCCTGTATCACAGTGACTAAACTTGTATGTTTTGTGATGCTTTCTCTTAAATCTTAGGGAAAGAAAAGAGCTTATTGTCCACAAGTGGAAAAATGATTTATAATAAATTACACGTAAACTTCTTACGTTTCAAAAGTTTTTTACTTGTTATATATGCACATTATGAAATTAGAAGTAATTTAGGACTAGAGGGAATGGCCTCAAACTGCACCAGGCTGGACATAAGGAAATACTACTTTTCTGAAAGAGTGGTCAGGCACTGGAATGGGCTGCCCAGGGAGGTGGTGGAGTCACCGACTCTGGAGGTGTTCAAGAAATGTTTAGACCATGTGTTTAGAGACACGGTTTAGTGAGAACTATTGGTGATAGGCAGATGGTTGGAATAGATGATCTTGTAGGTCTTTTATAACGTTCTTGATTCTATGATTCTATGATTTTTGTCTTCTTGCTTTCATGGAATCATAGAATGGTTTGGGTTGGAAGGAACCTCAAAGCCTACCCAGCTCTAAGCCCCTGCTGAGGGCAGGGCTCATGCTGCCTGGGGCCTCATCCAGCCTGGCCTTGAGTGCTTCTAGGAATGGAGCACCCACAGCTTCTCTGGGCAGCCTCTGTGCCAGGGCCTTACTACCCATTGGGTGAAAAATTTCCTCCTAATATCTAATTTAAATCTGCCCTCTTTCAGTTTAAAACCATTTCCCCTTGTCCTATCACTCATGTAAAAGGTCAGTCTCCCTTCTGTTTGTAAGTATTGGAAGGCTTCTATGAGGTCTCATAGAGCCTACTCTTCTCCAGGCTGAACAAACCCAGCTCCCTCAGCTGTTCTTCTTAGAGAGGTATTCCAGCCCTCTCATTACTTTTGTGGCCCCTCTCCAACAGCTTCACATTTTTCTTGTGCTGAAGGCACCAGGTTTGGCCTCAGTTCTCCAGCTGGGGCCTCACGAGGGCAGAGCAGAGGGGAACAATCCCCTCTCTCTCCCTGCTGGCCATCCCTCTGTTGATGCAACCCAGGATACAGTCGGCCTTCTGAACTGCAAGTGCACACTGCTGGTCCATGACCAGCTTTCTGTCCACAAGGAGCTTCAACTCCTTCTCCTGAGAGAAGGAGCTGCTCTCAATGGGTTCTTCTCCCAGTCTGTACACATATCTGGGGATTACCCTGACCCAAGTGCAACACCTTGCATTTGACCTCATTGAATCTCAAAGACATTTCTGCCTAGTAATTTTATTTTGCACTTCAGTGCTGTGGACAAAGGCTTTGTTTGTTGCAAAGTAAATAATAACAAAGTAAGTAATAAACAGCTCTGCTAATCATCTTCTTTCCAGATGTATCTGTTGGGTTCTGGGATGTTCACTGTAAAAGAACTTCTACAAGAGAAGAATCACAGGTTGCACTTAACACTAAGGTTTGTAATGTTTTTTTCTATTTAGAAATTATCAGTTTTAACACGTGATTAAGATGTAGTGTAAGTTGTCTGTGAGACAGGATGAAAACTTTGTTTTTATTTTCTTCTTTTTTAAGTTGTAGGCTACTATTAAGGAAAAAAAAAAGATTTTGTGTTGCATGATAGTTAAAACTTGCGGAACGAGACCTTTTTGAATATGATGAATTGTGTTAGATATTGTCTCTAAAAATATTATTAAAATCTATCTAAAAATATTATTAAGGCCAGTTTCATTTTTTTCATTTTGTCCTACCAGCTCAGTATATGTATGTGCTTTATTTTTCTCATGTTATTAATATTGGAAGCTTTTGTGGAAAGAGCATGTCTCAGGAGGGAGTGAAAAAAAGAGAGTGGGAGTCTGAAAAGTGATCCAAAAGGGAATATGTGAAATCCAGTGTGCATTGAAGTGGAGACTTGGAGAAGAATGAGGACAGCAGAATGACATTGAGAGTTATGATGTGTAAAAGCGCATTGTAGTAATGCGTATTAAAAGCAGAACAGGAATCCTTGTCACAGAAGACAAGGAAAAATCATCAAGAAGCATCATAGGAGAGACTGAAGAAGACAGCACTTGCAGTGTAAACATTATCAGCACTAGAATTATGTAACTCGGACACAGCTAACCAAAACATGAAATGAGCAAAGTTGTTTATGCTAAGAGGAGAGATGAATAAAGTTCAGGGCTTTTTCTGCAATGTGTTGTAAAAAAAAACAAAAACAAAAACTAGCACAATTTAACACAGGGAGCAGATGAAGGAAGTGAGTGAGAATACCAGATACCAGGGGTATAATGAGTGAAATAGTTTAATTTCTTGTAAGTGTGATGATAAGGGTGAAAAAGAGGAAGAACGTGAGGGTAGCAGTTTCATGTTTGTGTGATAAATGTGGCTATTTTTTAGATTTACTCTTTTGTGACAGAGTTGAAAATGGGCTTTCATAACTGCTTGTTTTTATATCAGATGTATTCTTATTATAACAGTCTGTGATGCATACAAGTCTTTCAATTGTCGCATTATTCTTCAGATGTATTAGCTGAATGCTAAGCAGTGTCTGTAAACACACTGGAGTTGGATATTTAGACCTTTTACTGTAGTCTTGTATGTTTATTTCATTTGCCACTCCAGTGTTGTCTTTTCCAGGGATTTACTGTTATTGTTATTATTTATCTTGGTTTTCGCAGCGTATTTTAAAACATAAACAATCTTAATATATCATTCATAATCTATCTTCAATTAATAGTATAGATCTTTGCCAAAATAATTCTGTGTCGTGGGACATGAGACAGCAGAAATGGCAGCAGTGGTAGAACTGGTACTGTTCTTGTTTTGTTTTGTTTTTGAGAACCAGCAAGGTTAGAACTTTTGCTATACTGTATTCTCATTCTCCCTCCCACTCTCCATCCCTTCCTCCTCCTCAGACATGTGTTCATATGGACTCAACATCCATCCCCACCAGCAAGATTGCTGCTGACCTGGAAGGGTCAGGAACAAAATTGTATCAGTTCTTGCTGTGCAGCTGCTCAGATGCTAGTGACCAAGGTCCCTGGGTGTTCTTGGCACTTGCTTCCGTGCACCTCTCTGATGCCTGGAATTATCTCCCACTTCAGTGTTCCTTCTTCCATTGAGGATCTTCACATTGTTGACCAGCTAGCAGTGCTGTGCCTGATGCGCTCCAGGATGTTCACAATATATATATATATATTTTTTTTTCACTATGACAAACTAATTCCTCCTTCTAGTTTTACAGAAGTATTGAGGCACACACATAGTTTTAGACTGTCTTCTATTAGGAGATCTGTACAATATATCCCTAAGCAACAAGGACAGCATTTTCTTATTTGTTTTGTATTTGTAAGATCATGTAGAATTAAGTTGCAAAGATTCCTATTGAAAATGTTTATGAAATTCAAAGATTAATAGTCTTTTATAAGTGTTCCCTTGTTGATAAACAGGTCCACCTCCAAAAAAATTTCAACGCAGAGTATTTGTTGCAGGTCTGCTGAAAGTGACCGTGTAGGTAACATTACAGTTATTGGATGGCAAATGGAGGAAAAAACTGACCAAAGGCCTCCAGTGACAAGGTCACCTGATACAATTAATGGAAGGGTGAGTATAACCGTTATAGCAGCTTCAGAAACATACAGATTTATTGCCTGCATTGAAATAAACTGTGTTGAGATCTGCTGTCAACTTTCCTGTCCATTTTGTTATTTATTAGTGTTTTCCAATTTCAAAGTATTGTGAGGAGCAGCCTAATGGAGCTCTTGTTGCTCATGTTTGGGTTTAAAATCTTGGGAAAAGTTTACAGTGATCGAGCTTTCACTTCAAGTGTTTATGGCTTTCATCAGAGTAGGTTTGTAGTACTGTTAGCATACCTACCACATTGGTGAAGTCATAAGCAGTTTCAATTCTGGAACTTTCACAGGCAGCTTTATTTAAAAGAAATACCTTAAAGGATGTTAATTGAACTGTTACTTTAATATTGACTTTTTTATGTGATCTGCTCAAAAAGGCTGAGTGCAGGTATAGGGATTTCTGAACCTAGACATATGCTTAAGTCTATAAATGTTGCGTGCAGAAGATACTGGTGATAATTGCAGCCATACCCATGTATCACAGTCACAATGTGTATTAGGATCAGTTTGTATCAGGTTGAACCTGTAATGGGCATAAATTGGAGTGTGTATTGCTGGAGCAGCTTTGAAGATTGTGAGGTACAATAACATGAAGTAATTGAAGGACTGGATAAAATTTACTACGACGTTTCGAACTGTGTAGTAGAATTAAATAAGAGTGCTTGAACTGGAGTGTTTAAGTGGATTTATTATTTCAACCAATGATAGATTTTGTCCACAGAAAATGTACGTGTAATATTTTTTTGAACATAGATTTTAAATATACTTTATGTTGAGTGTTCCCTTCAAGTCTGTCTAGAAGGGTCATCACTACACGTTACCCTGGCACTGAGTTTTTCTTTTTTTCTTTCTTTTTTTTTTTAGACTGTGTTACCAGTTGATGAAAGTTTAACAGAATCTTTAGGAATCAGATCCAAATATGCTTCATTACGGAAGGATGCACTACTGAAATCTGGTAAGCAGTGGGCTGTAACAAGTAGGATTTCAGTGTCTGTAAAAGCAAAGCTTCTTGCTCTCTGCTTTTAGCCCAAGGCATTTAAGCAGATGTTTTGCTGGAATGGGAACAGGGTACTGACAGAGCAGACATTTAGGGAAGAACAAGAACAAGAACAATTTAGTGCAAGAACAAATTATTTTATCATCTGCACTATCATTTTGCATAGTAAAAGCAGCAGAAGCAAACTTTCCTCATTACGTTGGCTGTGCCATAAAGTTTTCCATGTAATTCACCATTCATAAGCAGGGTTGGTGTAGTTTTTTTGACAGAGGGGAAGAGGAGAATAGAGAAAAACAGTTGCTTGAAAGATATTTTTTTTCTTGAAGAAAGATGAGTTTTCCAGCAAATGATTGCATGAGAGGAAAATGCACATTATGTAATAGAAGGATTTCAGAAGTTGAATCTGTGTTGTATTTCCTTAATGGTGTTTTAAATCATTTGGAAGCTTTTCATGTGAGTGTTAGTAGAGGGCTCACTGCAGAACATGCATCCTTGGAAAAGCTAGGCTGATGCCAGATCTGTATATCAGTGTGTTACAGCATGTCAGTGAATGAAATCCACTCACTTAAAACAAACAAACAAACAAACAAACTGAATAGATCTTGTACACTTTTGTCTTAAACCCTATGCATAAATAACATGGTTTTAATTCCCCAGTGTTTGGTGGTGCCATTTGCCGGATGTACCGTTTCCCCACCACTGATGGAAACCACCTGAGAATCTTGGAGCAAATGGCTGAGAGCGTGCTGTCATTGCACATACCCAGGCAATTTGTGAAGCTTCTTCTAGAAGAAGATGCAGCAAGGTGAGCACACACTGGTTTGCACAGGCAGTCACACAGCAGGGATGTGGCTGCTACTGAGTTCCCAAGGAATATGTAATATTGTGATATTTATTTACCTACTACATATGTAATATGTAATATTCCTTGGTAATATATGTAATATAACGGTGTTAAAGCACAGAGGCACTAAGGAAAAATAAAACAAGCAGCTCCTTGCTGATTGAGCTGTTACAGCAAACAAGATTTTATGATGTCAGCATGTGGGGACTGGGCTTCAATGAGAGATAACATGAGTGTAAAGGTGTGCTGATAGGAGAGAACTGTTGGCAGAATAAACAATTAGGATCATTCTGCCGTCATCTGCACGTAGCAGCTATCTGTTGTTTTTGAAGCATTCGTCACTCTTCAAGGCAGCATACTCATTTATTAGATTTATTTCCCTGCAGTTGTAGGCTATGGTTTGCAGAGGGTCATTAGGAGCGGTTTATGTGTTCTTTAAAAACAAAAACAGAATTTCTTTAGGGATGGTAAAAGAATTTTTATCTTATTTTTGAGTATTTGGCTTTAATTTTAGCTATGTTTGAATGCCACTTTTAGAGGCCTAATTAAGCCTGACTTTAACTAAAAATACAGGTATTTAGTGGTCTCAGTGTCCTATATTGACACATTTCTCTCCTTTGGGATACTGTGAAAGAAAATCAAATGTTAATCCATATGAGCAGGCAGAAATAGTTTACAGTGGAGGCAAGTATTTTTTTGTTTTGCAGAACTCATGACTTTTCACAAGAAGATGGCAGTGAGAGCTGTCACCTATGGAAAAAAAATTCTGCATTATGACAGAGTTTCTAACATCCAGGGGGATTTTATATGCTGTTTTGTTTTTTAGAAATGTGTACTTGCTAAGGAGTAAGGTCAGTTGTGTTAGGGCCTAAGACTTGTAGGAAAAGAATGAACTACCTTGCATAGCTATCTTGCTACACTTGTGGTGGAGGGGCCTTGGGATGCACCATTACGTGTTTAGGTATGAGTTATTCATTGTTTATTTTATATCTTTGGTTCTCTACAGCTTTCCTCACAATACATTCAGAAGCTTTTATTCATTATGACATACAGCTAAGATAATGTAAACATTTACCAAGCTTACCCATAAGGTGCCATCTGGGATAAATGTGATTTAAGATCTTGAAGATAATAAACAGAAAATTTGGATGAATGGGGAAAATGGATGTGGCTTGTAAGAATGTGGGCAGTGAAGTTCCTAAAAGCCTTAACCATAAAAAGTGACTGCTCAGAGGCCTTGCTAAAGTCATACAGTGATTGATAGATGAATACTGCGTACAATTCCAGCTTACTAACAGCCCACGTGATGGCTAATGTGAACTCTGTATTCTCTGAGTTGCGTGGCTGAAAGGTAAATACCTCTTCCGTGTAATCTCCAAGAAAGATTTCCTTTGCTCAGTTCAGCTGAGATAAACCACAGTGATGTGCAGAATTCTTTTCTGCCAGTGCTTTAATGTTTCTAACTGAACAATTGTTTTTCTTTAAGGTCTGTTACTGTTACATTAGTGCTGAAGTAGTGCCCTGTTTTGATACAGTGTAGGAAATGGCACATTTGAATACAAACTGTATTCAGATGGATATCTCAGATTTTCCTCCATTTGCTGTTTGTAGCCCAGAGGAATGCTGAGCAGCTACACAGGCCCAGCTGCTCCTGTCTTAACAATATGGTAACTTGTAAAATGCCTTTGTATTAATTACAGCTGTTGTCTCTTATGTAAAACTGCTCTGGCCCAGAACTCTTTGAAAGGGAACATCTTACCAGGGGATATTTTGACTACCTACTTGTTTATGACATGCACATCCCCTGCTGTCTTAGCCACGTGGAATAAACAAGGAAACAAAGTTTTAAGCTGTGAATTTGCTTTAGGAAGACATGGGCTCAAATGCCTGGTGTGCTTTGAGAAGGGAACTTGACTAGGTGGTCACAGAAACAGTTTGCAAGATGAAATAAGAAGTGCCTTTTTCCAAATCATTGATATGTACAGTTTACATTGTTGCATGTTGGAAAATCAATCTGAAGCTTTTTTTGGAAGTTTGCCTGGTGTTAATTCGGTCCTACCTACTGTGGAGTAGAAATTATTCTGCCAAATGCTCCCTCAAATTATATAAAAACAAATGGTTAAAGCTGTGGGTTAGGAGTATTGAGAATCAGCAGCAAAAAATCTTCTGAATCTTTTTGACAGATGATTGTTGTACATTTTCTTTGGTGATGTTCTGTTGAATTCTCCTAGCCAGGAGCTTTTCTGTTCAGATCTGGGGGTATTCAGTCATCCTGTATTCCACCTAAAGTGAACCTGCAGATTAAGACTTTGTTGGGTGACCTTTTGTCTTTCCAAAACCTTATTGATGCTTTCACTTCTTAAGTCTTCCATGCCTGACCTTAAAAAAACTGTCCTGTAGATGATCTGGCCAGCTGAGATATTAATTGTAGTGTTGGGTGTTGATCTCCCAGCTAAGATCTCTCACAGTTGTGATTTAGTTAGAGAGCAACCAAAGTTCTGTGGAGTGGATCTTCATAGTCCCAAGTCACCTGACACAATGGCAGTGCCCACCATTTGCAAATCATCAAATTGTCTGAGGGCAGAAGCTGTGGAAAGCTGTGGAAAGCTTTGGTTTTCACTAAAACCTGGAGTTCTTGGGGTACAGTGTGTTCTGCTTGAAAAGAACATCAGTTCCCTGGGAGAGGGCTCAATAGCAATGCTTTGGGACATATTTGGGAGTGCTTTCCCAGTCTGGTGACTAGGCTAGACAGGAGTGAGTTCAGAATGCATGAGAATGGTGCTACACTGCTGTAGTGTGAAACTTGGTCAACTGGACAATGGAGCTGAACCTCTTTTTTTTTTTTTTTTTTCTTTCTTTCTTCTTCTTTCCCTAGGGTTTGTGAACTAGAAGAACTGGGAGAATTATCTCCTTGTTGGGAAAGCCTTCGGCGACAAATAGTTACTCAGTACCAAACAATTATTTTAACTTATCAGGAAAATCTAACTGACTTGCATCAGTACAAAGGTCAGCAAGATTTATTTTTTATAATAAAATGACACTTCTCAATTGTGCTTGTTAGTGAGTTAAAAAAAAAATAATTACTATTTTTAGATTATACTTATTTATTAATGATTGTTACGAGGTTGATAATGATCTAGAAATATTTGTCTGCTCTATTAATCCTCTTATTTTACCTGAATGTATAGTAGAATTATGAGCAATAACAAAAAGACCCCTCTTCTTGTATGTTTTTTCTTTGCTTTTCTTTTAGCATGTTGCAGGTGATGAATGAAACCCTTTGAATATTTTAGCTTAAGCAGAGGGACAGTTTTTATACAGTCTTTTTTCTGATTTCTTAGGTCCTTCGTTTAAAGCCAGTAGCTTGAAAGCTGACAAAAAGTTGGAATTTGTTCCTACGAATTTACATATACAGAGAATGAGAGTCCAGGATGATGGAGGATCAGGTACTTGCTTTTTCTTTCTTTCTTCACTTTGTTCTGTTTCTTTTTTCATTTTTCATAGCCAAGTTCCCACAAGCTGCTGTTCTGTGTTATTAATGCTACTTGGCATTTGTATAGCACCTTCTACTTTGAATTCCAAATCTCTTTGTAAAAAGAGGTGTTGGTATAGTTATCCTTGTTCTACAAGATCCCTTGATTTGTGTCAGAATAGTAGAGATACTGTTTCTTGCTTATTGTTAAATTCGTGAATTTTTTCTCAGGAGCCATCATAAAGGGTAATGCAAAATCACACCAGTTTGTTCACATCAAACTTTTTTCTTCGTAAATAACCTAAGTTATTTCTTCTTTTGGCAGTAATTCCCACTAACCATGGACATACACTCGTTCTGTGTATCAATGTTAGGGATTCCACTAGTGGCAAGTTTGGTGGAAAGGCCAACTCAGCCAGACAGACTTGTAGATTAACAAGTGAAGGACCTGCATTCGAGTAGGGTTCTTTCAACTCAGAAGTACCTGATGAATTTCCAGAGCTAAATGATACAGTTTTATATATCCTTCAAAACACTGGCATGAAGCTTTAGATAATTACTTTCAGAATAGTTTTGGAATTTCCACAACTGTTTGCATAAAGATCACAAGCTTTCATTTGTAAGTCCTTTTTGTCCATCCCAGATCAGAACTACGATATAGTCACCATAGGAGCACCAGCAGCTCATTGCCAAGGCTTCAAATCAGGTGGCTTGAGGAAAAAGCTGCATAAATTTGAAGAGGCAAAGAAACAGTAAGTAGAAATGTTGTTGTGTCAGCTGATGTCATGTCCTTTCCTGACAGTCTGTGCTCAGTGATTTGAAAAAGCATTCCATTCTTTGTTTTTCTTGCACCTCACTCAGTGGTTCTACTATACACTGTAAAGTTTATTCTGTATTTTCTTCCGAAGGGAAGAGGAGAAACAATTTCCCCTGTACGTTTCTCTATTTCTTTACTGATAGGTCTTTTCTACTAGTTCTCTCATCCTGCTAGAGTGATCCTGCTACCCTATAGTGTCACTCTGGGGGGAAATTTTCCTCCACCGGTACTCATTTAAAAGACGATTAACAGTTGTGTAGCAATTTACTCCTATTTATCTTAAAAGTAAGAAGGCCCAAATAACATAGCTATCCCGATAATCGTAATAGGCTTTTGATGCAGTGGAATAGAGAATCAGGCATCCCATTTTATCCAGTCAGTTCAAGTAGACATTTCTGTCTTGGAGCATTTGCTACAAGGGAATACAGAAATATATGCTATTTAGGAATATAGAAATCTTACAAAAAAATGGTCTGATGTTTGAGACTATCATAAATGCATTGTGAAAGACATTGTACTCTATAAATGAAACCTACTGTCATGTATTAAACCAATCCTGTGGGCCACCAGAAATTCAGCTCCCTTGGGAGATTTTTGAGGATATGCATTTCTTCATAGCTGTAGTATAAAATAGGTTCTTAAGATCTCCCTGGTTCTTCTATTTTATCATAAAATCCAGTATAGTAGAATTGAGTTCCATCTCCTCAGTTTCACTGTTACACAGATATTGTTCAGTTCTTTCTCCTTTCTTTGGCAAAATTGCACGTACTGCATCCACAACATTTCCCAAGAACAACACATGGTCATCTGGCAACCTGTGTTTTTTGCTTACAAGTTTAATCGTATGTACCTGCATTGTTGAAAAGATGACTCAAATATGTTATTCCCCACAAACATTTGTTTTGTTTTCTGCTTCTGGTATTTGCTAACAATCTGCTAATTTTATTTTGGTTTTTTGTTTTTTTTAGCAGTTATGAGGAGTGTTGGTGAGTTTTCTGTTTCTGAGAGTTCTGTAGAGAGGGCTTCTGTTCTTTGGTTTGTTTTCTTTTTCTTTTCCTTCTTTTCTTTGGCAAAGGTGTGGTGTGTTTTAACGTGTGCAGGGCTTTTTTAATGTCATGCATCATGGCATCCCTAATTGTGCTCTAAATAATCGTAGCTGCTTTGTAGAACATGAAGGAACTTCCTTTCATCTGCAATGTTTGCTTATAATGAGCAGCTTCCTGGATCTCTCTAAGCATACTAGAAAGCTAAGAGCAGAACATGAAAATTTTGCGTCTTTGCCTCTGTTATTTCCAGTGCAAATCACTTAGAGAAATCAGAATCACAGAATAGCCTGGCTTGAAAAGGACCATTATGATCATCTAGTTTCAACCCCCCTGCCATGTGCAGGGTCACCAACCAAATCTTCTGCCAGTGGTCCTTGAACCTTTGTAGTTGTAGATTGGGCATGGTTTATATTTTTTGTAATCTATGTCTGCATGTTATGGTGCTCAGTGCTATGAAAATGAAACTTTATGGTTCAGCAGTGCAGAAGTTCTGCTCTAAAACACTCATATTGAAGGCTGAATGCCTTGAACTGAGAGTTTAAGCAGAAGCAAGCCTGTGTTTTTACTTGCTGATACAACACAACAGGAGCTGTTCATTTGAAAAAGCAATTGCAGGTTGGAAAGTGGATTTATGTGAACTTTATGCCGTAAAATTTTTCTCCAGTCATCCCAGCAAATCTGTGTGATTAAAAGTGTAACAATTTAAATCGGATCTCAGTATGCTGCATGGCCTTTTCTGCCGAATACGTCTTTTTGCATGTTGACTACACTGTCATAGAAAAAGATTGCTCAGAGGAATTGTCACTGAGATCACTCATCAATGTAGAGCACGAATCATGTACAGTGAAAGTCCTAAGAGCTAAGATTAATTTGCTGTATAACCTAACAGCACTGGGGAGCGGTTGCTCTCTGCTCCAGTTGAGTGGCTGCCCAGAGGGACTCTAATAACAAAACTCAAGACTCACTTCTGCACTTCATCCTTTGAAAATGAATTTCTCATCTTTTGTAAAGGAGCTCAGGCAGATATAAGATCAAGGTCCTCTCTTGCCTCAATATCTCTCAAGGGGCGAGAACTGGTATTTGTTGCACTGATTTTAAAGCATGCCCCATGCAACTCTCATGTGTTACCTCACAGACACTGCAGAAATGAACAGTGTTGCTCTAGGAATAGCAAAGGAATTCAGACTTCTCAGATGCAGTGACCTGAGGCAGCTGTGCTTGGAAAAGAAGCTCTTCTCCATGCAGACCCAGCAGCACTTCTTTCTTCAGGCACTGCTGAGCTCAAGGTTTACAGTAGGTTCTTCTGTATTGTACTACACTGAAGCCATTTGTGAGTGGAAAAAAAAGGAGTAACATTAAGATAATATTGAGTGGATGTCACCTCATGCTTGTTGCTACATCATGAATGGGCATCACACTTGAGACAGCAGGAGCTGAAGTAAAGGCCTGATCTCTGTGTAGATTTCTCACTGGGAGATCAGAAAAAGAGGATTGTTCTTGGCAAAGAGGAAGTTTTGGTTTAAATGAATTTCCTAAGCTAAAAAGAAGTTTTTGTGAATAGTTTCTCTCAGTTAGGATTAACTAACCCTTCAGAAGTGCTGCAATCGCTTCATCAGATACAGGCAAGTGTCCAAAATGGATCTCAACTACAAAATTAGCTGCTGTAGATGTCTAAACACAGCATGTGAATGCTCATCTTCCCCACTACCAAGTAAATGGTCTTAGTGGAGCTGCAGTGTACCAAGATAAAGATATATTTTACTTGTATAATTTATTTCCATTTCTAGGTGGAAAAGGCTGGTTTGGTATAGCTTTGTGCAGTTAGAGCTGTGTCTGCAACAGAGACCGTTGTACCACAGCCATAGTGTAACACAGTGTGTGCTCACCAGGGCAGAATCCTTGGGTTAGCCTGATATATAATTTGCTTCTTATGTCTCTTAAGATTGCTTTTGCTGGAGTAACTTTAGTCAGCCTGGCAATTGAAGGAAAGTGGGATTTACTCTAGTGGGATTTACTAGCTGAAGAAGGTTTTGTTAATATCACACTCTCTATTAGTATTGGAAAGAAGGTGGATTTCCTTTTCTCAATGCTAGGGTGACAACAATAGCTGTGTGACAGCACTGTTACAAACCAGGTCTCAGTGAAGTGTCTGTGTTGTAAGGAGAGAATGGAGCAAGCTGTCACTGCAAATGCTGGTTCTGTCTCAGAGGGCAAAATCTATCCCATACATTCTCCTCAGCAAAATTGTCCCTCTGGTATACGAGCTCTGCCCTCAGACGCTTGGCATAAGGGATTAGTAAATCTGCATCCTAAGGCTTTCAGTAAGGCAGAGAAGGTTCTAAGATCATGCTCCTGCTGTGCAATTGCCAACTGGCCTTTCACTGTTGATTGCTAGGTAAATTATTGTTGTCTGCAATTAATTGTCTAGCATGCTACTGCAAAGTGTGTACCTCTAGAGCCATTTTACACCTAAAATCTGTCTTTCTTTTTCAGCACTTCAACAGGTTCCCAGTCAATAATATACATTCCACAGGACATTGTTAGAGCAAAGGAAATCATTGCACAGATCAACACCCTGAAAACTCAAGTGAGCTATTATGCAGAAAGGCTTTCACGAGCTGCCAAGGATAGATCAGCTAATGGCCTTGAAAGAACGCTTGCCATCCTGGCAGATAAGGTAGGAGAGTAATACATCTTCGCACTGAAAAACGCTGTTATCTTTTTTTCTCCCTTTCTTTTTTTTACTTTATCTGGTAGTGTATTATAAAATGCATAGTCTGTAAAAAAAAAAAAAAAAAAATTAAAAAAATCAAATCTGCTTATTTGCTGCACTTTTTTTCTCCTGTTCTTCACACTCCCTTGCCTTGAGAATGGAGAACAATGTCCTCTGATTGCCTCTATTGATTCACTGTAATCCAGAAATGAACATTTCTTCATTTTCTATTATTTCTTTCTCCACAACCATGTTGTTTCTTTTAATGCCCCTCTGAGTCATATGTCAAGCAGCAGCAACTGGGCAAAGCTTACATAGATGAAACGCTTCTGTAGTATTTCACTGGTGAAATAAGGAATAATGGTGACACAGCCTTTGCCTGAGTTAGTGATTGAGTCAGTTATTTCTTGACATTTGTTAACAGAAGACAGACTATAGGCAGTCATTTACAGGGACAAAAGCCAACTACAGTCTTAGTGACTGCTTCTGATCCTGAAGTAGATCAGGGTTCTAAATGGCAGCAATGGCAGTGGCATATGCTCAGTCCGTTAACCATAAATTGTCCCAGTTGAGGGGTTATGTATACCTTTGTAGGCTACAAAAGGTAATGTGACCACATGCAAATGTCTTAGTAATAATATTCACTCTAAATGGCACTGCAGCATATATGATTAATCCACAGGATTTTCTACAGCTGGACAAAGTATACACACAGCATAGTGAGGGCTTTCTCTTATTTAGTGGACAAACAGGTCTTTTTTTTTTCTTTCATATTCACATAACTTATCCTTTAATACAAGACTACTAATAAAGGAAACAGGTTGTATTGATCAGTAGTTACATTTTCAACTTTTCTCTTAAGTCTTGTGTGCAATGATTTGAGACAGATAGGTGAAATATAAACATGTCTGAACATTGTTTGAAGGTTTCTTCAAATGGAAGGTGAAGTGCAAATAGCACTGTTAGGAACTGCACATTTAGTTATTTATGCACATTTATTACTGCATATTGTTTTCAGTAGCTGCAAGACTTTGGAAACCTACCTTTCTGTTCGAGTATCCTATGTAGCTTCTCAGAGACTCCAAAGCAGTTGTTGTTTTCTTTGCAGAATACTAGTGCATGTTTTTTATTCTTTCTGTAAAAGAATATAATAAAGATTGTGTACAGAATAATGGAAAGGTCATTAAAATGTTGGGTTATTATTGCTTTTTAGACCCGGCAACTCGTCACAGTCTGTGACTGCAAGTTGTTAGCAAATTCAATACATGGACTAAATGCTGCAAGGCCAGATTATATAGCTTCAAAGGCATCTCCAACCTCTGGAGAAGGGGAACAAGTGATGCTGAGGAACGATCAAGATACACTAGTGGCCAGATGGACAGGACGAAACAGCCGATCTTCTCTGCAGGTGGACTGGCATGAAGAGGAATGGGTATGTTTGCTCTGTGGGGTGATGATGGAGTTTCTTTTCAGTTTTTGTTTGCTGTTCTTTTATTTGTAATGTCTGTATCTGCTCATGAGTATGCTTAGGTTTCATATTTTGGAGTATATTTGTATGCATCTTAGTCACCTACTGTAGGAACTGGTCAACTAGCAAAGGCATTCCGTCTACCCTGTGTGCATTTACTGCTCAGCACAGGGCTACAGACTGGCTTTAATAAATAATTCTGGGTCTTCTAAGCAGCAGAGATCATCACAATTTGTGCATTTATTTAAGTCACTTCCAAGGGAGAATAAGCAGCTTTTAAAGTAAACTAACCATACTACAAAGGGCTCTTACGGTTCTCCATAATGAAGCATATTTTGCTTGTGGTAGCTATACAGTTCAGTATTCTGAACTTTTCTCTGGTTTTGTATTCTCATCTAAATATTTGGGACTTGCTGTCCGTTTCTGTTTTGATGATGAACAGCTTCTAAAAAGTATTTGCACAAAAACTGCCAGTTGACACAAGAATTGGTCCATGTAAATTCTGTCACTGTGTAGTATAAATTGAAGTAAATTAAATCTCAGAGATGATCAGGGTAACTTAAAAAAACAATTAATTGTTCAAATTTAGAAATGAGATCCAATTCATTTTGGAAATGGATCCTTGCTGATTTTGTTTTGGCATGCTTTGACTGAGGGTCAGGCTTAAAATAATAACAAGCTAATAAGGCCAGTTCATTTAATTAGATGCTAAATATAATATACTAATTTTATCTATTACTGAGTTACATAAGTACAAAAGATGTATGTTTGTTTATAATTATTATGCAATCTTTTTAAAAGTGTTTTTTCCTATTATTTCAGTTAATTGTATTGTTGAATAAGTTTATCTGCAGTACAAAATCAATAGATCATTAACACCAATTCTTTGACCAGCTTCCATGAAAGTAGCATTTGCATTTACTGAAATAATCACTTTTAAAAATAGAGCAAGAGATCAGCTTATACCTGACTAAATGGAGATATTCTTCTCTTTCACCAAATTTCTGAATTTAAAACTATTTTCTGCATTTAGTTTGCATTTGGGCTTAGCCATGCATGTAAGGAAATGCTGGTTCTTTTTTCCTTTTTTCCTGGCTTTGAAAAGAATAAAGAATATAATCTCCTGCTGCCTTTTTAAAGGGAGGAAAGACTGTCACTGAATTGTAATTGCTCTGAGCTTTAAGGAGTTGAACCTTTAAGGGAGAAAAGTAAACGTTTATCAGCCAAACTGGCAAAGCATTTCCTTGTCAAACATTAGAGTCTAAAAGAATAAGCAGCAGTGCCAACTGTAATAGTGAATAGTAGTGAAGGAAGAGGCACTTAAAATTGTTCAGCAAATGTACTTCAAAGGTAACTTTACAATTCACCATGCACTGACTTTGCTACATATTGCTGACACGCTGGCATACATTATTTATAGAGAGAGAGTCTGCGTGTGCACTAATGTTGTAATTCTGAGTACACAGAAACTTTGCAAAAGGACTGGGACTGAAATTATAGGAGAAAAATGGAGGGATTTGTTACCTAATGTCTTTTTTTCTTTTTAAGTTGAGAAAGGAATGTTTTCTTTTAAGGAGAAAGTTTGGTTGAATGTTGACAAAAGTCTGGAGTGCATTATACAGAGAGTGGACAAACTTCTCCAGAAGGAGCGCCTGCAAAGTGACAGCTGTGAAGACGTTTTCCAGTGCGACATCAGCTGTACTAGTAAGAAAGGTAATCGGGACACCCGTGCCTACTGGATAAATCCAGAAGATGTAAATGAGACCTCATCTTCCTCACCACCAACATCCTCACCACCACCATCATCCACCCCATCCTGTGCATGCCATTCTCTCAGAAAGACAAGTGCGTATGCCAGACACCGCTTCTCACTTCTGCTCTCTCGCTGTGCGCTGGCATCGTTTCTAAGCCTCATGACATTCTTCCACGTGTCTTTATTTCAGTGCTGGTGCTACACCCTGTTGTCAGGCAGAGAGGGCTGGTGGTGTACTGGCAGCTGCAAAGTCCATAACTTTGAAATCCTAACCTCACTGAAATCGTCGCTAAATCTCTCACTAATGGCAATGGCTTTTGGTTTTCCTGCTGATATTTTAAGCTAGTAGAACAGGTGTTTGGGTTAGCATATGTCCAAAATCACCTCTGGTAGCTTTCCTCTTGGCTTCAGCTTCTTTGCAGCGATTAAAGCTTATTACAGTGAGCCTCTGTAAAAGATTAAATAAAGCACAAGAGAAGTGATTTGCTAATGATCCCAACTGGGCTGCCAAAGTGTACGAGGGGAGCCAAGTAGTCCCGTTAGGCTGAGCTCAGCTTGGAAGAGTGAATCTATGGGAGGTTAAAGCAGATTTTAACCCAAACTGTCAAAAGCTGTGGTGCTGAAGGGCTCAATTAGTTAGGCTTCATATAGCTGGAAGGTAGGAGTTGGCAGGGTGAGGAAGACGCGAATGAGAGATCCATATTAGTTTAATGCAGCCTTGCATTAAGTTTCAAAATTATTTTAGTTATGTATGTACCTATTTGACTTCTTTTCATTTTAGTTACTTGTGGCCATTGTAGTCTGACTGTTTTAATAGATCAGGTATGCCCAGAAAAAGTGAGATTTTGTGTTTTCATTTCCTTTTGTTCTGTTCTGTCTTACCGTTTGATGGCCTTTTGTGCATCTGTGACTTCATGTCCATTCCATTGGTAATGTTATAGTAAAGTTGGAAGACAGTGCCTGTAAGAAAAAGAAAACAAGGAATTGAAAAAAACAAAAGTTAGTATATTTGTAAAGCTCTTGTTACGTTTGATTTGCTTAGTATCTTAAATAACAATACTTTTCTAAATTAGACTGACATTTGTGCGTGTTGTAAAGAAGACTATAATGGGAGAGTTGGGTCTTGATTCAAAATGTTTTCTATTAATTTTTTACTAAGTTTTACCATTTTGATGCCTTCAAATGTCATTATTTGCTGGCTAGTTTAGGTAGCATTTACATGAAAGTTTTATCAGTGAACTTCATATACTAGAAGTATTATGTTGTTCATATTTAAAAAAATATAGGAAAAATCTGTTGTGGGTGATAACAGAATCTTTCCCCAAGGCATTTCTATGCTGGAAGCATCTTAGAACAATCATTTTCTTTCCGTTTACCCAGTATTTTCAGATAATTTTTTACATCTGCTGAAAATCCTGACACCCATGCAGTGTGAAGATGGAATTAGTTGCATTTACCTACGAAAGGTTTTGTTTGTATCAGAGTTTACAGAACCTCTCACTGTGTGCCTCCCAAAATGGAAAACAATTCTTCCCAAATCCACAGAATCTGACACAGATAAATCAGTAAGCGTGGCAAGCTTTAAAGCTGAGGGACTTGCTGCCATTTCCCAGTGTAAGGGCTAAATCTGAATTCTGTCAGCCGGCGTTGGATAAATGTAACTTAATGCTGGAAAGGGAATCTTGTTCCTTAGGTGTCTGGTCTTAATGAAAAGTTTGAGCTAAATTGCACTTGAGAAATTCACTGTAAGCCAGGGCAAGCCAGGTGCTTGATCGCATTTTATTATTAAATTGTATTCTTTTAATTTTTTTAAGTGTTTTTAAGTGTTTTTAAGTTCCCTTTCTGCATCACTTTCCACAACTGATGATGGGAATAGCTGAGAGAGACAAAATACTCTCAGTTCATAATGACAACGTTTTAATGCTTTTCTTTCTCATACGCTCATAGAACTAACGGTTTTTCTGCTACTTATTCTGAGCTGCGAATAAATGACACTGAGCAGAGAGTAAACAATATTTTTATTTTTTTTTGTGGAAAGCAAAAAGCAACAATTGAAGATAGTTCCAGAACTGGTGAGAGAGCAGAATGTTACTGAAACACTCAAGAGCATTTCTCTAGAAATGAATGCTTGCAGAAGAAAATACTGCCCTAAATGGTAGAAGGGAGAGTTAAGATTACACTTGCAGCATGGATGCCTTAATTTTCTGTGAAGTGCATTGAATTTGCTGCTAGTCTTTTGCTATTTTGAGTAGCAGCCTTTCAGCCAGCTTATTCTGTAGTTGCACTGGACCAGTGTTCTCAAATGGTGCCCTGTGAATCACTGGAATTGGCAGCGCACTCGCTGGTGATCCACAGAGACCCACTGAGCTGGCGGGTGCTGGCTCCAGATCCCTGTCCTCGTGTCTCCCTGATCTGAAACAGTGAGTGAAGAAGGCAGCTTGTGCTATTGGTGCCCACAGGCAAAGGAGTCTATCTGCTGAGCTCCTGTTCACTCAGTGAAAGAGTTTGAGAACCCTGGTGTTGAGCATTTGAGTTGCTTATGTTTTGACTGTGTTGCTGCTCCTTAATCATGCATGTTGCCCCTCCATTTCTGTGCAGATTGCAGCCCCGCTCCGGAAGAATCTGCGCCAGGTATGTGCATTCATGGCTTCTGCTTCTTCTGAAAATTCCAAGTTTTTTGTTCAGGCCGACTGTTTTCAAATGTCAGTGTTCTGCAATATCACATGACTTACCGAAACATATTGAGAAGTTATTTCCTATATAATAGTTCAAGCATGTATCTGGTAACTTCTCGGGTGTGGGAGAACACTTGTTTGGTTTGGAGAAACCAAAGTGACAACTGACTACTGTAGGTGACAGTGACTTTCCAAATAACACTAAAGTCTATGGGAGTCTGACTTTCGTGACCTTTCAGTCATGTCCTTTTGTACGTGCAACGGAACTCGACTTTCTGAATGAGATCTCAAACAGAACACGGAGCAGTCAACAAGGCTGGTGGAAAATCTGTGTTGGGTGTATACAGCGAGCAGTACTGGGCACTGCAAATCTGATGTGTCAGAATACAGAATTTGGAAGACTTTCCTCACACTGTTAGTCTTCTTTTCTCTCCCCTTGTACTTTTACACTCTGGTGTTGCCTTTCCGAAGTCTCCCTTCTGGATGGCTGTAATCTTATCCATTTGAGAGCAGGTTAATCTCAACACTGTGGTGGCTCGTTCTTGGTCCTGTTACACTGTGGTCTAGTGAAATACACAGGGTTTAGTGAAATACATGAAAAGTAGAGCCCCTGCGCAGGTAGGATTTGCATCTTCAGAGAACCTAATGGTTTTCTTCCCAGCTCTCCACCTTGTTTCCTTCTATCACTGGGAAAGTGCTTTTAATGAATAAAATTCATTTTGCACAAAGTTGGGGTTGCTGGAACATCTCTATAGTCCTTGCAAGCTATGAATGAATATTGTTTTAGTTATTTTTAAGATTGGAGTAGTTAAAAGCAATCAGGTTACCCCAGCTATGCACCCAGATGCACCCCAACTGCATCTTGAGCAGAAATGGCTGAGGCAGCAGTGCAGTAAAGTACTTAATTAGACATTGGTGTCTAATGTACAATGCAGAACATCTAAAGCAGATGACAAGCTTCCTGTAGGTTTATTCAGTGTCAGTCTTTAGACAGAGTAACTTTCTATCATGAAGCAGAAGCCTCTGATTAGGAAGTGGGATTTGTGTCCAAGATGAGTCAACAGCTAGGCTGTGATTTTAAATGTATAGCAACTCACTGAATCTTCACTGTCTCAGGCCCTTTGCCAAATCATTCTCCCTCTGGATCTGTGCATTGGAGTCTATAACTAGTTTTAAAACGCTCTGGTCATCTCGCAGAACATAAAAGCTGTGCTCAGAGTGGATATCACATAAAAGTTACTGCCTTCTGGTGTGTAAAGGTGCCATTGATTGATTGGATAGAAGATATTCTTGCAGAATTAAGATTTTGTTAGGTAAATTATGAGCAGTAGACAGAAGAAGGATCGGGAAGTCCTGGTGAACACTTTCAACTTTATTTAAACTCTGTCAGTGAAATATTTTGACCTCATTTGAACCTGTCATTCCTTTTGTTGTTGTTTACTTTTAAGGACAACTGCCATTGATCAAACAGTTAACAGCAGCATATGTCTGTGAAGCAGGTTGTGAAAAATATTTAGGATTTTGCTAATTAGCAAGGGGCTTTTTCTTTCATGGCCAGTGTCTACAGCCAAGAAGACACGCAGCAGAGAGGATTTTTGCTTATTACCCTAGATGAGCTGTTGCATTGTATGTGAGTTCTGTGAGAAGAAAACATCTGAAGATTGCTTTATTTTCAGGCATGCTGGTGTACCATCAGTGTGGTTTGTGATTACCAGAGATAAATTTATCTTCCAAATGAGGTACTGCCAAGCACACTGCAGTCTCTACTGAGTTAACAACTGCATTCATGTGAAATACTGGTGTGCTAGAAGATATCCTCAGTTCTTTCTGTCGATTTATGGAAAAACGCTTAAATGTATTAAGAGAAGTGCTCTGTTGCTATCATCTGTATTTTGCTTTTTGGTCATTTACAGACCCATGTCAAGGCAGCAATTTTATTTTGAGAGAAAAATACTTAATGGGATGTAAAAGAAAAGCTGTAGTTCCTTGGCTTTTCTTCTGATGTTCCTTACGTTCTTTGTGGCAATGGAACAGAGCCAAATAACTTCCCCTTTGTGAGGTTTATAGATTATCTATCTACCACATGGAACAAAAGCAAAAAGGATACTTCTGTTAATCTTGTCAGCTAAGCTTCTTGTAGCTGACTTCCAAAGTTCCCTGTGTGGCTGATTATCAAAGAAACATTTATTGTTGCTAGCTCTTCAGTCCTGCAATTGAGTCAAAATCACAGTTTCCTTTCAAAGGCTTGAACTGACCCGGTTCATGTGGGCTTTGAGCTGCATGATGCCATGACTGTACAGCCAGCCAGTCTGGGGTCACTTGTCTTGTGGTTGTGGTGCTTTTTATCTACAAAAACGCATTGTCTTTCCCTGTAAAAAGAGAAGTTTTCTTCTCTTTCAACGTTCTGTACATTAAAGAGAGTGATTTTTTTTCTGTTCTGCTTTCTCCTAACATTGCAGAGAGAATGGTTTTTGGTACAGGATCTGAGTAATATTTCATACAGTCCTGGAAATGGTTTTTAAAAATTGGTGAGAAAAAAAGATGAAAGAAGGAGAGAAAAGACACTGAGACTATGAAATATGTTAAGATAGAGCAATTTCTTTAGGCAGAAAGAATGATAAAATGTTTGGGGTACTAAAACAGGACTTTGGGAATCTAAATGTATTTCTTCACTTCCTGTGTAGGACCTTGAGCAGTGTCACTGTGGGACATAGTTCATGTGTTTCAGTCAAAGTCAAACTCCTGATACCTTCAAGGGTTTGGCTAGCTCTCATCTACATCACTAGACTTAGTGTTTCTTGCTAGCTTGATGTAGACTTTCAAAGCTACTTAGCAGACATGAGCATGTGAAAGAGTACCTTCGCCTCTTTGATTTTTGACTCCTGCAAATGGAAAAAAAGCATGGTCTTACCTAACTGAGGATGAGTATTTTTAAGATGGTGAGGCATTGAACGATATACCCGATTCCACAAAAGGCAGAGGTGTTTGTGAGAAATCTCATTCACAGAGATGGCTAAAGAGATGTTCCCTATGCATCTAGTTATGCAGTGGGCTCCATATTGACTGTCCCTGTGTGCACTGTGAAAGGGTGTGTTTGAATGTGTACGCAAAGTTATATGCACAAGAGTGTGCTCATCTTTCTGTTAAGGCTTTCTAAATCAGCCATTGTATGACTTGTTCTGTGGCACAAACTGGGGAGCTATTACATGGCTGGGAAAGACTTAACAGCCTCAGACAGTCAAATTCCCCACGTTTTCCTCGTGCGATAACCGCTGTGTATTGATAACAAGCAGGGAGTAACTGGCCAGCCAAAATGAAATGAGCATTGCATGTGGATTATCAACAACCTTAACTTGCTACAGTAATTTGCTCCTTAACATACATTTGTTTGTTTCAGATAAAGTACTTACTTAAAGTGCTGTTAATTATTTATTTCAACCAGGCGAGTGGAGCGAAGCCCTTTATCCTTTGCTGACGACTCTCACGGACTGCGTGGCCATGATGAGTGACAAGGCCAAGAAAGCCATGGTCTTCTTGTTAATGCAGGACAGTGCCCCAACGATAGGGCTGTGTCTGAGTCTTCAGTATCGCAGGGATGTTGTCTTCTGCCAAACTGTAAGCAAGCAAATTTGCAGGGTTTGATTGCACTGGGACGTGCATTGGGTTTTTGTGAAATATGAAAGCTGGCTTTTTTCAGAATTTTACATGTCTGCTGTCCTCTCAAGATTAACAGTGTGATCTTCTCCTGCAGACTGTGCTGTGCTGTTCTTATTGGTCACTTCATGTGCTCAACAAGATAAATGTTAATTAAATGTTTCCTGGGATATACGTTTCTGATTTCAAAACAAATTGTGCCAGTGATAGTGACAATAGTTATTTTTAGTGTAAGAAAAAACAACAAGTCCAACATCACTTAGGGAGAGAAGCCCAGCCACATCAGGAGGAGCAAGTGCTGAGGTTTCTCTAGAAGTTCTGTTTCTGGGCCTGCTGAGGTCTCTTTTGAGTCAACCATTGACTAGCAGGTGTCTGCACTAAGAACTTTCCACATCCCTTCTGCCCACTGCACCTTCTTAGGGTGCATACTTCCCTGTGCAATTAGAATCTCTTTCCTGTATTTCAAGGAAGCTTTTCTCTTGAATGTTATTTGTTAGGGTTGTTGTTGTCTCATAACATAGTATTCCAAAGAGATACTTTCAGAGATGTTTTTTCACATACAAAACTTCAGAATGCACCTGATTTTTTGATTTGATGCTTTGAATATGTTTACCAATCATCAGTTCATCATAAATAGAACTTTAGACTCATCTCTTCTGTTTAGCTCTGTAACTTATACACCTGCATACCTAGTATCTGGCAGTCACTCTGGAACTTCCTTTGTTGACAGAAAAGCTGGTACTAGTGTGATATCTTAATACTGATTTTAGGATGAGGTCAGCACTGGGGCCTTGTCCAGAATACCTCATAACTGGAGGATTTTGAATCTTTGCATAATGAAAACAGACACTGCGTTTTTAAGCTTTTTAAAAATATTGATTTAAAAAAAATCTTTTATTCACGCAATCAAAATTCATAGCTTAGAACTAGTTTTGCTTTTCCATCTGTAACTAACACAGTTTGTAAGTTGTAGATTCTAACAGCAGTGGTCACGTCAAGAAAAGCGGATAGATGCAAGATCAATGACAGTCTGCCTTGGGAGAACATGTGAAGGCAGTATGCTCTAAATCAGATGTTAGGAGTGTTTTGAGTTTTGTTGGTTGGTTGTCTCTGTTTAGCTGCAAGTGGGGAAAAAAAAAAAAAGTTACTGAGCATCAGTCTAACAGATTTTATAGCACCTCAGTCTTACGTGCTCTGTTGTTTCCATTTGGAGCTGAAGAACCTTTTGTTTTTGTGTTTTCTCTCCCACAGCTGACAGCTCTCATATGTGGTTTCATTATCAAGCTGAGGAACTGCCTGCATGATGATGGATTTCTAAGACAGCTCTACACCATTGGCTTGCTGGCGCAGTTTGAGAGCCTGCTGAGTACTTACGGTAAAAGCACAGGGCATGCAGGAGACAGGAGCTGTTGAATCACCAAATCCTGCTTTAAATTGGCTACGGCAGACCACAAGTGTTTGGTACTGTCTACAGCTCAGCTACAAAATGTTTTCCAAAATTGAAATGCAAAACCAGGTTATAAATGGAGTGCTTAATTCACCAACAACTCTGAATTCACTTTAAATTACTTCTGAAAACATACAAATAAACTTGTCTTGTGATATAATAGAAACATAGAATAGAATGGTTTGAGTTGGAAGGGAGCTTTAAGATCATCTAGTTCCACCCCCCGTGCAATAGGCAGGGACACCTCCTTCTAGACCAGTTTGCTCAAAGCCTCATCCAGCCTGGAAATAATAAGGATAAAGCTTTATTTTTTTTTTTAAATTTGATTTCTCTTCATTTCTTCAAAAAGACTGTTATGTTTGTTTTTCCAACAAAGAAATTGAGTAATATTGCAGTAAGTTGAGAGAAACTATACCTGAAATATGCCTCCTCAATTTTCTTCACCTCTCATAATCCTACTGTACAAAGTGAGATTGGAGAGAGAATACAAAAGGGAAAAATCCTTTGCTAGTATTGTACTTGTGTCAGAATAGCCATCTGGATGCCAGTTAGGGAGCACTGTACTGAAAAAATCTGGACTATGTTGTAAGATTCTGCAGTACAATATGCCAAAACCTGTTTTTGGCAGTGTAGAGAAGGCACTTACCAGCATCACCTAAATTGGAAAGTGAGAGTACAATCTACATGAAATCCAGTAGTCTGGACTGTGCTGGATGATCGGTGTTTTCTAATATTGCTAAACTGATGAAGTTGATCATGATGTTGTCTGCAGGCTGTAGGTCAAGGTGGGCTGGGCTGCCTTGCATCCACAGAACTTCTTCATGAGATTGATGACCTACAGCCCAAATCAAATCAATAAAGGGAAGTTGCACATAACTGGTAATGATTACAATTCACTTCCTCCTTGTTTTAGGTGAGGAGCTGGCAATGCTGGAGGACATGAGTTTGGGAATCATGGACCTGAGGAATGTAACCTTTAAAGTAACTCAGGCAACATCAAATACATCTACTGACATGCTGCCAGTCATCACTGGGAATCGGTGAGCAAAAGGGAGGAGAGCAGGAAGTGGGGTGGGAGAATGGAGAAGCGATGATGCTGCACTTAAAATTCAAGTGAATTATGAGCTTTGTACTGTGCTGCTCTCTCCTCTCAGAACTTCAGAGAATTATTAGGTAGCTGACTAGCTTATTTTTTACTGGTGTTTAATTTTACAGAGAGCTAAGCTGAAAAGGAATATATAGCAAAGCTCAAATAGTGACAATATTTTTATGAGTCAGTATTATCCCAACCTAGCTTTCCATAATCACAAGCCAGTATTATTCAGTCTTCTCTTATGTACTTGTGCTGTTTGTAAATTTCAGACTGATTTTTTGATGCTGTTCTCCTTGTCTGAAATTCACTGATGTTGATAAGTTTGACAGTGCTTTACCATATGCCGTTGACCATTAGCATCAGGCAGCTGCTGGCTGCTGTGTATTTATGATCAATTTCTTAGCTAGCAGAGACAAACTGAATTTAACTTATAGTTGCTGACTTGATGTTCTGTGCTCTTACCCAGAGGGAGCCAGTTCACAGGTAGGTAAGAGTGGGTGGAAGGACAGAGCGCTCACAGAAGTCAGTGTTTAAATGTTTTAGTTTCTAATCTGACTTCTGGAGGAGATAAGGCTTTCTTGGTCAGTGTGGTGTACCACGTTCCACTGAAGATTTGCACAACTTTGTCCACATCTGAAATACAGCTACAACTCTTGAGAGTAAGGATCCGTAGAGGAATTTAATTAAGCTCAGATTCAGATGCAATAAAAAGTGTGCTAGGTGAAGGAGGGCTGCAGTGCAGTTGTGTACATGACAGAATTTGCTGAGACCTTTGGAAATGGCTGAAAGCTGACAGAAAATCCCTCTCAAAGAAAATCTTTAGTTAAAACCTGCTGTCAGCCATAGGATGCAAATCAAGAGGAAAACAGTCTTCACTGCACTCAGGGCTGATAATGTTGCTGTAGAGATTTTACCTTAGAATGAGAACAAAAAGTCATGCTTATTTATTTTGGTGCAAACGGTTTGGAGCTTTACATTTAGAAATGAAAACAGGCTTTTTGCTTTCAGTCACAGCATGATTTCTACTTCTATCCAAGGTATGTGTGGGACATACCAATTTTGATTGCCCTATATACTTCTCAGAGCTCCTTTGCTATACTTGAGTGTACATGCTGGCAGTGTGTTGTGAGCAGAAAAATTATTATAGGAAAGCTGAACTATAGGGACTTAAGGTCCTGCTGCTGCTAGATTAAACAGCACTCAGATCAGAGTGACTTTTGACCTAGCTACCTGTAACATTTGCAACCATGTGTCAGCCTGTTGCAGATGTAAGGTGGTATGCACTGATGTTATGGGTATTACCTCTCATTTACCATGGCGTAAAGCACACACAGGGCTCTTTGCCTTGGCTCAGTAGACCCAAGGTAACCTGCTGACTTGTGAACTTGAGTCATGATGTTCCATATCAGTGCTCATTAGCTCTCTCTTTGGTATATGCTCTGGTTCACTCCTGTCATTGCCTTTGTCCTTTGGCTCTGAAATATCAGCACTACTTACTGTGTCTAAAAACAAATCTTCCTCTGCATATGCATCATCACTAAACATTATCACTTTAAACTCAAATCTACTTTACTCAAGATGGGGTTGTGCCAAAATTTGGCTTTTTTGTCCCTAAGTCACGTTAGAGCAGTAATGTTAATGAGAAGAGCAATATCAGCTTTTGTCAGAAAATTGACAGATTGGATTGAAATGTCCATGAGAACATAAAATTAATGTTGTTGTTGCTGGTTTGTATTTGAAGTAGAAGAACTTTTTGTAACTAGGAGCAAGCTGCAGCAGTTTTTTCAAGTCCTCAGTTTTGACTGATACTGATTTTTCTAATAATGGGATTGCATTGTGGACGTTAGCCCTCTTCACAGAAATAACACTTTCTCAGAATGATGCTTCTGATTCTTCATCTAATATTTATTTCTTTGTTCACAGTGATGGATTTAACGTGAGGATCCCTTTGCCAAGCGCCTTGTTTGATTTGCTGCCGCGAGAGATTCAAAGTGGCATGTTACTGAGGGTTCAGCCTGTGCTCTTCAACGTGGGGATCAATGAGCAGCAAACCCTAGCAGAGAAGTAGGTACTTGTTTCTGCAGCTCAGCCTTGATGGCAGTTCTGCAATCTCCTGTTCTGCTGATAGGGTGCCTCTGTGGAGTTACGTTTTTGCATTGCTAACAGTAATTCGTTTTCTCCTGCAATACACAAACCAGGGAGCGTGGAACAAAGCTGACAAACAGAAGGAGGTACTTCTTCATATGGCACATAGCTGTGAAGGTCCTTGTCTCATGGCTTTGTTTCTAATACAGGTTTATGTTTCAAAAGAGAAGACGTATTTAACACAGATGTGCTGCTTCTCACCTCTGTGAGTGGTAGGTCACTGGAGGATGAGATTACTCTGAGTATCATTGTGTTTTTGCCCTGGTGGTTTAGCATTCTTCCCTAGGCTTCCTCTTCTGGAGGAAAGCTGTCAAAATCCAGGGTCTTGGGCTAGATGGACCTTTGTTTTAATGTATTGTTGCATTTCTTATATAACACAGCACTGCTTTCGTAATGCTGAAGAATGTAGTTGTGTAATACTTCTTGTTAGGGAAACTGTTCTGGAGGAGCCACCAGTTTGCTCAGTTCTAGCTGTATTTTTAAGGAGCATGTTGACAATTGCTGTTTTTATGGAGTGCTTAGTGAAGTCAGGCACAGGCATGTTGTGGCATCAGTGTGCTGTATGATGGTAGACAACTAGAAAACATCAGACTAAGCCATTCCAGCAGATTTTGTTGTCCTCTGTTGCCTATAAAGGGAGTCCAAGTTGACTCCATAGTTGTAGATACCAGTATGGTGTGCATTCATATTCACGTGCATGTGTGTATACATGTATGTACATATACATAAATATATGTATATAGCTAAGTGATGTGGATCACATCAGTGATGAGTGCTTATTACTTTCACATTTTATCGCTCCTGGATCCATATTTCTCATTCACATCCGAAATAGAAGTTCTTGATCCTGTCTTCTGAAGCTACAGTTATTATTTATATATAGTTATTCAAACTTAAAGTTTGAATTTTGGCAAAATGATTTACCACATGGGTTTCTAATTTTGAAAGCAGGATACCAAAGCCCAAGTATTATTTTCTACAACATTTTGTTTCTGCCTTCCTTCCCACATTTCTCCTCACACTTGTATATTTCTTTTTCTGGAGTGAATCACATCAACTCTTTACTGCTATGCTTTACTCTGCGTTTGAGTGTTAGCACTTCCTTGGGATGAATCTTTAAACAGTTTTCTTGTCGTATTGCCGAGTGAAGTTGTCCTGAAGAAAAGGAGAAAAATTGCCTTAAGTTTACTTAACTTCCCTTCTTCACCTTTTAAAGGTTCGGAGACACCTCACTGCAAGAAGTAATAAACATGGAAAGCTTAGTGCGGTTAAATTCGTATTTTGAGCAGTTCAAGGAAGTTTTGCCCGATGATTGTAAGTATTTGATAATTTAGTAGAACTTCTCAGGCTCATTCTCTTACTTGTTTGTTTTAATTTATTTCTTTAAGTGTTGTTACGCCCATGTCAATAGCCCCCAATAAATGATGCAGCGCAGTTTTACTACGTAATAATTTTATTTTAATTTGCAGGTTGAGTAGATTCAAGTGTTTCAAAGTTCAGTCTGAATAACCTTCCTCTCCTTAATCTTCTTTTGAATCTTTTTCCAAGTGGCATTATGTATTTTATGAACATAGAGCCATGCAGTGAGATTGCTGCGACAGGTCGTAGCAGCAGCACTTGTGTGTGCAGTTTTTGGTCATGTTCTCTTAGTGACCTGTACAGAGAGCAACTGCCATTTTTTTGAAGCCTCTTAGTCATGTCCTCTCTGCCTATCCTTTGTGCATGTAATTGTCACATCTGCAGCCAACGACAGAGAAGTCGAGCACGTGAAAGAGGGACAGTAGCTGCAAGACTGAATGTTACTGGTAATCTAGGAAAATGTCCTGCTTATTATGTTGGGTTTTTTTTTAGGAGAAGTGGCTCAAGTGTCCCCAGAAACTGTGACAATTGGTTTGTTATCATTAATATCAAATGTCTTATGAACTAATTTCTTGTTCCCCAAATTGCAGTTTTATTGCAGAAACAGAAGTGCTGCAACATGCAATGGGATGGTTAGAATGCTATTTGTTGAAGTAGCTTATAACACTTTCAGGCACCCTGCATTATATTTGATGCAGCTGAGAGTCCCCCCCCCCTTTCTAGTCACTCACAATTGGGCATGGTAGTTTTCACTGAAGTTTTAGCTGCAAAATCTTAAGCTGTATTTTATTATATGGTAGTCTCATATCAGACTGTCTTGTAAACTTCAGATATTCATCCATTTATGTTGATTTTTGTTCTACTGTTTTTCCTGTTCCTTTCTGTCCATAGACTTCCTTATCTCATACCTTTATTTCAGTCTCTTCCCTCATTCCCAAACCTCATGTTGATGTAGTCATCTGTTAGCTTTTGCCCTTTTCTGTTAACATTTTGTTTAATCCTGCAGTATGTTTTCTGTCCTGTCATTTGTTCCTTTTTCTTGTTTTTGAACTCTGTTTTGTCATTATATTTAGTTTCCCTTATTATTAAAGAGCACTGGCTTCACAACTTCAAGCTTCACCAACACTCACTTTTTGTAACAGAAATTTGCCTCGAGTAACTTGAAGTTCTGAATAAAACTAATGTTCAGTGTTGGACAGGTGGCATTAACAGGCACCTTAACAGCAAAACAGAGCAGAACGGTTTTGTGTCCACCCGCCTTTTCTCCTTCACTCCAGCTGCCTGTTGTAACACTGAGCTCCCTGCCAATGAGATGAATACCTCTGAGAGGGAAAATCTGCCCTCTGCCAAAATTTTGTTCTGCTTCACTGTTTTTTCCTGAGTAAATGTGGACATGCTGTACCTGGTCTTGCAATCTAGCTTGGACAAATATTTTGTGGTTATAAATATTAAGAAAAAGTTTTGAGTAGAAGTGTGAAAAAAAATAATGCAGGTGTCCCAGCAGATGTGTTAGAGATGCTCTGTGAAAAACTGAAACGTGGACAAACCTGGAAGTGTGCTTGTCCAAGAAAAGGCTGGGAGTATGTTTTGTGCCTCCTCTGTGGTGATGGTCAGCATGTACAGAGATGTACAAAGTGCAAAATACTTCCCCATGCACCCTTGTCAGGAGAGAATAACTTTTTTTTTTTTTCTTTTTAACTGTAAAATAAGTGGTATTATAAACAGCAGTTGTGTAACCTGTGTTATACAGGCAACAGGAACCAAACATACAAACAGATCCTTCTAGGGACAGGCAGCATAGTGATGTATCTGCTGGTATCTTGTAGGTGTTCCCTTCCAGAACAATACACGAGGAAAGATTTTCCCCGATCCAGTGTCATTTTGTTTTTCTGAAAACGTGTGCCATGAATTCTGAGCACTGCAGAATTTCCAAGAAGTCAGTGACTGTGTAGTGGTTCCCTTTGATCACCTTGTCTCTAGGCATACTCAGGGAGGTGACTTTGACCCTTTTTTTGTTTATAGACATCAGAGTGTGTTTCTTGTAGCTTTAAAAATGAAGACATGAACAGAAATAAAATGGTATCTTTACAATTTCTGTAGAGACATACATGATTTCCTGTCACATCTGTGGGGTGCAGTGCCAGCAGTTACATGCTTCTATATAATTCTGAGCATGTCAAAGCAAGTACATCTTTGCAAACAAGATACTATACCAATCTTATTCCCTTCGTTCCCCCTGTTACTGTATTGCTGTATCACATTCTGAACCCATGAAATTTTAAATGACATGAGTATATATTTCCAGTAGAGTTTTATTAAACTTGAATTTGTTTTTCGGTGGTATCGTGTAATTAAGAATTGAGTTAGTTGTGAGCTTTGGTAGTTTGAAGAAAACATGACTGTATTTCCAATGGGCATGTAGGAGTACATTTCATGCAACTGATCTTTGTGAAAGTGTTGAATACAACTAAAAAAAGTGGACTTGGTTTTGTTTGTATTGTAGGTCTACCTCGATCTCGTAGTCAGACGTGCCTGCCTGAACTGTTAAGGTTTCTGGGACAAAATGTACACGCAAGGAAAAATAAGAATGTTGATATCCTTTGGCAAGCTGCTGAGGTATTTAGTGATCTGAGTATTTCTGTATAGTTCAGTTGATTTTCTGCACACATGCATAGTTTCCACTTTTTATCACTGATATATTCAGATTTCTTCACTTGCATGCATTAGCTTGGAAATATTGTGTGGCTGAACCTCCTCCAGATTTCAGCCACAGAGAAGTAAAGAAAAGGATTTTTTTGCGCATCAGTATTTTCTCTACAACTCAAGTAACAAAATACTGCTGTACCACAGATGACAATTTTTTACATCAGAGTCTACACAGGATTTATATCTCTTCAAGGAGGAGAAATACAGGTCTGTTGTGTTCTCTGGGAGAAGGTAATGCACGAGGAAAGAATGATCAATTGTGTATCCCGTTTCTAGATATGCCGCAGACTAAATGGCGTTCGGTTTACAAGCTGTAAAAGTGCCAAGGATAGGACTGCTATGTCGGTCACCCTAGAGCAGTGTTTGATCCTACAGCATGAACATGGAATGGCTCCACAGGTCTTCACTCAGGCTCTCGAGTGTATGAGGAGGTAAGAGTTTTACTGTGTCACTTAGGCCTAAGTAAGGAACCATGCAAACTGCAGAGGAGAGGTGGTCTCTGTTTCTATCAAAAGAAACAAGAAGTAAAACAAAGCCAAAAAAGCTGCAAAACTGGTTGCGAGGATTCATCCCTTGCTTGCATGTCTTAAAGAGTTACACTGTTGAAGCTGGTCCTTATTGGGTTTGCATCAGGGGAGTTTTAGTTTTCAGTAGTGAACTGGAAGTTTTCAGAGAAGTATATGAAAATAAATTTGCAATCCATGCTGAGCTTTACTGAACAGGAAACTGGTGCTTCTTTGAAAGTTGTCTGATGATGAGGTTGCTGCTGTCATAGCACTGGGTTTCTTAGTTCTAGATCAGGCATCAGCTGTCTCTGATTTCTCAGAGATGCATGTTGTTCTTTGAAACACAGACTCCTGCAGTTTGCACTGGTTTGACACATGTATTCTTCAGCAGTGAAACACTTTGCTCACCGGGCAAAACGTCAGTCTGAGTGTTTCACAGTGCAGCAATCAAATTTCATCACAGCGTGTCAGTGTGCTGTTGTCCTACCAGTATAATGATGTTCTGTATTCTGAAGCAGCAGAGATGTTTGCAGAATTCAATACTGTACTAAAAAAATCTGTTTACTGTTGTTCAATGCCTTGTTTCAAGCACTGCTGGAAAACTCCGTAACTCACATACCAAAAGAAAGGATAAGAAATCTAGCTTTAGTCTTTATCAATGTAGTTCAACAATGCTGTTCAGTCCTGTTTTTCAACATTCACTCTTACTGAATGTACTGTACTGTGTGTCTTCTCACCAAATTCTCTAGAGTGTTCAATTCTCTTATCCTTTCTGTATGTTTTTGCTGTTTGACCCTTTCTTACTCTTTGGGTACTGAGAAAGAAAATGTCTCATACAATAGCACTCGCAGCCTCTTACACTAAAAACTTGTTTTTCATTTCAATGTCCAACTGGACGTCACTGGGCCTTTTTATGTTCACTTTTTGTTGGACTGTTACAAAATTAATACCGTATGTGAAAACTCTGCATCCAGAGTTTGGTTAAAACTTGACATTCGAAGCAAAGACAGCTCAGAATAGCTTGTGAGGGAGAAGTTATTGACTTAAAAACAGAGCCGAGTGACTCTCAAATACCTTATTGTTTAAACTGTGCAACTTGTTGGTGTAGACATCTGAAAGAAAAGAGCTTGGTTGTGCAGTTTTAACAAAGCTATTTGCTTAGTAAGAATAGAAACGGAACAAGTATAATACTAGGGATCTTGCTATTTTCTTTATGTTAGTTAACGAGTTAATATTTTTAATGCAGTCAGGGTCACAGTACAGGCAGAGATTAATAACGACATTGTGTTGGGCCTCTGTACCATCAGTTTAATTTATTACCATATCAGATAAAACACTGACATATGAAACACATTGCTTTGTGTTGACCTACATCAAGTATTGAAAGTGGGCCAATTTAATCAAAACCTTTGGCTAGCATGTTCCAGCAACATCAGAAACTTGCTCTAACAGATGAAAGATGTGGTTTGCTCTTCTTCTGTTAGATTGTTGAAAAAGAGGGATTATGCAGAATAAATGCTGACTAATCCTAATGGAATACTAAGGCAAGATGGGTTTTCATCAAGTTTATCCCTGTCTCATTGATTTTTAGGGTAGGTTGTTTTTTTAAATATATTCTCCAACTCTATTTGAGACCAATGGCAAAAAATTTAAAAAGCTTAAATACAGGGATAGGGTTATGGAACAAATACAGAGTATTGCAAGTTGAAAGGGACCCACATGGGTCACTGAGTCCAACTCTTGGCTCAATATATACTCCACCCAAGTCCAACTCCACCCAAAACCATCTTGACCTGGACAGGATGACCTGACCTGGATGCCCGATGTAGGAGATGGAAGAGTTTCAGATTACTTCTAGAGCATGTAAAAATACCTTTTTTTCATTTAACCTGGACCTTATTTGATGTATGCAATTGTAGAAAAAAAGTAAGGCTCGGTTCAGTCTTGAATACAGACATTTCCAGAAATGGTGCAGAACTTGTGTTTTGCTTTTGGTAAAACATTTTCAGTTGGGCCAAAATACAGAACTGTTCCTGAACCTTGGGAAATACCCATAGCACTGCTGCCTTTTTATTCTTTTAAACATACTGTCAGTGCGTCAGGTGCACACAGTTTGCCCTGGCACGGTGGGAGCTCTGAGCACTGATTCTGAAATCTAAAAACAGAATTGGACATGAAGAAGTGAATAGGCCAGTCCTCAAAGCAATGTAAGCATCAGGGGCGCAGTGAGATGGGCTGTGCAACGTCTTCCCTTCACAGGTGAACATTGAGGCACTTCAGAAAGACGCAGTTTGAAAGTGTATCAATACACATTTGAATTTGGTTTGAAGATGAAAAGCAAATGGTAGTTTGGTTTTTTGGTTTGTTGGTTTGTTTTTTGTTTTGTTTTGTTTGTTTATATATTGAGCATTTAGTTAAGAGGTCAAAGTATTTCACTGCAGCTCACGTGGAAAGATGTTTGAAAGGGTCAAATACTACAATGGTTATTCATGTTCAGCTTGCTTTTCAGAGCTCCACTTTTTTGCAGCATGCAGAAGCATGGCAGAGCTGCATGGGATATTGCTTGGTAATCTGAAAGAATGAACATGGAAAACCATTAATGTTCAACCTACATGTATTTATTTTCAGTAGACTACAGTACTTCTTTCTTATTTTTCTCTTTTATTCTCTTTCCCTCTCCTTTTATCTGTAATTGTGCTGATATATATTTTTGAGATGTTTTCCCTGTTTTTCTTCATATTCTGGTTTTGTTGTGGCTTCTTCCATCTTTTTTTCATCTTCTTGACCACTTTGCGTTGCCATCTCTTTTTACGCATTCATTTGCATGTCCGTCTTCTTTTCTGTTTTATTTTTCCTCCTCCCAACCTTCTTCCTTTTCACAGCATTGGAACACGGGAGGTAGTCACCCAGAAGAACTTGAGTGGCTTGGTGCCCATCCGAGATTTCAGACTAGATCCCAGCCTCCTCTACTCTATTCCTTTACTAGCTCTCAGCCCCAATTTACTGATTGTGTGGCTGTTTCTGAGCATAGCGTACCTGGTGGCCAGATTACGTTGCAAGTGAAGATAAGGTTAAAAATAAAAACAAACAAACAAACAAATTGCTTGAACGTGTATTGCCACTTGGTACCTGCTGGACAAAAGAATGTGTCATAACATTGTCTGCCAAGAATTATTATTATGCCTTACAATTTTACGTTTCTATTGTACTAAACTGTAAATATACATCAAATTATTTTATCAAGAAGAATTGTATTGAAACTTTAAATTACTGTTCTGCTTTCAGTGCTTGTAACATAGTCTGACATTTGGCCTGTTACCTCGTTACTTTAGCCGGCCTGAAGATCTCTTACCAAATACAGTTTTGTGTTACTTGTTTCATGTATTCCAGAGAAAGGAACTCTGAAAAGAATTTGTATCTTTTGTATATTCAGGGTGTATGCTAATCTTGCCTTTCATTTTTACAAGCTAAGAAGAGAAAAAATAAAAAATATGGGTGGGGTTTATAAGAAGTTATAAGAAATTTATTTAAAGAAGTAAACAAATTTGTACCTTTATTTCAAAGCATAATATCCAAATGATTATTACACAATTTGTAGAACCATAGTCTCGTTCCTTTCTCGTGGTTACGTATGTTCCAGTAGACTAGTGTACCCACTGAACAACAACTTGCAGTGTGCTGCATGCAGGATTATTTCATTATATTTATAGATCTGCATTTTGTAATATATTAAAGACAAAAAGATAATGGCGTCTGGTTAGCGAGAGTATGTAATTGGCAGAGCCTGCTAATGATCCACTGTCTGTTTCAGGTGCTTTGTTCTATAACTTATTCTGAAACAGGGTCATTATCATCCTATTGAAGTTAGTCTACAATATTTCAAGCAAGGAAAGGAAGGTATTAATTAGCTCTGTTATTTGGTGGGCTTGAGGTTTTCCACTAGGCTTTGTGTTAATGACACTGGGCTAAATATTAGTTATTTCCATTTTTGAGTGTCAGACAGCTTTAATAAATTATGATGACGATAGACAATGATTTAGAGGTAAACGAGTGATGGCAAGAACATTTATTTAAATGATGATACTGAAGAATTATGCCTAGTTTAGTCACACGGAACGATTGTGGAAGAAATTTGGACACAGTTTGTATCTAACATCTGACTGGGATAGGCCTGTTCAAAATGGTGGACTCTGCTGATGTAGTAGTGTGGAAGTGCTTGTCAATAGCAATAGTTCATTGAAAAACTAACCTCATTTAACATAGTTTGCTAAATTCGTAAAGGGATTTAGTTTGCTTGGTGCCTAAGATGACAGAATGTTGAGCTTGATGACCAAGGAGAACTCCGCTAGTACTGTGATTTCTAATTTCTACTATTATTAACTTGCTCAGAAGACATAGATAGCTATAGCTTATATTATCACTTTTAATGTATTTTGAAAGCTCCTGAAGGAGGTATGCTTAAAAAAGAGAAGAACATAGTTTAAGGGAAAAAAAAAAAGAAAAAAAAGAAAAAAAAAAAAGGAAAAAAAAAGGCTAAAATCCTAAATTTGGCAAAATTCTATCTAAATGAAGTACATGGTTATACTCGTGTCTTCATGAAAGAAGACTGTACAGTACACTATCACCTGGTATTTTTCTCACTATTCTTCCAATTTTGTTTTTAAAAGAAAAGAAAGCCCACAGACAGTGTATGTATATACTTAAGCATTTATCCTATTTATTTTGGATTGCTTCAGCAAAGCCTTATGGGCTTTAAAAACACGGTGTGATGGTATTGGACATTTCCACATCCTGTGCTGCTGTGCAGTACCACTGCATCTCAATACAAATAATTTCTTCTTTCTGATTAAGGTTGGTTTGTTTGCTATGAGTACCAAATTCACTTTTTACGCAGTAAATGGTGATTAGGTTCACTGTAGCCTTCTTGGTGAGTGTCCTGTGTTCAGCCTACCAAGATGTGAAAGTAACTTTAATAGGGGTGTCTCCACTGAGCTCCCTGCTGTTATTAAGTCTGTTATAAATGCAGTATGAAGCTTTGCCTGTTTACTGTTGTTGGCAAGATCAATAAGACCACCTTTAAATTAATTTACACTAATTGTAAGTGAAAGCTAAGACCTTTTGAAAACAAAAAGATGGGTTCTTTCATACCCTTTGGTTGGGACAAGTTTTCATTTTTTGTTCTTTAGTTCAGCCTGTGCTTTCATTCTGGGATTCAGATTTAAAATGACACAGTGCTTACAGCTCACATGCCTCCAGAAGCTCCGCAACACACAAAATAGGTGAGATACATCTTTGCCATCGTGCTTGCAGGCCACCTGTGCCTCAGAGGGACATGGGCAATGCAGGCAGTGGAATGAGAAATGAGCAGAATTATTCACTTCCAATTGGAAATTCTCAGTTGGCATCCCATATTTTTTATTTTAATTAGATGTTTTTATCACTGCTCTGAAAGATATTTCCTGCCAATCCTTGACGGGTCTGTTTGCAGCAGTCTTTGAGGGATGTGCAATGCACTAAACAGTGTCACAAGGTGCAATCCATTCTGTAGGACAGTCACACACAAGATATACTGAGAGATTTCAAACATGAGCTGTTATCTGCAGTGAAAACATTCAGTGTTCTGTGAAGTTAAACTAGGTGGTACATAAGTAGCAGAGCTACAGTCGATGTGATTAACCAAAATTAGAGGAACAGTGAGATCAGCAACAGCAGAGAGCTTTCAAATTGAAATAGGAAACCAAACCCTCCTTGTGAGTCAGATTGCCTCTGTTTAGCTGGTACCTGCTGCAGCCATCTCCAGGACAGGAATGATGAGACATTCCCACCTTAAGATTGTGTACTGTACAACTTTGCCATGAACTTTTACTATTGTTAGATCAATGTTTAGGTTTCCATTCTCTGTCAGAACACATTCTCATGTGAGCCTAAATTGATTTCTAATATATAAAATGCAGTGCTTCCTCTTTGTATATCTGTTTTGGATTTGAAATAGATTTACAATAGTAAAGAAGCCTTATAAGTGGAATCGTTTTTTTATTGTAGCACAGAACCTCTTTGTAATGTGGGGCAGTTGCACCAAAGCATTGGGTAAAGTTGGACTCCCAAATTCTGCACAGCTTTGTTGCATTGGGGTGATGACTGTCAATGCAGCCAACACAGAGCTGCTATTTCCTGGTGTTTTTTTTTTAAGAGTATGTTGGTTTTCAAGTCAATTTATGCATGCAAAGATAACTGGAAAGCCATTATTTTTATATCAGCTCTGGTCCTTAAGTAAGTTCTGATAGCGCTGATGTACAGGGAACAATAAAATAAAGCTCCTGTTGAGAGGTGGGCAGTCTTTCTTTTTCAACATAACATACTAACGAATTAGCAGAACTGCATTTAAGCAGTCTTTTGGGATCCTTTGTGCAGTGGCACGTGAGCGCCGTAACAGCGTACCCTGAAATACATGAAACCTTCCTAAAAGAACTTTCTCACTGGATGCACTGCTGCTTTTTAGAAATGCAAAACTAGTGATCAGACATAGCATGTGTCCATTCTGTGTGCTTCTTACTAGCATTGTATGAGGAGTCATCATCTTTAATATTTGCAGTGGCAAATTAATTGAGCGCTCATTGAATATAACCAACTTTTTGTTAATGCTATGAAATAACCAGTTCATTTCATCTTAGCTTAAGTCTTTTTTTCTTTTTTTTTCTTTTTTTTTTCCGTTTTACTGCTGTCATTTTTTTGTGCTTGTTTTTTTTCCCCAGTGAGGGGTGTCGGCGAGAAAATACAATGAAGAATGTTGGATGTCGCAAGTATGCATTTAATTCCCTGCAACTGAAGGCTTTCCCAAAGTATTACAGGCCTCCAGAAGGAACTTATGGAAAAGTTGAAACTTAAGCATCTTATGTCCTTTAATTGCTGTTCCATTAAGACGTGTGGCTGCACTCTAGACTAATACATGATTCTGTCATCCAGACCAGATCAGTAACCTTTCTGTACGTTTCACTAGGCTATATGGAGCATGTTACTTACCAGTTGGAGTCTATAGTAACAGTTATTTGACACCTTAGCTTGAGAATAGTGTGATGACTCTGCCCATTTAAATAGCCTTCAGTGTATGTAAGACGAGCAGATATTGTGCTATTTAATAATTACCTACATGCAAGTAGCTGGGTACCTCCTGGATGGGCAAGGACTTTGCGAATGGCATTGAGGCAGCTGCTTCACCTACTTCTTTCAATACTGAGCTGACTTCAGACTGAGCTTTTCGTCACTCTTTCAAACTGAGAGTAAACTCAACTGTTGTAAATAAAAAGGGATTGGACAATAGGCAGTCTAATCACAGCAGGATGCATTATTGCAATCAAGAAACAGATGTAACTTCTAAAAATAATCAGCACAATAGCAGCCAGGAGTATAAATTGTTTCACTGTATATAGGATGCCATCTTGAAATATGAAAAGAACAATAAATGAAAAGGCTGGGCCTGTGAGGTCTAGTTTGTAGTTCTGTCCAGATAAAGACAAATTCCGGTCATTTTTAGCACAAAAGGACTTGGGCAAGTGTGAACCAATTTTCAAAAGCGTTTCAAAACATAATGATGTTAACCCATTAATGGCAGCAACAGTTCTCCCAGCCCTTCCCCACTATGACATGTTCATTGTGTTCCATGGTAGCGTATATCAATCACTGTGCTCCTTTACCCATGGCTTTTTATATTGCTTCTGCATTGTCAGCGTTAGGATGTCGGGGCATTGCATTTTTTAAATCGGTGTTTGGTTTTTATCAGTATCTGTCGACTCAAAAATGCTTAAAGTACCCAACATCCCCCCAACCGCCTGACAAAAATGTTACTTTTATTAAGTTTTGCTCATTTTGATGGAACGTAACTCATGTGCCGATGCATGAGAACCTCAGGTGTGTTAGCTTCAGGCTGAGGCTTGGTAGTCTATCAAACTTTGATAGCATTTCATAAAGGTTCAGTACATCTCCTTGGAAATCATCTCCGAAAGGATGCCTTGAAGATAGAGGATACGTTCTTAAAATGCAGCTAAATGTTAAGTTGCAAATCTTAACAGGATTAAATCATTCCTCGCTAGCTTCATTCAGCCCACTGTGCCCTACCACTCTAGTTTCTGAGGGCTATGAGCTGTAGAATAGAGAAGCTGGTCATTTGTTCTTGTGAGAGTAGCAACAGCCAGGTAAGTATATGGCTGTTTTCTGGCTTCCTTCTCCCTCCCACTGATGTTTGTCTGTGCTGTCACTGCTCTATCAGTCATGTTCATTCTGCTCCCATGTAGGTTTGGGGGTTTTAAGTCCGACAGTTTTTGCATTTTGCTTTTAGCAGTCTGACACTGAGCAGCATGTCACAAAGCCAGCCAAGAGAGTTCTGCTGAACCACGTTGTTACCATTGCTGCAGACGTTCTAGGAGGGGAAACAAAAATGCTCTGCAAATTCAATGCATTTGCAGGTCTTTTCCCAGTTGCAAGCTCCTTCTGTAGTAGCATAGACCCTTGGGAAATTACAAACCTTGTCCTCCAATGAACAGTTGTTGCTTTTTGTTCTTTTTTTTTAATGTGTAAACAAATGTTTGGTGAAAACCATTGCAGTGAGATTTCTTTAGACATTATTCTCTTAGTTCTGCTCAGCCTTCAGCCCCCGACCCGTTATTAAAAGCTACATTTATTTTTGTATGAACGATTGTCTTGATAGCCCTTAGTTTTTATGAGTTTTAGTTTCATTTTGTATATTTCAAACACAGTTAATATTTTAAGTCCTATATTGTTACACTAAAAGTCTTCTTGCAGCATTCAGCTTCAGAAGAATACAAGAGGTCTACGGTTGCAATTAGCAGCGCCGCTCTCTTAGATGGTGGCCCACAGTCATCAGGTCTGCTCTAGAGCTTAGTGATCCTTTCTTTATTTCGTACACCAAATAGAATCGGAAGCTCCCCAGTTTTCTATATGCATGGTTTTTGCTCCCCTTTTAAAGTGGTGGGATATTTTAAGTGTACTTCCATGTAGAGCATCATTGTCCAGCTGACATGTTCCAGGTACAGCTGTGGGCACAATGCACGCCGATGGCTTCTTCTGAAGGGCGTAACGAGCAGGGAGGTCTCGAGCAGTTAATCAAAAAAGACAAACTGTGAAACTTGAAATCCACACAGGACACTTCACAAGGGTGAAGTAAGCTTTTCTGTTGCACAGGAGAGACAAAACTTAAGGATTACTGTAAAATGAAGTTCTGTCTAATGTTCTTTTTTGAGTACGTTTTTTAAATTATAAAACATACAAAGGTAAAAAGACAAAAAAAAAAAAAAGAAATCCAACTTGCCGAGTATGTTCTGTGTATGTTCTGTGAAAGTATTACAGCACAGTTGCCTTTTGTTTCATTTCTACATGTAAAATTATTGTATAATACGACACTGTTTTGTCCCAACACAATTGTATTTGCCAAGCTTTGTGCATTGGAAGATTTTTATTTATTTGTTTTTGGGCAGTATTAATATATCATAAACATATGGCTACTGTTTTATATATCCTAGTTCATCCAATCCATGTATGCTGTACATGTGCTAGTCTTTAGGATGAAAACCAATAAAGAACTGACGAGAGTAACGAGGTGGCTTACTTCTAGTGCTTTCTTGGGTAAACTGATCAGCACTTTAAGGTTGCTCGGCTTGGAATGCTTTGCTCTTCAGACCACTCGTGCCTACAACAGTGCTGGTTGTCGCTGTTCAGCAGGGATAAGTTGGCCCTGATCCACAAACCACCCAGCCTATGTGCAGCTACACCGTGTGACCACTGATGCAACGGCTCTGATTACAGAGTGACACCTTCAGGTGCTGCCGAACATAAAATACACAGTGATGCCCAGTGGAAGGGCTGCTTACAGCTGTAAAAACAGTAGGTTTCTTTTTTGTGGCAGAAAGATTCCTTTAATGTAGGTGTTGGGTTTTTGTCTGGCCTCTCACTGCAGGTGTATGCAGTACACACTGCAGGTGTATGCAATACACAAATGAACAAACACCTCCACAAGTCTGCATATTGTGCACAGATGTAATTCTCTGCCCAGCAGCTGCTGCACAAAAGATTCGGGTGCTCTGGGTTTTAAATCCCGTTCAGTAACCATACAGATGTAATGTTTGAAGATTTGCCTGTGCTGACCACTTCTGAATGCCCTACTGCTGACCTTGTAAAAAAGCACCTCTTTCCTAAGGTAAGAATGTTGCTGTGTACTTCTTGCTGTTAAACACAGATGGTTGGAGTTGAGCATCTGAAGGCATTCTGAGCTGTTACAGGAATCATCACTCGCTTGCAGCTGATGCACATGTGTCCATGAAGACAATCCAAGGCAACTCAGAAGGCAGGCAGCCTGTGTACCTCCAGCCATAGGAGGAGCATAGGCATGTCCTGAGGTTATTATCCTCTTGCCTGGAGGAGCTGCTGACAGCAGCACTGCCTGCTCTCCAGTCTCTCGCTGTTCCAGCTGCAGCCTTCAAGCAGGGCTTGATGCTCTGGTGCTCTGCAGCCTCTCACCAAAGGGTGCTGACTGCTTCAGAAAGGCTGGCTTGATGTAAATGTAACTTCTTACAGCTTCAGATGTAATCTGACAACGGAGGGAACGTTTTAACAGATGCAACACAAAGAGGACACAAAGCAAAACATGACAAACAGGAACGCACTTCTTTAAGCACTGTGATGCTATTCACACGTTCGTGACCTTTGTGCTGTGGATTACGGTATGAGCATCTTTGATTTGTCTCAGTTTCTTCAGGAGAGGAAATTCAGGTATGCAGGAGAGTTTTGTGCAATTTCTAGATCTTTTCCTAGGAGTGAGCTTTCCGGATGAAGATACGACTGTGACATCTGCATGGGAATGGTCTCTGGAGGCAGGTGACTACAGCACGCTGTGAGACGCGGATCGTGGCAGAAGCTGCGATGAAACTTGCTTTCTGTGTCAGTCATTTCTTTCCTGGTAGCAGATACACTGAATTACTGAAGCGAAATAGGACAATGCAGACCATGCTTTACCTGGCTCATTCTCTGTCACGGCCCCTGTTCTCTAGGCAGGTTCGCCAGCTCAGGGGCCATTCAGACCCTTTCTCTTGGAGCCCCAGGAGCCTGATGCCTCCTGAAGGTTTCCCAGGGAAGTGGTGCAGTCCCTGGAGATGTTGAAGAGCCGTGTGGATGTGGCACTGAGGGATGTGGTCAGTGGGCATGGTGGAGGTGGGTTGACAGTTGAACTGGATGATCTGAGAGGTCTCTTCCAACCTTAATGATTCTGTGATTTCTGTATCAAGGATTGCTGATGAGTAAGGTGTTGCATGGAGCAGCATGGCCTGAGCTTCTTCCCACTGCCAAGGCAGAACTTGGTACTTCAAGCCCTGCAGGTGCTGCTCAAGTCCCACCTGGGCTGTTTGACACAGCATGTGGACAAGGTCTCCTTTGCTGCCTGCACCCTCTGCTCTTTGGTACATTTGCTCTTCCGCTCTGGATCCTTGTTGCAGATCTGCTGCATGAGCTGGTTGACTGGGATGCTGGAAGCTGAGCTGCTCTTTTTCTCATATATGTCTCTTACTCCCTTTCCCTCAGCTGTCATCAGAAGGCAGAATCAGCTTAATGAAAACACGTCTGTTGTTTCAGGGCAACAAAGGTGATCAGAGACCTGGAGTATCTCCTGTATGAGGAAAGGCCAAGAGACTTGGGACTGTTCAGTCTGGAAAAGAGGAGACTGAGGAGGGGGTCTTATCAGTGCTTATAAATATCTGCTGGCTGGGTGTCAAGTGGATGGGGTCAGGCTCTTTTAGGTCAAGCTCTTTCCAGTGGTGCCCAGCAACATGACAAGGACCAGCAGACACAAACTGGAACGCAGGAAGTTCCATATGGAAAATGTATTTACTGTGAGGTTGGTGGAGCACTGGAACAGGCTGCTCAGAGAGGTGGAGATTCAAAACCCATCTGAACACCTCCCTGTGTGACCTGCTGTAGGGTACCTGCTTTAGCTGGGTGTTGCACACAGCGATCCCCAGAGGTCCCTTCCAACCCCTGCAATGCTGTGATTCTGTGTGATCTGTTACCTAGCATGGCCTTGGCCAGTAAGGCTGCGGAGAGCTGCTGTGCAATGTGGAAACTCAGCAGGGTTTTCATCAGGTGAAGAGGTGGGAAAGAGATCTCTCATCTCCCTGAAGGGCTGAGGGATTCTCCGTGAGGCAGGAGGGCAGGCCTGGCCCCACAGGGGATGAACTTTCCCTGGAGTGAAGGTAGCTGGATGTTAGGACAACCCAAACGTGTCTCGGGATGCAGTGTTCTCACAGGTGGGTGTCCCAGTCAGTGGGCAGAGCAGTGCTCCGGGGCTTTGTATGCACCAGCTCACACAGCTGAACTGCTAAGCAAGGAGCTGGGGCTAAAACTGAACTGGAAGATTTTACTTTTAGGGGGTTGAAGCATTGAAAGCACTTAAATATAGAGGAATACGGAGTAAATCTCCCGTGCCATGAGGCAGCATTAGACGGCCCCTGGGTGAATTCGCATGGCAGCCTGTGCAGAGCCCATCCCTGGGCAGGCTCCAGTCCCTTCCACCAGTGAGGTGGGGGAAAGTAATGCTATTTATTTTTTTTTTCTCCCAAGTTCTCAGGAAGAATCGGGGAGGAAATTGAGGGTGGATGGAAGTGCTGTGATCTCCTGAGCCACACAGGGGTGCTGTTCAGCTGAGTGTTAGGACCGAGCAGGCAGAATTGCTTCACTTGAATGAATTGTATTAGGAAAAATGTTTTCTGATTTGCTGATCTAATCAGAATTTCCAAAAACCTGCGGGGATTTTTTTTTTCTTGTGGGTTAATATTACTGCATTGATGAAATCTGAATTTCTCACAGGTAGTCTCTATTTTAAACAAACAAAAAAGCAGCAAAGCAAGCACAGTAAAGTACTGCCCATTTTCTAAGAATCTCTGGTGCTCTACCTGCTGCTTTCAGTGCCATTCAGTTCTTATTGCTGTTCTAACAGCATTATATGGATTTCTGCATGCAGCTGAACTGTCAATGGCTCAGCCTGGGCCTCGATCTTCTTCTGTGTGCCTGGAACCACAGGTTAATGCTCCTCACCTGTGCCCAGATGTGCACATCTGAAATTAAGTTCTGCCAAACAGCAGGAATGCCCTGTGTACCACAGGGATGCTTTTTTTTTTTTTCCACTTAGGGTACTGGAGAGTATGAAGGTATTCCATTCCACCATGACCTTTGGTTAGTTTAACTAAATCATAGAATCATAGACTCATAGAACGGCTTGGGTTGGAAGGAATCTCAAAGCTCGCAAGTCTCCAACCCCCTGCCACATGCAGGGCCACCAACCTCCCCATTCAATACTAGACCAGGCTGCCCACGGCCCCATCCAACCTGGCCTTGAACACCTCCAGGCACGGGGCATCCACAGCCTCTGTGGGCAGCCTGTTCCAGCACCTCACCACTCTCTCTGTACAGAACTTCCCCCTGACATCCAACCTAAATCTCCCCTCCCTCAATTTCAAACCATTTCCCCTTGTCCTGCTGTTATCTACCCTTTCAAAGAGTTGATTCCCCTCCTGTTTGTAGGCTCCCTTTAGGTATTGAAAGGCTGCAGTGAGATCACCCCACAGCCTTCTTTTCTCCAGGCTGAACAAGCCCAGCTCCCTCAGCCTGGTTAGGAGTGAGATGCAAGTGAATATTCCTTGTAGATACCACTGTCCTAAGAGATTCACAGCACGTACAGCACAACAGGAGTTACTGCAAGAATTGTAAGCTCAGTCAGACCCATTTTATGCACTGCAGTTTTTAGGGATTTCCTTCATTCTTTATTTCCAGACTCTAATCGTGGCAAGATTTTGCTGGTGGCCTGACTGCTATGGAATGGGCAATGTCAGGTAGACTGGCAAAGCAGGGCTAAAGGTGCTAAAAGTTCTTCAGCCAGGGAAGCAGCATACTAGGGAGCATTTCAGTCTCTTGTCCAGTTTCAGCTTCTGGGTTTTCCCCTTTTGAGAGAGGGAGCCATCCCCCTGCTTTTTGTTGTCTTCCTGCATTGCCATAAAAAAATGCCTCTTAGCCTGGTGAATATTGTCTTCCCTGAGAACAGCTCTGAAATGGGCCAGGGAATGATACTGGGTGGTGCACAAACTGTTCTGATACTTGCCCCCTTGGTGGACTTGTGCTTCCCAGCAATTGCCTTATAACTAAGCCAAAATAATAAGTGACTTCACCCTGCTGTAGCTCCATACCAAAAAAAGCCCAAGAAACATTCCAGAACATCTTTTTCTTTCTTTTTCTTTTTCCCAGTAATGTTTTATTAGCTTCAAAATTAGAAATGGACAGCCTGTATCTGTTTCTGAAAGGCACCTCCCCCCACTCCCAGCCAACATCTTTGTCCTCTTGTGGGACAACAGGCTTCCAATCCCTTGTCTTGTCTAGGGTGAGTAATTCAACTGCAATTTTTCACAGCTTCTAAGAGTCTGTCTCAGACTCTGAGACAGTCTGTTTGTTCCCCTCTAGTTGTTTCACTTCTGTACATACTCTCTGGCATATATCCCTTGTAGAATCCTTTTATGGGAAGTCTCATACTTCCTTCTGCCACTTGGACTTGGCATTAGGTTAGAAAACTTAAGCAGAGACTGAGTGTACCCCCCGAAGCTACCACGCTGATGAAACTCTGACTCACACATTTGTTTCACTGTAGACCAATAGAGTGAAGTCAGGTCCCAGCTGTATGGTCCTTCCTGAAGGCCCACTGGGTGGGCTGCTGAAGGGTGTGCTGGTCCAGGCATTCTGCGGATAGCTTCAGTATTGATGCCAGTAGAGCAGCAGTTGAACTCCAAGTCTACCCTTGACTGGTCCTGGATGAAAGCAGGCACTGGGCAGAATTGTTTTGAAGAAAAACCTGTTTAAATGAGATTACTGAAGGCCCTCCTGGAAGCGCTGAGTGCACCGCAGAAGCTGGGCCATCCCCGGTCTCAGCAGCTCTTTGTTCTGTGACTCATTGGTTCAGAAGGCCAAAATACTGAAGCTGAGAATACTTGCTCCAAATTACAGGGTGGCAAACCAGACAAGGCAAAGTCAAAGTTATACTCAGTGTGAAGCATCACTGAGTGAAATCCTTCCACAAGTCAACACTTGTGTACTCTTCAATTCACCTCTGAAGTGCAGCAGCGGGTGTGCGGTCAGGCAGTCCAGTAGAAAACTTCAGTATAATTTGACTGTGACTCCACTGTTGGCAAGATGCTTCATTTGTTACTTCTGTGACAGAGTGTTTGCCAGGCTCTGGTACTTACCCTCAAAGTCCAACATCAGGGCCCCATCCAGACCCATCTGCTGTTACACTGGATCATCCTAACTTTTCATAGATGTGAAATAAAATGTAACTGTGCTTTCATGTCATTTACAGTCTTTCCTGATGCAGTATTATGCTTGTAACCAAAATCTCCAAAGCCTTTCAAGAGGTTCCTTTTTGAAACTGAGCTGAACTTGGGTCTGTCCTGCTCAGTATCTTTATTGACAACCTGGATGAGGGCACTGAGTGCACTCTCAATAAGCCTGCGGGTGACACCAAGTTGGCAGGAAGCGCTGATCTGCCTGAGGGTAGGAAGATCCTACAAAGTGCTCTGGACAGGCTGGATTGCAGGGCTGAGGCCATTGGGATGAGGTTCAACAGGACCAAGTGCCCAGCTCTGCACTTTGACCACAACAACCCCAGGCAATGCTACAGGCTTGGGGCAGAGTGGCTGGAGGACCTGGGGGCACTGGTTGATGCTTGGCTGGACTTGAGCCAGTAATGTGCCCAGGTGCCAAAAAGGGCCATTGGATGCCAAGATGCCAAGGGTGGCGCCCTGGCTCGTATCAGAAATAGCGCAGCTTGCAGGAGCAGGGAAGTGACAGCTCCTCCGTCCTCAGCACTGGTGAGGTTGCACTTCAAATACTGTGCTCAGTTTTGGGTGGCTCACTACAAGAAAGGCATCAAGGAACCGGAGCACATCCAGAGAAAGGCAATGAAACTGGCTGGGGTCTGGGGCACAAGTTATGGGAGCAGCTGAGGGGACTGGGAGTACAGAGGAGGCTCAGGAGAGACATTATCACTCTCTATAACAACATGAAAGGAGGTTGTGGTGAGGTGGAGGTCAGCCTCTTCTCCCATGTAACAGTGATAGGACTAGAGGGAACGGCCTCACGTTGCATCAGAGGAGATTCAGGGTGGATGTTAGGAAATACATCTCTAAGAGACTGGTCAGGTAGTGGAACTGGCTGTCCAGGGAGGCGGGGGAGCCACCATCCCTGGAGGCGGTCAAGAAAAACTAAGATGTCGCACTGAGGGATGCTGTTTAGTGGGAAATACTGGTGGTAGATGGACGGCTGGATTGGATGATCTTAGAAGTCTTTCCCAACCCTGGTGATTCCATGATTCTATGATTCTAGTGCCAACTAAACTGACTGCACATTAGGAACATACTTACCCAGTTCAGGCTGCCAGATTTCAAAACAGGGCAGGAACCCTGCAGGCATTTTAAGTTTATTTGCTAGAGTTGGCAGAATAGAAGCGCCATTTAGAGCACCAAAATAATTAAGGCAATTAATGGTAATTATTTTTCTTCGTTGCTGGGAACTTTGTATTCCCAGCAGCTTCCAGGTCTGGAAAAGAAAAGCTGACTCATGGTAGTCTGCCCCTTGTAGTACTCTGAACTACAAAGAATGTTTTAAACTATCAGAAGGGCCGTGAGCTCCGTGTTTCCTAGGGCTGCACATCCTCAAAGAATCTGCTTAGAACACTCTTGAAAGATTTAATTCATTACAAAATTGGAAGCACCCACCTTGGGACGTGACTTGCCACTCACCAGCCAGCATTTTCTATGCCCATGAAAACTGACTATCATAGAGCCAGCAAGGAAGCTTCGTTGTTTCCTTCCTGAGGTTTCTGTTCTACACACATCTCACACTCAGAATGTTTCTTTAGAAACCCCTGACTTTTGACCTATTTCATTTGTCTCATGTTGGGTATATTACTTAGGATTCATGTACTTGTTTGCTTTTTTAAGAGGTAGTTCTCTTGATTACTTTAACCAGGCAGAACAAAGTGAGAGTGCTCTCCAAAGCTAGCTCTGTATCAAGAAAAGGAAGAGCAGACACTCAGTAAAGGAGCCTTTTGGCCTAGGGCTTTCCTTTAAATGCTGAATGATTCCGTGCTGTTTGTCTCATGAAACTGAAAACGATCTCTTAAAGATCTCAAACTTTTGAGTTGCTTTGCCCCTGGACCACAAATAATAATTTTTAACTGGTGTTTGAAAAGAAACTTTTCAAAAGCAAGAGCTGAGGATATTGTGAAGGTAGCACAGGTTATTTGCATTAATAAAGGGAACGGCTCACACTGGGGGGGCAAAAGTCTAAATTAGATACGTTGCCTTGTCTTGTTCAAAGGGAAATTTTCAAAGCAGAAATTATTTTCTTTCTTCACAACTGCTCAAGCCACTGGGCATAGTAGCACCTTGAATTCATTTCTGTTTATATCTTCCAAGGAATCACTTCCTATTTAAAGACCTCCCAGGGAAATGGGGTTGTACGTTACATTAACTTCAGCAGCTTTCTTCACCTTGAACTTACTGCTGTTATCTGCCCCAGTCCCATCTCACAGGAAGCAGGCCCTGGCATGCCAGTAGCTTAACTAACTCTTCATTTTGCACGCAGGAAGAGACTTGTTTGCCCAGTTACTCAAAAGGAAATTCCATACGAACCCACACTGAGCATTTCATTACATTGCACGGTTCTAGAAATATCCAAATTTTAAGAACAAAGGAGTTCTTACAAATGCCCACTTCAGAGATCCATACCTTCTGCAGCTGCTGGTGACAGCGAGAGAGGAGCAACCTGGCACCTGGGGAGACTTTGTTCACATAATGCTAGATTGAAAAATGGTGAGTCTCAATTGTTTAACCCTTATATTTTGTTGCATACAGCATTCTTTGTAGCAAATTGAAATGTTCTCTTTAAAACAATGGATTCTGATAAAAATCTGCTGTAAATGTGGAGTAGTGCCACTGAATGCTAAGTGAATCTGTGTCACTGACAGTGTTGCTGCTTTCTTGTAGCATAGATGAATGTATTCAGTCACTGAGCCTTGCCTTACTGTTAGTGCAGAGAAACAAACACACTGAAGAGTGAGAAACTCAGTCCAAAAATAGTAAAGCACTGTAGATCCATGTAAGACCAAAGGTTACAAAGGTATGGGCGTAGCATAAACAGCAGCTGCTAGGCCTGGTTCTTACAAACTTGAACAGTAGAGACGTTTTACAGCATTTTGCTATCCGGAAAGTCTCCACATGGGCGGCATCAATGCTCTGTGTGACCCTGAAAACAACATATCAGATGCTCTACAAACTCATAGAGTTGAGGATGCCAGCTTTAATTGGCAGGGAAGTTTCTGTTCATGTAGGCTCTATGCACAGTAGATTTTGGCCTGAAGGTTACCACCACCAGGTGGATCTGTGCATGCACAAGTTCAGATAACACACGGAGAAGAAAACTGCAGTAGGCAGATCTTGAAAAAAGCAGTATTTATTTTAAAGTACAACCCAAAGTTGTAGCCATAAGAAATGCACAAGGTATCTTGTTTTTTCCACAAGTCTTGGCTGTGTGCATTTCATTTCAACTTAAAAATGCATTCAGGTTTACAAATGTACAAAGAGCACAGAAAGTGTGTTACAGTCTTAACAGAATGCTCTTACATTCAGCCATTTTGCTGTTAAGGTTCTGTGTTGGTTCTGTTGTGGAGTTTTTCTTTTTTTCTTTTTTCCTTTTTTCAATTTTTTTTTTTTTTTTCATTTTTTTACATTCTTAGAACCTGTGTTAACAAAGACAGCCTTATTTTTAAAAAAATACTCTGCATTTTAGCACAAAGTGCCTTTTTTCTTATTTAAATTATAAGTTGGAGGGTAATACTGGAAAAAATTTAAAAATCAAAACCGGTGCTTCCATAAAAGTATTGCATGCCAGGACCATTTTGTAGTTCAAACTGCTTCCTACATGGAAATGGCAGATGGTGAAATAGGAAGCAGTGAAATTGTCCAGATTTGCAAAGCTTTGGCTGTAGGTTGGATTTACGGCCACACCCAGACTTTCCCAAGCTTATCTGTAATCTCACACTACCATATTGCAGGATAGACTTTAAAGAGGAGCAAGTGATGAAAGTGTGACTTGGGGGGAGGGAGAGAGAGGAGGGAAAAAATAGCCATGACCAACAGGCGCCTGAAAAGGATGTTTCAAAAAATTTGCATTTGGAATCATATCACGACCTGGATTCAAGTTCTTTTCTTTCGCTTAGCTTTGGGTTTCAGTTTTCGTGAGGATAGTGTGAATTAGACCATGGGTCTGAACTTCTTCTTCCAATCGTTGGGCTCCAAATTCTCCAAGGATTGTAGGTCTGTCCCATATCTTCAGCCGGATTGGCAACAGTGGCAGCAGCAGATGGAGGAGGTGGTGGCGAGGAGTTTTCGTTCCCCATGAGATCAATACCTGACAAGGCATTTGTTGGAGTGGGGAAGGGAAGGCCACTGTTGAGATTACTTGACCAGATGGAACTGCTGAATGGAGTGGTGGACCACAGGCCGCTCGGGTTGCCAAGGATAGACTGTGGTGAAGACAGAGCTGCATGAGTAGCTGCCAGGTACCCTCTGCCGTCAGCTTTTTCTTTATTACTGATATTATTACAGTCCCTTTGAAAGTAAAGTATCTAGAAAAAAACAGATCTGCTGTAGAAGCCCTTCCACCTCCACTGTGACACAGTTTTGAACTATCTTTACTAGACCTTGCCCAGAGGAATCACGCTAACGATCACCAAATGTGTCTGGAAACTGAATGGGCTGCAGAGTGCAATTACATTACAGGCTTTTAAGCTGTTTTCATTTGGGCTTATACATCCCCATGCTATTACTAATTTAAACAGCAGCGGTATTCAAGGGTCAAAAAGCATCAGCCACATTAAACCAGCTTGAGCAAGATAGATAGATAAAGACAAAATTCAAGTTGTGATGGAAAGTAGCAGTGATCTTTGATCCTTTTTGACAGCTTGCAAACCTATCTCCTTGTATCCACACTTATCTGTTCAAAAAAAAGAATCACAGTTTGGATGATATGTTCAAGCCCACACTATCTCCCCATATTCCCAGTATACACATTTTTCTCCTATCCTTAAGCTGTCCAGCTAAAGAGAGAAGGAAAGGTATAAGGGCCATATGGCAGTACCAGCGACTTTGCCCTGGCTCTACAAATGGCCTCTCTGGCAAATGGTGCTGCAGAGCAGCAGCATCTGCACCATGACATCACAAATGAGTTTGGGGTGAATGGACAGGCACAGCAAGCCCAGAAGGTCACATGCAGACATGAACAAGGCCCAGTTTGGGTAAACTGTTTTACCAAAGTCCAAATGGTAGCAAGCAACAAAGAGAAGAATCTAACCAGTGGAAGGTGGTTGTGGAAGGGGATACTTCAGAAGCAGCCAGGGATGGAGATGAGACAGGATAGTATAAATCCCATGCTCATATGAACAAAGAACCTGCCACATGTAGGCTTAAGACCCTAGCCAATAGATTTAATAGTGCACATACACTGTAAATCCAGTTTGGAAATGCACAGTAAACTTGAAACATCCCAGTGGCAGGAGACTTGCTGCATATGTGCTATAAAGTACAAACTTCCTTATGTTTGGATTTACTGGGGGAAGATAGGACATCCCTTGCCAAGATCTCATTCCTCAAACAACGAACACTAAAGGATAACCACTACCTGTGTGCTGTGCACCTGATGATTAAAATAAAAATCTCTTTATAAAGCAAATAGGGTGAACTCTAAAGATGTCTTCATTTCAGGTTTTTATTTTTTTTCTCCCTTGGAACAGAAAAGATACATTCAACCTTATCTGAAACTGGCTGGACAATACTACATCAGCAAAGACCCCTCAAAGAACTTGATGCAAAGAGGTGGATAGGAATTTTGAGCATACTAAGGGGTTAACCAGCATCATTCTGACTATCCAGTGTCATTGGGATGTTGAGTTAAACCAGGGTCACAGTTTCCAACTGTTACATAACTAAATGGTTACATTTAAGCTATACAAGCATTAGACTGCTAAGCCTACAGCAAGAAACACTGATCCTGCTGCTCAGACAGCATCTCTAACACACTAAATCCACTCTATTTCTTGCTATGGGTGAAAGACCCAGGAACTATTCCAGTGTATCCCAAAAAGCACTTAGGAGAGACTGGCAATTGCTCATGAAGTAGAAGCAGTAACAAGGAAAGGACTGGCAGAGCAGTATCTGACAGACAGCTACTCCTTTTCAGTGCTTGTAGAGAGAGGCCCAAAGTGGCCCAAAGACAGAACGAGATGTAAGAAAATGGAGAGGCTGTTGTGAGAAAGAAGCTGAGGAGGAGTAGCACCAATGGTGCAAACTTTGAAGGGAGATGAGATGCAGAAGCCAAATGCTATTTAGTACAGAAGGCAAAGAGTTGTGCATAAAATGGGAAAGCAAGAGGACTGAGGATGATAATCAAAGTCAACTTCCTCAGAATCCTTCCTAGAAAAGAAGGTAAACTAGGAGCCAATATACAACACTGTTTGCAGGAAGAGATTTGGCTCTTGTGCCAGAAAGAGGAAATGCACAGGCTCTGGTCTGGTACCTGTCTTCTTGTCTTGTATTTAGCTTCACTTGCAGGAAAAGCAAAGGTTTCCTATTCTGGCTCACCACAAGCATTGAGAAAACACTGTCATTAAATAGGCCTTGAACATTTCTATCTGTTGGCTGCTTTTTGTGATCTTCTCAATTCACTTCTAAAATGCCCTTTTTCTTTCCCCCCTCAAAATCATTTAAAAGCAGAGACTAAAAATTCTTCTGTATCATTTGCTTGGCTTCTGCCTCAGTGCTTCCTGAAGCACAACTGCAGGTAGCTTTTGTTAGTGGCTAGGATGCAGGCTGTGAGCTAGAGACTGTTCCGGTTGTCCTCAGCCCTTCCTTCTCTCATGTGTGGAATCAGCCCTCTATGCGAGTAAAAGGAACAGTCTTTCCTTTTTATATCTAGTGATGTGCACTATGTACATAGATTCACACAGTAATGTTGCAGCTTTAAACACAGGGCAAGAGAAGGGTCAGCAAACGCAAGTGGGTGAAGCAGACAGCACCTCTTACTACAGAAACATTTCCAGAAGAAAAGATGAAGAATGATTTTCCCTTGCAGTGAAAACAATTACTACACCGTAAGTTTTCTTCTGATGCAAATGTATAAGGATGAGAGAGCAATGCTACAATCTACATGTGTTTGGCATATTGCTGTTTTTTCTTTTCTCTCTTTTCATCAAGATCTCCAACAAAATTAGCAGTCAGTTTAAATGCTTCTATTTAAGCTCAGTCATCTAGTATTATTTCTAAGCTCAAAAGAATACACTTGCGCTTTTTGGTTGTCAACCTTACGTTAATTTACAAAGAGGTGCCACACTGGATTCAGCAAGAAGAATCAAAATAGGAAAGTTATCACATTGGTTATTTTGCAATTGTCCAAACTAGAAGTGACAGCAGCAGTAGCACAGGAGCAGAATGTCTGAAGCATGTGGAAATGGAAGACATGGCTGTAAATGCTCTCATCACAAATTTCATCATCTGCAAGCAAGCACACTAACAGCTCATTGTCCAAAAGCCACTGCAACTTCAATTCATGGAACTATGAGCACTCAGCTGACCTTTTTCATCTAAATTTAAACAATCTCTAAATAAAATGACACAGTAGATACAGAGCAGGTTGGTAACAGTAACAAAACACTGTATTTGCACCAAATACTCACTGCAGTTGTATGAGTTGGCGAACTTGAGCTTGTAGGCCAGGAGGGTATGGAATCTGTAGCTGAAGGATCCCAGATGGATGATGGAACATGATTGAACTCGCTCCAGTTTCTCTGAACATCCTGCCCATACGCAGGTCGAGCTAAACCAAGCTTGCTAAAAACCTCTGAAAAATAAAATGATATCAATTTGAGCACATTACTGTTTCTCCTTGTTCACAAACATCAGCAGACTAACAGTTCACTGTCCCTTCCCATGTCCTTCTGTTAGGTCCTGCTGCAGGAGAACAGATAGAAAAGGTCACACGCAAACAGATCCCAGCTCACCTGCCCCGTATGGGGCAGTTGCTACAAATTTAGAATCTTGATTACAGTGAGGAGAAAATTTCTATACATACAAAAAAAAATTCCACAGGTTGATACTGAATGAAGTATCTCAGGAACTGTTTACTCAAAGGCAAACAGAGAATCTGGTAGAAACACAGCAATACTGCAAATCCTGCTAGTTCAGCAAGTTCAGTGTGGTTGGAGGAGCTGACTGCGCTGAAACAGACTCTCAGAAGTGCAGCACTCCCTTCCCAGGTGACTCCTGACATGGGATGTGGCACTTAGCTATGCCCAGCTGAGGCAGGCTGGCCCTGTCTCAACTAAGAGAAGGAAAGACAGCACCAGTGCTCATGGTTCACACGGTGCCTGCACACAGAATTGATCCCAAGCACCTTACTGCCATCCCTCAGAGTCACTGGAGCCAAGTGTTGCAGGTGAAGTGAAAGCAGACCCCAGACATTTTTCAGTAGAGACCCAATCCAATGACATGCAGATGCCGTATGAAGCTTGTTTTGCTTACTGATCTTTTGCACACACCTTAAAAAAATACCATGCACCCCCAAACATAGTATGCAAATCTACCTCAAGTATGTAGTGCAGTTGTGCCCCACAATATAACCTGCCTGCATCGAGGCCTCATCTCAATAGGCACTTACAGAAAGTTTACCTATCTAAATATAGCAATTAATGGATGGTTAATATGCATCAGTTCATTATACAGCTACACAAACGCTAGAGGAAAACACGAGAGGAAAGCAACATGAAGGATGGGCCGTTGCATCACATATATAGCAATGGGTTTATGCAAGTGTGAGGTGTTCAGGAAACCACAGGTCTCATAGCACACTTCTGAGACCTACTGTAAAGCTTCAGGGGAAGGATGAAGGGGAGGAAAATAGTGAGAACAGACAGTGAGAAAAGAAATATAAAGACATTCTTCTGAAACCAAGAAACTTCTAAACCAGTTGTTTCCAGCAAAACAACATCTAAGACTTTCCACCAACTCTCTGGGCTGAAACACAGAGTACACCACCAAATGATAAAATGTTTTCCTATACTCATTTGGGGGGATGGGGGTGGGAGCAGAGCCTGTACTTAGAACAGTGGAATGGAAATATACCATTTCTTTACCTGTATTTAAGTACTGAAAATATTTGAAAAAATACACTCACCTCCAGTTAAGTTAAAAGAATGTCCAAATGCAGAGAATGAATTGAGAGGTGTGAAGTCAGGACTGCTGGGGTTGCTGATAGGACTCCACAAACCCGAACTGAATAGTAAGGAGTAATGGGAAAGAAATATGCATTAACAGAGTCTCACCAACAGTAACATTGTGCTGGTCCAAACAGAAATATGTACAAATGTGCATGCATACGTGCACACGCACTATCCATATGTACAAAAATGGTGCCCAAGACTTGGTAAATAAGCTTATTTTTGTTTTAAAAAATGATGAAGGGAAACACCATTATCTTGTACATAGAACACTGCACTAGACACAATGCTCTTGGTCTGTATGCTGAGCTCCAACAAAGAGCAGCTCTGTTTTTCAGAAGAATTGCAGGCTCCAGAATGCAGCGCAACTTTTTGACAAGGAGAGCAAGCTTAGAACTGCTGAGAGGGGATACGAATGCTCGCACTCTACTTGTGGATAAGTTTCTTGAAAATACAGATGGGTTAACTGGAACTGGTGATAAATATTTATATAAACAAACCAAGAACTGACCCACAAATCCTGCATAGAAAAGCAATTCCTCTGTACATTGAAACTCGATTTCAAGTCTCACTGCTATATTAGAAAAGCTACCAGACAGCACTCTTGAGAGACACACACAGCCAAAAATCTAACAAAAAAGGCAGCGTGATTGGAAAAGATCAGAAATCCCCATTGCACTGAAGAATACAACTAAGCATGGCTATACTCTGCTTCTACTCAGAACACAAAGTCCTGTTATTGTCCTGGTTTCAGAGTTAAAACAGAGTAACAGATATTGCTGTACAGTGCAAAATCCTGCCTGTGAATTATTTTGAGTCACCTTGGTACCCATTCCTAAATAATCAGAGAGCCAAGCTGAGGTCTCCTTCTTTGGATGCCCAGGGGACACAAAATTGTCAAGTTACTGGGAATGAGAGTGGAAATCCCCATTGTATCCCAGAATGTCTCTCTCCCCTTTTGAGAGATTCACAAAAAATAAACATTCAGAACTCATAAACAGAACCAGAATGAACTCCATTCACTGCCTTCAAAATGCCACTATTTCTTTACAGGCTCTTCTCTAAGAGCTCAGGTATTTCCAAGAGGTATGAACACTTACCTGTCAGAGCCATCACTGTCAACAACTGTGTGGGAAATGCTGATATTGTTGGAAACTTCTGTCTTTGTTGGGGGAACCTTTGGTAAGCCACTGCCACCTGCAACAATAAATCTAAAATGAGACACAGAAGTAAACCAGCTAACCAAACAGAGTGAATATTCTGGAAATATGCAGAGGTATTTATTATGCCAGGCTGGTACAGTACCTGGGCTCTTGTCATAACCTGCAGCAACAGCAGCAAAAGTGGGGTTTCCATTCCTTCCTGGAAGAGAAGCTGCCTTTGCCAGCTTGTGTTTGGTACCACTGGGCTGCTTGCTTTTTGTTTCACTTAAAGAGGAGGAAAAAAGTGGGGAAAAAAAGTTTGTGGTTTTAGACTTCAGACAGTACTTTGATAAACAAGCAATAATTCAATCCCATATTCATAGAAACACTAGCAGTAGTTCAACAGTTTATGTAGGTGCACATTTCTGTAATCTAGCAAGTTGTAACAAACTCCCCTAAAACATAAATAGCACTCTACAATGTGCACAGTAATATCTGCAAAAAAGCAGTTTCCAGAGGAAGAGGAAACGGGTACAAGAAGAGAGATACACCAATATCAAGCACAGTGGTTCCTCAAGCATTCTCTGCTTGTAAAATTAATAGGAGGAGCAGATGCAAACTCACTTGCTGCAGCTGCTGTTCACAATGCTGCTGTAGGTGCCTCCTCGCGGCCCAAAAGCTAAGGATGCAGGAGGAGGAGGAGGAGGAGATGGAGAGGCAGGCGTAGGTGAGGGCTGTCGCTGTTTCAGGAAAGCATCTGCATTCATGGTTTGCAGAGAGAGTTTATAAAGGTTGTCTGTAGCTACATAAAGAAGCACAAAAGACTCTCATGTAGTATTACATTAAGATGATGGCTACTCAAACTCAGCTATAAATTCCATTTCAAGAATGATTTCAAAGACTGTTCCCAGTCATTGAAGTAGCAGCTCCTATAGCAGTAGATCTACTCCTTCCTTATTTTCTCCTACTACTATTCAGGTTTACTGACTACTGTGAGACTATTTTGATGAAAGCATGAACTGGTTTCTATGGAAGAAAAAGAATGGAACTTCTAGCCTAAGCAAGAGCTGCAGGGAGGGCTGACTTTATGATCACACGCAACCAAGAGGAAAATGACTTGTTTCTTACCAAAGCCTTAAAATATAACCAAAAAACTTGTAATAGTGCACCACCCTAACCATTGCAATAAGAAGCTTTCAGTGTTTCCTCTCGAGGAGGGATCACTTAATTTCAACTTTGGTCGCAGAAAAATGAGGAAGAAAAACTCAATTTGCTGTAGAAAATATATTTTGTTTTCAAGCAGTAATTCTCAATTCCTCAGCAGTTTCTGAAAAACTGTGGAATGTGTGACATTCTGCCCATGTGGTGTTCAGATCTCCCAAATTGCACCGGATGCTACCGATATTAGGCTTACTGCAGAAAATGGGAGCATAGATATACAGGGAATAAAAGCTAGGCTAAAAACAGATCAAGCCTGCCTACAGATATGCACTGCAGGAGACTAATTCTGTCATCCTCCAGCGATTACTCACAGCTGCCAGCTTTGTGAAGTGGCACAGAGTCCCACTCTGGTGGAGGAGAATCCTTTTCGCCTTCTGAGCTGCTGGTGTTTCCTAGCTCTTGTCCAGAACTACTGGGGAGAAACTTTGATAATACTGATGGCCTGCTCTCTATTAACTTGTTTGGACCTATTAACAAAAAAGAAAAAAGAAAAAAAAAATTAATCAGTGGATAATAAAGCATGTAGCTTTCTTAACATTAAGCTTCAGATTAAGCTTTCAAAAGCAAGCAGGTTGAAAGTCCCAAGATATTTGTGATACGTGAAAATAACCTCACAATACCTCTTGTTTTTGGAAGGTTTCTTGATTTGGACACATTCGTCAAGAGGTGCTGTGTGGATACCTTGGATGGAAAGGTTTTGCGCTGCTTGTTTTCCAGTGGGGGAGTATAAGGTAATTCCAAGGAACTAAATGAAAACAGAGATCCATTTATTTTTTTTTTTTGCTTTCAGAAGTGCTGCAGGACATACATATACATTTACCATACAGGCTTTACAAAGGACTGCTCTCCTGTGGATTCCTCCTATTATGCTCACTTTCAAAGTGATTCATAAGCACAGTTTTTCTGTCATCTCTTCTATTTCTCCTATATACAACTCTACCCTTTCACCCGTCCTAACTTTAGCTCATCTCCTTCTCACAAGGGCATTCCAGCTCACTCGCTTTCCAGGACTAGAAAGCCTGCTCAATAACACAGTGATAACCAGGAGATGGCATCTGCAGTTTTTCCTCTCTGCTGCCAATCGCATGCTCCTGATACGCTACTGCCACGAATGCACAAGACGACTGATCACAAAACTATTCCAACCCATCAAATTTATTTGGCTATATATTGTTCCTTTTCCCCAGCTGTTTGATTTTGTCCCAGATGCCATACATTTTCTAAGGAAAACTGTTGTATTCATGTCCTGGAGAAGAATTCCAACTCAGTTTGGGCCTCTGAATACTGTCACATATAATCACCACGTGATTTAGAAGATAGAGGAAAATGTATAACAGTAAGAAGAAAAAATAGAAGGGGACAGTGTCTGGCAATATTTTAAGAAATATTTTGAAGAAAATGAATGCATATGCATACCAACTACTCAGTCTAAATCTCAGTCTAGTATTAACTACAGCAACAGGCCAAAAGACAATCCAACATACCACACCTCAGACTAGCAAATTTATTTCTATGGCTATCCAATACTCATTTTGTTTTAGAACTGCAGAATCAGATTTCAAAATAGACTGTCTATAGAAAGGCTGAGGTTCTTTATTTTTCCCTTCTCTACCATCTGCAATCTGTCGGGAAGGGAATGGCATTGGCAGCAAACATCTCCTTTAACAACATATCCAAGACACTGATAGCTGTAACTTTACCACAAGTAACTAAAGGTACTCATATTACAATGCTGCCACTGCACAGTAACTCCTGTAGAAATGTTTACTCTATTTTGTATCTGTTATTGCAAAAGAACTTGCCATTGCTTAACTCCATTTTCTTCTCTGGATTTAGTTCTCATATTATTAATTGACCGTGCATCAAATAATCATTTACAAGCTCAGATGTTCCCTGATACCACAAAGGAAGCAGAAGCTGCCTGGAGCTATATGTGCTGCTGTCATTATCCAGTCTGGCAGCCATAAACAGTAGAATAAACGAATGGTTATCGATCCATCTTCCTGCTTTGTTGTGCTTACCTGCTTTTCACATCTACAGGGATTTCTTTCTTGATACTTGTTAGCAGTTTTTTACTTTTCTGTTTTATTTGCACCATTTCATTTTCTGGTTTTTCCGGTGTAACTTTTCCCTTTTGTTTTTCAGGTTCCTATAAAAGACATTATAATAGGACTCCTGTATTGATCAAATATGTATGTGTTTTCTTCAACAGATAGAATAGGCTAGGAGCACACACAGAGACAACTACTACAGTTCTGCTGACAACTGATAGCTCGTTCCAACCACAGTCACTGAAACACTTTCAGTCCTGAGATGACATGATTCAAGCATGCTGACACTGCCCTTTTACAAAAGAGGAAACACAGTAGTGAAAGCAAGGAAAGGGGATTTTTATAATTAACCTTGTTCCACTTCTAGCTATTGCAGCATATGAAAGTAGGGGAAAAAGAGACCCCATTCCTAAGTGTCATGTTCCTCTAACACACGATCTACCACAGAGCCTCCTTTTATTAGCAGTGCTGTACCTCTTTGAGAAGTGGTTCTGTATCTGGGTTAGAGGTTTCAGTTGTGGTTGAAGAACTGTCATCATCTGCCAAGGAATCCTTCAGTTCATCTTCCTGTTGCTTCCCTTTTCCTCTTCTGTCCTTTTCTTCCCGTTTCTTTTGTGGCTTCACCTTTCGCTGAAGTGCCTTCCCTTTCCCTGAGGAGATAAGAACATTTCAGATTCCCATCAGCAGTACTCTGTGATGGGCTCGCTCACTTCATTTGAGAGGCTAACCCACATGATAAAACCTCTGAAGTTTGCCTGCTATGCTCCTAAGGCCTAATTCCATTGCCTCTCTGCAGACGTGGGTACCTGGTCGCACAGAGTGCTTCTCTGCTACATTCCTGGTGTTTCTTTTGAACATCTTATAATTCAAATTGACTGTGCCACCACATAACAGTACTTTTACACATGGACTTCAGAAATTGGAACAAGCTTTATCATTCTAACAGAGGAAGAACTGGAAGACTTAGCATCCTTGCCAGTTCAAACACAAAGCAAAGGCTAAGAATAAGACTAGAGCGGATGAGAAAAATCACTATACTACGGTTAGTTTGGCAATGATGTGTGCATATCTCTCTCTAGAAATCTCACACCCAAATACAGCAACTTTCCTCAACATATTTTACTTTTTCAAAGTACACTGTATATTAAGAGCCATGGCTAAACTGACTAAAATTATTTGGCTTGACATACTTAAGTGTTACTGCATCTCAACGTACGAAAATCGTGCACTGAACACTCCAGGGATTGTTTAATCACCTTTCTTGAAGCAATCCACATACCAATAAATAGTGCTAGTCAATCAGTCATGTTTTTCTTACATTTTCTACAGGCTAACAAATGGAGCAGAGAATGAACTCAAAATGCAGAGGCTTAAGAACCTTCAAAACAAAGCCAGAGGTCCTGGGCTTGCAAAATAGAAGACTATAAAGCAGACACCTGGGGAAAATAACAGTTATTGAGAAAAGTATTAATATAGAGAAGCTGCGTGCACACGTGGAGTCAACATCATCTCACCACTGCCTCTTGCTGTGTTGTACAAGATAAATGCATTCAGAGTATTGTGCCTTTTGGTAGACATGCTTTATCAGAAAATCTTCCTGAGATACTATGACTCAGACTAAGTACCTTCCTTAACACACCACACAGTGCCTGCCCTCCTGCTTCCAGAACGGATTTTGTATGCTCAAAGCTAAACTGTGTTGAGTAAGTGGAATCAAAAACCAGGATTTGTACCAGCTCACATCAGAATTCATTTTGGTAGAAAAACAACGATGGCTGTCCTGTTTAATTTGACAATTTGTCCCTCAGGGAAAGTTTGCAACCAAAACACACATTTGACTCCAGTATTTTGGTAAATAGCAGATACGCATCGAAGGGCAGCATCTTCACATTTTGCTTCTTTCAGATGTTTTCAGTAACAATAAGAAAAACACTGCAGATTGTTTTTAACATGAATGCAAACGCAAGCATAAACACAAGTAGCTCTGTACATAAATTTTCTAGGGGTCAGCCTCACGCTTATTGGGGCATTCTATTTTTGCCTCAGAAAGCCTTATGCCAATATTCACACCACCTTTAGTCTACATTCAGAACTGCTGAACAGCTTAATGCTCACCGTTAGAAAATTTTCTCTAAAATCATAGAATCCTTAGTGGTGGAAGAGACCTTTAAAGGCCATCTAGTCCAACTCCCCTGCAATGAACAGGGACACCTACAGGTAGATCAACGTGCTCAGAGTCCCATCTAGCTTGACCTTGGATGTCTCCAGGGACACCATCCACCACCTCTGTGGGCAGCCTGTGCCAGCACCTCACGATCCCCTCTGTAAAAGACTTTAACATGCTGTCCTAAAACACAAATATAACTCAAAGTAGCTGTTCAACACAGCTCTAATGTAGCCTCTGCAGTACTCTGCTAAGAAATAAGCTTTAGGAACACAAAACAAGAAGACTAAGAGCTGAGATCCGGCAGAAGACATTCTGACATAGAATTTTAATTCAGAAGCTACTGTTCTTGCAAGTGTCTGCAAAGAGCTCTAGCTGTTTATAAAGACAAAGATCAGTGTGCATGTGCAGATCTGGATAGATAACTGAACTTCCTCTTAAGGTTTACGTTTTAAAGAGTGTGAATGAAAATGGGCAAGTTTTACTTGATTTGCTGACCTTTTGAGCAAGTAGCAAGTTTTAGCAGGATCCCCAAAACTCGGGGCTTCAGTCTCCCATTTCAAAGCCCAAATGCAACTACACATCCATTCTCAAGTATTTAAGACTTTACCTCTCATTACTAAATACTGTGAAATTCTGTTGTTCTATATGATCATGCAGATGTTTCATGATTTGCTTACCTTCCACCTTTTTCTTAACTTAATTTCTAATACTCAAATCCCTATCAGTACTGTTTTTTGTATAACATCACAGGGGAAAATGAAAATTCATTTAGAAATAAACACATCAAGATTAAATTCTTAACAACAAAAGTAGGATGTAACTGAGGTTGTGAATACAAAAAGCATGGTAAGAAGCTCCCAGACTCACAGCATCATCGACATTGGAAGGGACTTCTGAAGTTCAAGTCCAGCCACTGCTGCAGTAGGTTCCCTACAGCAAATCACACAGGAAAGGCAGAAATGGGTCTTGAATATCTCCAAAAAAGGAGACTCTTCTCTGGGCAGACTGTTCCAGTGCTCTGTCACCCTTACAGAAAAGAATTTTTTCCTCACGTTCAGATGGAACTTCTTATAATCCAGTTTGTGTTCATTGCCTCCTGTCCTGTTGTCCAGCATCACTGGAAAGAACCCAATGCCATCCTCTTGACACCTGCCCATTAGGTATCTGTGATAGTTGATAAGATCCCCTCTCAGTCTTCTCTTCTCCAGGCTGAACAGCCCCAGGTCTCTCAGCCTTTCCTCACAAAGGACATGCTCCAGGCCCCTCGTCTTCTTTGCAGCTTTCCACTGGATTCTCTAGAAGTTCCCTGTCTTTCTTGAACTGAAAAGCCCAGAACGGGACACAGTACTTCAGATGTGGCCTCACTAGGGGAGAGCAAAGGAGAAGGATTTCTTCCCCCAACCTGTTTACCACGTTCTTTGTAATGCACCCAGGATATCACTGACCTTGGCCACAAGGACACATTGCTGGCTCATGGCCAACCTACTGCCCACCAGGACACCCAGGTCCTTCTCTAGGGAGCTCCTTTCCAGCAGGTCAGTGCCTAACCTGTACTGGTACATGCAGCTATTCCTCCCCAGGTGCAAGGCTCTGCACTTGACTTTGCCAAACCTCATCAGATTCCTCTCTGCCCAACTCTGCAGCCTGTCCAAGTCTCATTGAATGGCAGCACAGCCTTCAGGTGTGTCAGCCAATCCTCCCAGCTTTGTATCATCAGCAAGTTCTACTCCAAAAGGAGTTTATGCTAATGGAAATAAACGACATAATGAATGTATCTAACGTGTGAAACTCATTTAAAGCATTAATCAAATGAAAAGATGCATAAGAAATTCAAACTCAACTCCAACCTCACACAAAGATGAAGATAACTTATACTAATTTGCTGACCACCTGACATCAGGTATTTTCTAAAATAACTGCAAGCATAGGTATGAAGAATTCCATTCTGAAACAATACCACAGTGGTTTACCAATGCCACAGGGATTTTCCTTTACCCCATCTGTTTTCCCCCTTCTTCCCCTCTCAGATTTCATAATATACTATGACAACTTCCCTTCATCGGCCCCCAGCTCCAAGTCCAAAAGACTTGTGAAGAGTGAATGATGTTAATCCAAAGGCAAAAGAGTTGCAATCAAAATAATTCTTTGGAAAGTAAGAAGTCTAAATATCCAGAGATTTGCTTTCACCAAAGTGTTCCAAAGCTTTTTCAGGAAGAATCATAACTGAGCACTGCAGGAAATTTCACTGCTATAAAATAGACAAAGAATGCATTCAAGATGCAGGCAGATACAGAAGAGTAGGGAACAGCTGAGAAGCTACCACCTTCCATGCTATGAAAACATGACCTTTACAGCTGATTAGATCTTCTTCTGTGGCTTACATAATGAATCATCCCTTTTTTTTAATTAAAAAAAAAAAAAGAATCTTATTACCTTTGTTTTTTGCTAGTGGAGATGGGGGTTGCTCTGTAAACACATCTGGGGAAGGGGCTTCTGGGTGGTCAAAGTCTTTTTCCATAGTTTCTATGAGTCCAGTGAGATCTGAATCCTCTGAGCTGTGCCTCCTGCTGCTGGCACACTCGGCATGAGGCGGGCTGAGAAGCGGTAGCTGTGGCAAAGCACTTTCAGTCTGTTGCTCTTGCTGCTGGGACCCAGATCCTGGGGGTTGCTGGAGGGGCTGCTCTGCCAAAGCCGTCGTCTGCTGCTGTGTTGGCTGCTGGTTCTGCCTTGTGCCCTTGGCTCTTTTGCTTGCGGCATGCGTCTGAGCTGTGGCACCTGAATCCAAGGTAAAGGGGCCTGATCTGTTCACTGACTGCACGGAAGTTGCTTGTGCTGAAGTCCTATTACTAGGCATGTTTGAACTGTTTTTGGATTTGATGTTTTCAACATCAGGTGCATTTCTATTGCTGTGAAGGTGTGCTGTTGCACTGCATTGTTTATGATTCCCTGCACTGGATCGTGAAGACGAACTGCCTGCTCCATAGATCCCTCTGGAAGGACCATGATTAGAATCTGATCCAAGCGCATTCAAGCTGGAAGAACAAGAAGTGTTTAAATGTACTTCACAATGTTTTAGTTCTTCTCTATGAAAAAAAAAGAATCACTATGTCCAAAAGAAACTTTTAATTATACTTTTCTTGGCATATAAACAACAAAAATGCCTAAAACTTCTTTGACAAGCTTTTACCATTCCCTGTTCACTTGCTCACTGTACACATAAGCAAAAATGGTTAAAATGACAGTCAACGTATATGTTGAGGGGAAAAGAGAAGTCTTGTTTATTTTTTAACATAAGTCCAAAGGGAAAACTTTTGGCCTGCTATTTTTCTGCAGTCTATACTTTACCTTCTAGAGAGTTAACAGAAAACCAAGCAGGATTTGTTTTGACAGAATATTCTTCACAACCACAAAACCTGTTTTTTGTAGCCCATTATCTCTCAATCCATGGAAGAATCTCTATTCATTCACCTGTTCTAAAGAGTCTATTTCTTTCTAACTGGTCTTATAACTAAAAGGGGGGGGGAAGGGAGAGGAAAACAAACCCAAACCCATACATACTTTCCATCAGACGAAATTCCAACTATTCTCCTGAGATCAAGTGGTCTTCCCATATCGAAGGGTGGGCCTGAGGCCTCAAAAGACAAGCGTCTTCTAAATGGCTCCCAGATTCCTTGAGCTTCTAGATAGGCTGTTCCAATTACTAGGAGAAAGAGTACACTGCACAGAAGAGAGGCACTCAGTTAAGTATTGCTACATTTTGAGCATTTTAAGGCTTATGAATTTAATCAAGCATGACAAAAAGCTTGTATCTTATACAGAAAAGCTGAAAACTGCATCCAACTCACATTTCTGTCTAACAAACATAAAATACCTAGACCTAACGTAACATACACAGCAATAAAACTGAAGAGCAAAGTTGAGATGTAGGTCTGGCCCCAAGTCCCCCATTTCAACCCAAATGAAAAATTTAAGATTGAACTGAAATACTAAAATGGCCACCAGAAGGTCACCAGCTCTCATGGATTTGGTACAATTCCACATGAAAAGGAAAAAACCTTCCCAGCAAATTGTGCTGCAGTTCAGAGAACTAAAATGAAGGAGCGCTATTTCAAGTTTTACAATTGCATCTGCAGTGGTGTTTAGGAGCTCTTCACTTACATAACGCACTGCAGTGAGCTGTATTTCTCATGAAGCAATTAAATCACTGCAGAGACATTCAGCACAGCGCTACAGATCTCATCTTCTAATGGTAGGAAATATCAAGGGGGAGGAGACAGCACTGATGACTAAAGACTGCCTTGCCTATTACCCTAGAATATTTGTGCAAAATTAACTTTGCATTAGCAACTTCAGCTTCTGCTCTCCTCCCAGATCCAACCAGTGGTTTTTGTAAGCCAAATGTTATGAAAAAGGACATCCATTCACAGAAAGTGATGAGATACTTGGTGAATTCGAGCTGTCTAGAAGAATTTGATATAGATATCATCTTTTATATTTTAACTGTCAGCAAAAATTCAAGCAGCTCTGGAGATCAACCCAGCTGATTTTAGCTGCTTATCAGTAGCTTTTCCCATCCCAGGGATTAAAATGGATAGCAGATACATAACCATACAGCAGAGTGCAGGCAAAATAAATTTCATCTGAGGTACTAACAAGCAACAGAAAAATTAAAGAAATAGAACAAGCTTACACAAACTCCTAGTCAAGAGAACACCACCTGCCTTGGACACTATGCCCGCAGATATACTGCTACTTTAGGGATGAGAAGAATGAGGTGTCACCACCAGCATTAAGAATTATATTAGCAGTATCTGAAAATATCATAATGCTGATACCAACATGATTACTGCATCTCTATAGCACTATACAAACTCGAGACAGGGCACAGAGCTTTGGTGCCACAGGTGTGACACAGGAGTGGGTGCAACAAATGGTCAATCACCACAAGGGCTTCTCCTCTGCCACCCTCAGGAGAAGAACCATACTGCTTTTACCAAAGCAAACTTTGTTGTTTTGATAAATGAGTATCAGCTTTGAAATTAAAAAGTAAACAAGCATGACAAAACCACAGAATAAATCTTTTTTTTTTTTTTTTTTTTTAATAAAATGCTCTTTCTTATCTTGCTGGGGTGGTGGTAGGAACAGTGCTGGTCCACTTTATGTTTGTCCACACAAACTAGGGATTACTTTGTGATTATACAGAAGTATTTTGGTGGCAACAAGCAAAACTCCATATTAGCATATGCTGAAAGATAGAGGATGTGTGCCTGTTCCTTGGAGTATGAGGTGGTCACATTAGGACTCCTCTAATTTGCTGCTGAGAAGTGTTTTCAACTTGTAGGAAAAAAAGTGAAAGGATTAGCATTTGGTTTTGTGAAGTCTGATTAACAAATACAGTACATATAAAGTTACCCAGGCAAACTACACGTGAGCTGAGAAATGTTATTCACTCTGCCAACAGACAGAGCAGAAATTAAGTTTGTGCATTTCTAGCAGATATATAGAAGAAACACAAAATAAGATCAAAATATTGCGTTCATGTCGAAGTCTCATGGAACCAAAGAAAAAGCAGCACACTTCTCTATTTCTTTTATCAATCCCTAAACAAGGAAAGACAGCCTAACTAAATACTTACGCAATGCAGTACAGCAAAATCAATAAGTTAGCATCTAAATATGAAAAAAAGATGCAAGGCTTCATTTGCTACTAATGTAGTGGGATAACGCTCCAGATTTGCAGCACAGAGAAAGATCACTTTTTCCATAACAGACATCAACAGCAGCAATCCATCTCACCCTCCAATACAGGCTTCAGGCCACCCCCAAAAGTAAAACATCCATCGTTACTGATTAAGTTTCTACCCTATTGTTTTCTCAAGATAAATGTAGTGGGGAAAAGCATCTTACATCCAAGGAAATGAGCAGGGAAGCACTGTTTATAATCTCAGGTTTTGAAAAATACAATAGATCTATACCTAGGTTAGACTAGGAAAACACAATGGAACTTTCAACTCAAATTTCAACCAGTCACTTTGAGGGGAAAAAAACAGCACCAGTATACTCCTACATAACCTCAGAGTGCTCAGCATAGCAGACAATGCCCTTCAGGTTCTCAGAAATTCCATTATTAGTATCACCAGTTGTCTGCCGCATACAAGTGGCAGCAAGTTAAATTCATCTAAGGCACCTGCTAAGCTCATTGAGTCACTGCCTGATATCTTTCTAAAGCACAGCACTGCAGAAGGATGCTTCAATCTCTACAGGAATTCACTGCTAACAGTGCTCTAATACCTAATTCGATTCAAGTCTGGCTTAATCAGTTGTCAAAAAAACACATTATCACAGCTAACAGGATCTTGCCTAACAGCCCCAAGCAATAAACATATTCTGTCCTCATTTAAAGCAGAAAGTCAGTACTCCTCAACCTAAAGCTGTTCACATTAAATCCTGACAGCTTTCATTAATTGTTCTCCTTTTGCCACATCACATACTACTCTAAACATAGCATGTATTGAATACACATGCCTTTTTTCTATAATCTATATTTAAGTACAGGTACCTCACACACATATACTGATAAGAAAAGAAATACACGTTACCTCATTATTCCTGAGGTAAGGATGTACAGTGCCAATTCCCAGTTGGGCCTGGGCAACGCTTCTGCACATGTTGCTAGCATATGATATGGAAGGGATGCATTCAAGATAAATATGAATTCAGAGCCTCCTGCTGTGATGAGTTTTAATTCACGAATTACTCTGGAAGCAGTGAAATCTGGTGTAAACCTGAAAACAAAGTAAAGCATGTATATATACACATACAGACACACACACAAAACCCAACAGCAGCTATACCTAAGCAATGAAACTGATCATTTAAGTGCTTTGCTTTTTGAAATGCCATGCTTTTTGAAAACATCACTACATTTGTCTCATCACAAACTGAGATCGTTGCAACAATGCTAGTGAAGTTTCACTGCCTGCAGTATCTTGGACAACCTCTTGCATAACAGTAGCATCTTCTGAACTGTTTAGATACTGTATTCCAAATACCTGAGTTTAAACCAAGCAGAGACAAAGAATAATCTTTGGTGTGAGATCTTTTACAATAAAAATGAGCAGAATTAACCTACTGTTGTCATTAAAGCAACAGGCAAAATATTCAAGACTGAAATGCTGCGCTTTACGACTTTAATCCTTACATCAAGGGCTTTTCAGCATGTACTGCAATGCAGCAAAAATATACATAAATCTAGATCTCATGTGCATTCATAACCTAAATGAAGGAAATGGATAAAAAGCTGGGTTGTAGCATTATTCCAACTCATTAAATTGCATTTACTGGACAGTAACAAATATAACACTACAGTCAGTCACAGAGACTTAAAGTTTTTTAAAGAACAAGTATTGCCTGCAAGGAGAGGTTTTATACTTTAACCTGTATTAAAAAAAACCTCAAAGCTTAATTAAGAACCCTCAGAATTCAACCAATATCCACTGCCTTTGAAAATACAATTACATATACCAAATTCCTGATATACAGCTCCATTCAGATAAAAGAAAAAAAACAACACTTACAATATGACTATGTCTTTAGAGGCATTGACACTTAGTGCAAACTCTTGACAGTTAACTACTTTAAATCCATATCCTTCACATGTATAGCCACTGATTTCCATAGTTTTCACGTTTATCTGCAGCTGCCCTGTGTTTTCCACTTTAAACGTTCTTCTGAGCGTGAAATTTGGTTCTTTGTATTTCATTTCTGAAAACAGATGAAAGTAATTAGTGCTGTGCTAAAATGACGTTCTTCACTACATACATCTACAGCAGAAGGGAGTCTTTCAGTTTCACATCAGGAAAAAGAACTGGCAAGGCCACAGAAACCTTGCATAACCTGCAGGAACAGGTTTCTGCTGTCAGACTGCTGTATGTTTGCACAGCTCCAGAGCATTCCAACTCTTCAGGGAAAGAGATGAAAAGCCCAAAGTCTGACAGTGCTACTGCCTAACAAAAAGCACCTCAGCTATAAGTTCTGTGATGCACTGCTTAGTGTAGAGGTATTCAGTGACAAGTCCCAGCACTTGCAGAATGAAAAGTTATCTTTTTGTACCTTAAAGGTAAAATCAACTGCTAAGCTACATTAGCCAAAAAAACCCTCACCAAATGCTAAATCACAACGTGTAGAGAGGTAATGATTAAGCTTTACTTGAAATTTTCTTACTCGTTCCTCAAAAAAAAGAAAAAAATCTCAGATAGTAATTAATACAGTACATATGGAAATCTGCTAATTAGTAATGTAGATTTTTATAGCAGGTAAAAACTAAGCTGCTTTTGCCAGATCTTTTAGATACCGTCTAAACAAATACCGTCTGGCCCTTCTCCCAGAAGCAATCCTGGGGGTATGGAGCAGAAAGCCTCCGACCCCAGAACAGAATTTGCCTGCACTTACTTTTCAAAGAGCATACCCTTTTTGTTTTTCCCTGCTGGCCATGTGCAGATTTTGAGTGTCAGGGGGAAAAAAGAACACAAAACTACAAAACAGATAGAAACCATGATGTCTTTTTTCCTAACATTCAGGAATTATACTTAATTCCAATATTCTGCTCAAATTTTCACCTCATACATCTTGAATTCTATTGGACAAGGAACTTCCCAGTTTTCCTAACTTTCATATTAAAATTTAAAAGATCAAATATATTATTTTTCTGCCTAAATTAATAAGCAATGTTAATATACTTAAAGGAAAAAACCTCTGACACACTGGAATAGGGAAAAAATGTTTCCAAGCATACATGTTTTAAGTTGTACATTTAAAACGTGTTTATTTTCTCTTCAGCACAGCAGTTCACAAAGTACTCACTTTCTGAACAGTCTTTTAATAGTGCTTCCGTGATTTTAAAGCGTAAAGAACTTCCAAGACCAGGAGGTTTGCCTGCAACCTTCAAGCTCTCGGTTGTTCCCTGTCCTTGTACCATTATGGCATCTATTACAGTCAAATTATTTCTGTATTAAAAAAGTAAGAGAGAGATAGTTGGAAATATTCACGAAAGGATTTTGCAGTTCACTGTTCCTGCAAGCTTCTCTACAGAATATGAAGTGATATCCCAGCCCAGATAATTCCTCACAGTACAGAAAGAAGTAGTGCCAGTTGTCATAAACAGGATTCTTGCAAGCCTAAAGCCTAAGAAAGCACAACAGAGCATGCAAGTAATAAGGATGAATTAGTTATAGTTTATATTTCATCATCATTTTAAAGTATCACATGATAGAAAAAGTAAATATTTATGCAAACAGATTTCTTCACCAGCAAGATTGAAATAGCAGCTTTATCTTGCAAATGGTACCTGCAACCAGATACCCTGCCTCCAAAGTAGTACAGTGTGTGTTTAAGGAAATAAGTCTGAATATACTAATTATATTTCTATATTAGTAAATACGTACTGAATACAGCTGAACTACGGTAAAACAGATTTACCCTAAAAGTAATTGTGGTTTCTTCTCACACATGATTCTGTAACTACCCTTATAAAAGTGAGCTCCTGACAGACAGCAAGCATAACCATACATGTAAATAAAGACACATCAGAAATTCAAACTCATTTCAGAAATATCCACCGTACCTGATAACAATTAATGATGAAACAGTTTTGTTAAGAACTGGAGTGAATTTTACTTTGACTGACTTTCTTTCCCCAGGTTTTAACATTAGGCTTAGAACTGAATGACGAGCCAGGCCTTTTGTAAGTCCAACAGTGCTCTGCAGAGGCTGGACCTTAACAGAGCAAGGAAAGCAAAGTAATACTTTCATAGAACATATGTTCAGGTAGAAAACTGCTTGCATTCTATAAAAGCTTCTCACAAGAACAAATTAACAGCATGTTTCGTTGAGTTGTTTTAGTCAGAAATAGACTTCTAGCACAATAAATTCCCTATAAGTCAATCACCTGACAAGCAGAAGAAACAGCATGACAGCACAAAGCCAAGCTATACAAATGTGGATTCATAAAGCTCTAACACAAAAAGGAGTTCTGAAGTTTTTAAATGTGTATTTTTAACACTAACCTAACAGTAAGCCACTATGCAGCATTTTTATTTATTTATTTTTTTAACCACTATGGAAACATGTTTGAGAATACTGTTTTCAAGAGTAAAGAAGGAAAAGGGGAGGAAAAAAAACGGACAAAATAGAAGGCCTGTTGAAAAAAGTATATTTCACCTAGTTTCCCTTTAGATGCAATGTAAGCATGAGATTGCTAATCTAAAACTAATTGTAAATGGAGGAGAAGTGTATATATATTGGATGAGAAATGGAAGTGATCAGAATGTCACATGCTCTGAAAACATGCATAATTAAGCCTGTACACAAAACATAAGAAACAAAAAGGTTTAAAATAAAGAACAAAGCAATAGAAAATTCAGCACTTTGCTAACTTTAGAGCTACAAACCACAACACTGATAAAGCAATCCCTGGTATCGGTAAGAGAATGAATAAAAATGTGTCAATACAGTTTTTCTGCAACTTCTGCATTTGTATTAACATAAGTATATAGTGAAAATTAAAATGCAACTGTTACATTCAAAATACTTTCCTACTTTCTTAAGATTACCCAGCAGATGTATCATATTTTTTAAATACATGCATGACTGAACTCTTCTTAAACACTAAAACTGCATCTAAAGAATACAATGGAATACTTACACAATTTCTGAAGACCTGGAATTCTAGAGTCCTCAGGTTGAAATCCGTTGGCTTACTCAAATTAAACCTGAAACAAACACACAATTTCTCTTTTCCCCCCCGTTCATGAAGAAAACAACTTACTTGTGCTTATTACAGACATTAGCACAAATCAAGAACTTATGGAAGGACTCAAACAACACACAGCTGACAGAATAGCTTGGCTTTCCTTATTTTTTTTTTCTTATTACTTCAACTTAAGGAGAAAATGTAAACATTTTTAACTCAGCATAAATTCAGTTGTATGTTCAATGCAAACCACTTTAGATTCAATGCCCAGCTGGACTGACTCAAGTTCTAGAAATGGACAACAATAAGCAGCAAAAAGCTGTGTGCAATTTTTGTAAAGTGCATTTTGCTGGAGAGTGAAAATGCCCTATGTACTCTAAAACAATACTTACCGTTCCAGCATTTTATCAGCAAACATGGATGGGTTAGAGTACAGGGCTACAGGAAGGAACTGAACATACACAGGAACATCAGCTGGATTTTCTAGAAAAATTTCTTCTTCCTAATCAGAAACACAATGTTTGCAAAGTTTACATTTGGTTAATTGTAACTAGAAGAAGCTATTAAAACAAAAATTGAGGCAATCAACAAATAACTCACTGATGAACTGTTAGTATTGGTGAGTGGGAAGCTCAACTGGCGTGGGGAGCTAAGTATGGAAGGCCAGGCCATTTCTGCGGTAACTGTCAACCGAACATCCTTCTGAAGATCTGTGTCCACTTCAAATACTGCATTCAGCCTGTAAAAAAATAGTTATAAAACTTACTTTACAGGAGTAAAGAGGCAAAAGCCTGGATAAAAACAATCCTGGAAAATGGAGAGTGCTTAGAAGCACCCTGAAAACAGCATTAGGGTATAGCAACAACTATCAACAACATAGTTGAGAAGATGCACATTATGTTTATTTAAACATCACCACCACCTCGGAGATCTGCCCATATCTGCCACTAATAGAAAATGCAACAGAAACCCCCAAAACTTGCTCTAGGAGGCCAACTGAAAAATTAAAAAAGATGTTCACTACTTAAACAGTCATCAACATCCATTCATTCATTCCAAATTCTATTAGACTGTAAAGATAGGGTGACCATAAGATACAACAGGACTTGGAGAAACAGCAGAGAAAAATGTGGAAACAAAGGAGTATGTGCCTATACTCACAATAGCAAATCTAAATGAAATCTGAAATCAGGTCACACATTACTTTTTCCATAACTGAATGAAGTTCTTCGTTATTAACCAAACTGCACAACAGACTTGATTCCTTGGTTACTCCATGAGCTCTCCACAAGCTGAAACATGACTAGCTACTGAGTTCTCCAGTCAGCAAAGCAAACCAAATGTCAACCTTAAAACCTGGAGAAGTATTCTGGAGAGAATCTAAATCTAAATATCCAAGTCAGAATCTATTCAGAAGGAGCAGGTTCTCCTTTGCCAAGTGCTATCTTAGCTAGCTAGGTGATTTTAAAAAGCATCAGACATTCCCCAGTTCTGCTGTTTAGTCAGAAGTAGTTTCTAATGGTGTTTTCCTCTACTGTCTTACTGCAGATGACAGAATATTCTTGTAGAAAATTCAGTTTACAACAAATTAATTCAAGAGTTGTTTAAAAAAAAAAAAAAATAAATCAGTGTTATAACAATGAAGCTACTTACAATTATTTTGTCTTTCTGTAAATATACAAATTTTTTTAAAAATCAGTCTGCATGCTATCACCACAAAAGACATCACTTACTGTTAAAGCAAACATCTCTTGAAGCTTAATCAGTTTATGTATGTGAAAATGGATGTTTGAAAAGGTATGCAAAAGCCTCCAAATATTAGATAGCAATGATTAATCACTTACTAGTTAGCATTACCCAAGGAGAAGTATCAGACAACTAGATTATTAACTGAAATACAATAAATTCAGAATAGCAGCAGAAAACCTTATGAAAACCTAGAGGGGTGTTAAGCTTACTACTTCAGAAGAGATTAAACAGGGATGCTGTGTACAATATAACTTGTTTTAGAAAAGATTTGCAGAACAGAGACTGTCCTTGCTCTTGCCGTTCTTTATGAACTGCAGTACGCTCCAGTCAGCAGTAATTACTAAGGCTGTGATTGACTTGAAGAAGTTGTTATTTAGTGGCAGTATTTTTAACTTTTTCAATTTTCTCTTTCAAGCTTTTGCAGAGAACACCAAGTAGCTGTTTTTTGTTCTCTCTCAAAAAGCACTCCAACCTATTTTTAAAAAAATACCTCTGTATTTTATAACACCACATGTAACAGAATTACCCAGTGATTTATGGGCTGAGGAAGTAAAAGGCATAGAACACTTACCTATGGCTTGAGTTCTCTTTTATTTCTGTCCACGCTTTGAACAAGTTCTCGTGCAAATCCCAGTCAGAATCCCACATATCTTCTAGCATTGCTAGGCTGTGCTGAACTTTAGATTCCGCTTTAAAAAACATAATATATTTTTAAACCCGATGTGTAAAATCACTGCTTAAGGGGAAAACAATTATTTGTAATTTTCATTAACAAGAGATATTTACTTACATTTAGATAGAAAAGGCAATCCTACATAACAGTGATCCCCACATTGTAAACCAGGATCAAAATAAATATTTGCAATCTGCAAAACAGTAAGAGCAGACCAAATAAGAAATTGCACAGTAAACTCGATGACTGAAGAAAGAAGGAAGATTTCTGATGACCACACTCATATAGGCAACACACAAAAGGGGAAGAACATGACAACTTGTAGAAGTAGGCAAAAACGAACCTTTGACTTCTTTCCTGACTCCAGCTCTTCTTTATTACTTCTCAGTCTCTTATAATAAAACCTTACATCTTCAGACAGGGAACGTATGTGCTGTATTTTCACTTTCTGAGAGAAGGAGTTCATAATGTTCAGGCTCTGGTGAACTACTTTCCCCTTAGGAAAAATAAAAGGGTGGAAAATGGTGCATTTATTATTATGCATTTTCCCTAGCATATGTATTTATTTTCTTACGCAGACTGGCAAAAATGCTACAGCAGAGTTGAGATATTAAACTGAGATTTTAAAAATGTTCTCTTAAAAAAAATGCCTTTTTTTTTTTTTTTTAAACACTTTGGGGTAGGTTTCCATGAATATGATTTCTTCCTCTATCTGTTTCCAAACATGATTTGTCTCTCTTTCAAAAGAAACACGCTTTAAGGTTTTTGGAGAGCTAGGACATTTCTGTTTAGTCCCATGATGTTTTAAGAGAGGCAGGGGAGGAAAGGCAAGAGAAAGCCTTGGTGTTATCAGGGTCCAGATACAAAAAGACAATCTTTTTGTAACGAATTCAGAAAATAGTCACAACTGTTTAGAAATTATCTTAAAGGAGCACTTGAGTGAAGCTGCAGATTATCAACACACCAGGTGACAGAGAACATTTTACAGAATGTTATACAGAAGTATAACCTTCCCTTCCCCTCCCTATGAAATGAAGGCACCAAGCTATCAAACTACCTTGAAAAAATTATGATGAAAAAACTAAGTTAAAAAGTGCGCTTCCCCCTCCCCCCCATCATACCTTTACATTTGGTCTTTTAGGTAGAAAACATACAGTTTTAACTGTGTCACAACCAGAAAGGTTGCAGTACTCAAAGCTCTCCCTTTACCTCCAACCCCCTTTTAAAGCTCACTCCAGTTTGATCTTGCTTATAAAGCAATGATTCTGCAGGCATGCCTTTCACCTTATCTCAACAGCCAGGCCTGATAAGGATATGGCAAACAATAAATGAAAAGAAGAAGTGAAAGGCTAGACAGGATTGGTGACAAGATTTCAGACCTATATAAGAGATAAATGCAGGCAAATTTAAATGCCAAGAACTATCTTTTAACAAAGAGGTTTTAATGTTCCCCTTAAATCAATACTTCCTTTAAAAAAAAAAAAATCAGAAGAGGAGAGATGAACTTTGCAGACTCAAAATTTAACTACAGCCTTGGGAAACAGTCACTTAGCAAAACAGTCTCAATAGAACCAACTGCAGAGGAAAGAAACTGCAAGAGTAATTCTGTAAATAGTACAGTACTCTTAAACTGAACAGGAAGTAGAAATGACCATGTGTGCTTCACCTACAGAAAGCTGAGTAACCAACCTTCACCATTGGGCAAGATGAAGGTTCAGTAAATTCTGCAGAACAAACGAAAAGGATTTTAGTAAGTTCCCTATGTAGCTTTAAAATATTGAAGAGCAGATAAGACTACCACGCATTAATAAAAAAAGATTTTTAAAAAACTTGCTAAAGAGACATTTAGCATAGTTTCTCAGAAAAGCTTCGTTTGGGATAGAAAGTTAGGACAGGTGGCACTGTAAGCTAACAGTGCAATTACACAAGTACAAGTCAGCACAGAAAAGGTGCTTATGTCAAGTCAGTGATCATCAGAAGGCCTGTATGCATCATTCGTGTATTGCAGACAGATTTTTACAGTATACCAGCAATGAGACTTAGGTGCAAATACATTAAAATTACAGACAGCACTGGGAACTGGGCAGCTGCAGGAGAATTACACCCTAGGTATGAAATGAAAAACAAGCGTTACTAAAATTGTAGTGCCTAGTTATTCCTGGATTTTATAGCAGTCAGATTTCTCTACTGCAAACTGGAACAAGAACAACTAATGCTATTTTAGGCTTATTCTCTGAAGTTATGGAGGCATTACTGAACAACTAAATGCAAGAAGATCATGAAGTCAGTAATCACAAGTTTAGTTTGAAAGTAAACCAAGAAAAAAGAAAAGCCAGTCTGCTTTCAGTGTTCTCAAATATCAAAAGAGGTAAGTGTTCAACGAACAGAAGTAGCTACTAAAGCCAACTGCTCTAAGAAGAACGAGTTTTGAACACAAGGCAATCTAGAATTCTGTCTAAAGTGATAATGCTCTCTAAATTCATACTCCCAAATAAATTTCAGTAGCTCAAAAGTCCCCTGAATTAATTAAAGTGTGAAAAAAAATTACCTGAGAAGAACATGATGCCACTAAAAGCTACAGCAGCCTCAGGTTGAAAGAAAATGGACAGCAATGATACTACCTCTTAGAAGCTGAGAAATGCAGGTACTGAAGAACAAATACCATCTTCCAAAACAAAACAAAACCCGAACAAAATAAAGTCAAGGTGATGAAGAATACAGGACTATATCCAGGTGCACCTAGAAGCTTAGATATTGGTCAGAAGAATGGTTAATTTTTTAAAACTTGCTCCATTATGGCCCAAAATTTAACAAATGGAGGTATTATTGAGGTATTCAAGAGGGACGATGACCTTGACGGGGAAGGTATAGGAGATTATAAACTAGGATACAGAACATAAATTGCTTCATATTTAAGCAAAAGAAAAGGAAATGAACCATTAAGTTTTTGTTTATTGAAGACTTATGGAGTAGTACATGGATGAAGCTAAAAGATAAAAGTAGTCAGTGCAATAAATATCCTGATAATGGTAAAGCTGTATAGTAAAATAGGAAACAGATCCTAAAGATAGAAAATAACAAATGAACCATGCAACTTCAGGAGTGACGATCTGACCTTGACAGTAACAAGACTTCAGAAAAATTTGCAAAGCAGAGTAAAAGGGAGATGGAATGGATCACGAGACAAATGTGGCAATGGTTTGCTAAAGTCCCATTGACTGGCCTGTTCTCCTCTGATGAATCCTACTGCATTATTATTATTTTTTTTTTTTTAAACTGTCATTTATCTACTGGGCATGAGGTAAAGCACTCGATAAAAGTGCCAGTGAAAAAAATACTATTTAAGCATACACAAACTGTAAAATCAGCAAAAGATATTAAGCAGCTACTGCAAGATGAGGAGAGAACAGACAGTGCTCTAAGAAAGAAAAAAATCAGGGTGAAATAATTAGTACATAGTTTACTGAAGATTGATCTAGGAATAAATATTCCTAGAATATTCATTGCTTTGGTACCAAAAAGTATAAAAAGAGACAAGTTTGATCCTGCAAAGTTAAGAAGTACTTTCAGAATCAGAGAAAGATCAATATGGCATACAGATTGACCTGTGGACCTTGAGTAAGGAAAATAGTCTGAACTCAACAATAGCCAAGTTAAGATCGTGAATTTAGGCTCTAGTAAGAAGTTTGTTTTAAAGGCTTAAGCCTCCCTGTTTGAAAAGGCAAAGCAGGTAGAGAGGAAGATGGTCTGTATATGGTCATTGATCCACAATACGTTAAGACTAGAAGGACAGATAAGGAAACAAAATCATTTCCACCAACACACATAACCTGAGGCATCCTCTCTGAAGATAATTAAGACCTCTAATGAATGTGGTAAAACTTCACTCAGATGACGTGGTACATTTGTGATTACTCACTAAGAAAAGAGAATGCTACACATGGAAGATTACAGAATGGGACATACACAATATGTAAAGCTGGAGAAAACAAGAAAATATCTTTTTGTTGGGTTTTAACTATCAACAAGCCACAGCACATACACTGTTCCACATCAATGTCAAGTGCTAAAAAAAGGGGTGGGAGCTAATTAATCTTAATAAAGATCAAGGACTGCTCATATGGGATAAATGGTTATGAAGTTACAAGGAATAATTGTGGACTGAAAAATGCAGGAATATTTTCAGCTATTGTAATTACAGTAGTGGAGTAACTTCCTAGCAGGAAGAAGGAAGAGTCATCATCATCAGATAAAACAAACAGTAATAATGAAATAGAAATAAAATAATGTAAAAATGCTCAGGGCCCCAAAGAGATAAGAAAAAAAAAAAGCGGCCAGAAGAAATCTAGACCCTTATCCCACTAAGAGAAGTTGGAAAGAAAACTTGGCTATGAAGTACAATACTGTGACAGAGTGGTTACACAGAAAGCAGCTCTGAACTATTGTGTCTAAGCTAAACTATGCATGAAACAGAACATGTTCACACAGACAAGTCATATAAGTGACAAGAGATGCCTGCCAAGTAAGCATCAAGTCAGGCATTGCTTCAAGTATTTGTACAGCATAGATGCGCCCAGTCTGTTCAGGAAGGTGCTTTTTATAAGACACTGATGGCAAACCAACCTGCAAAAAACAACCCACCAGTGACAGCTTTCTGGAAGGCATTACAAAGACAATTTAGATGTACAAACCACTCAGATCCAGAACACCCATCTCTAGGAGGGACACTATTTTGTTATTCTTGACACACTCTCAAGTCAAGTATTTCTTGACTTGAGAAAATTTTCCCAAATCTTCACAGTATTCACTAGCAAAGTCACTGGAGAGCTTTTTGGAGAGCTGCTATTTCAAAATACATTGAAGATGGCTTTAACTTTTCAGAAAATAGTCGTATTTCTATCTTGATGTTTCCTTCTATCCTTTCCTATCCTTTTTTCTTTCAGTCTACTGTTTCTCTCTTGATGATTTCCCATTGCATTACGTTCCACACTCATCAGAAAGTCACATGAATCTCAAGGCTTGAAATACCAATTGCAAAGTCAATATGCCTTGACTGTCCATGCTTCCATGGGCATACTGAATGTCAGGTAAGAAAAAAAAAAACATTATCCAGTTAATAGATTGGTGCACAACTGAGCAAAAAAGCTGCCTTCAGCCATCACTGAATAAATACTACTGCAGGAGGAGGAAAGAAAACAACCTTAGCCTGTTTTTGCAGAGGGCTGCAGACTACCGCAACTTTCTTGCTTTCCTGTTCTTGTACTCCACCATATATCATCAAAGATGATCTACTTTCAATGTGGAAACAACACAGTAATGCTTCATAGAGATCAAAAATCTCTTATACTGAAGCTTTAGTTCATTAGCTGACTCATCTTGGTTTTACACACTAGAAATTTAAAAAACACATTTATGCAATGACATCTTTACAGCTGGTGCTAATGTGCACAAATTGGTAATAACTACATAAACAAAGTTGTGTTAGAATGAACCTGCAAATAATCACGTTCAGGATCACATCAGTATTTGAAGATCCCATTTAAGTGGGCATAGAGGAGAAATGAAGATAAACCATGCTTGAGACATGTGAAGAAAAAACTGACTTCAAACTCTCCAGCAACTTGATAGATAACAATTTAAGACAAATGTTTATCTTGAACACAACAGATGAATAAAAAACAGCACAAAAAGGTTTAATGCTGTGACCTAACAATCTTACCGGAAAAGAAGGTGGAAGAAATATATGTTTTGGGGAGCAAGTCAGTGAGCCTACAGCAATCACTGCTTTCACTGGTATAGTTAAAATCTGAAAGAAAGAACAAGAGAGTTAACAAGGGAGCTAAGGAAAAAGATGTTACTTTCAGCTTTCAAACATCTCTTCTGCTTTTATTTGCATAGATTAATAAAATCCTAAAATTCCACAATTAATGTAGCCAATTAATGTCTTACATACACATTTAAAATGTGCAACCATGAATTAAGATTTCAATGTGTCATCATACTCCTACAGTCACTCTGTACTGCCAGGAAGCAAATCTTTGCTCAGTCATAGTTAGCTTTTTTCTACATGGAATACAACAGCAAAGTTAAAATAAAAGCTTTGCAATAGGGCATTATACAAGTCTCATCTGAGAGAGACTTACTCTCTTAGAAAGCAGGAGGATAACATATTTGAGATTACTATTAATTACTAATAGGGAAGAGGATATGCCAAAGTTCCCAGAAGACATCAGAACTCATGATAAGACCTTGAAACAAAAGTACACTCTGGAATGCAGAAGGGATGGCAATAACTCTTACTGTGTATGCTGCTCTAACCATTGTTAGCTCTGTAACAATATAAGTACAATAACTTGTAGGGAAAAAAAAAAACAAAAGAATTCAGTTGTAAAATTGAAGAATCGCTTAAACATATGGACATATTAAAAAGTTTAAGGTCACAGTTACCTGGCAGAAATTAGGAGTTTCCTATTTTCTGCATCAGAACCACACAACAAGTTTTATACTTTCCTGACTTCATAGACATCATATTTTTTTCTGCACGTATCACTCAAAGTGAAAGTTGTAATACAAAAATATTAAATATGGATTGCATTATATATTATATCACTCCTGCAAAATATTTTATAACAGAAAAGGCATATGAAGTTGAGAATTAATTGATTGTTCTCTCCCTTGCTAACTTTGGTGTAAGATCTGTTTATTTGTCAGCAAACCTCAATTTCTCCAAAGCAATTTTAACGTTATATTTTGAAAAAATTATTTCAGAATTATAACTCAATTTCAATAACCAACAATGTACCAAAAAGCAAACTGTGAGCATATCATGCCAAAAGATTTTTGCACTGATGCTTTAAGGGTTCATCAAGAACTCATACGTCAGAGCATCAGGTCAGACGTGAACAGAAATTTCTGAAAAGCAGATGAAAAGCTCAATGAAAGTCATTTTTCATTCTTTTCATTCTCTAAGAGAAGATACGGCACAAGCAGCATTACTGCCACTCACTGCAGTGTTAACTTGTCCTCTACCCTTTCAACCTTAGCTTCTTCCATGTGACACTGCAATCTATCCACTTCAGACTTCACAGTACAAAATAAAAAAAACACTCTGCTTGGACAATACACATGAATATAAAATAAGCATACCTCATAATCTGTTGTGATTTGCACAGCTCCATCATGAATTCCTTCAAGTTCTTTTGCTATTAGTTTTACTCTAAACACAGCATAATAACCTGATGTTAGTATCACCTGTGAACGGTAGGAAACAAAATTGTATTCCATTAAAAACAGAAAATAAATTTTGCAAAGAAATACACTAAACAAGTCTGTATTTCCTTAAAATCCCTGGAGGCATTCAAGGCCAGGCTGGATGTGGCTCTGGGCAGCTTGGTCTAGTGACTGGCAAGCAGCAGGGGGGCTGAAACTGGATGATCCTTAATATTCTTTTCAAGTCAGGCCATTCTATGATTCTATAATAAACTATCTGAAAAAAATGACAGCAGTAGAAGTAAAAAATGCAAACATAAGTAAACTAAGATTAAATATTTCTTGGCGATTACTGCTTCTGAACTTCCCCTTTCAAAATCTAACCAACTTGAAAGCTGTACTGCTACTTACAATAAAACTAAAAATAAGAATTTTTTTTGACAATCATTCTTCATTTTTATTCTCCTTCCCCCATGCTAAAATTGAACTATAAAAAAATATACATTTGTCTTTTTTCCCCCCACCTACACTTAGCTTTAAGCAATAGATTAAAAGGGTTACTTACTGAAGACTGATCAGATGCACCAGCATTTTGTAGTTTGTGGTGGTTTGCAATTACTGTTGTTCTATTTCCCTTTTCAGTTGTTAGGAGTTCTATGGCCAAACCATCCCCTATAATATGCCAACTTTTTATAGCCAGCTTAAAAAGAACAAAAGATACTATTTCAGTAACAAGACTGATGTAAGATTCTTAAAAGGCAAACTAAAAATAAATCCATCCTTACCTCTATTGGATTGCTGTTGATGATGGCAAATAAAATGCTGCTAGCTTCTGCTGCACTCAATATGCCAAAATCTATAAATCGTTCCTCAGTTTTTGGAGGCAGTACAAAGTACTAGAAAGATTAATAAAGGCATTTTAGCATAATTAAATACAAAATACGCTCAAACTTTACATTTATTAACAAATAAATAAGAGCAACAGTACTAAGATAATCTCCAAATTCTATCCGTTTTCTGCATATAACTAAAGGGAGCAAAAAAAGAATTTTCCAACAGTAACAAAAGCTGTTTAAGAAAAGAGCTGGTGAAGTGGGTGATGCTACTCGTATCTGCAAGTCCGTTGAAATTAAGAAAGCTATGCCCCCATAGAATCAGAATAAAGAGAGTCATATGAAATCTGCCTCCAAGTAGACTGGAATAGCTAAAAAAGACAAATACTCACATCTAAGAATCCTGTGTATGCTCGAACGGGTAGGTGAAATTTAGAAGCATTGGTGATAAGTAGAATATTGTTATCTATATGGACAGATGATGTGGAAGGCATAAAGTAAAGTGTAAATATATATCTGGATTCATTGGGTGGAATTAAGACAGGTTTGCTGAAGTTCTGGACCTAGAGCAGTGAAGAATGAAGATCAAAGTTACAATTTAATGAAGCGCAGCACACGTAAACGTTTTCTCCTAGGTAAAAATATTCCACTGAACTGAGGCTTACTTTAAACATTGGTTTTGCTTCTTCTGGTAACACAACATCATGTATAAGGACTGCAAAATTGAATGTGTTTGTTAGATAGATTTGTCTTTCCACAGAATCAGAAGCACCGTCACGGATGTGAAAAAGCGTAGCAGCATGATCAAACCCTAAATACCTGTGAAAAGAAAACAGTATGAAAACAAATGAAGTCTTTCCTTATCTAATCATATATTACACATATACTAGATTTCTATCATTTTTATTTTAAATATATATATACACACACGTGTGTGTGTATGCACTAGAATTCATTTAATCCATCAGCAGGAAATGTGCACAGCACACTGCATGCTAATAACAATACTACAGGACACCGATTACTCAGTAATGCAAACGAAGTAAGAAAATACATAACTCAGCATCCTACAAGGACTAAAACCAAGCGTGCATATATTAAGATAGCCTGTAAATCATGCACGTTCCTTACTATCCAAATCAGGAGCTTGCAGCAGCAGAGTTCTGATGGGTAATGTTTAGTTTAATTGCCTTTAACATACTGTCAATTCAGTTGATAAGGCAACACGTTTCAATGACAATCCGATGTCAACTTAGACAAATTTTGTAAATGAATTAAAAAAAAAAAAAAAAAGAAGTGCTGACATGATGTCTTCCAAAATTTTGCTTAAAACTAGAAATATTTTCTCTACTTTTTCTTCATATAGTGGGTGACAGAACTGAAATTTTTTTTCCAGTGTCTCATCTGTAGTCTTCAACTGCTTTGAGAAGTGACTCATGCAGGTCACTTTGAGCACAAGATTTGAAACCAGTCTGTGCATCACTGAGACTACCTCATAAGCATAAAAACAGAAAAACTTGTACCAGTGATTGTAGTTCTAGGTGAGCTTGATTCAGAAAACACAGATACCACCTCTTTATACCTCTTCCCTTGCCAAAATGGCTAGAGTTACCTTCCACAACAGCTTATTTTCAGCATTTTTTTTTTCTCCAAACATTGCTCAACAGCACACTTACCCATCCAATACTTCTGCTTGATAGGGAATTTCAAGTTTGGAGTAGCTTTTCTCTTTTGCTTTAACAGTTATTTTCCCAGAAGACTGTGATGCTTTTTTTGCTTTTGATGCTGTAAAAGAATATAAGCAGCTTGTTCAAGCAGACAAACACAAAAACCCATCAGGTTAGATTAGCATGAGTAGTACAAATGGACCTAGACCAGAGACTAAGTATCGTGGAAGAAGAAAATTCATACTGAACCTTCAATATACCCCTGACATAGAACAAGGGTTAGAAGATATCTGAGTTCCTCCCCTTATGCCAGTTAGTTGATATGGTTAAGTTATATACTCTAGGAAAGCCTAGTTGTCAAATAAATGATTTAAACATGTCCAGAAGATAATTAAGATGCTGCATAAGCCTCTGAAATTCCTCACTACACTAGGTACTGTTCTACATTAACAGAAGTTTGTGAGTGTTAGGCTCCTCATTTAAAATTACCAGTCAAGCGGGACCTTTGGGCCAAGAACACTGAAATAGAATCAGAATCCATGCAAGATCCAAAGCTAGACAAGTGCCAACAACAAAACTCACAGGTCTGTTCCAAGGTCACAGAACAAGCAATGTTATCCTGGTAGCAACACGACCAGAAAAGTCAAGGGATTCAAATACTGGTTAGTAGAAACTGCCAGCCTCTAAATTCCCTGCACGTAGTAGGACAGCTGTAAGAGCAAATACTTACGGCAGACTGCTAAAATAAAAATAATTCACCGAGTCAGTCCCTCAAATGTACTATGCACTTTGACTAATTTTTTTTTTCCCCACCAATCAATCCCATCAAAACCTACCACATGTCAGTCTGTACATTCTTATACAATTCCTTCCAGCTTCAAAATCTGGACGTGTTACCTCAGGTTGACAGAGTACAGCTATTTCAGAATTCAATATTTATGGGCTAAGACATATCTCACTCATCTTACAAACTGCAAGCTATTCAAAGTCTAAAATGCTAATTAGTAAACAAAATCCTTTCCTCTCTATCCATACAAATTCTAAAATTATGTCTACCTGAAATTAAAAACACTGCACCTGTAAGACTCCATCTTTAAGTCTCTCATCTTGGATTGCTTACAGTACCAGCTAGGATCATAAAGCAGTAAGATTTGAACAGGTCAACAGCAGTCCGTGAGTTGATAAGAATCTAATACAAATGGAGGTAACATTTCTATCAAAGGTTGGCATAACATTTACAGTCACACTATGTAAGAAGGAAATGAACCAGCACTTCTTTCATAAACATATAAATGAAAGTCAGTATGAGGATACATAATGTATCCTCATAGGAAAGGTTACAGTGAAAGCCTTGCTACTCTTACCTGCCTTTCTCTATAATATACATTCAAGATAAAAGAAAACAAGCTAGCATTCACACTAAGATTCTCAAGTGCAAGACAGAACCCTATTTCATGGGTATTCCAACAAAACACTTTGGGGGAAAATAGTATCTTAGAGTCTTTAAACTTCAGAAAGCTCAAAGGGCATTCCAAGGGATATACTCATTTTACATCAATGCGATGAACGTGCCTTGGTTTGCTAGGATTTCCCAAAAGCAAACACCTTTTTAGGCTAATAACGTCTTTCAACCAATGACTCAAAATACCACTTATGTTTACAACAGAATCTGATGCTCAGTTTTTATATTTACACACATAAGATTCTTTAAGAATCCCTTTTCTTCTCACTATTAGTTATCAGATGAAGTCACTGGCTAGTTGTGACTTCAGAAAAGACCCTTCTGAAATACACGTACTCAGCAGAAACATAAGGCCCTTCCAAATAATTCTACTTCCTCCTCAAAGTGCCAAGCATTAGTTCATTAAGAGACTTCTTAGAAAACAATTCATAAAGTTTCAGCAAGTGTTATGAAGCATTGGACAAGTTTTAAGAAGAGAGGTGAAGCACTTACCATCAAAGCTAATACTTGCAACTTTGGTATATTTACTTTCAGAGGCTTTTAACGTAACTGGTTTGAAATGTACTGTTATAGCTTCATTCTGTGGTGTAGGTCTCACACTCTGCAAACAGAATCAAAAATATAAAGCACTCGTACATTTATCATTGTTAACACACTGTGCAGCCATCATTCAAAGTGATACGGCTGCAATTAATTGGTGCTGAGTTTGTATAGGTCTATATTCCCTATAACAGAACAGCATTACAAGTGGCTTTACTATGTTTTTCAAGTCCTGAAAACTACTCAATATGCAAAAAAGCGGACAAGGAGTTTCCCTTGAAAACAGAGTGAAGAGACAGTATAGCCAAGAATGTGCAAAAGAAACAGAAAGCAATTTCATTTTTGTAAATTAAGAATTATTTTCATTCTTAACGTCACAAGGTTACAACAGCCATAGGCTATTTGTTTCTAGCTCACTCGCTGGCAAAGCTGTTAGCTGACTTGTGTAATTAATGGCAATACACACATCCACCTTGTCTCTGATCCCATGGTAAACCTGCAGAACTGCCATACTAATTAAAAAATAAATCAGTATAAAGAACAGGTCTGTCAATTTGAGATGATATTTATTTTACAGTGACATTTTACAATATTACCTTTTCAATCTGACAGTTATTATTTCTAACTACACAGAAAAGGTGAATTGGATGTTACCAGAATAGCAATTCTGTCAGTTGTTAGCCAGAGGTGATTTGAAGAGATATGCAATGTCATGCAGCAGAATTACGGATGGCAACCATCAATACCTGAAGTGCCTACAGAGACTGCTAGCAAACCAGTTAGATTTCATGTACAGAAACAGGGCTTGGAGCACTTCAATGCTCTTATTCTTATTTTGCTTAAAATTGGGATGGCTGCCATGATTCCTCCTCCCCAGCTGTCTTCTGCTGTAAAAACAGCTCAGCTGCTCATATAGCAGCTGCTAAGCTGCCATAAATTACAAGACACTGCATTAAGAAAATTGAAATGAGTGCTGGTTTACCTTATGCTAGGCCACAGAGGTTTAGCACCTGCTTCATAAGCAGCTGAGATTTCCTTCATCAGAGAAGAGTAAGACAGACTGCTAGTGCTACACACCAGTTAACAATTCTTCAAAGCTAAGCTATTCTTGACTGTAAATGAAAGCTGTAAAATTTTGCATACATAATTAAGTTCTGCAAAGTTACATAACTAATGCACAACCCTCAAAGGAAACGAGCAGCACTGCTCATGTTCTAACTAATGAATAATCTCTGTTAGCTCAACCGGAAGATTCTCTATATTGGAGTTACAGCAGTGACCTTTGTCAAACACCTGCACACACATGGTGCAGATATTTGATACATCTCCTCGTGAGCTGATTTATAAATATCACAATCTCTTTCTAATGGAATCCATATTGCAAAACTGAGATCTCGAGGTATCTTTGAAAAGCCCCTTAAAGGAGGCAAAACAAAAGCTATAGTCAATTTCACAGCTTTCACCTGGTAGAAAAGGTAACCATTTCTAGCAGCTCTTTCTATATAAAAAGCTGGTTTTGAGCTACTAAAAGCTTGAAACAATGCTGATTTCATTCAGCTCATCATCAGAAAATATACGAAAGAACAACCCAGTGTGAGAAAAATTTTCAGGTTTCAGAGGAGTATGTCTTAAACCTCAAATCTACATGGATTAGTTCAAAACATTTATAAATAAATTTAGTTAAAGAAGGAATTTAACACTGTTTTGTGGATTTTTTTTTTTTAAACTATATCAGTCACATTTCTATTGCTGCTTGATTTCATGCTATAAAAGCAAATATAACATTAAGATGACTAATGGAAACAAAATTCCTTAGGAATTCTTTTAACTTCATTTTCCTCAAATTTTAACCCACTTCAAATAAAGCCCAAGCAAAACTTGTTTCCTGAGATGTGCCTTATGAATCATCAAATACGGGCTCCTCAACAGCAGGTCATAAGAAAACACATGCAAAACAAGTTCCACTGAGAATCTAACACTACCGATTTTCTCAGAAAAATCCCCATCAGCAATTTCTGTGGGGAAGAGGAATTTCAAATACTGCATTTCATTTACATACAAATCTCCTATAGAAGTACCTCAGTCAAGCTTCAAGATCTTATAGTATATGGTTTAAGGACTCACAGAATGTATCTATTCTAATAAGATGAAGAAGGTGTACGATAAACTACTAGCGAATTTGAATCTTTGAGGCATTATTTTGAGATCAAAAATTGAGATAGAGAACATAACTACTTCTCACGGGTTGGTAAGAGCAAAAGTCTGTGAAGTAATTGAACTGTGACCAAAGTAAGCACTTTCTCATACACTTATCATCAAACAGATAGGCCTAGATTCAGTACATAGGTATCCTCAAGTTTCTTGTTCTTTATGCATAGAACATGACCAGGAGCTGAAACTTACAAATGGGACTTCACTGTTAACGATGAAATGGACTTAAACTGCCTTAAAGAAACAAAATTTTCTTTCTAGAGAGGGGACAAATTAAAGAGAACCATCTGACTTCATTACACTTTTGACAACATTGCTTAATTGTTGCAGCACAACAGTTTGTCCAGTCACAAAGTAAACACGATGCTCCCTAATGACGTAAAAAAACCCTATAAAAATGTAAATAAGGAAGTTTTGTAAAGACTCTTAAAACTCAAGAAAGAAAGTCCAGTGACTCACTCTTATGTTCCCTAACCAAATTGCTGGACCACAGGATGAGTAAGAACTTAAAAGCACAACTACAGCTCTGGCAGCACTGTTAGCAGTCTGTCATACGCAGATGACCTGAAGATATTTAGTTCTTCCAGCAGCCAACTTAAATATATGCTAAATATAGCCCTGGCCTTTACTTCTGACATTAAGATTACAGTTGTGGCAGAGCTCTGCCTCACTGCTTTTAAACTCTGGTTCTAAAGGATCAGAATTCCATTTCTACACTATTCACTAGTTTCTTTGCAGAATTTCTTTGCTCTTGTTTTACCATTTTAAAACTGACATAGCAGAAATTCACACAGTGCTCGAAATATTGGTAAGGTTATACAACTCACAAACTTCACTAATTGTGCTTTAATAAGAACAATTGACTCAGACGTGCCATATGTGACATTGAAAAATATATCATATTTCATCTTAAATGAAGTAACTTTATCATCACAAGGTAAGTTCCAGGGCCCTTCAATATCTCTAAATTCATTGCTTTGGCACATTATAAAAGAATAATTCATTTGGAAAAATTCTGTCATACCTGTAGAATGAGCAGATAATAGCCTATCAGAAGACTGTGGTCTATGGCCTACGGTCAGGAACACAGAGACCATAGCTTTTAAAAAGGAAGTTTTTTTTTTCTGGAGAAGTATGAAATAGGTGCTAATTAATAGCAGATATGATACTGGCAGTTTGAACAAAAAGTTATTTGGCTTGTACTCGTGAAGTATGTCACACGCCTTACAACAAACCTGGCAAGTCTAACTAAGAACATGGGCATGACATAGGAAAGCAAACAGTTGAGAAAAAATCTAGTAAGTTTACAAATCCTCTGATTGTAGGGATTACATATAAGTCTTTCTAGAGTGGCAGGAAAGACAAAACTTTTCAATTAGAACATATTACCACACTCTATGGGAGGTGCTTTCTAGCATACAAGGCCACAAGGAACCTTAAGGTCATCTACCCTCACTGAAATAATAAGCACTACGACTTCCACAAATTAAATTCTCTTATACTATACTATTAACTTCTCCTGACTTGAGAGTTATCCATGAATAATAACTGAGCAGAAATTGCAATGGACTGTCATTACAGCGGAAAGCTATCCTCATTACTAAATAAGTATTCTGTTTCTACCATAAATTTGTCTAGCCTCAGTATCCAGCATCCTATCCTATGTTTTTGTTCAACCTTTACTATTAAAATATCATTCTCTACAGTTAAAGCTTTAAAAACTAAGTAATGCTCTCCAAGAGCTCAGTAAGAAACCTTTGCCAGTCCTTCAGTCACTCTTCTGGCTCCTTTGGTTTCTTTTCAACACTTCAACACTTTTTAAAATGCACTGGGACAATATATAGCTACCAATACAAACAAATCTGCAAAACAAGGAAGACAGGAGGAAGAGAAGGAAAAAGTGAGAAAAATAGTGGCGAAAAAAAAATCACATAGGAAATTACACAGGAAAGAGGTATGCATGAACCACAAGAACACAGTAAAAACTCTGAAATAAACACAGAAAATCCCAAAACTAGAACTCTGAAACTGCCTTTATATGCAGCTGTAGCAATCTCATAGGAAAGGACTCTGGAGTGTTCCCAGGCCTTTTTCTTATTTCAAGATACAAATGAGATGGACTCAAGAAAACAAGGGCCACGTTGCAGTCTGCTTCTAAAAGCTACTCTTTGCCCATCTTATAAGACTACATTGGAACATCACTTCATATGCTTTCAGGGACTCTGATGTAGACAAACAATCCCACAGAACCTTAATCTCTTGTATGCCAAACTGGAATTACAAGTAGAAAAGCTTAGGGACCCTAAGATATTGCAGACAATCTCGATATCTATGATATTGAAAAAGCTGTTGAAAGAAGGCTATGAAGCAAATTAATGTTACCATGCATATACATGATTTCTTTTCTTAATACTAAGTCATATTTTAGTCATCTATTACCTAGCTTCTATTTCTGAACTCTGCATGGTTCATGGATTATCTGGAAATGCTCAATTTTCATGAGATGAAGTAAACACAGGTAGAAAGTTTCAAATAAAACTTACTGTAATTGGCACATCTTTTGTTCCTGAATTTAATAAATGCAGATTTAAAATTTTTGGCAGATCTGTTGAAGAACAAAAAACACACCAGACTATTAGGCTATGTTAATACGAAAACCTTATACAAAGTTATCTGTGCTAGCTAGTTTCTCATAAACCCACCGTTGTTTAGCATTGAAGAGTTACATTAACTTGGTAGTACAGCCAAAGTAGCTAGCCTCAGGAACATGACATTTTAAACAGCATTTTTTTATAGTAGTAAATACCACATGCTTCAG